>NC_072473.1:82554318-83176818 GCF_027574615.1 Eptesicus fuscus
AATCTCTGCCTTATTTTGCTGCTAAATTCAGCCTCAGTGTCACTGATGCATCCAGAACACTCTGTGGCTTTCTTTAAAGCCTTGGGGTGCACTGTCTTTGACATGAAGATAGCTGCGGACTTCAGCATCCTGGAAAGTCAGAAGGAATTTGTGTGTCGGTACTGCCAGCACTGTGAGGAAGAGCCCTGGCTACCCATGTTGACCTCCACCTGCCCCAGCTAGGACCGATATGCAGAGTTTGTGCTGGGTCACCCCATCACCCCTGCCTCTGCACGGCCAGGTCTTGCCAGCAGATCATGGGCTCTGGTGAAGGATTACTTCACCAGACAACAGAACCTGTCCCCAGACAAGATTTCCACATCATTGTGGCCCTGTGTTATGACAAGAAACTGGAGGCCCTTTTAGAAGATGTTCCCACAGCTTTACATAGTTCCCAGGGTGCTGACTGCTTGTTAACCTCAGGTGAAATTGTCCAGATAATGGAGCAAAGTGACCTCGCCTCGAATGACGCCACCGTGGACACTCTGTTTGGAGACATGAAGGAGAAGGAAGTGAGGCTCCACGAGGGTGCCAGCTCCAATGGGTGCCTGGCACACATCTTCAGGCACATGGCCAAGAAGCTGTTCAATGAAGATGTGGGAGTGCTCACCTACTGCACCCTGAGGAACAAAGACTTCCAGGAGGTCACCCTTGAAAGGGATGGAGAGGTTCTGCTACGCTTTGAGGCTGCTTCGGCTTTTGGAACATACAGAAGTGGTTCTGAAGCTGTAAGGGGCAAGTTCCCCTGCCACTTCATGGAGGTTCTGGCCTGCGCCGGGGATGCCTAAGTGGCAGGGGCCAGGGCTGGGCGGAGGACAGGCGTGCAGACAGGGCTAAGGCAGATGGAAGGCATCTACGCTGCCATCCCGGTGTGGCCCCCGGAGACCAGCACCCATGTGCAAGAGCTGTACCAGGAGTGGCTGGGGCGGGGAGGGCGACTCCCCCAGGCCCAGGCGGCCCTGCATACTGCCTAGCAAGGCCCAGGGCAGCCTGCCAGGACATCAAGTGGTAAAGGTCCAGCAGATGCCCGGCCTGCAGGCCGCCTGAAGAGGGGTGTCAGACACGTGAAGGAAAGGCTTAGCATCTCTGTCATCACTTTGGTTTTCAGAATTCCCTGCTCCCCATCTGTTGGCTCCTTCCCTCTGAGGGGCACTGTCGTCATCACATGGGTGCAACTAGAATATTATATCCAACGATGAAAAAATCCCAAAGAACAAGAATGGAGACAGACTACTGTCTTTTAGGCTTTAAAAAAAAACCCCAGAAGTGTGCTGTGAAGAGCTGAGACTTGGTTCTACCCACGCGCCTCAGAGAGATTGGATGAGGAAATTGCCTGGTTTGGCTCTGACTGTACCCACTTATGTTACTCTTGAAGGTGTCTTTGCCACAATGTGAATAAACTGCCACCTTTTGGAATAGGGGCTCATACGAAAGTCTGCATTCCCAACTTTTCCTGAAACAGATCTATGTTCTGCAGCTGTGGCCACCGTCCTGAGATCAGGTCCTGTCGACCAGGTCCTGTCACTGGGAATCAGGAGGCACTGGAGTGGAGGCACCCCCCTGTGCCCTTTTACATTCAGGGATTGAGCTGAACTCACTTTGGGGGAGGCCTGGCAAGGGTGACAGGTGTCACAGATAGAAAGATGGAGAATGGAGAGGCCCTACTCAGTCCCTCCTTGGGTGGGGTCAGGCAGATGAAGGCCAGCCAGCCCACCCCACAATTGGGTGAGATAGCGTCCTCTGTGTCCACCTCTCACCCCATGGGCCTGGTCACTCCCCTCAGCTCCGGGCAGCCCTCTGTGTTCCACAAAAAAGCACTCTGCCCTTACATGCTTCTCACCCTAAGTGAGAAGGAAGAGAGCAGTTGGCCCACAGACAGCTACACAGAAAGATAGGGCTCACAGCTGGCGAATGAAGTGGCAGTGGCAGTAGCCTCTTCTGCCTCTGTGGCAGCACTAAGGAGCAGTGAGCTGAGTGGTAAGGAGCAGTGAGCAGATGGATGGTAAGGAGCGAGGGGTTACGGACTGTGAGAGGGAATGGGCCTAAGCTGGCAGGCAGACATCCCCTGAGGGGTCCTGGACTGCGAGAGGGTGCAGGCCTGGTTGAGGGACTCCCCCCCCCCCCAGTGCATGAATTTCGTGCACTGGGCTTCTAGTGAAAGTATCATATACATCATTAATAGAAATATACAAATATGTCAAAGTGAAGAAAAGTCAGATCTTATAGCAGACTAACACAACTGATACTATAAATCAACAGTAGGGCGGTGGGAAGGAGTAAGGAGTAAGGGAGGGGATGGGTCATTATCTATTACCTACAAATTGAGTACACAGAATCAGACCATACAACATGAAAATGAATAATAATAATAGCAGCTAATATTTATTGAATACCTAATGTATGCTGAATATTGTGCATGAGTATATTATGTATTATTTTATTTAAACTTTATATTTCTCCAGGGAGGTAAGTGTTCCTGTTATTTTCCCCATTTTTTTGAAGAGAAAAGTAAGGTTAAGTAACTTCAGGCTTAGTGAAATAACTTAAAGTCATTAGTGGCAAATAAACAGGATAAGGAGAGTTGGATGGGCCTATCTATTTATTATCTCCCCCAGTGCAGTCTTTTGCTCTTCATGTTGCTCTTTTGTCATTTTTATATCCTTTTCAAGGTTGTCCATGGTACTCATTTTTGCCTCATTTCAAAGGCATAGTATTTTTTTCTTGTTTCAGGTAAAGGGACCAGTGAGCATACAATGTGCTTTGCCTCAGGGCTCAGTGGACCCATAAAAGGGTGGCACTGCCTGTTGCCCTTCAGATGGTAAACACCTCTTGGTTCAACCTGTTTGAATCTGCCTCCTGGTAGCATTGGAAGAGAGATGAAAATGGATATTAATGTACTTTCTGTGCCACATTGGCACTGTGAAGGCACTGTTCTAAATGCTTTACATGTATTTACTAATTTATTTCCTATAATAGTCCTATGAAGTGGAGGAACTATTGTCATCTTCATCTTATAAATTAAAAAATAATGTCCTGGAAATTTGAGTTTCTTCAGGTCATAGATCTGGTGAGTTGGAAATGTATCCTCAGTTGTTTTGGCTCTAAAGTCCCTGCCTTTTCTAGTGTACCATGCTGCCCCAAAATTGTTTGATTTGGTGGCATAGAACAGCACCTGCTAGATTGTAAATGCCACCAAGGTGGAAAATAAAGCCTTTCATTCTGTGTTCTGCTTGAACTGACTTCCCTCAAAAAGGTAAACCCTAAAAGTTAGAAGGTCATACCATAGGAGATGTTGCTCTTGCTTTCCACAGCGTTACACACTCCATCTTTCAAATGCATGTATCAGCCTTCTTGCTGAGGGGATTCCAAGGACTTAGTTCTACCAACAATTACCAACATCCATACAGTAAGCCATCCATAATCACTGCCCTCCACATCCCAGTATATATGGCATGGTCCTTTGTTATGTGTTCTCATAGAAATTTTCCTTCAGAGCACTTAACAATGATTTGTAATTATATATTCACTAATGTTATCATTTGCTTAATGTCTACCATACACTTGTAAGCTTCATGAATACTGAGTATCTGGTTTTTGTATTCTGAACAGCTAAATAATCATTTGTTGTACTGGTAAGTGCTTTCCCATCAAAGAGCTAGGTGATCAGTACTTTTCCTTTCTTATCTGGCCAAAAAGAAAATATGCAGACGATGTATGTGCCTTGGATAGTGGGTCTGTATTTTAAGACTGTCTAACCATTTGTTTCTTAAAGGGCTAAGTGGTAGAAACATGCTAACTCTGCTCTACATACTCTGGACTCTGGAGGGCTTAAGCTTCCCTGAAAGCAGAGAAGGACTCAGCTTACCTCTTTCTGGTGGTATTTGATTGCTACTTTCAGCTTGGCCAAGTCATGGTACTTCTGAGGGTCAAGTTCTTCATTATGGTCATCTCGATGGTTGAGGATGATCTCCAATTCCCGGGAGCTCCGAGCTTGGTCAAGCAGATCTTTGGCAAAGAGCTTACACTGTTGGGAGAGCTCCTCATACTCAGCCTTGAACTCATTTTCTACCTTGCTGAGTTCCTTGAGCTCCCAGCCCAGGCGGAAAGCAGTCAGGATAGGGTCCTCGCTTGATAAGGCAATGAGTGAGGGGCTTGCCAGAGCTTTATAGATGTTCAGACGGGAGCGGGAGTGGCGCAGGCTATCTACCTCTGAACTGGACACACACTCCACACAGTTGCAGCGGATCTGGTGAGGCCGTGGAATAGTGACCCGTTTTTGGACAAGCAATTTGATGATTTCATAGTTGTTGGTGTGGGCAGCCAGCATTATGGGAGTGATGTCTGGTGTGAACTCAGAGAACTGGGTGTCCATCATCAGAGTAGGAACCTAGGTAAAATAAAACAAAAAGCATAAGCGAGCAGGATTTAGGATTGGAGAAAGAGGGAGCACAGGGTCTATCAAATATTAGTGATTCAGGAATTGGAGTTAACATTCCTTTGTCAATTCCTCTCCTTATCATAATGGCTATTTGTGGAATGCTTATTGTATGCCAGGCACTGTTCTAAATGCTTTACATGTATTTACTAATTTAATTTCCACAACAACCTTTTGAGGTAAATATTTCCCTCAAACAAGCTGAGGCACATAGAGGTTAAAAACATACCTAAGATGACACAGCTTTTAGTAGCAGAGCCAAGATTCAAACTCAGACAATATGTCTTTAGACCTATGCTCTTAAAATTATGGAACCACAATATGCCCAATTCTGTTAAAGGCACAATGGAGATATAGAGAAGTAAAGGACAATAATTTTTCCTGACCTTCTGGAACTTAGTTTTGTAGATCACAAACTTGGTGAGTAGGAGTACATGGTAGTTTGTGTTCATTTCCAAAGGAGCAACAGAGATTGCAGGAATATTTTTTCATTGTTGACAGTGTTATAGATGTCCTCCATTTTCCCCTCCTTTGCCCCCCTCCAACAATCCCTCACCCCACCCCAGGCCTTCACCACACTATTTTCTGTGTCCATGAGCTATGCATATGTGTTCTTTGGTTATTCGTTGAAAGGCTAATGACAACCAGTAATTTTAAAGACCATGCCACTAAATCAAGCCCTGGTAGCTAAAGAGAAGATACCCTCAAATCATTACACTGACTTTGTATCTATATATATAAAAGTCTAAGCAACCAGCTGACCAGCCAACTGGCTGACCAGCTGGTAGCTATGATGTGCACTGAACACCAGGGGGCAGAAGCTCAATGCAGAAGCTAGCAACTTTGCAGAGTGCCCTCTCACACTCCGGGACCCCTTCAGGGATGTTGGAATGCCAGTTTCAGCCTGATCCCCACAGGCCAGGCTGAGAGACCCCCACCAGTACACTGCACACCAGGCCTCTAATATATATATATATATATATATATATATATATATATATTATATATATACTAGAAGCCCGTTTGCACGAAGATTCGTGCAAGACATTCATTAACCTGGCTGCCTGCACCAGTTTTCCTCCGGCACTGGGGGGACCCAGGCCTTGGCTCTGGCCACCGTCTTCTGCTTTCTTTCAGGGTCGGGGCTTGGCCCTGGGCGGTGGCAGCGGGGCGGGGCGCTGCCCGCCCCGCCCCGCCAGCAGCAATCTGGGCACCTCCTGTTGGCCTGGTTCCATCAGCTGCTCAGCATTTGGAGTGGCGGGAGGCCCTGCCCCTCCCGCCAGCTGGGTTCTGTCAGCCGCTCAGCGATGGGGGGCGAGGCATCGAGTGGGGGCCGCCATCTTGGTTAATTTGCATAGCGCCCTGATTGGCTGTAGGCATAGCGAAGGTACGGTCAATTAGCATGTTACCCTTTTATTAGGTAGGATATATATATATATATATATATATATATATATATAAAACTTCAGGGGGCCATATTGTGGTTCCATAATTTTAAGAGCATAGGTCTAAAGACATAATGTTCCCTACAACTTTCTGTAGGTCCCAACTAGGTAGAGATAATCTGTTATTGTCAGAAAGAAGTAGTCTATACTAGTAAATGAAGATCTCCAGGCTTAGGAGAGGGACTACCATTAGCAAAAGACCTTTGATAAAATTGCTATGTCTGTTATCTGATGCTTGGTGTAAATAGAAGGTACAGGCGAAAGGTATAGAGTTTTTTGGGTATTCAGGAGCATCTCTGGGTGAGTGCAGAAACTGGTCAATAAAGAAACAACTTTTCAACTTTAAATGTATTTTGGGACCCAGTTTGTTCACAGTCTAATAGTGAAACTTAGGCAGCTCACTAGACCCACAAAAGAGTCTCAGTATAGTAGGATCTAGAGCTAGATAATAAGGAGGACCAGAATAATCAGAAGAGGCCTCATGGAGGTGTGGGGCTGAGTATTCAAAGCATATGTAGGATTCCAGAAAGTAGTGAAATATTGATCTCAATACACTTTAAAAAGACAGTTCCAAATACTTATTTTAACTGGGGGAGAACATGGATAATTGAGATTTCCACAGAATAGACAAATATTATTTTAATATATAGTTTCTTTTTACTCTTAAAAATTTTAAAAACCCAGAATTGCTGGAGAACTGACAAAAGGATGAGTTGTAGTTTTTCATCATCTTTGCCTTCTTTCCACCTTGGATGAAAGATCCCCAAACAGGGAAGTGGCCAGAAATGAGGGAATAGGAAAAAGGTGGAAGAGAAAGAGGGGGAGGAATGCACAAGAAATCTGTTTCCTTTACGGGGTGGTTGCATCAGCCTCGAATAGTTGAGAGCTGGCTGCACATTGGTCATCAATAGCTTGGATTGAGCAGCAAGTAAACATTGTTAAACATTTTTAGAGAGCAGCTACAAATGAGACAGCAGGAAGTGAGCAACTGGCTCGTAAAATAAATTGGACACAGGACATAATAATCTCAGAAGTTAACATAAACCTACAGGCTAAGGAAGAAGTAGGTCTGAGTGGGCCTGGTAATGAACATAAATACCACAACCAGCATAAAGCCTCGAGTTGGGAGAGATGCTAAGTGAACAATGTATCACAATTGGCCCAGGAAGAAAGAAGCTTACATCTGGGAACCTGCCAGTTCTCAGTTCCTCAATCTCTGTCAAGATCTAGAGGCAGGAAGTGGGAGGTGGAGAAAAATAGTTTGTAGCACAGGATTCCCTGGGTTAGATTGGAGGTATGTGTCTGCTTCCTACCACGGTGTTCTTCCTGTCCTTTCTCTCCACTTCCTTGCTCTTTCTGTTTTTTCCTACTCTTTTCTTTCTTTCTTTCTTTCTTTCTTTCTATATCAATGCTGCCAGGCTTGTCCAAGACACAGTAGTACTTGTGAATATTGCTTAGCCCAGTGGTGGGCAAACTCATTAGTCAACAGAGCCAAATATCAACAGTACAACGATTGAAATTTCTTTTGAGAGCCAAAATTTTTAAACTTAAACTTCTTCTAATGCCACTTCTTCAAAATAGACTCGCCGAGGCCATGGTATTTTGTGGAAGAGCCACACTCAAGGGGCCAAAGAGCCGCATGTGGCTCGCGAGCCGCAGTTTGCCGATCACGGGCTTAGCCCCACTTGTGTCATAAAGTTGAAAGGTTGCTGTCTATGCCTAGAATATGAAATGCTTTTTGGAACCATCTGATTCCATTGTCTTTGACTTAGTACTTAACAAGGAGTCTTTGATTCTCCTTTCAGCTTTCTGGGTATATGACACCAAAGACGAAAACTTTTCAAAAGAAAACTGGTCCGCAATGACCAACCATGTCTTCCTGTCCAGACTGCCTTTTCTCCTTCCGTCAGCCTTATCATTCACAGGTTACCACACCTAATTCAGTCATTGCTTTCTGTGTGTATATCCTTGTGGGATCCATGTGTGGAATGGTCTACCTCATTTCTCTGCCAGCAAAGGGTCATTGTAAGCCCTGGCTCCTTCAATAGCTCCTTGTCTTAACTTGATCCCACCCCTTATAGACCACCCAAATGCTGTGGGCACTAAGTTACATCCAATATCTTGTTGTTATCTAATTATTTTACATATATATTTTTTGCTTCTTCATTAGGGTTGTGAGCTCTTTGGAGGCAGAACTGTCTTAGTCTGCTTGTGTTTTCCCCCATAGTGTCCAGCACACTACTAGACATACAGCAGACACTCCTCCAAAGGGAATTAAGTATCCAAATATCAAATTAAGAAATTGACTCTCCTTTTCAAACCTGGCTCCTACAATTTGAGTCAGTGTGAGAGAGTGTCCTTGGGTCTTTCCTTCCCATGTCCAGCTGAGAAGGTAGACATTCCAAGACTAATGAGGATTAGCAGACCGGCTCTATAGGCAACACCTTGATATCACAAAAATTTAGAACAGTCCCTGCCTGTAATTTTCACAATTCTATTGCTTCAAAATGGAGACTCTTATACCCTCTTCTTCTACCTCTATTCATCCTGCTGCTTTTCCCTTCCTAGACTGTGCAGGGACCATGGACAATCATGAAGAAATACTGGTAAAGAAAGAGAGACTTTATAGTGAGGGTCAGAGATTTCTGTTAATAATCAGGACTTTATAATATGGTTGACATCAGGGGCCAAAAAGTAAATAGATAAAAGAAATGAAGACTAGGTTTGGGGGCACATACATAATTTTGATGAGTAAATTATAGAAGTGGTGAATTGTAGAGCATATACCTTCTCAAGAGGGGCATCTGCTGCTCAGTTTCTTGTTATAAGCACAAATAAAGGCCCAGTGTTGCAATTTTTCAAGATAAGTCAGAAATATGGATTTGGGGGCAGAATTTTTTTTGAAGATTTAAATGTTGCCTCAAAAAAGTTAGAGACAGTGTGCAGGCTCAACAAAATACATATATGAGGGAATTTAGGCTTGAGTGAACCAGTTTGTGACCTTTGAGCTAGCATATGAGTTATGAGTCTAATAAAAGAACGGGAGAGGAAGCTGGACATCGAGGCAGGAGCCAAATGATAAAAGGCTTTGTTTGCCATGCTAAGGAACTTAATGTTATTTTTTGCCATAGTGAACCGCTGAAGAATTTCAATCAGAAGAGGTGCATAGTTAAACAAGTGTTTTAAAAAGATCAATTTGTCTAAAGTGTGGTGAATTGGCAGTGGTAAATGTGCTTCTAATTTTTAATAAGCAGCTTTACACACACACACACACACACACACACACACACACACACACACACACATCTTGATTTATAGTGTTTGGCAATTTCTGTGGTGTAAATATTTCCACTATGGCCAATTTCAAGTTACCAATATAACATCATGGAACATAGAATTTGGAAGAGATAAACACAACCAGTTCTCATCAGCTAGTGTAAGCCAGCTCCAGCACACCATTGGATGAGTTTCAGAAGGATGGGACTAGTTAAAATATATTACTAGTGTAGAAGAAGAGATGGTAATATCTTAAACAGTAATTCTAGTGATAGAAGTAATAGGTTTAAAACATTCATTGGATGTGTAAGGTAGTATTGGAGGGAGAAGTAAATCAAGGAGGTCAGGTTTCTCGACTGCATGTCTGGTTGATTGTGGTGTCACCAACAGATAGTGAATATAGGAGGAAGAGCAAGTCTAGGATTTTTAAAAGGTTCAATTTTGGACACATTGAGTTTCACCTACCTATTGGGACAGTAATAGGACATTGTATAACTCTAACATGAGTCTTGAAGGAAATTTCAGGACTGAAAATGTAGATGTGAGAGTCTTTAGCCTATAATAGTTGAAACCAAGAGAGTGGATGGGATCAACCTCTGCCTGCCCCAGCCTCCCCATAGTTGGGTTTGCTGATCTACCCCAAGGACTCAGTCCTGTCCCAATTTCCAAAGCAACTGAGGTTTGAAGTAGGAAGCACTCAAGTGGCCAGCCTCAGCCTCCTTCATTCCATATTCCAATCACTGGGGATTTGCATTAGGGCACTTTCCATGTTCTGTTAGTTTTTGAATCCAAGCTTCTTCCCTACCTTAGCCCTAGTTTGTAAAACAAGATTCTCCCTGGATCTCTAGTCTGAATTTCAGTTCATGTAATGGGCCTAATAGCCCAGGCCTGGTATATTTTCTAAATTATCTGTGCCTTTGATAATCTTTGAGTTATTTTATAGCTTTCTTAATTGTAATGCAAATATTTCTTGTCTGGTAGAATGCAAGTATTGCCTAGTGCATTTATTTGTAAAATTTTCAGCATTCCTGATGGCCTATATCAGGGGCCAGCAAACTTTTTATTGTAAAAAGTAAGATGGTAGCCTGGCTGGCATGGCTCAGTGGTTGAGCATTGACCTATGAACCAGGAGGTCACCACTGGATTCCCCATTAGAGCATATGCCTAGGTTGTGGGTTCAGTCTCCAGTGTTGGTCATGCAGTAGGCAGCCAATCAATGATTCTCTCTCATCATTGATGTTTCTATCCCTCTCTCCCTCATCTTTCCTCTCTGAAATCAATAAAAATATATTTGAAAAAGTAAGATAGTAAATATATTATGATTTGTGGACAGTACAATTCTGCCATTGTAGCAGGGAAATAGCGATAAGTAATATGTAAATGAATGGGTATGGCTTTACTTCATCAATTTTTACTTACAAAAGCATGTAACAGGCTGGATTTGGCTTTTAGGCCATAGGTTGTATACCCCTGGCCTCCTCATTCCCTCACTAATTAATGAGTTAAACAAATTTTTTGACATGTATTCACTTGAATTTGCATATAGATCATGATTTAACCATTTAAAAAATTATCCTTTAATAGCCATTTGTGTTCAGATTGAGGTCAGGTGGAAAAATCAATTTTATTATTTTCTTATCAAGTTTTGCTTTCTCTATGAACTCCAAAATTATACTGCATGGTCTTGGCTTCCCATTACAAATTCTGCTTTTAAAAAAGAAAAAAAAAATGTGTACGTAATTTATATGGGAAGAACAAAATGGACAAAACTTATTTGGGGATAATGTCACAATACATACCTAGTGTTTTTAAAAAAGTCAAAATTGATATATAAAAATCAATAGTGTATCTAACAATGGCTAACATTATTACCCTTTATAACAAGGATGAAAATAACATTAATAGCTACTAGTTATAGAGAACTCTCCATATGCCAGGCACCATGCTAAAGTATCTCATTTAGTCTTCCCTTTGTTTCTATGGTATAAACATAGTAATTATCCCCACTTTACATCTGGGGAAACTCACCCATAGAAAAACTAAAGTGCCTTGCCCAAAGTCTCATGTCTAGGAAGTAGAGTGGACAGAACTTGAACCCAGGTAGTTTGGCTCCAAAGCTTGTACTGTTAGCCAGTATGCTGCCTCACTCCCAACTAGTAACAGACCAAAATTTTGATTTATTATATCAATAAATAAATCTACAATCATAACATTTAATATTCATACATACCATAATTATGTTATAGGTTTTATTGGGTAATAATTAACATCATCAACTAATATTCTTCCTTAAACCCAGATAAATATTATGTAGCATTACTCAAGATTTGGGAGCCCACAAAACCATTCTTGATTTCTTATCAGATAGGGTCTTTTAATTTTTCTAAAGACAGGAGCTAAGTCTATGAGAAAACAATACATGGCTGACACCATAGGTTGTCAGAGTTTATACTTTCAGGGAAACTGGAAAAGGCATTTTTCTCAAAATGTATGGTGGGGGGTGGAGAAAAGGGAAGGAAATCAATACACCAAGAAATTACATTTGGTCCATGTTATCTACAATTCTGCTTCTAAAGAAACGTGATGGATGAACCAACTTGATTTAATTTTAAAATTCGCAATGACTTGGGTCATAGCCACTAAAGAATACATTGCCTCCATCTCCCTGTGGCTTTGCATTCAGGCCTTAATGAGTTTGCTCCTGGATCACCCTAGGACTTCCTGTTATAAAGCTTGCACTATATTCTAGAATCTTTCTGGATTAATGAGCACAGGACAGAGTTGCTGGGCTCTAAGCTAATCATATAAAACACTGGCAATACAGTGAACAGAGAGCTTGAGTTAGTTCTTCATATTTTCAGCTAAATTCCATTGCCAGAGGACACAACAGAGAAACAGATGATGCTCAACTTTCCCCACTCTCAGGACTGACAAGAGCTTTTACAAGGTTATTGTTCTTAAATGGCCCAAATGATACATTTGTTTCCATTAACCTCATCACTGGAAACAATCTGATAACTGGAATTTTTCTGCACCCTTAGGCAGGCATCCTACGTTCATCACAGACTTCTGAAATGAAACCCTCCAATGGACAGACCCATATCAGGAGCTACCTCATTCATACCCACAATGCTGTCTGGTTATAGGCTAACCTATCCAATTGTCACTTCCTCATAGAACTGCCCAACAGTATCATGTTAAAAATAAATCTCCTATTTTGTGCCTGGATTTAGTGAAATTGCAATATTTTCATATGCTGGGCCTCCTCTACCCTAACAGCAGATAAAATCAATGCTCATTCTTTTCAGCAATTCAAGGGACTGTTGGAAAGGATACTTTATTTTTCTATATTACTCAGAAATGAAGAACACCTGCATCTAATCACATCATGTTACTAGCCACCCACACTGCCTTACCTATAGATCAGCTAGCTAGTAGTAGCGATGAAGGAGCTTACTGTAGAGCAGCCATTGGCATCAGATGGGAAATAATGTTTCCCAGACTCAGATAAAAACAGAACCTTCAGAATTAATATTTGGTGTACCATCTGAGCTGATGTCAAAGCCATTTGTGTTCAGATGCAACAAGTTAAAAAATCAGTAAATCAGAAGGCATGGGTTATTATGGATGTGGAAAAATGTCAGAAGTAAAGTTATGCTCATTGTGTCTCTAGCACTGCATAGAATAATGGATCCCTGATCTGCTGGTGTAGTGTAGTTTGCTTTGCAGATAGTTCTATGGTGGTGCTTGGTACAAATAGCTCTTTAGGAAAGCCATAGTTCTTAGTTTATTTTTTTATGTCATCATGTAATTTTTTAAATTAAATTTCTCTTGTATATTGTTTTACTGGAAAGAGGAAGCTATCAAGCTGATTTAGAGTATTCTGTGTCACTGCTCATCGTGTGACTATTATGAGTTCAGGTAGCATTATAAAGATTTCTGATCAGGGCTGAAAATCCAGGTGCAGAAACTGTGGGGATCAACCAGGGTACAAGACCATATAAGGGCCAGGATAACCAGATTGATATGAACTATATGATAGGATTCAATACAAATAAACATTTATTATTTTCTAATTTCTCTAATGGACAAAGATTTTGATAGAAACACATCTGCCAGCAAAACAAAATCAGAATAAATAAAGAGGGTCTTTCATGCAAAAAGAGGAGTTGAGACCCCTTAATTTGTTTTTAGTAGTTTGCAGCCATACAATTGAAAAGTATGTTCATTGCCATACAACGAAAATTGGTAGGTATTATTGGGAGTCCCAGTTTAGGTCTAGAGGAGCTTAGATGATAAAAATTAGGCTCAGTTGGTTCTCAGAATGTAAAGGTAAATTTTAACAGGTGATTTTTTTTTTTTTTTTTTTTACTATCTAGCTTTTTAATCCTATGAGTTCCAAAATTTTCAACTCTGTTTAACACTTATTTTCCCCCTTTATTGATTAAGGTATTACATATGTGTGCTTATGCCCCCTTTGCCCCCCACTCATGCCCTCACCCCCTGGTGTCTGTGTCCATTGGTTAGGCTTATATGCACGCATACAAGTCCTTTGGTTGAGAATGCAGAAAGGGAGAAGGAAAGGGGAAAGGGGAAAAGGGCAGTTTTACTCCCTAAGCAGAGAAGCCAGCAGTCTCAAGGCATGGCAAGATAAAGTTGCCAGGTACTTCTCATGATTTCTGGGAAGGATACAACAAAGTAAAAAAAGGAAACTTGAGAATTAATCTGTACCAAAATATTCAGCAAAGGGATTTTGAAGCCTATAGACAGGAGGGTATATAACACCTTGGTCCCACACCCAACTTGCTCTTCAGATTAGCTGAGAGCCCATCTGCACTTCATAAGCCAGATGTATAAGTTTGCTTGCTTGCTTTGCTTTTTCAGTAAAGGAGCATACTTTAATTGCTTTAATAAATTGGCTTTTTGCAATGCACTCAAGGTCTCTTGTATAAATTTATATATATGAGAAGACAAGGATTGAGGTTGAGGACAGCTTTCTCCCATTGACTCGGGGGGCTGTCCCGTAACACCTCTCTGATGTTAGTGAGAGGTGCCTATAACACCTGCGATTAACTGGGCTTAAATTCAAAACTTGAGTCTAATGGCTCTTTGCTGACAGAGGCCTTTCATGTACTCTGCATTCTTGGGAGAATCTTAGACTGAACTTGCAACCTCCTGTCTGTTTATGCTTTCTGAATCAACTACTGCAGGGAATTTCCTTGTCCCCTCATCACCATACTACCACTTAAGCAATAGACTGTGATACACCCTGACCAATTAGAACTGCACAGATTGTAATTATCATCAACCAGTCCATGCTGATCAGACTTGAAGTCCTCATTTACATGATGGGAACCTGGGCAGAAACTTCCTCCATTAAAGATGGCCTCTCCTTTGTCTCTGCAGAGCACTGTTCTATTTTTACCTGAGGCTGCATCATCCCAGTTTGTAAACTGTTTGCTTGAAGAAAGTCTCTTTTTTCCCTCCAATACTTTTTAGTGAATTTTTGTTGACATGTGGCAGGAAACATGTTTTATTAGTTTGTATTGCTGGAAGCATCCTGGGAGAATTATGTATTTAGGCTCTCCCTGCTGAGCTCCCCACCTGGGATTTCTGAGTGGCTTCTCTGAAAAACACTCATGCAACAAGGAGTCCTTCACTCTGAAGTAGAGTTTGGCTAGGAAGGAGAAGCGTTTTAGAAAAGAAGCTTGAGTCTGGACAATGCCAAGAAGCTTAAGTTCACCTATCACAGACATGTCAGGAGGACTCATTTCAAGAATTTTTCTTTAGCAGAAAACAAGATTTAAATGTCTCTGTGGCCGTGACAACACACATCATGATCATCAATTGATTTTTCAGAACACAACAGCCAGGATTATATAAATGGGTCACATTTAATAAATACATGCAACTTTTGGTTGACAGGAAAAGTAGTGATTGAACCGATGCCTATCATATTGACATCGTCAGTGGTAAGCAAATTCTTTCTAAAAACAATCTTTGACAAGCAAAAATCTTTAACACATTGATGGGTGTATAATGTTCTGCACTTACTCATATATTTTCACTCTATTGCATTTTGAAAGGACAAACTCAAGAAAAGTGCCCCGCCGCCCCACCATAATTTCTTCCTCTCTCTGACATTACTTCTAATTGTATTGTTTTGAACTGGCAGCTGCATTGTCAATAGTGCTTCTCAAGCAGAATGTCTTTTGTTCTTGTCAGAACAGACTAACTATTAAAGGAAAGAAGCAGGAGCTTGGTTGCTTCTGGCTGGAGATGGGGGAAGGAAGAGCTGCTTTGGGCCTTTAACCCTACTGTTTCTGTCTTTTGCTTGTCTTTTTCTAGTATGCTCCCAGGCTAAGGGTGTGGGCTGCTGTCTCCCCAGAGAAAGGTAAGCTAGGGGTTGATCACTACTGAATTAGGAAAACATGCGGTGCCTTGTTCTTATTTCCCTGAAGTCAAACATGCCCCAAATCTGAAACTTGAAAAGGCAGGGGCATTTTAAATGTAAGGATGACCTTTCAATCACTTGCAAAACATTCCACCCTCTCTGGAAGACACATGTAACCGGACACGAGTTTCATTGAAGTCTTTCACTCTGCAGTATCTTTTCAGGAATGCAAGGCAGGGCTAATAGAAAGGAGGAGAAGGGACTGGTGTTCCCACTGAAATATACTATCGCTTAATTTTCTTCTTTAAATTCAATGAATAGGGGATAAGAATCTCAGATTGATGAAAAGTTGCAAGAGTGGTAGTGTTTGAGGCCCCCAGATATTTGATTATTCTACCCCCAATTTCTAGTTGGGGAGGAAACAAACCCAGGTCTTGGAAGACTCCATAGATGCATAGGATTGTTTGTCTATTGTCAGAAAAGAGCAGCTAAGGTGATTAGGTATGCAAGAAGGAGGCTTAGCTTCCAGCAAAATTCTTCTTCACCTGTGGTCTTATAATACCATTAATTTGTAAACTTGAGATTCTGTGGAAGCCCCAGACATACATTTGAGAATTCAGGGCAACTGACACTTGCACAGAATTGCTGTGGGACTTCTTTCAAACCCTGCCAAGGTTCCATCAAATTAAAATTGAGGTGTTTAACTTTTTCAAAGGCTAGAGGTTAATACCTCTTGGATTGATTGCAGTGACAGGAGAATGGGCTAGATTGCTACTATGTTTCAGCTAATCCTGATGATTCTATGATTAAGTGGACCACAGCCAAACAGATATCCACCAGAACTCCAGGGGTTTTATTCTAGAAATGTATCAATGACACAATTGCCTGTGGAGTTATTAGTGAACTCCCCTGTGGTTTTATTAAATACTAGAGCTTTGTATTCTTGCCTCTCTAGTAAACCAATTAGGTGTCTGACATGGTACCTATTTAATGTGGGTTTATAAAGTAATTATAGAATAATTTCAAAACATTGTTCATTTTCTCACACCATTCCTGTGAGGTTATTTAGTATTATTCCTCTGCTTTCAAATGGTAAGAGGTTAAGCTATATAGAGGTTGAGTAGTTTGCCTAAGGCTACATAATAGTTGAGAGATGGAGTCAATATGAGGACTCCATTCTCACATTTTGTCCATGATATCATGTGCCTCAGCTGATATACATATTATAAAATTTCAAGGTTGAAAGAGACTTTGGAGATGACATAGTCCAACCTCATAATAGATGTTAAACTCCTTTGTAAACACTCATGCCAAATAGCCATTCTGCCTCTGTTCAAACATTTCCTGTGGTGATATGCCATTTCATTTCTTTCCACTGCTGAGATTATTGTTTTGAAATTGGGTAGCCACATTTTATTCTTCCCAATCAAACATTAACACTACTCAGCACCTTCAGACTACTCTCTCTAGTATGGAACTCTTTATTAAAATTTCTTCGCTGAATAGTAATGTGGCATGCAGCAGGCAATGAGAATTTACTCCTTCCTATTTTTTGGCTCCATCTTTGTGGTAGTGGCAGCCATGGCCACAGTTTAGTTCAATAGCCAACATGGAGTTCTTTGTCGATGCCCAGGAGCTACATACCCTCAAGATGTCTGGCCATTAGACAGTGGCCCAGATCAAGGCTCATTGAGGGCATTGCCCCAGAAGATCAAGTGGTGCTCCTGGAAGATACGTCTTGGGAGGATGAGACTTCCCTTGGCCAGGGTCAGGTTGAGGCCTTGACCATGCTGGAAGTAGCTGGCCATCTGTTTGGAGGTAGAGTCTATGGTACCTTGGCCTTTGCTGGGAAAGTGAGAAGTCAGATTCCCAGAGTGGCCAATAAGGAGGGAAAAGGGGGATAAAGAGAGGAGTAGACAGTTATGGACTGTGTCAAGAGACAGGTGTAGTATCATTGCTTCATTAATGTTGTACCCACTTTTGACAAGAAGAAAGGCAACAATTCTAACTCTTAAGTCCTTTTTCATACTAGTTTTCTCTAATAAAGACAATTGATCCTGTCAAAAAATGAATAAGAATAAGAAGGAGGAGGAGGAGGAGAAAGAAGGAAAAGCATACTTTCCTTTTTTATAGTTAATTCCTCTAGGTACAAGGTGATTTATCTGATCATTCATATGATCAGCTTATGGATGCTGGGCTGAAGGGTCTTTCAGGAAATATTTTAGCCTGGTTCCAAAGAAGGAGTTAAGGATTGAGAGTGCAAGATTAGTGTTCAGTCTGGCTACTGGGTTTTGTTCTCCAATCTTGAAGACCAAGGGGGATAGAAATGATATTACCAGTTGAATAATTTAGTTGAATGTATGAATTCAGCCTTCCTTCTCGGTAGTTTAAATGAAAAAGTGGGAGAAATGACCAAAGAATTATTTCTATTTTTTTTTTTTTTGAAAAAAATATTTTTTAATCTCTTTTCTTTTTTTTTTTTTTTAATTTCTTTATTGATTAAGGTGTCACATATTTGTCCTCATCCCCCCATTCCCATCCCACCCCTCTCCCCACGCATGCCCCAATCCCCTGTTGAACTTAACCGTTGGATAGGCTTATATGCATGCATACAGGTCCTTTGGTTGAACTCTCCCCCTCCCCCCCACCCTCCCCCTACCCTCCCCTATCCTCCCTCTGAGGCCCGATAGTCCGATCGATGCCTCCTTGCTTCTGGTTCTGTTCTTGTTCCTCAGTCTATGTTGTTCATCATTTCCCCTAGATGAACGAGATCATATGTCACTAGATATATACTAATAAGAACTGAATGTGAGACGAGCAATAATATTTATGCTGACAGGCAAATGAATCAATCTGTAGCGAGCTTCCCCCTGGACCAACAGTTCTTTTGAGACCCAATTTCGATGTCCAGTAGTTCCTTATGTGTACATGTCAGCACTGACCCCTCAGCTCTGGATGGTGGACAAATGGTGGTAATGGAGGTCCGACTCCCTCTGGTTTGGTCTCGGCCAAACCCAGGGGCACGGCGTCACCCGGACTAAGGGGCACGTGGCCTCACCCATACCCAAGGGGCGCGTGGTCTCACCCGGGCCTGGGACCCAGCCTCACCCGGATGGATCCAGGGGCGCACGGCCTCACCCGGACCCAGGATCTGGCTTCACCCGTACCCAGGGACGCTTGGCCTCTCCCAGACCCAGGGGCACGTGGCCTCACCCGGGCCTAGGTGCACGAGGCCTCACCCGGATCCTGGGACACATGGTCTCACCTGGACCCAGGGATGCTTGGCCTCTCCCAGACCCAGGGCCACTTGGGCTCACCCGGGCCTAGGTGCACGAGGCCTCATCCGGATCCAGGGACGCATGGTCTCACCCGGACCCAGGGACGCTTGGCCTCTCCCCGACCCAGGGCCACTTGGGCTCACCCGGGCCTAGGTGCACGAGGCCTCACCCGGATCCAGGGACACATGGTCTCACCCAGACCCAGGAACGTTTGGCCACTCCCAGACCCAGGGCCACTTGGGCTCACCCGGGCCTAGGTGCACGAGGCCTCACCCAGATCCAGGGACACATGGTCTCACCCGGACCCAGGGACGCTTAGCCTCTCCCAGACCCAGGGCCACGTGGCCTCACCCGGGCCTAGGTGCACGAGGCCTCATCCGGATCCAGGGACACATGGTCTCACCCGGACCCAGGGACGCTTGGCCTCTCCCAGACCCAGGGCCACTTGGGCTCACCCGGGCCTAGGTGCACGAGGCCTCACCCGGATCCAGGGACACATGGTCTCACCCGGACCCAGGGACGCTTGGCCTCTCCCAGACCCAGGGCCACTTGGGCTCACCCGGGCCTAGGTGCATGAGGCCTCACCCGGATCCAGGGACACATGGTCTCACCCGGACCCAGGGACGCTTGGCCTCTCCCCGACCCAGGGCCACTTGGGCTCACCCGGGCCTAGGTGCACGAGGCCTCACCCGGATCCAGGGACACATGGTCTCACCCGGACCCAGGGACGCTTGGCCTCTCCCAGACCCAGGGCCACTTGGGCTCACCCGGGCCTAGGTGCACGAGGCCTCATCCGGATCCAGGGACGCATGGTCTCACCCGGACCCAGGGACGCTTGGCCTCTCCCAGACCCAGGGCCACTTGGGCTCACCCGGGCCTAGGTGCATGAGGCCTCACCCGGATCCTGGGACACATGGTCTCACCCGGACCCAAGGATGCTTGGCCTCTCCCAGACCCAGGGCCACTTGGGCTCACCCGGGCCTAGGTGCACGAGGCCTCACCCGGATCCAGGGACACATGGTCTCACCCGGACCCAGGGACGCTTGGCCTCTCCCAGACCCAGGGCCACTTGGGCTCACCCGGGCCTAGGTGCACGAGGCCTCACCCGGATCCAGGGACGCATGGTCTCACCCGGACCCAGGGACGCTTGGCCTCTCCCAGACCCAGGGCCACTTGGGCTCACCCGGGCCTAGGTGCACGAGGCCTCATACGGATCCAGGGACGCATGGTCTCACCCGGACCCAGGGACGCTTGGCCTCTCCCAGACCCAGGGCCACTTGGGCTCACCCGGGCCTAGGTGCACGAGGCCTCACCCGGATCCTGGGACACATGGTCTCACCTGGACCCAGGGATGCTTGGCCTCTCCCCGACCCAGGGCCACTTGGGCTCACCCGGGCCTAGGTGCACGAGGCCTCACCCGGATCCAGGGACAGATGGTCTCACCCGGACCCAGGGACGCTTGGCCTCTCCCAGACCCAGGGCCACTTGGGCTCACCCGGGCCTAGGTGCACGAGGCCTCACCCGGATCCAGGGACACCTGGTCTCACCCAGACCCAGGAACGTTTGGCCACTCCCAGACCCAGGGCCACTTGGGCTCACCCGGGCCTAGGTGCACGAGGCCTCACCCAGATCCAGGGACACATGGTCTCACCCGGACCCAGGGACGCTTAGCCTCTCCCAGACCCAGGGGCACGTGGCCTCACCCGGGCCTAGGTGCACGAGGCCTCATCCGGATCCAGGGACACATGGTCTCACCCGGACCCAGGGACGCTTGGCCTCTCCCAGACCCAGGGCCACTTGGGCTCACCCGGGCCGAGGTGCACGCGGCCTCACCCGGATCCAGGGACACATGGCCTCGCCTGGACCCAGGGGTGTGTGGGCTCTCCCAGACCCAGGGGCGCTTGGCCTCGCCCGGGCACGGGATCCAGCGTCATCCGGGTCCAGGGGCACTTGGCCTCACCCGGACCCGGAGTCCGGCCTCACCTGGACCCAGGGGCATGTGGCCTCACCTAGACCCAGGGACGTGAGGCCTCACTTATACCCAGAGGCGTGTGACCACACCCGAGCCCAGAGGCGCGCATCCCCGCCCGCACCCGGGTCTCAGCGGGGCCCCGTCTTCCCGATCCCAATTCCTGCCGGTCAATCCCCCCTCAGCAATTCCCCTGGCCATCCTTCCAGAGCTCCAGTATGGCTGCTGCAGAACTCGTCGGGCGGCGGCTCGGCGAAGCTCCGGTGCGCCCGGTGCATGGCGATGGGCCAGTCTGGCGTCGCTGCGTCGGCCCTTGTGTCTGCATCGGTGGCCGGTCGCCGAGCATGCGCACCTGGCCGCTTCCGGGGCGTTGAGATTCTTGACGGACTCAGAGGTCAGGAAGCGAGGAGTCTCCCACCCCATGTCTCATAGGGGCTCGTCTGTCCGTGCTTGGCTGCCAGTGGAGCCGTCCCCTCAGCCGGAGACCGCCGGGGGAACTGCGCCGAGCACGTTCCAGGCCGCTGTTGTATCGCCTGAGCCATAGTTCTTTTGTGTCGCCTGAGCCGTAGTTCTTAAAGTGTGGTCTTTGGGTCACCGGCATTAGCATCATCCCACATACCCCTCTTTTATTCTAGTTGTAGAGCATCTACTCAGCCAGCCCTATGGTGGTCTTGGATGGTGTCTGCTCTGCTCTCTTGTCGTAGTCTCAAAGTTGTTTTGGTAGGCAACAATCAGGCTTCCGCCCTATGCCTCCATCTTGGTCCTCCTTTGTATAGTTAAGTTTTGATTGTTGTTGGTGTCACTGGGGGGGCTCTCTTTGTCTATAAAGGAAGAGTTGCTGTGCAGGAGACACATTTATGGGCCGGGTCTTGGTGCAGCAAAGCTTTGGCGCTCACTGAATATTCCCGTTGAATGTGTCCCTTATGCACGTGGTTGAAATCTGGTGTCATCTCCCACAGACCACTAGATGCCCTCGTTTCTGGGTCTCCAATGGGGTGTAGATCAGCTACTGCCTTAGGCACTCAGCAAGGATTACAGCAAAAACTGTAGTTTCTTCCTCCTGTCTGAGTGGCCCTGGAGCAGTCCGACTAGAACAGCAGATCATCTGGTCTGCTGCCAGAGGGCAGGCCACCCACATGCATAAGCCGTTGCTTGGGGCGCAGGTGTGCCTGCAAGACTTGAGGGGCAGGTCTTCAAAACGTGCGGGGTGGGTCCCAGGGCGGGGCGGGGTCTCAGGGCGCCAACAGGCCATGGTGCGGCGAGCCGCGATGCCTGTGAGTCTGGTCCTTCTGCCTTCCACGTATCTAAGTCCCCTCGTTCCGCACTCCAGCGCAGCAAACACTGATTGCTGGGCGCACCTCCGCAAGAGTCCCGCCTCTCCCCGCAGGCATCTGGGTCTCCCGGGGTTCGCCAGAAGATGGGTTTCAGGGTGATGGAGAGCTAATCTCCCTTAGGTTTGGAACAAAAGCCCCTTTCCCCCGCCACCAGCCAGACCCACGCACCTCCACACCTCATCCCCTCCGATTTCGCTGGGTGCGAGGCAACAGAACAGCCTTTAACCTCCGCCGCCATCTTTTTCAAACTTCTCAATTTGTACTTCTTAATCCCTTCATTTCAGTCAACTCTACTGAAGTCTAGCGCAGCCGGGAGGTGCACGGAGAGGGCGCCCGGGCCTCCGTCCGGTGTGGGGGGCGCGCGGCCCGCGGCACCAGGCGCGCGGGGGCTGTGCGGCGGGGACGGGTGCTGGGAGGCCGCCGGGCTCCGGGCGTCCCCAGCGTCCCGGGCCGGGCGGCCTGCGGGGGTGGCGGAGTTGCGAAAGTGAGTGAGTTTCCCAGGGTTTCGCCCGGAATGGGGTTCAGTGCAATCGGAGCCGGTGCTCAGCGCACTCCGGAGCCTTTATCTCCTTCCTGCCAGTGAACTCCGGCCAGGTCATCAGCCGCCCCCTCCTCTCCGGTTCCATCCTCCCCGCAGGCGCGTGTGGTCGTGTCTCCGCCCGTTTCTCCATACCTCAGGCTTTTACGGCTTCCCCGACTGTCCCCGTGGCCTTCTCCTTCCCCCCAGCTGTGGGCATTTCAGTCCACCAACTTTCCTGTGGTTCTGGACGATGTCCGTTCTGACCTCTAGTTGTATTTTTGAAATTGTTGTGCCCGGCTTCAGGTTAGGTGTTTAACCTATGCCGCCATCTTGGTTTCTCCCTAATCTCTTTTCTGAAGCATTAATGGGTACAGTATCATGCACTGAAAAACACAGTTCAATAAAGCCCATCTTTTATCATATCATTCTATACTATCAGCAGCCTGTGTCCTATTCGTATGGGTGTATACACATGGCACTAATCAGTATCAGACTAATCAATAGCATTCCTTCTACAATCTTGTCTCTAAAATCTGGCTTTCATACAGACCTGGTAATAGGCTTTCTTGATCTCTTTCTGGCTGGCATTTCGGGGCACTCCTAATATCTGGTAATAATCCTCTTTGGCCAGAGGGGTACTCGTGTGGAAAGAGGCAGTACAAACAAAAGGGTAACTTTTTACTCCTGTGAGGCTGACACCGGGTCTCAATGTCAGTAGCGCCCCTTGGCCGCGAGTTCCCAGGGAAGGCGCGAAAGCAGTAACGCTCAGCTTGCGGCCCAGCGACGCCCCCACTACGCCCCCCCTGGGCGGCCGGGCCCCTGTCCCCGCTGCAGCCGGCGGCCGAGGGGTTCCCACAGCCACCAGCAACCAGCGTGAGGAGCACCGCGCCGCCATCTTGTCCCGGGGACACTACCAAAGAATTATTTCTATCTAAAGAGAATCTCACTCATTTAAGTTACTTCTCCCAAATAAGATTCATGGCATTTTCTCCCAAGTAAGTTCTAGGATCCAGAGAACATTTTCTATTCTGATCAGATAAACTATTACTCCCAAAAAAACTTAGCACTGACAGCAGAATATTGCAAGCCCACCTTGTCCTGCTTCCTGGTTTACAAATGGAAACCTGCTGATCATGGCAGTCTCAACAAGGACGGCTGAAAAGTAATGACGCCAGGGCCGAACCAGGGCCAATCACTGTGTACACCCTTAGTAGTCCAAGGGAAGGCTATTTGGTTAGTAAAAGCTGTGAATTGTGACCATATCTATATCACAAATAAATGTTTCAGATCCAAGGCCAAGGGCTATTGGTTAAATATGTTTGGCTTTTAGACACAGATATATTTTTAGAGGACACATTTTAATCTCTCCTACCTCAACTGCACTAACCTGGAGTCAAAGGGATTGTCATTTAGATACTCTTGTGGCCTTCCTTCCTTGGGTCTCCAGATCCCTGCCATCTAATGAGAGGCTTGCTTCATGGGGTTTGTAAGTCTTTTGGGGTACCATGGAAATGAGAAAACTTGCCTTGGGTTTAGTTTAAAGTAAATAGCAGCTCCTTAAAATAACAAATATGCGACTGAAAGAAGGTTTGTATACCTTTATAATGTCTTTTCTGTTCACCAAGAGCTGAAGTAGAGAACATTACTTAGGTTATAGTCTTTTAAGATGAAGGAGTTAGGTTATAGTCCTTGGAAGACAGTTCATGGTGCTAGACTCCAGAACAGGTGACTACAGAACTCACTCTGAGTGGCTTTAAAGACAGATAATTTAATTTTAATGTAGTGAAGTAGCACTCAATTGAAAATCAGAAGTTATGCATCTTGGCTCTACTATAAGAGTCAGTTTATTGAGTCTGAATAAATCACATCTCCTCTGTGAGCCTCACTGTCCCCATCTATAAAATGGGGAGGAATGGGTTAAATAATCTTACCAGGTCTGACATTCTATTAATTTCACTCATTCAAAAAACCATTTATGTGTGACAACATGGATGGACCTTTAGGACATTATGCTGGTGAAATAAGTCAGACAGAGAAAGACAAATATCATATGAGCTTCATTATATGTGGAATCAGTTACTCTATTTCTGGTGTTGTCAAGTGAACTCATAGATACAGAGAACAGATTGGAGATCAGTTATTGCCAGAGGTGAGGTTTGGAGGATAGAGGAAATGGGTGAAGGTGGTCAAAAGTTACAAACCTCCAAGTATAAAATAAATAAGTCCCAGGAATGTAATGTAGAGCATGATGACTATAGTTAGTAATACTGTACTTTATATTTGAAAGTTGCTTAGAAAGTAATGTGAAAAGTTTTCATTACAAAAAAATATGTGACTATGAATGGTGATGAATGTTAACTAGACTTATGTGGTGATCATTATGATGTATAAATGAAATTATTAATATATGTTCATTATACCTCAATTAAAAACATTTATGGTATATTTTATGAATTATCCCAAATGAATACATCCCTGTAACCACTACCCAGCTCAATAAATAGAAGAGCATTAGCAACATCCTAGAAACGCTTTCCATCATTACCTTTACCCGCCCCCAAAGCACAATCACTATCCCTGAATTCATGAATGAGATTGCTTGTTTGAAACTTTATGTAAATGGAATCATATAGCAACCCCCTCCCCACATTTATGGGATACTTGCCATGTTCCAAGAGCTATTCTAGGCACTGGAGATGCAAAAGCAAACAAAATAGACAAAGTCCTTTCTCTAGAGAGGTGACATAGGCAACAAACATATGTCAGATGGTGGTAAGTGCTATAGTGCTATGGAGAATCTTGAATCAGGGCAAGGGAATAGGGAACAATGGGGGATGTGCTATTTTTATATAAGGAAATATGGAAGGCCTGCCTGATAAGATAGCATTGGAGCATATATCTAAAGAAACAAAGAGAGCCATCCATGCAGTTACTTGTATGAGGAACATTTCAGGCAAAGGAACTAAGGGTAAATCATATAAGAGGTGAGTATGGCTGGAACAGTTCAGGTAAGATAAGAGTGGTAAAAGATGAGATCAAAGAGCAGGGGTCCATATCATGCAGAGTCCTATAGGCATTGAACAAGGCTTTGGAGGGCTTTGATTGGAGTGACACAGGTATTTTTAAAAGTGTGACTCAGTTTCAGGGAAAAGACTGGATTATGGGGGGCTGAGAGGGGAAGGAGGGGGAATCAGTTAGTAGGCTACTACAATTGTCTAGGTGAGAGGTAACTATGGCTTGGACTAGGGCAAGGTGATTGGGTGTTGAAAAGTTGTCAAATTCTAGGATTGTCCGGAATGATTCAAAGCTTGAAGTCTCTTGTCATGGGCATCTCATGATATCCTCTATTCTTTGAGGCCTTTCCAGACATTGTGAGTCTATGTTTGCAGTTCATATACTTCAAACATGGGGAAGCTTAATTTATTTGTTTTGTGAATTTCTGAACTTACTAGCTCTTCTCAAATCAAAGTAGAAAAAATAACTGAAATAACAGACAATTGGTGTCATTGGTAGCATCAATTGAGAGAAAGCTTCTCTTCTTTGAGCTTGTTAAGGTTGTTCTATTCCAGAGGTAAGCACCTTTTATTGGCTGCTGAACAAGAAGATACTAAAAGCCTCTATATCAGTCAGGGCTACCTGATCATCTATTTTGACACTGTATGTCAATACTCTCAGTGTCAAAACATTTTTAATGTAGATGATTATGTCAGCATGGCATCAAATAAAGCAAGAACTTGGACTATTCTATTTATCTGCTCAGTGTAAACAATTTGGAGAGTTTAGACCAGAAATGGTATAGACTCAACATGTCACATGTTGTCTGCCTTTTACATCTTTGCTCCCTACTAAGGAAATCAAGGAAATGTTTTCCTGTATATTTGATACTCGCCATATTTTCTGAAGTAGCAACTCTGTTGACAATGAAGTCAGGGAAAATAATAGATTAAATGGATATTTTCCATTGCTTGAGTGTTAGAACACATTCCTTTGCTAAATACTAACCCTCACCCGGTTGGCTTGGCTCAGTGGTTGAGCGTTGACCTATGAACCAGAAGGTCATGGTTCAATTTCCAGTCAGGGCACGTGCCCAAGTTGTGGGCTTGAGCCCCAGTAGGGGGTGTGCAGGTGGCAGCCGATCAACTTTCATCATTGATGTTTCTATCTCTCTCTATCCCTCCCTTCCTCTCTGAAATATATCTATATATATAAAAGCCTAAGTGACTGGTCGACCATCCAACCGGTTGACCAAACGACCAGTTGCTATGATGTGCACTGACCACCAGGGGGCAGATGCTCAATGCAGGAGCTGCCCCTGGTGGTCAGTGTGCTCCCACAGCCAACCTCCCAAGGTTGGCCAATCTCCCACAGCCCCAATAGGCCCCGATCGCCAGCCAGGCCAAGGGAACCCACCAGTGCACAAATTCGTGCACCAGGCCTCTAATACATATACACACACACACAAATATATAAATATATATATATATATATATATATATATATATATATATACTAGAGGCCCAGTGCATGAAAATTCATGCACTGGAGGGGGGTCCCTCAGCCCAGCCTGTCCCCTTTGACAGTCCGGGAGCCCCCAGGGGCGGGATGCAACCTGGTGATCAGGGGAAGGTGATACCCCATCACACCTCTGCTGCTGCCACTGCTGGCAGTGCAAGCCTCAGCCAGCCCTGGTTACCTGAGCCTCGGGCGGCCCTTTTTTCTGTTTCTGTATCCTGTCTACTTCCCTTGGGCTTGAGATGTAGGCCTGTCTAGTCCTTTATTTCTGTGCTGTCAATACTTTTTTTCCTTTGAACAAAGATCCTTAAGCCCTAAACTAGAACTTAAAAATAAATGAATGATTAAGCATGAATACTTTCATCCAGACTTACTTATACCAGAGAAACCCTAAGATATTTTAAGCATAACTAAAACAATTCTAGACCAGATGCCTCGCCATCTTGCAAGGAAAGGAGGATTTTATTGGAAACCTGACTTTCCGCGACAATTGCAAACACTGAACTGCTGCGATCACCAGACCACCGGTCCCCTATCGGCGCAAACATTCGGAATCAAAGGAACTCTTCACTGCACCATGGAAAGGTCAGATTTCGACTGAAATAAGGTGTGGTTTCTAATCCCCGCGGTGGGTGAGGGAAGCCCTGGGTGAGGGAAGCGCGGCAGCCGCAGGACCGGCAGGAACCAGGAGGTCTGTGCATAGAAAAATCGGCGGCAGTTGGAACTGCCGTGACCCGTGAATGTGGAGGGGGGTCTTCTGAGCTGCTAACAGAAGTGACCTCTTGAAAGCAACTCATTTTAATCTGACGAGGAGGGTCAGACTAAGAATTTTCAAAGGAGTGCAGGATCCTTAGTCTGGCGCACAGACCCACTGTCCGCACACTTGGGCTCTTTCCGACTCTGATTGCTAAGCCCAATACAGAGGTAAACCCAGGTGGAAAGGCCATGAAAGACTGCAGGGGGACGTTGTTTTTTCGGAACCTGGGGAGCAGAGCTGGGTGTGACCATTGGAGAGGCAGCTCTGAGGCGCACACCTCCACAAACAGGTAGTGAGTGCCATAGAGGGGAAAAAAAAAAAAAAGCTAGAGAGGCCCGGAAGTCAATTCAGAAACACTGCCACCCAGGGGCTGAAACGCTAATTGTCTCTGGTGTAATAAAAAATAAATACGAGAAATTAAGACACGGCCTGCTTAAAAAGCAGAACTGGCTCCCAACACTGAGGAGCCCTGGAATGAAGCTGAACTGAAATACCGCCCAGACTGGGAAACAGGCGTACCAAACAGAATAATAGAGGAAGTGAATGACAGCCGCTACTGCACGTTTTAGTCTCCCTATTTTTTAATTTTAAATTATTTTTTTCAATTTTTTTAATTTTTTATTCTCATTTTTTTTATTTTCATTTTTTGCATCTTTTACTTAAGAAACTAAATTTTTTTCTTTTTCCTCACTCAATTTTCACCTTTTTAATTATTACATTTTTATTTTCAATCAGCATTATTATTACTATTATTTTACTTTTTTTAAAATGTCATTTGATATTCTCTTTCTTTTATTTTTGGATTAGTGTCCTACATTCGATTTGCATCTTTCCCTTACAATCGTTTTACCCTATCTCAAAGCTAACATTATGCCATCACTCTCCTCCTAACCTTTCCCCTTTTGGTCTCCTGTTTATCTTAACCCTTTCTGGCTTTAGATTTTCCCTACTTTTTCAGTTTACACTCTGCTAAAATTTCACCCTACTTATATATCTAATTCCCAACCCCCTGCTCCAAATCCATACAAACCTCTCTCTACGCTACCTTAAAAAAATTATTTTTCTCTCTGGCCTTTTGTTGTTGATTCCTTGAATGTTGATTAGATTGAATTTTTATGCTTTTTTTATGAGATTGTTTTGATTATTCTTTTTGTTGGTTTGGTTGGTTCTTTTGTTTGCTTTGTTTTTGTTTGTTTTTTACTTTTGTTTTCCCTTGCCTCACTTGATATTAGCTGGTGTTACCGTTTGTATTAATTTCCAGGCTCGTGTTGCTGGAATTTGCTGGGAATAGTGGTTGTTCCAGTGGAGTTTACTCCCCATATATATAGTTTGTTCCCCTTTTCTCTCTTAGTATCGTTCTTGTCTCTCTTACTTTTTTTTTCTTTTTCTTTTCTTTTTTTTTCTTTTTCTTTTCTTTCTTTCTGCTCTTTTCCCAAGTTCAGATTCACACTCTTTTTTTTTCCTTTTGTTGTTGTTCTTTCTTTTTACTCTCCCTCTTCCACTCCTATTCCCTAATTTGTCTTTCTCTGGTGGTTACCTTTATTGGAGGTTATTAATATCGTGAATACAATTCTGTTCAGTGCCTTGTCTGTTGTGCCTGGTTGTGTTGTATTTTGTACCTTTAAATCAACGCAGGAGAGAGAGATCTATATAACCAGACATCCGGAGAAGGGAGACCATGAGGAGACAAAGAAATAGCCCCCACAGGAAAGAAAAGCAGGCATCACCAGAAAAGGAAGTAAACGATTTAGAGGCAAACAACCTATCAGAGAAAGAATTCAGAGAAATGGTCATAAAGTGGCTGAAAAGGATGGAAGACAAATTCGACAATATGAGTAAGAACCAAGAAGAAATGAAGAAGAACCAAGAAGAAATGAAAAATGACATCGCTGCTCTAAAGAACTCAATAGAAAGCATCAAGAGTAGACTAGAAGAAGCAGAGGACCGCATAAGTGAGCTAGAAGACAAGATGGAAAAAAATACCCAATTACAACAGCTTCTAGAAACAAAAATTAGAAAGCATGAGGAGAGCCTAAGGGAACTTCGGGACAACACAAAACAAAACAACATCAGGATAATAGGGGTGCCAGAAGGAAAGGAAACTGAGCAAGGAATAGAAAACCTGTTTGAAGAAATAATAACAGAAAACTTCCCTGATATAGGGAAGAAAAAACCCACACAAATCCAAGAAGCTCACAGAGTTCCAAGCAAAAGGAACCCCAAAAGACCGACGCCAAGGCACATTATAATTAAGTTCGCAAACACCAACGACAAAGTAAGAATCTTAAAAGCGGCCAGAAAGAGACAGCCAGTTACATACAAAGGAAACCCCATCAGACTAGCAACTGATTTCTCAACAGAAACTCATCAGGCCAGAAGGGAATGGAATGAAATATACAAAGTCATGCAAAGGAAGGGTCTCAATCCAAGAATACTGTACCCAGCAAGGCTATCAATCAAAATTGAAGGTGAAATCCGGAGCTTCACAGACAAAAAAGGACTAAGGGAGTTTATCACCACCAAACCAGCAATGAAAGAAATGCTAAAGGGTCTGCTATAAAAAAAAAGAAAGAAAGAAAGAAATAGGAAGCAAAGAAGGAACACAGGGGTATAGAATAAAAATGGCGTCAAATAAGTACCTATCAATAATAACTTTAAATGTAAATGGATTGAATGCCCCAATCAAAAGACACAGGTTAACAGATTGGATAAGAAAACAAAACCCATATATCTGCTGTCTACAGGAAACCCACCTCAAAAAAAAGGACGCATTCAGACTGAGAGTAAAGGGCTGGAAAAAGGTTTTCCAGGCGAATGGAAATGAAAAAAAAGCTGGGGTAGCGATACTTATATCTGACAAATTAGATCTCAAAGTGAAGGACATAACTAGAGATAATGCAGGCCACTTCATAATACTAAAGGGAAAAATCCAACAAGAAGAAATAACTCTGGTAAACATATATGCACCCAATACAGGAGCACCAAGATACATTAAAAAACTCCTGGAAGATATCAAAGGAGAGATTGACAGCAATACAATCATAGTAGGAGACTTCAATACCCCACTATCACCATTGGACAAATCCTCTAAACAAAAAATCAGCAAAGAAACATCAATCCTAAATGACTCACTAGAACAGATGGAATTAATTGACATCTTAAGAACATTTCACCCCAAAGCCACAGAATATACATTCTTCTCAAGTGCACATGGGTCATTTTCAAAGATAGACCATATGTTAGGACATAGGCAAAGTCTTTTCAAATTCAAGAAGATAGAAATCATATCAAGTATCTTCTCGGATCACAGTGGCATAAAACTGGAAATCAACTACAATAAAAACAACCCAAAGAAATCAAACACTTGGAGACTAAACAGCATGCTATTAAACCATGACTGGGTTACCAAAGACATCAAGGAAGAAATAAAAAACATCATGGCAACAGATGACAATGAAAACACAACAATCCAAAATCTATGGGACACAGCGAAAGCAGTCCTGAGAGGGAAGTTCATAGCTCTACAAGCCTACTGCAAAAAACAAGAAACAATGGTAATAAATTACCTAATCCAACAACTCAAAGGGTTAGAGAGAGAGCAACAAGAAAAGCCCAGTGTAAGCAGAAGGAAAGAAATAATAAAGATCAGAGCGGAGATAAACGACATAGAGACCAAAGAAACTATACAAAAGATCAACAAAACCAAGAGCTGGTTTTTTGAAAGGATAAACAAGATGATGAACCTCTAGCCAGGCTAACCAAGAAGCAAAGAGAGAGCACCCAAATAAACAAAATCAGAAATCAAAGAGGTGAAATAACAACAGACCCCGACGAAATACAAAGGATTGTTACAAAATACTATGAACAACTCTATTCCAACAAACTGGACAACCTCGAGGAAATGGACATATTCCTAGACAAATACAACCTTCCAAAACTCAATCAGGAAGAATCTAAACAGCTCAACATGCCAGTAACTATGGAAGAAATTGAAGCAGTCATAAAAAAGCTTCCGGCAAACAAAAGCCCGGGGCCAGACGGTTTCACAGGAGAGTTTTACCAAACTTTCAAGGAAGAACTAAAACCTATCCTCCTCAGACTATTCCAAAAAATTCAAGAGGAAGGAACACTTCCAGGCTCCTTCTATGAAGCCAGCATCACCCTAATACCAAAACCAGATAAAGACAACTCAATGAAAGAGAATTACAGGCCAATATCCCTCATGAACATAGATGCCAAAATCCTCAACAAAATTCTAGCAAATCGGCTCCAGCAGTACATCAGAAAGATCATACACCATGACCAAGTAGGATTTATCCCAGGAATGCAAGGATGGTACAATATCCGCAAATCAATAAATGTGATACATCACATAAACAAACTGAGAGATAAAAATCACATAGTCATATCAATAGATGCAGAAAAAGCATTTGACAAAATCCAACACCCTTTCCTGATAAAAACTCGCAACAAGGTGGGAATAGAAGGATCATACCTCAACATAATAAAAGCTATATATGATAAACCCACAGCAAACATCATACTCAATGGGCAAAAACTAAAACCATTTCCCCTAAGAACAGGAACAAGACAGGGATGCCCACTCTCACCACTCCTGTTTGACATAGTACTGGAAGTATTAGCTATCACAATTAGGCAAGAAGAAGAAATAAGAGGCATCCAAATTGGAAAAGAAGAAGTGAAGCTGTCCTTATTTGCAGATGACATGATATTGTACATAAAAAACCCAAAAGATTCCATAAAAAACTAATAGACTTAATAAATGAATTCGGCAATGTAGTGGGATACAAAATTAACGCCAAGAAATCTATGGCTTTTCTATACACCAATAATGAACTTACAGAAAGAGAGACTAAAAAAGCAATCCCATTTACCATCGCATCAAAAAAATTAAGATACCTAGGAATACACTTAACTAAGGAGGTAAAAGACCTATACTCAGAAAACTACAGGACACTGAAAAAAGAGATAGAGGAAGACGTAAACAGATGGAAGAACATACCATGTTCATGGATTGGTAGAATCAACATCATTAAAATGTCCATACTACCCAAAGCAATCTATATATTCAATGCACTCCCCATCAAAATATCAACAGCATATTTCACATACCTAGAAAGAACTCTCCAAAAATTCATCTGGAATAAAAAAAGACCCCGAATAGCCTCAGCAATCCTGAGAAAGAAGAATAAAGTAGGTGGGAACTCAATACCAGATTTCAAGCTGTATTACAAAGCCACTGTTATCAATACAGCCTGTTACTGGCACAAGAACAGACATATTGATCAATGGAACAGAATAGAGAACCCGGATATCGACCCAAACCACTATGCTCAATTAATATTTGACAAAGGAGCCATGAACATACAATGGAGTCAAGACAGTCTCTTCAATAAATGGTGTTGGGAAAATTGGACAGATACATGCAAAAAAATGAAACTAGATCAGCAACTTACACCATACACAAAAATAAACTCAAAATGGATACAGGACTTAAACATAAGACGGGAAACCATAAAAATACTAGAGGAATCCACAGGCAACAAAATCTCAGACATATGCCAAAAGAACTTCTTCACTGACACTGCCCCTATGGCATGGAAGCTAAAGAGAAAATTAACAAATGGGACTACATAAAAATAAAAAGCTTTTTTACAGAAAAAGAAACCATCATCAAAACAACAAGAAATCCCACTGCATGGGAGAACATATTTGCAAATGCTATCACTGATAAAGGTTTAATCTCCAACATCTACAGGCAGCTTATGCAACTTAATAAAAGGAAGATAAATGATCCAATAAAAAAATGGGCAACAGACCTAAACAGAATATTTTCAAAAGAAGACAGAAGGAAGACCAAGAGACACATGAAAACATGTTCAAAGTCACTTATTATCCAAGAGATGCAAATCATAACAACAATGAGGTACCATCTCACACCTGTCAGAATGGCCATCATCAACAAATCAACAAACCACAAGTGTTGGCGAGGATGCGGAGAAAAAGGAACCCTCGTGCACTGCTGGTGGGAATGCAGACTGGTGCAGCCACTGTGGAGAACAGTATGGAGTTTCCTCAAAAACTGAAAATGAAAAAAAAAAAAAAAAGAAAAAAGGCCGAAACCGGTTTGGCTCAGTGGATAGAGCGTCGGCCTGCGGACTCAAGGGTCCCAGGTTCAATTCAGGTTAAGGGCATGTACCTTGGTTGCGGGCACATCCCCAGTAGGGGGTGTGCAAGAGGCAGCTGATCGATGTTTCTCTCTCATCGATGTTTCTAACTCTCTATCCCTCTCTCTTCCTCTCTGTAGAAAATCAATAAAATATATTTAAAAAAAAAAAAGAACAAGTTTAGGGATTACTCAACATTAAAAAACAACAACAACAACAACAACAAAAACCTGAAAATGGAACTCCCATTTGCCCCAGTAATCCCACTCCTGGGAATATATCCGAAGAAACTAGAAACACCAATCAGAAAGGATATATGCACCACTATGTTCATAGCAGCACAATTTACAATAGCTAAGATTTGGAAACAGCCTCGGTTCCCATCAGCAGATGACTGGATCAGAAAACTGTGGTACATCTACACAATGGAATACTATGCTGCCATAAAAAAGAAGGAATTCTCATCATTTGCAGCAACCTGGATGGAATTGGAGAACATTATGCTAAGTGAAATAAGCCAGTCAATGAAAGAAAAATATCACATGATCTCACTCATTTATGGATAGTAAAGAACATTATAAAGTGATGAACAAAAAGATAGATACAGAGACAGTAAAGCATCAAACAGACTTTCAAATTACAGGGGGAAAGTTAGGGAGAGGTGGAGGAGTTATAAAATCAAACGAAGGACTTGTATGCATGCATATAAGCATAAGCAATGGACGCAAAACTCTGGGGGGTGAGGGCATGTATGGGTGTGGGGTGGGGGGTAATGTTAAGATATGCACACATATAATACCTCAATTAAAAAAAAGTAAAAACAAAACAAAAACAAAAACAAAACAAAAAACAATTCTATAGTCTTATGCAGAAAAGTTAAAAGATCTAGAACACAATTAGCTTTGTTCTTTGCTCCCATTGCTATAAAAGTCTGGTATACCACTGTTCTCTAATAAGTTAGAGTGATTTTTTTAAAGAATAAATAAAGTGCTAATGACTGTAATGTACAAAGAGTTTAGACAAATCAGGAAGGAAAAGATGAACACTCTAGTAAAAAATGGGTTAAAAATGCAAAGTTGACTCATAAATTGCTTATAATGTGAAATCCCACTTATAATAAGGAATTAAAATGTAAAATGATAATGTAATAGCATTTTTAGCCTGTCAGATTCACAAATGTGGTTGTTTTTTTTTTTTTTTTTGCAGTCTATGATTGCAAGTATATGAGGAACACTGTTGGTAGGAGAGCAATTTTGCAATTTATAGCAAAATTTTAAAATGCACACACCCTGTGATTCCATAATTCCATTACTAGGAATTTACCTTACAAATATAATCACACAAGTGTTCAAAGACATATATATATATATGGATATTCATTACAGCATTGTTTAATAAAGAAAAAATATAAGAAAACTCAGTATAAATATACTTGAAACAATTTAAATAGAAGGCTGGTTAAATAAATATGGAGCATTTGTATGATATAATGCAATACTGTCATTAAAAATAATACAGTAAAGCCTGGCTGGTGTTGCTAGTGGTTGAGCATCAAACCATGAACCAGCAGGTCACTAGTTCGATTCCTGTCCAGGGCATATGCCCAGGTCGCAGGCACAGATCCCCAGTAGGATGCATGCAGGGAGGCAACCAATTGATGTTTCTCTCTCATCAACGTTTCTATCCTTTACCTTCCTCTCTCTCTAAAATCAATAAAAAATTTAAAAAAGAATATAGTAAAGATAAATACCTTCACATAGAAAAATGCCCATATGTATTGTAAAGGAAAAAGAAATAAGTCAGAACATTTTTTAAAAGTTTGTGTGTCTATGTGTGTTTCTGTTTGAATATGTATAGAAAATACCTAGAAAATATACCTACATTGTTCTTAGAGATGGCTTTTACAGAGTTGATCATGAGAGTGGGAAATGGTATGTTTCCCTTACCATGCTTTTATACTGTTTTACTCCTTACAGTAATTTAATTCTTTTATAACAAAAATTTCAAAGTAAACAAATGGATGTGGAAAAGGGTGGTGGTGACTTAGGATCCTAATCTATACTAATAAAAGCCTAGGTGGCCCTCGCACACTTTGTCATTACAAGATGGCTGCCACAAGATGGCCACCACAAGATGGCCATGTGCACAGTGGAGGCAGGGGCCCAGTGGCTTCTCAGCGTGGTGACGCCTGGGGGTCCTGTGGCTCCATGTGGCATGGAGGAGGCCGGTCCAGGCGTCTCCACTGCCTTGCGTGGAGGAGGCGGGTCCCGGTGGAGGAGGCGGGTTGTGGCAGGGGAGGGCAGTTGGGGACAATCGGGCCAGCAGGAGAGGGCAATTGGGGGTGATTGGGCTGGCATGGGAGCAGTTAGGCATCAATCAGGACAGCAGGATAGCATTTAGGGGGAGATCAGGCTGGCAGGCAGAAGCAGTTAGGGGCAATCAGGCAGGCAGGCTGGTGAGTGGTTAGGAGCCAGCGGTCCCAGATTGTGAGAGGGATGTCCAACTGCCAGTTTAGGCCTAATCACGCAGGACATCACCCAAGGGGTCCCAGATTGGAGAGGGTGCAGGCCAGGCTGAGGGACACCCCCCACCCCCGTGCACGAATTTCGTGCACTGGGCCACTAGTCCTATATAATAAAAGGCTAATATGCAAATTGAGTGAATGGCAGAATGACCGGCTGCTATGACGTGCACTGACCACCAGAGGGCAGATGCTCATGCAGGAGCTGGCCCCTGATGGTCAGTGTGCTTCCACAGGGGGAGCGCTGCTCAGCCAGCTCACGGTTGGCCAGCACAGCATTGGTGGCAGGAGCCTCTCCCGCCTCCACTGCAGGTGGGCAGTAAGGAGCCAGGGACTGCGAGAGCCTCAGACTGTGAAAGGGATGTATGACTCCAGCTTAGGCCCCATCCCGGCAGTCAGACATCTCCCTAAGCTGGCAGGTGGACATCCCCTGAAGGGTCCCAGACTGTGAGAGGGTGCAGGCCAGGCTGAGAGACCCCTCCACCCCCAGCCTCAATGCATGAATGTCGTGTACCAGGCCTCTAGTACTTGAATAATTTCACACCTCATTTTGAGAGTTAAGAAATAAGGAAGGGGGAAAGGGAGGTACATTTTTATTTTGGTTGTATGGACAAAGCCCAAATTGTTCTAAACTTTGGCTGTTTCAGTGCTGGTCCATGAATCCAGCATGACCCTCACTAAGGTGGTTCTCCTGACTCCAGAGACTTTCTGTTGACAGGAGAAGAAACCACTTCCCTATCCCGTCCTGTCTGTTGGCCTAAGTAACCCCAAAATCCTAGGGCTGGATTTGTCAGTGACAATTCAACTGATTTGAGGGGCAATTAGCCAGCCCTCTTTACTCAAACTATCAACCCTGTGCCTCTATTTTGAACTTTATTCCATAGGAAATAAGGAACCTCTGTGGTCATTTGAGTGACATGATCAAATGCAGGACTGTCTTATCTCTAATAGCATTTATATTTCAACTAATTGTTTATATGTTTGCCTCCTCACCTAAATCAATTTATTCAAAGGGACTTGGTAACCCACTGGGTGTGGTAGTTGAAGGAGAGGGTAAAGTTGACGACAACTGCAAGGTTTCATATCTAGATAACTAAAAGGATAACTGGAAGGAGACAAGAGTCATCACTTGAGAAGATACACTGGATGAGGAAGATGCTTTGGAGGACAAAGTGAGGCTAGAACAGGTATTAAGAAAATAGACTCTACTGCTAAGTCTGCCTACGTTTGAATCCTAGTTTTTCTCTTACTAGCTTGGGAAAGTTATTTAATCTCTTTTGTTCCTTATTTAACCTCCTGATGTCCCCATTTGTAAGGATGGTTAATAGTATTATCCTGCATTACAGGATTATTGTATCAAATAAGTTAATGCATGTTATGTACTTAGAATGGTATCTGGCACAGAATAAGTGCTAAATCAGTGTTTGCTATTTTTATTAGACACTAGAGGCTCAGTGCAAGAAATTCGTGCACTTGGGGAGGGGTCCCTCAGCTCGTCCTGTGCCCTCTCACAGTCCAGGAGCCCTGGGGGGTTGGAGGCGGGAGAGGCTCCTGCTACTGCCACTGTGCTCACCAGCTGTGAGCCCTGCTTCTGGCTGAGTGGTGCTCCCCCTGTGGGAGCGCACTGACCACCAGGGGGCAGCTCCTGCATTGAGTGTCTGCCCCCGGGTGGTCAGTGCCCATCATAGTGACTGGACGTTCTGCTGTCAGGCCCAAACTGGCTCTTCGACATCCCGGACTGTGAGAAGAAGCAGGCCAGGCCTAGGGACCCCACTGGTGCATCATCAGGGCCGGTGAGGGACCGCGGGAGGGCTCCAAGGCATGTCTGGCCCATCTTGCTCAGTCCTGATAGGCCAAACCCCAGCAGCAAGCTAACCTACTGGTCAGAGAATCTGCCCCCTGGTGGTCAGTGCACATCATAGCGAGAGGATGAGCAGCCTTAGCATATCATTAGCATATTACACTTTGATTGGTTGAACGGCCGACTGGATGACTGACACTTAGCATATTAGGCTTTTATTATATAGGACAGTGAATTTTAAATGTTTGGGGGTACATCTAGATGGGTATATCTAGCTAAAATTTGGAAAATAAATTATGAAGCTTTTGGTAGATATTGATCTACAAAGGGAGAAGTGACAGAACTCTTGGTAGCACTAATATCAAAGGATTTGAAAAAGAGACTAAAAGTTAGTGGTCAGAGAGAGAAGAACAACCTTATAGGCATGATATGGACACCAAGAGAGTTGTCAACTAAGGAGATTAAAATGCCACACAGATATTGGACCTATATATATGTGGAGGGAAGGGAGATGAAAGGGGAAAGTCAAATATCAATATGGGCAATTCCTCACAAATATTTGCTACCCCCAGCCCCTGAGTGATGTGGCTCTAGCTTCTTTCTTTTATCCCATGCTAGCCCTCTCAGCTACCACTGCCATTCAGAGGACCAGTAACAACCAGCTGGGATGGTGGTAACTGCTCACCATGGTCCCAACTAAGGATTGGCTCAACTAATGTCCATAGACTCATTCTTCTTTACTCCAATTAGGAACAAAGAAAAAAAAGGAAGGGCAGATGAGCACAGGAACCCAGCAACAACTGTTTGTGATATGACTCAGGATCCACCTGTCCTAGTGTTCTGACTCTGAATAAGGTATCTGTGGTCTTCCTCTATGATGCTAATCTCATGAGGGTAACATGAGGCCCAAGCATTATTTTTGTCACTAACCCATCACAACAGGACCTACTGTGAACAAGCCACCATCATTCCCACTATCGATTTAATTGTCCATTTACTTCCTTCTGACGAGTGTGCCTCCCTCCTCTTTCTTCTTTCCAGCTGAAAGCCTGTTTCTTATCTGAAATGTTCCGTCCTTGAAATCTCTCTGTCTACTTGTATCCAGAGTAACCTCCTATATTGTCCATGTTACACATTTTGGATGTTGTAGCATGTTTCCTTGTACTGTTCTATTTCTTTCCCATGTTTGTTGTTGGCATATGGGAAAGAATCAGTACAAGGTGGTATTTGGTGCACTGGGATGAAACTGATGGTGGAGAGATGGAAGAGCACTGAATGTTGCACTGATATTTCACTCTTGAATTGAGTTTGTGACAAGAGCCTTATCTGGAAAAACCAAAAACAGTGAGGAGCATTGGGTGAAAAGGAAACAGAAAATAGTTGCCCTCTAGAAAACTGTACCTGTGAGGTGAAGGAGGACAGAGAAGAAGAGGTGACTCCTTAAGTAGACATGTGTATGTGGGTTAAAGGCTATTCACAACTATGAGTATGAGGTTACAGAAAGAAAGCCCTGAGTTGGTGGTAACCCTGAAGGGAGATGAGAAGGGCCATGGCTAAAAAAACCTCATGTGTTTCTATTTAGTCACTCGTGTTTGAGTTACTTCATGGTTTCTTCCTTGTGAAGTGTTATGTAGCCAGCTCTCTTGGTCTACTTAAGTCCAAGTTTAAATAATTTTTTTCCTGAAAGGCAAACATCACTGTCTTCAATATTTTGTTACCCTTGGAACACATAAATCCATGTCCATTAAGATGGGTGGATTGGTTAGACAGCATGTGCATGTCTGTTCTCCCCATGCGACTATAAATTTCTCAAGGGCACTGACTGTATCTTTCAATTTTATTGTGAGGCATATGATTAGTAGTCATAAATGCCTAGAAAATTGTATAGAACTGAAGAGAATTAACATTTGCTGGAACTCTGTCATCAATGAGTTATTCTAGACAGACACTACTTTTAGCTGCTTTGTTTATTTTCAGCTTTGTTGTAAATATTACCACTTCTAATGATTCCTTGGAAGCAGAGTGGAGTAGTAGAAAGAGTGGCTGGGGAGACAGGAAGCTTTTGTATCGGTACAGGGCTCAGCTAAATGACCTTGGACATGTCACTTCAGAACTAATGATCTCTAAGCTCTCTACAATTGTGATCTGTGAGTGAATTAGGCCAGGTTTATTAAAATTCAGCACAGATATATGAGTGGAGGTAACTCACTTCATCAGTTTAGCCAATATGATGCCATGCAGTCACTCTGACCCTTTTTTTCCCTATCAAGCAGCTGATTTATTTTCTTGACACAACCCATTTTTCTGGCCTAGAACTTTGTGGAATTAAAATCATAGAATTAAAGCTGTTACTCAGATTATTGTAGGCATAAAAACCTACTGTTATATTGGGAAATTCAGGTAACAAAGAGTTGGTAATATTAATAATAGTTTGTATTAATGTTTATATGATTACTAGAGGCCCAGTGCATGATTGAATCATGCACGTGCAGGGTCCCCTACACGCTTTCGCTTTTGATCACGGGGGAGCTGGGTGCCTGAGCGGACAGGCACCCAGCTCCCCCGCTTTTGATGGTTTCCATGGTGGGACGTGAGCTTGCTGCCCCAGAGGCCCCTTCTGTGCCGCAGCACAGCCATGGCGCAGACGCTGAGCTCAAGCCGCCGCTGGCGACACGAGCTCAGCGTCCTGCTGGCCCAATCGGCCACCCCAGCCACCCCGAGTCCCGCCCCCATCTCCCGCGCCTCCTGGCCAATCGTGGGCATAGCGAAGGTACGGTCAATTTGCATATTTGTCTATTATTAGGTAGGATGTCAAATGTTAAATAATAATTCTCATTTTAAACTTGCAACAACCTATGATGTAGATAATATCATTAACCCCATTATACAGATAAGGAAAATGATGCTCAATTGGGGTAAACACCATTCCAAAGGTCATGCAGTCTGAACTCTTAGCTACAATGTGTTTGTGGGTACATAATACTTTAAAAAAATAAACAATTTAGGTTAGCCAGAAGGTCATATCATCACAGCTTCAATGAATAGGAGTAGGAGTAGTTAGTACTAGCTATCATTTATTGAATATCCATGTGTCAGGTACTGTTATAAGTAATATACATGTATTTTTTTATTTAATTCTCACTATAACTATGAAATAGACTCCATTGTCATTCCCATTTATAGATAAAGAAACTGAGGTTTGGAGAGATTAAGTGACTTGTCCAGGTAAATAAATCTCAGAGGTGGATGACTCCAAAGCCTTTGTTCTTCCCACCACTTTAGGCTACCTATAAATAGCAGGGTGACTTTACACTTATCTCTTTTAATTTCTGCTCTCATATTGACTGATATTTATAGGCTGGACTCTTTAGCCCCTCTTGGTGCTCCAGTCACCTTTTCCTGGGAACTTAGTGTCCCCCTCCACACTGTTCAATCTCTGAGACCAAGAATCAGACTGGAGAAGTAGTAGAGTGCCTTGTTGCTGATTTTCTACAGTCTCAATACAAACACTTACCAGTGTTGCTGAGACTTAATCTCGCTAGCTCATCTGTGAGACCAATTTCAATTTGGAGCCATCTGCCACAGAAAAATGAGTAATTATGGCAGAGCTCACAAGGGTGGGCCATGGGAAGAAGGTTGTCTTAGCCTCTTTCCTTCTGTCTGCATTGATGCAAGTGACCAAGAAAGAAAATTACTTGGGTGGGCTGTTGATACAGAGGCCAGCAGCTCTACCTCCCTGTTGCTCACATACTTAGATTTTAGTGAACAAGGAGGGATGACTTTGAGGTCATGCAGCTTGCCTGACAGCAAAAGGGAGACCATTGCCATCAAGGCCAGGCAGAAGGAGGTAATCTGTGAACTGGGCCAGCTTGTTCACCAGTATCTCCCTCTCACTGTACTGGTGTTGACTTGTGATGAGTGCCACTTGCCAGCTGGTCTCTCCACACAATATGATGGGTTGTCAAACTGATAGAGTAAAGCTGAAAATAATAGTCACTGACTTCTGTCTAGCATTTAATTTTTTTGAAAGACTAACATTTTATTTTATTTCTTCTTTACAATAGCTCTCTAGATTAGGTAGGGGCAAAGATTATTAGCTTCATTTTGCAGATGAGGTGTGATTCCACAATTGGACGTGTGTAAAAGACACCCAATTGACGCCCAACTTAATGAATTGCCCAAAGTCTTGGGCCTGCTACAACTGGCTAGTACCTGAAACTCTGAATTAGAGCCTGTCATTCTGTTTTCTAGACCAGTAGTTTTCCAGTTATGCTTGCTCCTCAGGCAGAAAGCAGGTATGGGAGTGTGTGTGTGTGTGTGTGTGTGTGTGTGTGTGTGTGTGTGAACAAGTAGGGCTTTGGGTCCCAATCTGAACTTAAACTAGGGAAGCTGTGCTTATGTTAGTTTGTCTGTTTTACATCTGGGCAGGATTTCATTTAATGAAAAACTCTACAAACGTTTGAAAACCACTTATCTAGGCTAGTATTTCTCATAAAGAATATAGTGGGTTGAAGTGTGTCCCTTTAAAAGATATGTTCAAGTCTTAAACCCCAGTACCTATGAATGTGACCTTATTTGAAAAAGGGTCTTTGTAGATGTAATGAAGTTAAAATGAGGTCATCCTGGATTAGGGTGGACTCTAAACCAAATCTCTGGTGTCTTTATAAGAGAAAGGAGAGGGATATTTGGACACAAAAACACCGAAGAGAACTCTATGTGATAAGAGAGGCAGAGATTGAAGTGATGTGGCTATAAACCAAGGCATGGAACAGATTCTCCTTAGAGCAGTGGTTCTCAACCTTTCTAAATGCCGTGACCCTTTAATACAGTTCCTCATGTTGTGGTGACCCCCAACCATAAAATTATTTTTGTTGCTACTTCATAACTGTAATTTTTCTACATCGTAATGTAAATATCTGTGTTTTCCAATGGTCTTAGGCTCTACAGCAGCAGTTCTCAACCTGTAGGCCGCTGCTGTAGAACCTAAGACCATCGGAAAACACAGATATTTACATTACGATTCATTAACAGTAGCAAAATTACAGTTATGAAGTAGCAACGAAAATAATTTTATGGTTGGGAGTCACCACAACATGAGGAACTGTATTAAAGGGTCGCGGCATTAGAAAGGTTGAGAACCACTGCCTTAGAGGCTCCAGAAGGAACTAGCCCTGCCAACACCTTATTTTGGACTTCTGGCCTCCTGAACTATGAGAGAAACCATTTCTTTATTTAAAGTCACCCAGTTTGTGGTATTTTGTTATGGAAGATATGTGAAACAAATACAGAGAAGTACATAGACCTCTTATCTAGAAACAGGTGGGCTTATTAAAATTTTGATTCCAGACCAAAACCCCAAGATTCTGATTCTGTAGGTATGTAATGGGACTTAGGGAAGTGCATTTTGACAAGTTCTCCATAGGCACAATTATTGATCTTTGAGCTTATTGTGACCATACACAGATATAAGTCTTTGGATTGTTGCTGGATTTGCTGTCCTTGCTTACTGATGCTTTTCTAGTGAAGCCCAGAGTCAGTGAGCTGAAGGGAGTAGATTTAATGGATGAGAAATAAGCTGGTATTAAACCTTCTGTAGTCCAAAATATTTGAATTCTGAGAATTATTTGAGTGTTTACCCCAAGGAATCACAAGTCCTCCAAGTCACCAAAATCTACTCCTATTGAAATAGGCCATTGTGGTATAGTGGTTCCAGATTGAATACTGCCAAGAGGGTCATATTTCTGAAGCAGCATGAAGGCCACAGAATAACACACACAAGAAGACAGTACAGTACCCCCCCCCCCCACACACACTATGTTCTACTTGTTGTCTAGTGCAAGGAATTCAATCTAATAAAGCACCACCATTTTTACTTAAAGAGTTGTCCCTATTAAAAATGCAGGTCTCCATGTAAGTGTTGATCCTTGAAGTCAGTGTCAGCCATTTGTGCCTGGCCTCAAATCTTTATCTGAAATCAGTTTTGATAGGCGAGAAGAGGACAGTGGACTGGGGTCAAGAGGAAGCTGAGGGGGTCTTGCTACCAGCTTGAGGTCAAACTCCATGCCCAATAAAGCTAAAGAGGGCACTAGTTTACACAAGATTGATGGAGGTCAGCTGTCCCAATCCCTTGGAGAGATGCGGGAGGGCCTCTGTGAAAAAGGACAGGTGTTTGGATTCTGTTTGTGGGAGGAGTGTCTTCCTGAGAGTCCCCTACCCATCTGGATCTAAGGTCCTTCAGGAGGCTTGTGTTTACTCACATCTCTGCTTGCTTCCAGGTAAATAAATATTGTTTCTATCTCCCCAAAAGGCAGAGCTCCTGCACTGTGGCAGTCTGTTGTTATAGTTACTGACGTCTGACTTATTACAGTGATTTCAAAGCAATGGAAAAAAATGAAATTTAGCAGAGGCTAATATGGGGGATGGGAGGGATAGAAGAAAGGGAATAGAAGGCTGCTGAAGAGCTGACAGCTTTGTGTGTTTGTATACATGGTGTTATATTTGAGTATGGACAAAGGAGGTCTTATACTAGCAGTGTGTCTGAAGGATCTTGGGAAAGACAGATTTCCCCAAATAGCTTTACTCAGGTTTAGTATGCCTGATATTCCACCATTAGTTATTCATTTCTGTGAGTGAAGCACTGCCTTTCTCCAGGGAAGGTCGTGCCTTAGATTGTACTTTAGTATAAGTTTATCTGGTACCTTTCTTTCTCCGAGTTTGCCAGAGCAATGGGGGAAAATGGAGGAAGTGGGGGCCATCAAATAAGGACTTGGCCTACTTTCAAAACTCAGGGTTGATATTGCTAGTTCCCTCTTTGAAACCACCTCTGTGCTCTCCTCTCTTTCAAAAACAGTTATGATGCTAAATGGTAGTGAATATGAAAGTCTTGGATGTCTTTTGCAATCAGCTGGCCATGTTTCTGGGAGATACACTTAATTCCTTCATGTTAATCAGAAAATATTTATTCAGGGGTTGGAAAAAGTAGGCTTATAGTTGTGAGTATATAAAACAGTTTATTATTGTACTATTATTATTATTATTTATTGATTATTATAATATTATTTATTATAATTTACTTTTGCTCACCCCTGTATATTACCCGTTATATACTAGGCACTGGGTTAGGTACTGATGGGAGAAGCATGGAAACAGTTGGGCATTAGGTTATGTCTTACATTTAAAAATATACAATCTAGTCCTAGCCAGTTTGCTCAGTGGTCAGAGTGTTGGTCCATGGACGAAAGGGTCACAGGTTCGATTCCCCATCAAGGCACATACCTTGGTTGCAGGCTTGATCCCTGGCCTGGGTCAGGGTACTTGTGGGAGGCAAACAATCAATGTATATCTCTCACATTGATGTTTTTCTCTATTTCTCTATAAAAATCAATGGAAAAATATCTCCGGGTGAGGATTAAAAAAACCAATCTAGTTACAGATACCAGACAATTACACAAGTAAGGCTGACCAATAGTATATAGTAGTGAGTAATTGGTGCCAAGTGAAGGGCTCTGTAATCTCAGAGGCAAGCAAGATAATCTTGCTGCAGGGTAGCTGGATAAATGTTAGTTCAGATTGGCTTATTAAATCACTCAGGCACTTAGCAGGGATTTGGGGAAATGGGTCACAGAACAAATCATTTTTGATGTGGATGGTGATGTAGACTAAGTAGGGAACATGTTTACACCTCTCTGCTTTGGTATTAATTCACATGATGAATCCTTTCCAGAGAGCTCATCCATCCATACTTCACTGACCTTCCCCATCTCAGAACTCCTGTGCTTGGAATTCTAAAATGCACTCAAACTGCCAGGGAAGCAATACAGCCTAGTGGTTAAGAGGGGTGTTTAGGCCTGGCTGGCATGGATCAGCGGTTAAGCATCAACCTATGAACCAGGAGGTCACAGTTGGATTCTGGTCAGAGCACATACCTGGGTTGAAGGCTCGATCCCCAGTGTGGGGTGTGCAGGAGGCAGCCAATCAATGATTCTCTCTCATCATTGATGTTTCTATCTCTCACTCCCTCTCCCTTCCTTTCTGAAATAAATAAAAAATATTTTTAAAAAAGAGGGTGTGTTTAGGAGGTAGGCTGCTTGGGTTTCAATTCTGGCTATGATATTTATTGTGATCTTAGACAACTGACAATCATCCTGTGACTATATTTTTCTCATTGGTAGAATGGGGATAATAATAATAGTGTCTATCTAACAGAGTTACTGGGAGGATTAGATAAGGTAAGTTGTCTATGGTGCTTAGTGCAGTGCTGATTGCATACTATTCATTTATAGAATAAATATTTATTGAGTGCATTTGATGTTGCAGACACTTCCTAGTGTTGGAATAAAGCAATGAAGAAGAGAAATAAGGTCCCTTTTCTTTTGGCACTGTGTCAAATGCTGATAGAGAAGAAAGGGATTCAGGCCTTTTACTCAAGGAACTTTTAATGTAGTGTTTTCCTTTCTGCTCTATTGATTATAATTCTTAGTCTTCTAGTTATCACTTAGCTTATTTTCATTTCTTTTTGTTTAGGAAATTATTAAAGCTGTGAATTTCATTTAAACCCAGCTTTGGTCATATCCCATAAGATTTGATGTTGTGTGTTTTCATTATCAACTAGAGGCTCAGTGCATAAAATTTGTGCATGGGCAGGGTCCCTAGCGGCTGCCGGCTGCCAGCTGCTGGCTGGGGCCTCCCTTCATTCCGCACCACCCACTGGTGGTCAGTGTATGTCATAGCAAGCGATCGAACTCCTGGTCAGTAGAACTCCTGAGGGGACACTTTGCATATTAGGCTTTTATATATATATTTAGATATTTTCCAAGCATTTTGCAGTTTTAGTTTCGATTTGTACTATTTCTACTTTTTAATGTATTGTACTGTTCCACATTTGATGACTCTGTATTTTCTTTGTCCCTACTATGCACTCAATGGCATGCTCCAAAGGAAGAAATACAATCAGGAGATGTGCTTGACTTGAGGGGTTTAGAAAAAACTAGGGAAGATAGTACTGGGAAAGACTGTTAATGAAGACTGTTGAGTGCTAGGATTCTTGAGTTGGTTTCTCTTCTAATGGGAAGACATTGTAGTTGCTGAAAGGATGGATAGGAATTATAGAATTTTTACAATATTTTGGGAAGAATAAGCAGCATCATTGTTCAGAATGGGTTGAGAGAAAGAAAGAGGCTAGAGGGAGAGAGTCCAGTTAGAAGATTTTAATGTTACTCTATGACATCGGTTCCCAAATCTGAGTATTCATAAGAATTCCCTAGAGGGGTTATTAAGACACAGCTTGCTGGGCCCCATCCCCAGAGTTTCTAATTCAGTCTCTGGTGGTGCCTGAGGATTTTCATTCACATTTAGCAAGTTCCCCTGGTGATGCTAAAGCTGGAGCACACTTTGAGAACCAGTCTTCTAGAAGAGAGATGATAAGGACTAGAGGCAGAGTGGTGGGAGTTGGGCTAGAGAGGAAAGTATGTAAGAGATATTAGGAAGGAAGAAACCACAAGGTTTAGGAATTGGATATGGAGGCAAGGGAAGGGAAGGACTTGAAGATGACTCCAGAATATGAAACATAGGTATCTCTGATGGTAGGGGAATCTCCTGACAAATACCTGAACATCTAATGGTGGAATGCAGTTACATGACAGGTACTAGAAAAATATGTGAGTCCCTGTATCCATCTGCATTTGCATTGTGACTCTCATGCTTAAAAGCCTCCTGTCCTTCAGGAGAGAAACTAATAAAAGGAGAAAGCTCAGGTTTGTGTTTGGTTTATTGTTTTGTAGAATATAACTGAGTAGAGAAAGAAAATAAAGATAGAAAGCAGAGGGTAGGGAGGGTAGAAGAAGCTTGAATATTTTGGAAATGGAGAGCACACTTTTTGGTTGTTAAGTATTGAATATATAAGGGAAAATACTAATAAGGAAATGGCAAATGAGTAAAACTCAGCATAGGCCATGCAGTGTAGCTCTAGGATACTACCTGAGATCACTGATGAGAGCAGAGGGTTGCCATGATAGGGCTTCTCAACTCTAGCCTACCTGACCTTCCCTAGTTTCAAGGCTTCTGATTATGGTTTTCTGTTGTCCCTGGCTATTTTCCATCCTATAGGGACTTCTCTTACCTGCTTCTCTCCACTGGGCCTCCTGTAGCTGAGCAGAAGCTCCACAGCACCCACCACTTCCTTGCGGATAGCATAGAGCAAGGCATCACCTACATACACGCTGTGGTTCAGCAGTAGCTCCATGATCTCCAAGTTCTCGTTCTCAATGGCAATGAGCAGAGCACTCCGGCCCAGAGGATCCATGCAGTTGATGTTGACATTGTAGTAGATCTCTGCCTCCTGGAGGGCCTGCTTCACAGTGGCATAGTCCCCCTTCTCTACAGCATTGAGGAAGGCCTTCTCCTCTGCAGAGAGCTCAGTCTCAGCCCTCACAATTTGCAGGGGGATTCGGTCTCTGTACGGTGAGTAGTTGACCTTTTTGTAGTACAGTTGGGCCATGGTTCATAGCAATTTAGAAACCTGAATAAGGAGAGAAAAGGAGACCGAAGATATTCTTAGATACCTGAAGGTCTCAAATGGCTAACTGTGGAGGCAGCCTTGCTAATGGGTTGGAAAATCCAAAACTTTTTTTTTTTTTTACTTTACACTTCATTATTTTGTTAATACTATGGTGGTGATTTTTAAAAAATTATCTTTATTGTTGAAAGTATTACAGATATCTCCTTTGATTGTTTGTGTTTTTTTCCCCTTTGACCTCCTCAACCCCATATCCACCCCTCCCAAGCCTTCACCACTCTATTGTCTGTGTCCATGAGTTATGCATGTAAGTTTCCTGGTTAATCACTCCCCTCCTACCCCACCCCCACCTTCCCTCTGGAATTTGTCAGTCTGTTCCATTCTTCTATGTCTCTAGTTCTATTTTATTCACCAGTTTATTTTGTTCATTAGATTCCACATATAAGTGAGATCATGTGATCCTTATCTTTCTTTGACTGGCTTGTTTCACTTAGCATAATACTCTCCAGGTCCATCCATGCTGTTGGAAATAGTAAGAGTTCTTTCTTTTTTACAGCTGTGTAGTATTCCATTGTATAAATATACCACAGCTTTTTTATCCACTCATCTGTTGGTGAATCCCAAACTGTTTTAATGTCACAATCTTTTACTTCTTGAAAAGGAGTATATCAGAAAAAGCCCAGGCTTTGGGGTTAGAAATACCTGGGCTCAAATCCTGACTTTACCAGCTCTGTGACCTTGGATAAGTTACTCAAGCCAAGCCCTCTGTGTTTCAGTTTATTATTATTAAGTTTATCAACATCAATAATATGTATAGCAGTTATCATTGTGTACCAGGCTCTGTGTTAAAGAATAATTTTTACCTCGTAAAGCTATTGTGAGAGTTAAATAAGGTAATGCATTATCAAAGCAGCTGGCTCAGGGTAAACCTCCTGAGACATGGAACAAACTAGTTCCTTCCTTCCCTTCTGCTGCCTGAAAATACTCATGATAATACTTCTGATTGGTGATGCAAAGTTGGAGTTCATCTTTGGGCTCTGGGCCTATGGGCTTGTGCTGATTTTCAGGATTGCATTTGCAGTTGCCCCAGATGCAGCTCCTGGATTGCAATCCTGTTTTAGTGCTAACTGAAATTCTGTTTCTTGCTGCTGTTCACCTGGGAGAGGGGTACTGGCTTCAATAAGCCAAAGGCAGCTAGCTGCAAAAAATAAGCACAGACACTCTCTGTTCACTCATGATTTTTTTCCCTCCACTATTCCAAACCAAGGAACTGACAGATCTGAAAATGTGATTCAAATATGAGAAGTGAATGGTCTGTTTTACATGCACCACATCTAAAGCCAGATTTTCATAGAATTTAATTTAAAGTAAAACCTATTATTGAGTTCCTGCAATGTGTTTAACTTTGTGATAAAATACGGCAGTCTTTGCCTTCAATTGCATAGAATGAATCACAGTATAGAGCTTCTGCCTTGCAGTTCACAGATAAAATTCATGAACCTTTATCATTGACTCCTTGTGTTAGCCCTGTGAGATAGAAATGGCTATCCACCCCAGGGTAGAAAATGAGGCTCAGATCCATTAGGTGATTGGCTCCTTTCTCTTCTATCCCTGGGACCTCTAGTATTCTCTGGAAGCTGAGTTTTACCAAAGTTATTTACATGTTTTTCATTACCAAACTGTTTTGGCATCAAAAAAAAGTAGAAATATGATAAAGGGGACTCTTGTCTCATCTTGATGTAAGAGAGATGAAGACACGAAGCTTCCTTAAACATTTGCCTCACTTTTCCAGGTAATTACATCCCTGTTTTGGCAGAGGGAAAAGCATATATTATACCAAGTGGCATTTGCATTTAATGTGCTTGTGATCTTCTGGGAAGTTAGTATTTGAAGATGAGTGTTACCTGAATAGGCCTAAATGACAAATTAATCTCTGCATAAAAATCTCAGGCAGGTAGGGTACTGTTTGGCTGTCTTGAGAAATACTGATATATTTTCCTATAATACTTTCAAGTGACTAAAGGAAGGTGGTGCTTAGAGTAAGCATTTGTCATTAAACAACAAATGACTTTAATAATACTAATTGTAGATTGCCTCCCTGTCTCCATTATAAACAAAAGGGAGGAGGAAGAAGAGACACTGTGATCTCCTGGAAAGAGACTCAGTAATACAACTCAGTTTATATTTATTTAGCCAGTCAATATGAACATGGTAGAAGCCTTCCATGTGCCTATCAATATGCTAGTCACCTTTGGAGGATATGAAAGAACCGATCCCTGCCTTCATTATCTTTCACCTGGACCATTTCACAGCCTTAGAATTGATCATCCTGACTTCATTCTCTCCCCTCCAGATTGTCTACCACACTATCCACAAGTTATCCCATGAAACACAAACTTGATTCCATTTTACTCCATCTTGGTTGATTTCTTGCTGTTCTTGTTATAAAATCAACACTTCCTGTTGAGGTCTACTAGGTCTTGGCTTGTGTTTGCCTCTCCAACTTCATCTTAAGCCATTTTCTCACCCTCATCCACTATTTTTATTATTTTATTTTTAAATTACAGTTGACATACAATATTATATTGCTTTCAGATATACAACAGAGTGGTTCTGCATTTATATAACTTACAAAATAATCACTTCAATAAATCTAGTACCCATCTGATGTCATACATAGTTATTATAATATTATTGACTATGTTCTCTGTGCTCTACTTTATATCCTCATGACTATTTTTCAGCCGTGTGGAGCTTCTTTCAATTTTTCCAACATGCCAAGTTCCCTGACCCCAAGATCTTTGATCAGCACTTGAAACACTCTTCTTCAGCTCTTTTCATCTTTCCACTTCAACAACATGTCACTTCTTCAGAGCAGTCCCCACTAACTACCCTCTGTAGAGTAGTTCCTTCATATTCTTTTCTTCGTTGTACTCTTTTCTCTTCATTCTTAATGCTTATTACAATTTGTAGTTATATATTTCTTTTTTTTTTACTGGGCAATTGCCTGCTCTGTTCAATTATTCTTAGAGCTCAAGTGAAGAAATTGCATCTGTCCTGTTTTTTCAGCACCCGCACCTAGCTAATTCCTGGCATACCATGAATGCTTGATATATATTTGATGAAAAATGAGTAAACCTTCCATGATATTCTCTCATCTTACTCCATCCCACCCTAAGTTCTAGCCATACTGGGCCATGTTCTCTGAGTTGCCATTTTATGACCATATCTTTGCACATGGCCTCATCCAACAAAATCCATCTCAGCTCCAGCACCTTGCTCATAGGTCCCCTTCTCTGTGAAGCCTTCCCCCAATACCCTCAAGTTAGCCAATCTTCCTCTGAATTCTCCATGAATATTTGAATCACAATTCTACAATGTCACCCAATTGCATGTTTGTCTTCTTGCCACTAGGGTAAGAATACTTTGTTTCCTGTCTTCCCCATATTCACACATGGTCTAGAACATGACAGTGCTTAACAAATGAATATTTAATGAGCAACTACAGCCTAGCTGAGGAGTGTTGGCAAGGTTGTGGAATGAAGTGATAAATTATGTGTTACTGATTTGAAGCTTTGAAATTTCAGAAAGGGCTCAATGAGGTCTGTATATCTGAGAGATTTCATGGAGAAGGTAACTATTAAGGCAGCCCTTGGAGGATAAATTAAATGTAAAAATGTGAGGGTAGTCCAGGCACTGCAGAGTGCAAGAACAAAGGTGATGATTGATCATGGACTAGTTGGGAAACAGTGGTATAATAAGATATAGGGATTAGAGGTGAGCTAAAATTCCATAACCTCAATTTCCCAATCTAAAAAATTATCTTAAACATTTGCTGTCCATTTGCCACTTAAAAGGCTATCATGGAAAGAAAGACTGAACGTCTTTTCAGATAGTGTCACTGGTGGTGCTGGGCTAACCATTACTGCTACAGGAAAATCTGTGCCCACAGCTGTGTGGGTAACTGAAGACAAATGTCTCCCAGGGAAAGATGAGAATGAGAATAGTATGATTCTGGCTAGTGTGGCTCAGTGGTTGAGCATAGATCACGGGAGGTCATGGATTGATTCCTGGTCAGGGCACATGTCTGGGTTGCAAGCTCAATCCCCACTGTGTGACATGCAGGAGGCAGCTGATCAATGATTCTTTCTCATTATTGATGATTCTATCTTTCTCTCTCTCTCCCTTCCTCTCTGAAATCAATAAAAATATATATTAAAAAAGTATGATGCTCAGAAATGAACCCAGGTCTCTAGAATGGTCACACCAGCACATATTATACTGTGGCTTTTTTTTCTTCTTTTATTCATTCAACAGTGCTTTTTTGAGATCAAGATAACGTAACATTCTGTTTCAGAATGCACTTTAAACCATCCTGCATAGTGTTGTATTTGTAGTATTTTTTAAAATTTGTATAAATCTTTTTTAAATTTAATAAATCTTTATTGTTCAGATTATTACAATTGTTCCTCTTTTTCCCCCCCATAGCTCTCCTCCACTCGGTTCCCACCCCACCTTCTGCCCTTACCTCCCCCGCACTGTCCTCTCCCATAGGTGTATGCTTTTTGTCCAGTCTCTTCCCGCACCCCCCACACCCCTTTCCCTCTGAGAATTGTCAGTCCACTCCCTTTCTATGCCCCTCATTCTATTATATTAACCAGATTTTCTGTTCATCAGATTTTTTATTCACTTGATTTTTAGATTTACTTGTTGATAGATATGTATTTGTTGTTCATAATTTTTATCTTTACTTTTTTCTTCTTCTTCCTCTTCTTAAAGAATACCTTTCAGCATTTCATATAATATTGGTTTGGTGTTGATGAATTCCTTTAGCTTTTTCTTATCTGCGAAGCTCTTTATCTGACCTTCAATTCTGAATGATAGCTTTGCTGGGTAATCTTGGTTGTAGGTTCTTGCTATTCACCACTTTGAATATTTCTGGCCACTCCCGTCTGGCCTGCATAGTTTCTGTTGAGAAATCAGCTGACAATCATATGGGTGCTCCCTTGTAGGTAATTAACTGTTTTTCTCTTGCTGCTTTTAATATTCTCTCCTTGTCTTTTGCTCTTGGCATTTTAATTATGATGTGTCTTGGTGTGGTCCTCTTTGGATTCCTTTTGTTTGGGGTTCTGTGCGCTTCCTGGACTTGTAAATCTATTTCTTTCACCAGGTGGGGGAAGTTTTCAGTCATTATTTCTTCAAATAGGTTTTCATTATCTTGCTCTCTCTCTTCTTCTGGCAACCCCATAATTCGGATGTTGGTACGCTTGAGGTTGTCCCAGAGGCTCCTTACACTATCTTCAAGTTTTTGGATTCTTTTTTCTTTTTGCTTTTCTGGTCGAGTGTTTTTTGCTTATTTGTATTTCAAATCTTTGACTTGATTCTTGCGGTCCTCTAGTCTGCTGTTAGGTCTCTGTATAATATTTTTTATTTCAGCCAGTGTATGTTTAATTTCTAGTTGGTCCTTTTTCATATCCTCAAGGGTATCACTAAATTTATTGGTCTTTTCTAGGAAATTCTTGAAAAACCTTATAACTGTGGTTTTGAACTCTATATCCAGTCGTTTGCTTTCCTCCATTACTTTCATTTGTGATCTGTTTCTTTGTCTCCACATTTTCGCTGCTTCCCTGAGTTGGTAGAGTAGCTTTGTGTGGTAGGTGTCCTATAGGGCACAGTGGCTAAGCCTCCCCAGTTACCTGAGGTGGACACTCTTGGTGCACCCTTTTGTGGACTGTGTGCTCAGCCTTGTAGTTAAGTCTTGATTGTTGTTGGTATCACTAGGAGGAATTGACCTCCAGGCCAATTGGCTGTGAGGATCAGCTGTGTCTACGCTGGGAGAACTTCTATGCTGGAGACACCCTTATGGGACATGACTTGCAAAATTGCAAAGGCCTCTGTGCTCAGCTTGGATGGGTCGGAGTTTCAGGACAGAGCCAACAGCCTTGGCTTCCTGTCAGCCCTGCCCTATGAGGCCCCTGGGTCTCAGTGTCCCTTGGTAATTGCTGCAAGCACCTCTGACAGAAAACCGCCCTCAAGTTTCGCCCGCTGCCAGACAGTCCAGTTTCTCCCCAAATGAGTCTGGGTTCTCAGAAACTCGCCCGGAACTGGAGTTCAGCGCAGTCGGGAGCTTTTGTCTCCCTCCTGCTTTAGAAAGCCAGCTGTGCACTCAGCCACTCATGCATTCAGCAGTTAGTCCTCTCTGCGTGCGCGCACCTCCGGACCTCTGCCTTCCGCAGCTCCCGAGTCTCAGTGTGCTTTCTCTTTTCCTGACAGTCCAGATTCCTCCCGAATGAATCTGGTTTCCCAGAGTCTCGCCCAGGACTGGAGTTCAGTGCAGTTGGGAGCTTCTGTCTCCCTCCCACTTTAGAAAGCAAGCCGCGCACTCAGCGGCCCATGAATTCAGCCGCCAGTCCTTTCTGCGCGCGTGTCTCCATACCTCAGCCTTTTGCAGCTCCTCCGTGTCTCAATGTGCTTTCCTCTTTCCTTCTAGCTGTAGTATTTCTACTCAGCCAGCTTTCCTGTGGTTCTGGATGGTGTCTGTTTTGTCATTTAGTTGTAGTTTTGAAATTGTTGTGTGAGGCAGCAGTTTAGGTGTTTATATATGCCGCCATCTTGGTTTCTCCTCAAAATTTGTATAAATCTTATTAATCTAATAATTTTATTAATTTACAGGTAATAAATGAACACTAAGCACGTATCATGTGCCAGATGTGTGTGCTAAAGGCTTCACATATATTTTTAAAATCATTCCTCACTTTTTAAAGACAGTTACCATTATTATCTCTAACTTCACAGATAAGAAACCTGAGGCACAGAGAGGTTAAGTAAATGGCTTAAGTTCACACAGCTATAAGTAGTGAAAATGGGACAAGAGCCAAGCTTCTGACACCAGAGTCTACCTTCTTAACTATTTCAATGAAGATAGGTTCTTTTGCATGCTCCATAATGCCTATAATAGTGCTAAGACTAGTAGCTGTATGTTTCAATTCAACTAATATTTGTTATATACCTACTATTTGTCAGGGCCAGAATACTTGATAGTAGGAAATACAAATTTAAGTGAGACATAGCCCTTGCCTTGAAGCAACTCCAAGTCTAGAGGGAAAGGCAAAAATAAAAATAAGTTAAATGTACTACTTTGAGATAAAGATTCTAATATATAGTAAGGGCACAAAGTGTTCCTACTTTACCTGGGGAGGTAATTGAAGATCATGTAATATTTGAGCTTTAGGAGGGTTGATTAGAGTTTGAGAGACAGCAATGTAGCGATGATCTTTCTAGATGATGGACACGGCATGTGCTCAGGTGTGGGTTTATAAAATACAATGTATTTTAAGAGAACATTGACTTTCTATTCTTCAAACCTCTCAAGCATGTGACTACTTTGAGACACCTGCACATGCAGTTCAGTCTCTATAATCCTCTTCCGCTGGATCTTCATTGTTTCTTTCTTATCATGTAGGTTTGAGATCAAGTGTCATCTCCTGAGTAATGCTTCCAAGACCACCTTTTATAGCACAGCAAGCCCCTCACATTCTATCTCATTACCCTTACTTGATTTTCTTCAATAACTTATCACTGTTTGAAATGACCATATTTTTATTTATGATTTTAATATATAGCTTTCCAACCAAAATGTAAATCCCATAATAGCAATGACCTTATCTGTCATTGTTACTACTCTATTCCCAGAACCTAGCACATAATAGATTCTCAATAGACATATAGTATTGAATTACTACATAAAATAGTGGTGTAGATAGCAATGGGGAAACGCTCTGTTGGTTGAGCTCCACTTTTAATTGCATGTTTAACCTCCCCCACCCCATACAGCCTTGTGCATAGACAAGAAGCCCCCTCTACCTCAAGGAGAGTCTTAATTAGTCTAAGTTAATATTGGAAATTCCATTTCTTTAGCCAGTAATTGACCTAGATTTCAGCATTTGATGTAATTCTGGACAATGAGATATGCTGAAGGACTTATGGGAAAGTTTTCTTCTTTTTTATTTTCAACAATAAAGACTTATTTTTTTAAAAAAGAAAATATCTTGGTGGGCTCAAGAAATATCTTGATATCTTAAAGAAGCTGAAACTAAAACATTTTAGTATCACAACAAAAAGGCACTTAAAAGAAAATAATGTTAAATTTTATTTTATTAAAATTAAGAATTTTTTGTTATTCAAAAGACTTTATCAAAGGATAAAAAGGCCAAATGACTGAGTGAGATTATTTCAATGCACATAACTAACAAATAGCTTATATCTAGAATTTATAGGAATGACTACAAATCAGTAAGGTAAAGACAGATAACTCTATAGAAAATTGGCAAAAGATTGAAACAGGTACATAAAAAAAAGAAGGAATCCAAGTTTCATTTAAAATTTTATACATCTATAGGATTGCCTAGCAATGTTAGTATTGTGAATATATGTAAAAATTTCTAGTGTGCATAGTTATATTCCAATATTGGGTTCTATTTCTTCTACAATTAGTAATTTTCCTAAACTATGTTTTTGAGGGTAAAATAAAAAGGTACATAAGATACAAGCTTAAATGATTCAGAGAGATTGTTAAACAATTGTACTTGCTATAATAAAAGTGAAAATGTTTTAAATAAAAGGTGTGTGTGTGTGTGTGTGTGTGTGTGTGTGTGTGTGTGTGTGTGTTTAAATAGAATACTTATAAAGCCCTTAGAAAAATAGTTAGGGAATCAATGTTCCCAGATTTTCTTTGCTAGTAATTTTCTACATTTCCATTTATATTCCCTCTCTCTGAAAGATATAAAATTAAGATTAGCATTTTATAGCTTTTATAAATTTCAATGCTTTTATAGAGAAAGTCCTGAAGTAAACATCCTTTAATATTCTAAACATTTTCACTTTTTATAATCATAGCAATTTTGTTTCCTGTTTTGGTCCTACTAGTCAGGAAAAATGTCAGGGTTTCCTACCAGCTCCTTCTTATTTATTTATTTATTTATTTATTTATTTATTTATTTATTTCTGTTTCTTGTTTATTTTTAATTTTTTAAAATTTTATTGGGGTGACATTAGTCAACATGAACATATTGGTTTCATGTGTGGATTACTAATTTATAAAATTTGTATATAGGACCATGTGCTCACCACCCAGAGTCAAATCTTCTCCTGTCACCTCATATTAGGACCCCTTTCTTTCCCCACCCCCCTCCTTCTGGCAACCACCACACTGCTGTTTGTGTTCATAAGTTTCAGTTTCATATTTCACATATAGGTGAAATCATATAGTTCTTAGCTTTTTCTGTTTGACTTATTTCACTTCGCATAATGTTCTCAAGGTCCATCCATATTGCTGTAAATTCTGTATTTCATCCTTTCTTATGGCCATGTAGTACTCCATTGTGTATCTATACCACATCTTCTTTATCCAATCCTCTATTGTAGGGCACTTTGGCTGTTTCAAACTCTTGGTCACTGTGAATAATGCTGCAATGAACATAGGGGTGCATATATCTTTGTGTATAAATGATTTCGAGTTTTTCAGGTGTATATACCCAGTAGTGGGATTGTTGGGTCGTATGGTAGCTCTATTTTTCATTTTTTGAGGAATTGCCAGACTACTTTCTTTTTTTGTTTTAGTTTCCAACACAGCCTTCATTTGGACGCAAACTCACAACAGTGATTCAAACACACAGGTGGGTGCGATTAGGGTGGGGTTTGGTCCGGCAGATTTCCAAGATGTGGAGCCTTTGCTTGCTGGGCAGCCTGGGTGCTAATTGCTCAGGGTATCCGGCACGTCAGAAACCAGAAATCATCCCCGCTCACTGCCCAGCTCAGAGTCCAGAATCTGGATGCCACATGTCCAAATCTCTAGTTTCAATCTGGCTCCCCTGCTCAGAGTGGAACCTGAGACCCACTAGGGTGGTTTTTGTTAGTGCACTTCTTTTCTTTTTAAATTATTTTTCTTTATTGATTAAGGTATTACATATGTGTCCTTATTGCCCCATTTCTCCCCCCCTAACTCTTGCCCCCCCCCCCCGGTGTCTGTATACATTGGTTAAGCTTATATGCATGCATACAAATCCTTTGGTTGATCTCTTCCACTTACCCCCACCCTCCCCTACCTTCCCTCTGAGGTTAGACAGTCTGATTGATGCTTCTCTGTCTAAGGTTCTGTTTTAGTTCATCAGTTTATGTTGTTCTTTATATTACATAAATGAGAGAGATCATGTGATATTTATCTTTCTCTGACTGGCTTATTTCACTTAGCATAATGCTCTCCAGTTCCATCCATGCTGTTGCAAATGGTAAGAATTCCTTCTTTTTACCACAGCATAGTATTCCATTGTGTAGATGTACCACACTGCTTTTCATAGTGGTTGTACCAGTCTACATTCCCACCAGCAGTGGATGAGGGTTCCATTTTTTCCCACAACCTCTACAACTCTTGTTGTTGCTTGTCTTGTTGATAATGGCCACTCTAACTGGTGTAAGGTGGTATCTCATTGTAGTTTTAATTTGCATTTCCCTGATTGTCAGTGAGTTTGAACATCTTTTCATATATCTATTCGCTGTTTGTATGGCTTCTTGGGAGAGGTGTACTTTTAGGTCCTTTTCCCACTTTTTGATTGGGTTGTTCATTTGTTTGGTGTTGTGTTTTACGAGTTCTTTATATATTTTGAAAATTAAGCCCTTGTTGGAGTAGCTACTGTTTGCAAATATCATCTCTCATCTGGTTGGCTGCTTGTTTGTTTTGTTGTCCATTTCTTTTGCTCTGTAGAAGCTCTTCAGTTTGATATAGTCCCATTCATTTATTTTTTCCTTTACCTCCCTTGCCTTTGGGGTCGAGTCCATAAAATGTTCTCTACCACCCAGGTCCATAAGTTTGGTACCTATATTTTTTTCTATGTGACTTATAGTTCTGGGTCATATGTTTAAGTCTTTGATCCATTTCTAATTAATTGTTGTACATGGGGACAAACTGCAATCCAGTTTCATTCATTTGAATGTGGCTTTCCAGTTTTCCCAGGACCATTTATTGAAGAGACTATCTTTACTCCAATGTGCATTTCTGGCTCCTTTGTCAAAAATTATCTGTTCATACATTTGGTTTTATAGCTGGGCTCTCTATTCTGTTCCATTGATCTGTGTATCTGTTTCTCTGCCAATACCATGTTGTTTTGATTATTGTAGCTTTGTAGTATATTTTGAAGTCAGGTGGCATGATACCTCCAGTATTGTTCTTTTTTTTTCAGGATTTCTTTGACTATTCTGAGTCTTTTGTGGTTTCAAACAAATCTGATGATTTCTCATTCTACTGTATTTCTTTAAAAAATGACATTGGGATTTTGATGGGGATTGCATTAAATCTGTATATTGCTTTGGGTAAAATGGCCATTTTAACTATGTTGAGTCTTTATATCCATGAACATGGGATATTTTTCCATTTCGTTGTGTCTTTTTCAATCTGTTTGAAAAATGTTTTGCAATTTTCATTATATAGGTCTTTCACATTCTTTGTTAAATTTATTCCTAGGTATTTTAGTAGTATTCTTTTGGTTGCTATGTATTGCAAAATAAATTGTTTTCTCCATTTCTTTTTCTGAAGTTTTGTTGTTGGTATACAGGAAGGCAATGGATTTTTGCACATTGGTTTTGTATCCTGCAATTTGACTGTATTTGTTTATTGTTTCCAGTAGTTTTTTGGTAGAGTCTTTAGGTTTTTCTATATACAGCATCATGTCATCTGCAAAAAGTGACAGTTTGACTTCTTCCTTCCCTATTTGGATGCTTTTTATTTCTTTCTCTTGCCTTATTGCTCTGGTTAGAACTTCCAGTAGTATATATAATAATAAAAGTGTAATATGCTAATTAGACCAGACGTCCTTCCAGACCACCTTCCAGATGAAGCCAGGGCTGTAAAGGAAGCCTGGGTCCTGGGTGCCAGAAGGAAGCTGGTGCCAGCAGCCAGGGCAAGGAAAGCCTACTCTTGCATGAATTTCATGCATCAGGCCTCTAGTGTTGAATAAGAGTGGTGAGAATGGATATCCTTGTCTTATTCCTGATCTTAGGGGAAAAGCTTTCAGTTTTTCACCATTTAGTATGATATTGGCTAAGGGTTTATCATATATGTCCTTTATTAAGTTGAGGCACTTTCCTTCTATTCCTATTTTATTGAGGGTCTTGATCATAAATTAAAATGTTGTATCTTATCAAATGCTTTTTCTGAATCTATTGACAAGATCATATGTTTTTTATCCTTTCTTTTGTTAATGTGGTGTATTACATTGATTTATTTGTGAATGCTGACCCATCCTTTTGCCCCTGGAATGAATCCCACTTGATTGTGATGTATTATTTTTTGGATGTACTTATGTATTCGATTAGCTAGTATTTTGGTTAGGATTTTTGAGTCTGTATTCATCAGGGATATTGGTTTGTAGTTTTCTTTGTTTTTGTGTTATCTTTGCCAGGTTTTGGTATCAGGGTTATATTGGCTTCATAGAATGTGTTGGAAGTATTGCCTCTTCTTCAATTTTTTGGAAGACTTTGAAAAGAATAGGCTTTAATTCGATGACCTTGAACATTTGGTAGAATTCACTGGTGAAGCTATCTGGTCCTGGACTTTTATTTTTATTTTTTTTGCGGGGGGGGGTGGTGGGAGGGGAGGTTTTTGATGGTTGTTTCAGTTTCCTCACTGCTGATCGGTTTATTTAGATTTTCCATTTCTTCATGATTTAGTCTAGGAAGTTTATATGTTTCTAGGAACTTATCCATTTCTTCTAGTTAATGAATTTGGTGGCATAAAGTCTTTCACAATATTCTAGTATGATCCTTTGTTTATCTGTGATGTCTGTGGTGATTTCTCCTCATTTCTGATTTTGTTTATATGGGTCTTTTACCTTTTTTCCTTAATGAGTCTAGCCAGGGGTTTGTCAATTTTATTAATCTTTTCAAAGAACCAGCTCTTTGTATTATTGATTTTTTGTATAGTCTTTTTGTTCTCTATTTCATTCAATTCTGTTCTGATTTTTATTATTTCCTTTCTTCTGCTAACTTTGGGTTGCTTTTATTTCCTTTCTTCTGCTAACTTTGGGTTGCTTTTATTCTTCTTTTTCTAGTCTTTTTAGGTGTGATGTTAGTTTGTTTACTTGGAATTCCTCTTGTTTCTTGAGATAGACTTGTAGTGATATAAACTTCCCTCTTATTACAGCTTTCTCTGCGTCCCAGAGGTTTTGATATGTTGTGTTACCATTCTCCTTTGTCTCTCTGTATCTTTTGATCTCATCTTTTATTTCTTCTTTGACCCAGTCATTTTTTATCAGTATGTTGCTTAATCTCCACGTATTTGTAGGTTATTTATTTATTTATTTATTTATTTATTAATTTTACCTCTTTTTTGCAGTTGATTTCTAATTTCATGGCATTGTGGTCAGAAAATATACTTGGAATAATTTCAATCTTTTTGAATTTGTTGATGCTAGTTCTGTGACCCAACATATGGTCTATCTTTGAGAATGTTCCATGTGACTGGAGAACAATGCATAATCTGATGTTCTGGGATGAAATGTTCTATAAATGTCGATTATATCCATTGTGTTTAGTGTTTCATTTAAGGTTGCTAGTTTTTTTTATTGACTTTTTGTTTGGTTGATCTGTCTAGAGCTGTCAATGGAGTATTAAGGTTTCCAACTATAATTGTGTTTTGATCTGTTTCTCCCTTTAGTTCTGTGAGTAGCTGTTTAATATATTTCGGTGCTCCCTGGTTGGGCACATATATATTAAGAAGTGTTATGTTTTTCTTGATGTAGTGTTCCCTTTATCATTATAAAGTGTCCATCTTTGTCTCTTGTTATCTTTGTTACCTTGAGGTCTATTTTGTCATAAATAAGTATGCCTACATCTGCTTTTTTGTGGATGTTATTTGCTTGTAGAATCATTTTCCACCCTTTGACTTTGTTTTATTTTATTTTATTTTATTTTTCACCCTTTGACTTTGAATCTACCTTTGTCTCTGCTGTTTAGATGTGTCTCTTATAGGCAGCATATGGTTGGGTTTTATTTTTTGATCTCCTCTTCTACTCTGTGCCTCTTTACTGGTGAATTTAAACCATTTACATTTAGGGTAATTATTGATGTATGAGGATTTCCTATAGCCATTTTATCTTTTGTTTTCTGGTAACTCTGTGCTTCCATTGGTTCTTTTTCTTTATGCTTCTATCTGTTGTTTTTGTTTGGTGGTATTCCATACATCTTTCCTCTGTTTCCTCTTTTTTTCTTTCTTTATTGATTAAGGTATTAAATGTGTCCTTATCCCCCCATTGCCCCCCAACCCCCCACTCATGCCCTCACCTCCCTGGTGTCTGTGTCCATTGGTTAGGCTTATATGCATGCATACAAGTCCTTTGGTTGATCTCTCCCCCTTACCCCCACCCTCCCCTATCTTCCCTCTGAGGTTTGATGGTCTGATCGATGCTTCTCTGTCTCTGGATCTGTGTCTTGTTTGGGGAATTTCTGTGTGTGGTTGCCATTAGTTTTATAAAAAGTGAAATTGCATATATACTATAGTTTTTTCCCTTTTGAGTGCATCTGATCTTTATCTTCCTTTGCCCATTCATACCTGTCCCAATTTCCCTTGTATGTTCTTAAAAAGAGTTGTAAAAAAAGAAGTATTTCCCTTTGTGTTTATGAATGTTATAATTTGCATGTGATAACAAAGACTTTGATAGCCACCTTGAGATTCTGAGGATAGCCAACCTAAAAGATGGAGGCTACATTCTGAGGGTGGCATAAATTGGGCCTTTTATCACATCTTTGAGCCACTGAATTAATCAATCTGAGAGCTGATCAATCTCCAGACTTTCAGTTTTGTGAGATGAAAACTCCTTTTTTGTTAACCCTCTTTTGACATGTTTTTCTGTTACAAGATGCCAAAATTATTCTAAGTGACAAGATTCTCTGGAAAATTACCAAAATCAAATCAGATATAAATAGATATCCTGAACATAATAATAATCATAGCAAAAATTAAAATAGTTTGAAATATCTACCAATTAAAATTCATTCAGCTCAGGTGATTATATAGCTATATATAAAACTTAAAAAATATAGATGATATCTTTAAAAAAATATATTTTATGATTTTTTAAAGAGAGGAAGGGTGAGGGATAGAGAGTTAGAAACATCGATGAGAGAGAAACATCAATCAGCTGCCTCTTGCACCCCCCCCCACTGGGGATGTGCCCGCAACCAAGGTACATGCCCTTGACTGGAATCGAACCTGGGACCCTCCTGTCCACAGGCCAACGCTCTATCTACTGAGCCAAACCAGTTAGGGCCAGATGATATATTTATATTAAAAATATTTTAACCTTGGCTGGGGTAGCTCAATTGATTGAGTGTTATCCCATGCACCAAACGGTTGCAAGTTTGGTTACCAGTCAGGGCACATGCCCTGGTTGCAGGCTCGATCCCCAATAGGAGGCATGCAAGAGGTAGCCAAATGATGTTTTTCTCTCACATTGATGTTTCTCTCTCACCATCTCCCTTCCTCTCTCTCTAAAATAAAACAAATATATATCGCTGAAACCGGTTTGGCTCAGTGGGTAGAGCATCGGCCTGCGGACTCAAGGGTCCCAGGTTCGATTCCAGTCAAGGGCATGTACCTTGGTTGCGGGCACATCCCCAGCAGGGGGTGTGCAAGAGGCAGCTGATCGATGTTTCTCTCTCATCGATGTTTCTAACTCTCTACCCTTCTCTCTTGCTCTCTGTAAAAAATCAATAAAATATATTTAAAAAATAATAAAAATAAAATAAAATAAAATGAAACAAATATATAAATATTTCAGATTATAGAAAAAGGAAAAACCCTCAATTAATTCTACAGAGCTAGCATAATCTTAATGATAAAAAATTAATAAAGGTACCCCAAATGAAAACTGTAGATAAATTTCAACCATGAAAATAATTCCCCAAATTCTAAATAAACAATAGTGTATTTGAAGAGTAATACAGTATAACTAAGTAGAATTTATCCTAAAAGTACAAGCATGGTTCAATATGAGGAAATTTTCAATATAATTCAATAAATCAGTCTATAACTTAAAGGAAAAAAAACATGATTATATTAATACAAATAATTTGATATAACTCAGCACCCATTCCTTAAAAATTGGAAGATAAATTAACTACTTATGCACAAAAGACTCTTTACCTCAAATCAATAACAAATATCATAATAAATTATGAAATACTGGACCCATTGTTATTAAAGTCACAAACAAGATAAGGATGTCATTATCAGCACTATTATGCACTTTTAAAATTATGAGTAATATAATAGAGGATATGAAAATATTATAAATATTTAACAGAGGAGACAAATTACCTTTATATGCAGATAATATATTTGTATAATAAAACACCCAGGAAACTTTTAAAATCTTTTAGAATAAATAAGATTCTTTGGTAAGGTGACAGAATGTAAGGAAAATATACACATATCAACTACTTTGAAAAATTGATAACATGAGTTATCATAATCACTCAGAAATTGAAATGGAAAAAATCCAATGCACCTTAGTGACAACATCTTAAGATATCTATGAATAAATTTACCTAGAAAAGAACAGGATCCATGTAAAAGAAGTCACTGAAGGTGATAAAGCAAGACCAAACAAAATAGGGAACCACACTATGCTACTGAAAAGAAAGACTCTAGTAAAAATATAATTTCTTCTTAAATTAAGATTTAAAAAGCATTCCATTTGTGTTTATGGAGCTGGACAAAAAATGTAAAATTTAAATGAAAAGATAAATGTCTAAAAATTTTCACAGAAATTTTGATTAAGAAAAAATGACATTAAAAAAATGACAGAGTAAGCAACTTCAAAAACCCATATCTCCACTAATGCAATGATTAACCTAGCAAACACCACCAGAATCAACTTTTTTTGAACTCTGGAATCTAATAAAAATTTACAACCAGAGTAGTGCTTAGTGAAGAAATAAGCTATTAAATTTTGGTAAGAAGGTATTGTGGCATTTTTACTGAACTGCTGACCATTCCCTACTCCTTAGCTTGTAGACAGCCATGGGGATAGTGGCCTGCATTTCTAGTGTGGGTTGCTGGTGCCAAGGTGAAGGGGAATATGGATTTTATTCTCAAAGAATTGTGATTGTATATTTTGACTGATCAATTCCTATATATTGAATTGCTGTATGAAAAAGAAGGATCATCTCAGAGGACTGACTTTTTTTACCCCTCTTTGGGATTTTTCCAAGGTGGAGCAGCCTCTGCAGTAGTGTTTGCCAAATGCTAAATGGTAGATATGAGCAGGTAGAAGAAAGAATCACTGAAGCTGAAGCTATATCAATTGAAATAATCCAGTTTGAGGAGCAGAAAGTAAAAAACAATGAAGAGAGGTAAATAGCACCTCAGAGGTATGTGAGATACTATCACCAACAGATGCATATAATAGGTGCCCCAGAAAGAGAGGAGAAACAGAAACAGGCAGAAAATAAATTTGAGAAAATAATGGCCCAAAACTTCCAAAATTTGATGAAACACATTAATATATATATTCAAGAAGGTCAACAAACTCCAAGATGGCTAAACTCAAAGAGATTCCGCACTGAAACACATAATTACCAAACTGTCAAAAAACAAAGATAGGATCTTGAAAGCAGCTAGATATGTGACTTGTTATATATAAGGGTTCCTCAGTAAAATTAACAGCCAATTTCTATTCAGAAACTATGGAGGCCACAAGGCTGTTGAATGAGATATTTGAAGTGTTGAAGGAAAAAAAAAACTTTCAACAAAATTCTAGATCCTATAAAACTATTCTTCAAAAATGAAGGTGACATTAAGACATTCCCAGATAAACAGAATCTGAGGGAGATCATTGTCTGTAAACCTGTCCTAGAAGAATGTTAGTGGTACTCCTTCAAGCTAGATAGTAATTAAAACACACACAAAGAAATAGAAAAATTACTTTTAAAGTAACCCTATAGCTAACTATAAAAGCCAGTATTATTGTACTTTTTATTTGTAAGTTTTCTTTTTTGTTCTCCCTAGATGACTGAAAAGAGAAACACGTAGAACAAAAATTATAAATCTATGTTAATGGGTACATACACAATATATAAAATGTAGATTGTGACAATAACAACATAAAGGGGGAAGGATGTAGCTGCATAGGAACAGAGTTTTTTATACTATTGAAACCAAGTTATTAATTCAAAGTAGTTTGCTATAAATTAGAGGTATTAATTATAATTGCCATGGTGACCACTAAAAATAACTAAAAACACATATAGAATAGAAAATGAGAATTAAATCAAAATGATACACTACAAAAATAAATTAAACACAAAGAGAGCTGTATTGAAGGAAGTGAGGCATGAAAATATATAGACATATAGAAAACAAATAGAAAAATGGTAAAAGTAAGTCCAGTAATTATAGTCTTAAGGATTTGGGTGAGGGTACTAGGAGGTAACGATGTCCCATCTGAATATGTTGGTTTTTGAGGTTTTTTGGAGACATCAGGAAGGAGAGATCCAGTCAGCATGTTGAGCACAGCATTGAAATCTGGTGATATAAAATTGGGAGTCATCAGCATTTTGATCCAAGGTTCTCAACTATGGCTGCACATTAGAATAATCTGTGGAGCTTTTGAAAAATACTCATGCTTGGGTCACAGTACCCTTCCACCATTGTAATTTAAAAATAGCTTCCCAGGTGAATATAACATGCAGCCAAGATTGAATGCCATCATTGTAAGTGGTAATTGGAGCTGTTGGGAGTAGATATAATCATCAGTGAAAGTGCAAAGAGATAAGGGGAACTGGAGAACAAATTTCTACTTAGCGTGGAGAAGGGTATAGAGCTCCAATATCCAGTACAGTAGCCACTAGCCACTTGTGGCTATTTAAATTTAAATGAATTAAAATGAAATAAAAAATTCAATTCTGTATTTGCACCAGTCTCATTTCAAACACTTTAATAACCATAGATGACTTGTGGCTACCATATTGGAAAGGACAGATATAGAACATTTTAACCATTACAGAAAGTTCCATTGGATGGTGTGGGATGATCCAATTGTCTCTTCTACCTCTCATCTGTCAATAGTACAGAGGACTCTTCCAAATTCATGGTAGAAATATACAGTATTCATGTTAAGATGTGGTTACTTTCATTTGCCTAATGAATTTTCATGGCTATGGACATGTGGTATTTTTATTTTTGTAAGATTTTCAACTCTTCAGTCACTACTCTTTGGTGTCGAGAGAAGTTATGTAGAACTGCTGGCAACTGGATTAAATCAATGCTTTTTATTTTCTCTGGAGTGAAAAATATATATTTGTTTCCCTCAAGTCACTCAGCAGTATGGGGGAGTTTAAATCTGTTGTTAAACACTCATTATCACTTTGCATGATGTTTCTTGAAGTAGTCAAGGAAAAGGCAGAATGGGATGACACTAATTGCAATGAATAGTAGGCAGTGTAATTGGTTAAAAGTTTTGCATCTGATTATCAGTCTTAGGGTTGGCTTTCACCCCAAATCCCACAGGCCTTGAGAAATGAGTGTCTGACCCCTTTCTATTACCCTTCCACCTTAGAACTGGGGTCCTCAAACTTTTTAAACAGGGGGCAGTTCACTGTCCCTCAGACCATTGGAGGGCCGGACTATAGTTTAAAAAAAACTATGAACAAATTCCTATGCACACTGCACATATCTTATTTTGAAGTAAAAAAACAAAACGGTAAAAACAACTACATGTGGCCTGTGGGCCGTAGTTTGAGGATGCCTGCCTTAGAATCTAAAGTGGCAATGTTCACCTAGGAGCTTATTGGCCAAACCCTCCTTAAATGGGGGCAAAAGGACTCTAAATTTTTTTTTTATGCTAAGAATTAGGAAATCTGGGTGAAGGGGTACGTGGGCAGTCTTTATAATTTTCTTACAACTTTTCTGTTTTTGAAATTATCCTACATAATAAAAGGTTAATATGCAAATCAACCAAACAGCAGAATGACCAGTCACTATGATGGGCACTGACCACCTGGGGGCAGACACTCAATGCAGGGGCTGCCCCTTGGTCATCAGTGCACTCCCCCAGGGGGAGCACTGCTCATCCAGAAGCCAGGCTCACAGCTGGCGAGCACAGCAGCAGTGGCAGTAGTCTCTCCCGCCTCCACAGCAGCACTAAGAATGTCTGACTGCCAGCTTAGGCCCAGGGTGAGTGGACCTAACCCATCAGTCGGATATCCCCCAAAGGCTCCCAGACTGTGAAAGGGTGCAGGGCTGAGGGACCCACCCCTCCTCCAGTGCATGAATTTCGTGCACCAGACCTCTAGTTTTAAAATAAAAATTATAAAAAGTTACTTAAACCAGCAAATCATGGATTCTCATAAAAATATAACAATGAGAATCAACAAATTTTATTTTATAACAAATAAAATAAAGAAATATTTCCGGTCTCCCCCCATGCATTTTTGTATGAGTTACTCTATATACTAGTACACGTTCTATCCAGTTTTCTTCACTGGATGTTTTGTAAGAATTTCTCACCTATCTGTAATAATACTCTTTATATCGCTTGCCTTCCCACCACCAATTTCCCCTGTGGGGCAGTGGCTCTGCTAGGGGAGATTGAGACAGGATATTTCATACATCAAATGTTAAAACATCACATTAAATGACTACATAGTATTTTATTGGGTCAGATCAGGTTTACCATAATGTACTAAACTAGTCTACAGTTTGAGGATCTTTAGGGTTTATTCCATTTATCCCCGCTATTGTAAATAATGCTTTTGTACATAAACATTTTTATATAGTATATTCAAGTTATTTGCACAGTATAACTTCCAAGAAATCAACTTATTGGGTCAAAAACCAGGACCACGGAACTTTTGCTATAAGTCAGAATGGGGAAGGAAGAGAAAAATTTTAGAGTTATTTCAAAGTAAGAAAAAATGAGACTTGCTAAAAAAACAACAACAGGAGTTGGCAATCAAAAGACTATAGGAAGTGATGTATAGAGAAAACGCAATATGATATCTAAGTTTTAAAATTATTTTATTTTTAAAATTTTATTATTTATTAAAGTATAATTGACATATATTCATTTCATCATTTCAGGTATACAGCATAGTGATTTAACATTTATATACCTTATGATGTGATCACTACAGTAAGTCTAGTAACCATCTGATACCACACAAAGTTATTGCAGTTTTATTGACTTTTTCCCTATGCTGCACATTACATTTAAGCCTGAGTGACTAAAAGAGTGGTAATGCTGCTATCCATGTGACTGAGAAAGGCTCTTCACTAGGCTAATTATTAATGTCCTAGGACAGTGGTCGGCAAACCACGGCTCGCGAGCCACATGCAGCTCTTTGGCCCCTTGAGTGTGGCTCTTCCACAAAATACCACGTGCAGGCGCGCACGTACAGTGCGATTGAAACTTCGTGGCCCATGCACAGAAGTCGGTTTTCGGCCTGCGTGAGTCTATTTTGAAGAAGTGGCGTTAGAACACTCAAGGGGCCAAAGAGCCGCATGTGGCTCACGAGCCGTGGTTTGCCGACCACTGCCCTAAGAGTTTTTGTCAAACAGATTCTATTTCTTCATGACGTCCATTTTTACTCCAAAGATGCTTATTTTGCTTTCTTCTTGGTCTTCATTTGGCAGTGGCTCTTAACATTTTGACTGTTTGTCTGTCCCAGTGGATTCTGCCAAGTAATGATCTTAAATGTTTGAATGCACTCAAGAAGTTCTGCTGAGTATTACCTTACAATGCAATCTCCTTTGGTGTGACTGTTTAGCAACTTTCTCATTTTGCATATTGGAATCTCTAAAACCAGGTCACCCTTGTTATTTCTTGGAGGGTTTAACTTTTGTACAGGATATATTTCCTACAAAGTTGGTTAGTTCTCCATCTCACTGCCTACCCTAACAGATAAGATTAGGACGTGAAATGTTATAACAGTAAAGTTTTAAAACAAAAAAATAAAAATTTGTCAGGGGACTTACCTAGAAATAATGGTACATACCTCTACATGTAAAGTGGTGCAGGTGAAAGAATAGTGTCCTGGGAATTAGGAGACCTGGATTCTAGTCTCAGCTCTTCCATTAATTTGAAATATGAACTCGAGCAAGTCACATTACCTCTTTAAGTCTCTGTTTCCTTTTCTGTGAAATGAGGGGGATAGGAAGGTGATTACTAAGATGAATGCCAGCCCCTAAATAAACTATTTATTAAAAATAATAAATGCTTATACAGTATTAGCAATATTTATGATACTTAGAGACCATTGAATTAGCTATAGCACCAAGTGAGAGACTCATTTATCATCAGTTAGCCATGTGTTTCTTCATAAAGACAAAAAGGAATGGTTCAGACTAAAAAACGAATTTGAGACTCAGTTACTGGTTTGGGCTGTTTTTGTAGATGAAAGAAACTAAATAATCTACATTAAATCACCTTTCCCTTTGACACTGGGGCCAGTCCAACATTATATGCCCATGCTCCTAAGGTAGAATAGAAGAGAGCCCAAAGATGGGGTTGCTCTGATTTTCTGAGTCCTGTGCCTACAGCCTCTTGAGTGCTGATTCCCAGAAATAGCATTCATACTGTCTAGACTCTAGAGTCATCTTAATGAATTCTAGTGATTTCCATAATAAGGGAAACCAGCACAAGATCTTTTATCTCATAAAGACTTTGAGGAGTGCATTGTTAGAAGAGAGGGTTTTTCTCTCCATTATGGGCTTTCCAAGAAGTAGGACTATTGTCAGAGTATCTCTGTTGCCTTTTAATGATCCCCTATGGCTCTCTCCACAACTTAACTTTAGTGCTTCTAAAATTTGGACAGCAGGTCACATAGAAGTCAGGATGCTCTCTGTGGACCCTATAAAATATTGCTATAAATTTAATCCAAATTTGCTGAGCCTTTGCATCCATTACTTTAATGCAATGAGTACTATGCAAACAGCGGGGCATACTTACTCATACAAAAACTTTGCCTAGTAAAGCTTTCATCTCCTGCAGCAACTCAAGTCCTGTTTTCTCATGCTGTCTATTCTCTCAGCTACCTATTCTATCTACACCTTGCTCTCTAGATTAAATGCTGATGTGAAACTGTGTTCTTCTTGGCTGCAAATTTCAGCTTATTTTCAGAATTTTCTGCTTCCAAGACTGCCTCAGGTTACAATTGCTCTCTTTTGCATCTCCTTATCCCCCCCACCTCTCCACTTTCCATTGTGGGGAAGTGGCTCTTACAGATGAGACTGAGATAGTATGTTTCTTTCTTCTTCATCTTTTTTATTTTTTGGTTACCAGATGATTGCTTTTGTTTTCTCTCTTAGGACCCTCTTGGGATTGGGTGAGGTAATTTTGTTTATTTTAACAAAAATTCAGAGTTTTGAAAATTTGTCTAGGTATAATTCCAAGTGTCCATGATCAACAGATACAAAAAAGGCTGTTGCTGAGCAAATTAAATTATAGTGGGATAAAAACTTTGCAAGATACTTGATCAATGGAAGTAAATACATTCTAAATTTAAAATGAAATCAGACTTCCATTACTGTCACAAATTATAATTTTTACAGTTTTTTTGAGTTCTTTTTAGGCTCAAATATTTTAATTTGGTTTAAACTGAATATCTTTTGGGGTAATTAGCAGACATCTATGAAGGTCATGGACAAACAACACTTAAGACTAAACATATGGTTTGAGATCCAGAAGGGACAAAAATCATTATTAGGGCACATAGAAAATAAATGTCAATTAAATTAAAATTACCACCTGCCGGATCAACAGAGGTGGGGCACAGACCCTCACCCCCCCAACATTGCAGGAGCCTGAATCCTAGCCCCTTCTGAGGGAGGTCTCCTGCCCCCATGGCTGCTTCGTGCTTCCCATACCCAGCTCAGATCAGGACCCAGGTGACCGACAGAGACTTGGCCGACAGCAGCTGCCCTCTTACTCCAACAAGAATTGTTTGAGTTGTTTTGTACCCATGGTGTGGGGAACTGGGTTTATGATATCTAAATCCAGCCTACCACCAGGAATGCTCAGGACCTACTCAAGAAGGCAAATAATCCCTTCCACTAATATTTACAGGGTAAAATAAGATTGTTGTTAGAGTAATAAGTTTGACAGTAAAATAGTAGTCAAGTTTTCAGGCAAATTTAAATTGGCTAGTTGAAACAAGCGAATATTCTAGAAAAATTAATTGTACTGGACAAAAAGGTGTTCCTAAAGTGTTAACTAAAATTTTTATTGGTACTTCATCTCATGATAAAATTGTGCACCATGTAATGAACCTAAAACAGTAATATTATAGTGCAAAAAATTAAAATGTAAAAGCCATCAAGACTACATTATAAAATTTTCAAAAGCCTCCTAACATTTAAATAAAAAAAGGAGGGGATAGTAGAAGAATATCATGTAAGGAAAAATATCCTGTAAGTAAATTACATCTAGAAAATTAACACTTTAGAAAATTAATTGTAAGGCTAAAAGCAAGACACCCATGAAAAACACACAAGGTGTCGAAACAAGCCAGAGGAAAATCATTTGGGCAAAAAATAAAATAGAATCCCAAGTCAAATTTATAGAAAATATTCCTTTATTAACTTTTGGTCGAGAATATGTTTGTATATTTTCAGAAAACAACTCGGAGACCATGTGGATTCCAGCAACAGAGAGGAATCGACAGGACTACTCCAGCCATGAAGACAGAAGAGAAGCAGTCCAGAGATGGAAGACGCTGATGTGGCCTTCCCATACTAGCAGTTAGCAGCTGTGCATCACTGCAGGTTGCCCAGGACCAAACCAGAGAGAGTCGGACCTGCATTACCACCATTTGTCCACCATCCAGAACTGTATTGTCAGTGCTGACATGTACACATAAGGAACTGTTGGACATTGAAATTGGGTCTCAAAAGAACTGTTGGCCCAGAAAGAAACTCACTACAGACTGATTCATTTGCCTATCACCATAACCATTATTGCTTGTCTCATTTTCGGTTCTTATAAGTGTATTTCTAATAGCACATAATCTCACTCATCTAGGGGAAATAATGAACAACATAGATGGATGAACAAGAACAGACCCAGAAACAAGGAGGCATGGATCAGACTGTCGGGCCTCAGAGGGAGGGTAGGGAAGGGTGGGGGTAAAGGGGAGAGATCAACCAAAGGACTTGTGTGCAAGCATATGAGCCTAACCAGCGGTTAGGGACAACAGGGGTGTGGGGGCATGTGTGTGGAGGAATGTGGGATGGGAATGGGGGGATGAGGAAAAATATGTGATACCTTAATCAATAAAGAAATTAAAAATAAATAAAAAATAAAATAAAATTACCACCTGCCTAGTTTCTTTTTCTTTTGAAATTGTAAGCATGCATTTATTTATTTTTTAATTTTATTGAATTTACTGGCATGACATTGTTTAATAAAATTATATAGGTTTCTGGTATACAAGTCTATAATACATCATCTGCATATTGTACTGTTTGTTCACTACCCCAAGTCAAGTCTCCTTCCATCACCATTTATCCCCTCCCTTTACCCTCTTCTACCTTTTTCCATCCTCCCTTTCCCTCTGCCAATCACCATACTGTTGTATGGTATGTTTCATACATCGTATGACTACAGGGAATTTGGAATAGCAGTTTATGCACAGGCACAAGTATGTGTCCACAAACAAATAAAATCCTGATATGCTTTATCTAGGTGCTCTTTTGACACAGGTTCATTTGTTTGGCTGTCTGCCAGCAGCCACTAAGATTTTAAGAAGAATTTGTGACTGAAAACCTGAAATGTAGAAAATTCTCCCCATGAACTAAAATTGTTTCTGCAAATTGAGAAATGACTGCCACATATTGATTTTGGCAGTAGAGCACCTTAGTGCAATCTGAAGAACATCAGTGATTTGTGGAACCATAATTTGATGATTACCAGAAACTATTTTTAGTGTCATATATATAAATAGTCATCCTGTACTACTTATAGTAAGCAGTTCTATAAATTATGTTTACAATTTACTGTGCAGTATGGGACTTTTATTTATCCTCAAATCTAGTATCTCAGAATTTTGTACCTCCCATTAAAAAGGTCCTTCTTTCCCTGCTGGCATGGCGCAGTGGTTGAGCATTGACCTATGAACCAGGAGTTCATGGCTCGATTACTGGTCAGGGCATATACCTGGATTGCAGGCTCAATCCCCAGTGTGGGGTGTGCAGGAGGCAGCCGATCAATGATTCTCTCTCATCATTGATGTTTCTATCTCTCTCTCCCTGAAATCAATATATATATATATATATATATATATATATATATATATATATATACATATATATATATATATATATATATATATATATATATATTTAAAAGATCCTACTTGTCCATTGTCTTTCCCAGATGAAATGAGTCTCAGGAGTCTGAAGGCTCTGAGCTCTCTCTTTAGTTTAAAAGTTCCTGATATTTATCGAGAGCTTTATGATTGCAAAGTTATTTTATATATACCATTTCATTTGGTTCTTTCACTTATCCTTGCCTACTTCACAGAGTTTTTTCATTTCCATTTTTAATAGATGAATATTTTCAGCATTATAGAAAGTAATGATTTGCTCCAATACCCAAGGACTGACTAATAAGAGGCAAAGTTAGGTTTATAACCTCAGTGTTCTGACTACTACATGTTTTGGGCTTTTTCCACTTGTTGGTCCATTAGTGTAAAATAGAGAAGTGAAGAAATTCTCTATGAAATACACTGATTGAAGCAAAAACCATTGTGTGAATTACTTCTGCAGCCATCCCAAGGATGCACTTCATATTGTATTTGAAGAGAGTTACCATGTTTCAGCTGAACTCCAAAGAAGATTGGGCCTTGTGCCCTTTACCAAGTTGGACCATGCATAAAATATTTTTAAGTAACAGAAACCTTCCCACTGTTATGGACTGAATTATGTCCTCCAAATTTGTATGTTGAAGCCCTTACCCTCTCCCCCAAAGTCTGACTGTATTTGGAGTAAGGAAATAATTAAGTTTAAATGAGATCATAATGGTGGGTCCCTTCTAGGATTAGAGCCCTTATAAGAAGATACCCCAGGGATCTCACTCAATCTTTCCACCATGTCAGGACACAGAGAGAAGGTGTCATGTGCAAGCCAAGAAGAGAGCTCTCAACCAATCGATGTGTCTCTCCCACATCGATGTTTCTCTCTCTGTGTCTCTCCCCCTCCCTTCCATCCTCTCTAAAAATCAATGGAAAAATATCCTCAGGTGAGGATTAACAACAACAAAGTATTATTTCAGAGATGGTGAGGAAAGGGAGAGAGAAACATCAATTTGTTGTTCCACCTATACATACATTCATTGGTTGTTCCCTGTATGTGCCCTGACCGGGAATCAAACCCACAACCTTGGTGTATCAGGATAATGCTCTAATCAACCGAGATACCCAGCCAGTGCTGTTGAAGAAGAAGAAGAAGAAGAAGAAGAAGAAGAAGAAGAAGAAGAAGAAGAAGAAGAAATAAGAAGAAGAAGAAGAAGAAGAAGAAGAAGAAGAAGAAGAAGAAGAAGAAGAAGAAGAAGAAGAAGAAGAAGAAAAAGAAGAAGAAGAAGAAGAAGAAGAAGAAGAAGAAGAAAGAAGAAGAAGAAGAAGAAGAAGAAGAAGAAGAAGAAGAAGAAGAAGAAGAAGAAGAAGAAGAAGAAGAAGAAGAAGAAGAAGAAGAAGAAGAAGAAGAAGAAGAAGAAAGAAGAAGAAGAAGAAGAAGAAGAAGAAGAAGAAGAAGAAGAAGAAGAAAGAAGAAGAAGAAGAGGAAGAAGAGGAAGAAGAAGAAGAAGAAGAAGAAGAAGAAGAAGAAGAAGAAGAAGAAGAAGAAGAAGAAAAGAAGAAGAAGAAGAAATAATAAGAAGAAGAATAAGAATAAGAAGAAGAAGAAGAAGAAGAAGAAGAAGGGAGCTCTCACCAGTAACCAAATCAGCTGATACCTTGATCTTGGACTTCCTAGCCTCCAAAACTGAGAAAATATATTTCTGTTGTTTAAGGCATCTAGTCCCTGGTATTTTGTTAGGGTAACTCAAGCTGACTCAACCCTTACCTGAGGATATGTTTGGGTATGTTTACTCATTTTTAGAGAGGGGAAGAGATGAGAGAGAGAGAGAGAGAGAGAGAGAGAGAGAGAGAGAGAGAGAGAGAGAGAGAGAGAGAGGTTGCCTTGGTTTTGGGGTTAGGAGGAAGTTAAGGGTCTTTTTAAAATATTTTTATTTTATTGTTTAAAGTATTACACATAGTAGCACATATATCTCATTTTTCCCCCATTGACCTTCTCCCAGCCTCCCCTACCCCCTGTCACATGCCCTCATCCACCCCCCAGTGTCTTGTGTCCATTGGTTGTGCTTATATGCATGTATACAAGTCCTTCCGTTGATCTCTTTCCCCCGTTCCCAACACTCCCCAGCCTTCCCACTATAATTTAACAGTCTGTTTAATGCTTTACTGTCTCTGCATCTATCTTTTTGTTCATCAGGTTATAATGATCTTTATTTTCCATAAATGGGTGAGATCATGTGGTATTTTTCTTTCATTGCCTGGCTTATTTCACTTAACATAATGCTCTCCAGATCCATCCATGCTGCTGCGAATGGTAAGAATTCCTTCTTTTTTTATAGCAGTGTAGTATTCCATTGTGTAGATGTACCATAGTTTTCTAATCCACTCATATGCTGATAGGCATCTAGGCTGTTTCCAAATCTTAGCTATGGTGAATTGTGCTGCTATGAACATAGGGGTGAATATAACCTTTCTGATTGGTGTTTCTACTTTCTTGGGATATATTCCTAGAAGTGGGATTACTGGGTCAAATGGGAGTTCCATTTTCAGTTTTTTGAGGAAACTCCATACTGTTCTCCACAGTGGTTGCACCAGACTGCATTCCCACCAGCAGTGCATGAGGGTTCCTTTTTCTCCACATCCTCATAAGCACTTATCGTTTGTTGATTTGTTGATGATAGCTATTCTGACAGGTGTGAGATGGTACCTCATTGTCGTTTTGATTTGCATCTCTCGGATAATTAGTGACTTTGAGCATGTTTTCATATGTCTCTAGGCCTTCCTTCTGTCTTCTTGTGAAAAGTATCTACTTAGGTCCATTGCCCACTTTTTTATTGGATCATTTATCTTCCTTTTATTAAGTTGTATGAGTTCCTTGTAAATGTTGGAGATTAAACCTTTATCAGTGATAACATTTGTAAATATGTTCTCCCATACAGTGTGTTTTCTTGTTATTTTGTTGATGGTTTCTTTTGCTGTGCAAAAGCTTTTTATTTTGATGTAGTCCCATTTGTTTATTTTCTCTTTAGTTTCCATTGCCCTAGGAGCTGTATCGGTGAAGAAATTGCTTCGGCATATGTCTGAGATTTTGCTGCCTGTGGATTCCTCTAGTATTTTTATGGTTTCCTGTCTCATGTTTAAGTCCTTTATCCATTTTGAGTTTACTTTTGGGTATGGTGTAAATTGGTGGTCTAGTTTCATTTTTGTTTTGCATGTATCTGTTCAAGTTTCCCAACACCATTTATTGAAGAGACTCTTGATTCCATTGTATGTTCATGCCTCCTTTGTCAAATATTAATTGAGCATAGTGGTTTGGGTTGATATCTGGGTTCTCTATTCATTCCACTGGTCTATATGTCTGTTCTTTTGCCAGTACCAGGCTGTTTTGAGAATGGTGGCTTTTAATACAGCTTGAAATCTGGTATTGAGATCCCACCTACTTTGTTCTTCTTTCTCAGGATTGCTGTGGCTATTCGGGGTCATTTTTATTCCAGATGAATTTTTGGAGAGTTCTTTCTAGGTCTCTGAAATATGCCATTGATATTTTAATGGGGAGTGCATTGAATCTATAGATTGCTTTGGGTAGTATGGACATTTTAATGATATTGATTCTACCAATCCATGAACATGGTATTTTCTTCCATCTGTATATGTCTTCCTCTATCTCTTTTTTCAGTGTTCTGTAATTTTCCGTGTTTAGGTCTTTTACCTCCTTAGTTAAGTTTATTCCTAGGTATCTTAATTATTTTGGTGCAATGGTAAATGGGAATGCTTTTTTAGTCTCTCTTTCTGTAAGTTCACTATTGGTGTATAGAAAGGCCATAGATTTCTTGGTGTTAATTTTGTATCCTGCTACATTGCCAAATTCATTTATTAAGTCTAATAGTTTTTTTGATGGAGTCTTCAGGGTTTTTTATTTACAATATCATGTCATCTGCAAATAAGGACAGCTTTACTTGTTCTTTTCCAATTTGGATGTCTTTTATTTCTTCTTCTTGTCTGATTGCAATGGCTAATACTTCCAGTACTATGTCGAATAGGAGTGGTGAGAGTGGGCATCCCTGTCTTGTTCCTGTTCTTAGGGGAAATGGTTTTAGTTTTTGCCCATTGAGTATGATGTTGGTTATGGGTTTTTCATATATGGCTTTTATTATGTTGAGGTATGATCCTTATATTCCCACCTTGCTGAGAGTTTTTATCAAAAATTGGTGTTGGATTTTGTCAAATGCTTTTTCTGCATCAATTGATATGACTATGTGATTTTTATCTCTCAATTTGTTTATGTGATGTATCACTTTTATTGATTTGCGGATATTGTACCATCCTTGCATCCCTGTGATAAATCCTACTTGGTCATGGTGTATGATCTTTCTGATGTACTGCTGGATCTGATTTGCTAGAATTTTGTTGAGGATTTTGGCATCTATGTTCATGAGGGATATTGGCCTGTAATTCTCTTTCATTGTGTTGTCTTTATCTGGTTTTGGTATTAGGATGATGCTGGCTTCATAGAAGGCGTTTGGAAGTGTTTCTTCCTCTTGAATTTTTTGGAAGAATTTTAGGAGGATAGGTTTTAGTTCTTCCTTGAATGTTTGGTAAAACTCCCCTGTGTAGCCGTCTGGCCCCAGGCTTTTTTTTTTTTTGCTGGAAGCTTTTTGATGACTGCTTCAATTTCTTCTATAGTTATTGGCTTATTGAGATTTTTAGAATCTTCCTTATTGAGTTTTGGAAGGTTGTATTTGTCTAGGAATATGTCCATTTCCTCCAGGTTGTCCAGTTTGTTGGAGTAGAGTTGTTCATAGTATTTTTTAACAATCCTTTGTATTTCTGTTGGGTCTGTTGTTATTTCTCCTCTTTCATTTCTGATTTTGTTTATTTGGGTCCTCTCTCTTTGCTTCTTGGTGAGCCTGGCTAGAGGTTCATCAATCTTGTTTATCCTTTCAAAGAACCAGCTCTTGGTTTTGTTGATCTTTTCTATTGCTTTTTTTTTTTTTTCACCATGTCCCCAGGCAGCTGCATCGCCCTAGACAGGGCGAGGTGGTCGCAGTCCCTGGAATGTTTCTGTGGCAGACAGAAAAAGCACCCGCCTGGGACTGCAGCCGGGAACAGAGTGAGTCTGCAATCTATTGCTTTTTTTTTTTGTCTCTATGTTGTTTATCTCCACTCTGATCTTTTTTATTTCCTTCCTTCTGCTTACACTGGGCTTCTATTGTTGCTCTCTTTCTAAGTTTTTGAGTTGTAGGGTTAGGTAATTTATTACCATTGTTTTTTTCTTTCTTTTTTTTTTTTTGCAGTAGGCTTGTAGAGCTATGATCTTCCCTCTTAAGACTGCTTTCACTGTGTCCTATAGATTTTGGATTGTTGTGTTTTAATTGTCATTTGATGCCACGATGTTTTTTATTTCTTCTTTGATCTCTCTGGTAACCCAGTCATTGTTTAATACCACGCTATTTAGTCTCCATGTGTTTGATTTTTTGAATTGTTTTTATTGTAGTTGATTTCCAGTTTTATGCTATTGTGATCTGAGGAGATGCTTGATATGATTTCTGTCTTCTTGAATTTGAAGAGACTTTGCCTGTGAACCAATATATGGTCTATCTTTGAAAATGACCCCTGTGCACTTGCGAAGAATATGTATTCTATGGCTTTGGGGTGAAATGTTCTGAAGATGTCAATTAATTCCATCTGATCTAACGAGTCATTTAGGATTGCTGTTTCTTTGCTGATTTTTGTTTAGAGGATTTGTCCAGTGATGATAGTGGGGTATTAAAGTCCCCTACTATGATTGTATTGCTGTCAATCTCTCCCTTGATTTCCTCCAGGAGGTTTTTTTTTTTTTTTTTATGTACTTGGGTGCTCCTGTATTGGGTGCGTATGTTTACTGGAGTTATTTCTTCTTGTTGGATTGCTCCCTTTAGTATTATGAAGTGGCCTTCCTTATCTCTTGTTATGTACTTCACTTTGAGATCTAATTTGTCAGATATAAGTATTGCTATTCCAGCTTTTTTTTTTCATTTCCATTTGGCTGAAAAACCTTTTCCCATCCCTTCACCATCAGTCTGCGTGCGTCTTTTTTTTATGAGGTGGGTTTTCTGTAGACAGCAGATATATGGGTCATGTTTTCTTATCCACTCAGTTACCCGGTGTCTTTTGGTTGGAGCATTTAATTCATGTACATTTAAAGTTATTATTGATAGGTACTTGTTTGTTGCCATTTTTATTCTTTACCCTGTGTTTCTTCTTCCCTTCCTATTTCTTCTTTTTACAGCAGACCCTTTAGCATTTCTTGCATTGCTGGTTTGTTGGTAAGAAACTCCCTTAGTCCTTTTTTGTCTGTGAAGCTCCTGATTTCATCCTCGATTTTGATTAATAGCCTTGCTGGGTACAGTATTCTTGGATTCAGAACCTTCCTTTGCATGACTTTGTTTATTTCATTCCATTCCCTTCTGGCCTGGTGTGTTTCTGTTGAGAAATCAGTCGCTAGTCTGATGGGGGATCTTTTGTAGGTAACTTTCTGTCTCTCTCTGGCCACTTTTAAGATTCTTTGTTGTTGTTGTTTGCCAATTTAATTATAATGTGCCTTGTCGTTGGTCTTTTGGGGTTCATTTTGTTTGGGGCTCTGTGAGCTTCTTGGATTTGTGTGAGTTTTTTTCTTCCCTATATGAGGGAAGTTTCCTGTCATTATTTCTTCAAACAGGTTTTCTATTCCTTGCTCAGTTTCCTCTCCTTCTGGCACCCCTATTATGTGGATGTTGTTTTGTTTCATATTGTCCCAAAATTCTCTTAGGCTCTCCTTCTCCTTTTTAATTTTTCTTTCTAGAAGCTGTTCTGCTTGGGTATTTTTCCTACCTTGTCTTCTAGCTCCCTGATGCAGTCCTCTGCTTCTACTAGTCTACTGTTGATGCTTTCTATTGAGTTCTTTATAGCATTGATGTCATTTTTCATTTCTTCTTGGTTCTTCTTCATTTCCTCTTGGTTTTTACACATATTGTTGAATTTCTCTTCCATTCTTTTCATCCACCTTATGTGCCGAGAACCAACTCCAGCATGTAATAATTACAAGAGTTCCATCAAAAGGTTGATGGGACTTGGGCGCTCAACAGGGTTGAGCCACACATGTAGTTTACCTGTTGGAAACAGCTAAATGGCACTTCCCCAAAACCTAAATAGGATTGTTAACTGCCAGACAGCTCAGGGCATATTATTGCCTCCTGTTGTCCAAACACCTGAACAGCTGTAGGCTATTCCCTTAATTGATAATGCTTCTGTATTCTACCCTTTGATACCTTACCCTTTGAACCATATATTTCCAGCTTGCCTTGGGACAAATTGTGTTTAATAAAACACGGGGTCCTTAGACAAGGAAGAGTCTTTAGCTCCCTTTAGCTGGAGATCCTCTGACCCCCAATGCCTTTCAATATTATCTTTCCTCTCCAGACTCTTTAATCATCTATGTGCAGCCCCTTTCTCCAGAATGCTGAACCCTTTGTAAGGCTGGGAAAAGAACCCCAGCACTTATGACCATTTCCCTGAATTCTTTCTCTAGAGGTTGCTTGCATCCATTTCATTTACTTCCTTTTCTGGTGATGCCTGCATTTCTTTCACATGCAGGCTGTTTTTTTTGTCTCCCCATGATCTCTCTTCTCTGAGTTTCTGGTTATGTAGTTCTCTCTCTCCTTTCTGTGAGGAGTCACAGAGCTCCTCCGAATCTGCATACTCCCGCCACTTGGCGACCAGTGTTTCTGGGTTCACAGCTGTTTGCTGGGTGCCATTGTTGTGTATTCCTGTGACAATGCACTTTGGCCTCCTGTGTTCTTCCTTTGGTGACCCTAACACACTGGACTCAAGTTAAGGGTCTTTATTCGTTGATTTGGGGTGATGCATACATTTTTATTAGGGGAGGATGTCAGTAGTGTTCTGCCCCTTGAACTCAAGTGTAGCTGACTGGGAATTTGCACTGCCTGCTTGGTGAATGGGCCTAACAGCTTTGCACAGGAATTGATGATTATTGTTAGAGGAGTTTGATGCAGCTTCTGGTACTCTTCTTCTTCAAAGTGTTAAAAAAAAAAGGTTGTACATTTTGCATATACATCCCCCAAGTACAATTTCAAAATATTATTTTAAAATCAAGTTAAAAAATGACTATTTCATTGCAAATCTGGTTGTCTACATCAAATTCTTCTTCCTTATTTTTCTAATTCTGGTTTTTCTTTTCTCTACTTACATGAACTACTGAACGTCCCTAGCTTTTTATAGTTTGGCATGGCTATTATCAAATGGGTACTTTATTTTATTTTGTAAGGGGATTTTAAGCCTTTGAGGTTTATGCATGATCTTGTTATCGTGTGTGTGTGTGTGTGTGTGTCTATAAATATTCCTATTCCTCTTTTTAAACTTTTTTCTATTTTTTCCTTTATTGATTATGATATTACGTATGTGTCCTTATCCGTCCATTGCCCCCCCCCACTCGTGCCCTCGCCCCCCCTTTGTGTCTGTGTCCATTGGTTATGCTTATATGCATGCATCTTGTTATCCTTTTTCTTTCATTTTTCCCCAACATGAAATATTTTTTAGGGGTTGAGGAAGATAGAATGGTCAGAAGCTCATGTGGCATTTCCTGCTAGTGGGTAATCAGGCCAAAATGGAATTGATTTAGTATTTTAAAACCCTGTCCAAAATGTGATACACTGAAGCTGAACTTCTGAAAGACTATCTATGCAAAAAGGCAGTTTGGAGGGCATATTTCGACTGTCCCATTTTTATTTCTCTCCCACATCTACCACCACCACCTCCACCAAGCACAGAACCTATGGGCCAATGACACAAGGCCTTGTTCTTACTTAGTTTCCTAATATCCATAAAGGTATTAACCAATTAAAAGCCTGAAAGTATTACTATTCACAAGAAATACCTTGCCATTTTAAAAGGGGATTCTTAGAACTCCAAAAGACTTTGAGATCGATGGTAATTAATTTTTAGTGGTGGAGTTTTTGAGGATAGTTTTTGTTGTTCTGGAGAGAAAAAAAGTGGCCAAATGTTTTCTTTGGGTATTTGATAGTGTGGCCTAACACCCTTAGTGAGCAGGGAGCATGCATACATATCCCCAGGTGGAGGAAGTCCGCTCCTTGTATACTGATTTATAGTGATGCTTCCACATTGATTCTAATCCCCAAAGATAGAAGCAGTAGTGTGCTGCAGACAGCTCATACTATTTCACAAGAGCTAATTATTATAATTTTAGGAATTTAATAAATATATTTTTATTGATTTCAGAGAGGAAGGGAGAAGGAGAGAGAGATAGAAATGTCAACGATGAGAGAGAATCATTGATCGACTTCCTCCTGCATGCTCCAGACTGGGGATCGAGCCCACAACCTGGGCATATGCCCTGACCAGGAATTGAACCATGACCTCCTCGTTCATAGATTGATGCTCAACCACTGAGCCATGCCGGCTGGGCAAAATTTCAGGAATTTTTAAGCTGGTTTAAGTTATTAAAAATTTAAATAGTATCAACTTAAAATTAAATAAACTCTGTTTAAAACAAAGTAATACTTAAAACTTATTGTATCTTAATTATTTTACTGTAATTTATGTTCTTGAGGTTATTTCCATCTATTGTATCTCTATAATAGAAATATTACATATATTGGTAGCTTAAAATTGGCCATAGTGGGAGTATTTACACCACACAAATGTGCAAAATGTTAAAGCCAGGACTGGATTTATTGTTTTGTTGATGGTTTAAAATTAAGGAAATGATGGAGAGTCAATACTATCTTAAAAAACTAGAAAAAATTATAGAGAAAACTTTAATGATGGAGGTAAAAATTAAAAGTATGTTATGTATGGGCTTTGGCTTCTAGCCAAGATGAAATAGCAGAAACTTAATTTGACCTCACACTTGAAACAACTTAACGTTGAGACGAAATAAATTATTCTGTTGCTTTCAGGACACTGGACATCAGCTAATGAAGGATAGTTGTTTCTGAGAGATGGGAAACAAGTGTGGAGAACTTTCTCATTTCCCAAGTTACTGCCTTGAGAGAGTTTTTAAGCCATGGTATGGGGGAAGAAACTGACGCAGACACTGGAGGATTCCATGTAATAAGGAGATATAGCTGGGTATTCAGAGAAACCAGGTCATCTAGAGATGATAGGATATAGTATTGGACAAGAGAGTTCCACAGAAGGAACACTAAATATCTACATCAGTACATGCATATGACAAGGTAATCCAAGGCTGGAGAAAGAACCACCTGAAATGTTAAATGGAACATTACCTGGTGTTCACACAGAAATGGGACTAGATCCTATTGTTACTAGCCAGCCTGGAACCTTTATACATTATGGGGCATTGGGGAGAAAGGTCTTACCCTGATAGTGAGAAATAATTAGCCCCAGATTAAACAGGTCTCTGGTCCCATATAACAAATTTTAAAAGCAAGACTGTAAAAGATCATTCTGTTTCCAAATATCTTACCAATATCCCTAGCAAAACTGAAGAATATTTATAGGAATATGAAAATACCCAGCATAGGAGAAACACTTCTGGCATGGTTGTATAAGGATCCTTCATAAAATCAATGAGAACATGGGCAAAAAATTATTCAAAGTGACATTTTTCAGAGCTCTGGAAATTAATCAAAGGCTTGCAACCGTCTGAGAAGCATTTATTCCAGAAATACAGTTAAATCTCAATAGCAGCAGAGAACATTTTACTTGCTGTAATCCCATTGCCCAGGCTCCAGATTTATGGTAGTCTTGAAAACCTGCAACTGCAAAACCACAGTAAATGAAAATAAAATCAGTAGTCTAGTAGCCATTGCAATTTGGAACTCCCCACAGGCTCACCCCCAGAGAATTGTCACTATTTGATATGTCTGGAAAATCTCTGGAAAAGCTCCATTCTCAGGGTTTGTATTTATACTAGTATAACCTTATTTCAGAGATTTTCAGTTAGGAAAATCCTATCTCCTGAGCTGTCAAAAAAAATCAGGTGCAAAATTTTGACACTATCATTCCCTGAGGCAGTTTGGCAAATGAGAGGCTGATCAAAAAGGCAAAAGGAGAATATAGGAATGAGAGGTCCATAGGATGCTTTGAATAGCTCTGAAAATTTCCTCAGAATCTAAAAGGTAATGCTCATATGCAGATCTGTGTGTATACCCAAAAGATACCTGAGAAGGGCCTTATTTCTCACATAAGACTGACCATGAGACTGTGCAAAATCAGGAAGTGAAAGTTAAGGAAACTAACTGCCAGGGCATTGAAGACTTGTCCCAACAAGCACAGAGCCCCTTGGAAAAACCTGGAAGAATTAGTAGTTCAGGGAATTTAAATAAATCTCTGTCTAGTCATTAAGTGAACACCAAGCTAACTGAGCAGAGACTTCAGTGGTCACACACAATATATAATACAGACTTTATATAATTAGTTTAGGAAATTCACTAAATCAGCATCAACAAACAACAGAAGCAGGAGAAGCAATAAAACTGAATAAAGGAACACTATGATTTTCACAGCTGCCATATCATATACTATTTGAAATGTCCAGTTTTTAACAAAAATTTCTAGACACACAAATAAACAGGTCCAATCAATAAAATGTCCCAAAGGAAGTCCCAAAATTGAACTTGACAAATATTTTTAAATCAACTATTATAAATATACTAGAGTCCCAGTGCACTGAATTCATGCACTTCGGGGTTAGGGGGGTTCCTCAGCCCATCCTGCACCCTCTCACAGTCTGGGAGCCCTTGGGGGATATCCGACTGCCTTGGAGGCGGGAGAGGCTCCCTCCACCGCTGCTGCCTGGCTTCTGGCTGAGCAGCACTCCTCGTGCAAGCACATTGACCACCAGGGGGTAGCTCCTGTGTTGAGCGTCTGCCTCCTGGTGGTCAGTGTGTGTCATAGCAACCAGTCATTCCGCCATTCGATCAATTTGCATATTAGCCTTTTATTATATAGGATTAAATGAACTAAAGGAAACCATGTCTAAAAAATTAAAAGTATGAGAACACTGTTTTACCAAATAATATCAATACAGAATAATTATTTAAAAACAAAAAACAGAGGAACCAAGATGGCGACCAGCAGGAAGGTAGGGAAGGAGAGTGTGTGAGAGAGTGAGGGAGCAATAGAGGTATGTGTGGACTTGTGTGTGTGTGTGTGTGTGTGTGTGTGTGTGTGAATGAAATAGGGACAGTTAGACTCTGCAGTTATTCCAAGGAGCTGCCAATCTGGGCAGTCTTAGACAGCAAAACCCCGCTGCCGCTGCGAACATTTTGCGGAGGACACCGGTAGCACAGAGACCATGCCATCTTGAAGAACAGAACTGCTTGAGACTAGAATCCTAGCCTTGCCAACACCCAGTCTGGTCTCAGAAGCAAACCAGGAACTTACAGCCACTCTGGTAGAAGACCTGCCACCACAGCTGCAGACCCAGGGACACCAAAACTCCGGGCACTTGGCTGCAGATTTCTGTGAGTCACAAAGCCAATCCCCCTCCTCCACCGCCCCCCACAGCAGCAACATAGAAACTACCAGACCCCAGCCACACAATAAGGCTTTCTGCACACACAAAGCAGTGGCGACTCTGCCTGACTTTGAGCCTTGGTGTGGGACACAGGAAGTTTGTTTCCCACAACTAGGCTCTGCACCCAGGCAGGGAGACTGAGCTGAATTTGAGCTTAGCTGCTCATCCCTAGGGAGGTAGTTTTCTGTGACCAGATCCTGCACCCATGCAGTTCAGGGAGACAGCACTGAACTTGAGCCCAGACTTGCAAACTCAGGGAATTTGTTTCCCGTGACTAGTCTCCACTCCCAGGCAGTCCTGAATTTGAGCATAGGCACAAGACCTTGGGAAGATTGTTTTCTGTGACCAGATCCTGCGCCAACGCAGGGAGACAGCGCTGAATTTGAGCCTGGGGGTGCAAACTCGGGGAGTTTGTTTCCCATGACCAGACCCTGCTCCTTAGCAGAGAGGCTGTGCTGAATTTGAACCTGGATGTGCGGTCTCAGGGAGTTTGTTCCCCATGACCAGACCCTGTGTCCACACAGGGAGGCAGCACTGAATTTGAGCCTGAGTGCATGGACACAGGGAGTTTGTTTTCCACAGTGCACACCCGTGTGACCAGACCCCACACCCATACTAAGTGGCAGTGCCAACTGACTTTGATTCAGGGCAAGTGCACACAGAAGGATGTTTTCCACAGGGCAGGAGTGGACCTCCTGCCGACACAGTGTGACTGTGCAACCCGGTCTCCCAAGCAAATCAGGGACCCTGAATCTCCATGCAAGAGGCAGCAATGAGCACCAGTGACTAGACTCTATTCCTCATTGCATACGCCTGGGATCCCTGATTCCCAGTACATTCACACTAAGAGCCAGTAACTCCAATTCTTGATGCATGTGCACACAGGGACCCTGATTCTCAGTGTGAGGTAGCACCAAGCAACAGAGACTCTGATACTCGATTCTCGGCATGGACACAGGGAGCCTCTGACTCCTGACACGCAATAGGGGACTTTGATTTTTGGCACATGTCAGTGGATTCTCTGTTTCAACGTGGCGCAGGCAGGGTCCCTGATTCTAGGTGCACACACGAGGACACTAAGTGCCTGTGACTCTGACCCAGGGTGAGCATGGCTCCTACCAACCCACAGCAACCACATGTCTTGGTGTCAGAGCTCTTCAGTGACACTTGGGGGATGCAAAACTCCCACTAAACACAGCCCAGGCCCCCACAGCTTGACATTTGAACCTTCTGGTGATAGCCAGAATGGGGAGACAATGAAGCAATCCCCAGAGGAAAAAAAAAGAAGGAATCACCAAGAAAGGAAATAAGTGAAATAGAAGCATGCAACATGACAGAAAAAGAATTCAGAGTAATGGCCTGACAGGTCATACACCAGATGGACTAGAAAATCAACCTATGCAAAAATCAGGAAGAAATGAAAAATGATATAGCTACAATAAAAAACACCCTGGAAGGCCTCAACAGTAGACTAGAAGAAGCAGAGGACCAAATTAGTGAGTTAGAAGATCAGGTACAGAAACAAACCCAATCTGAACAGCAACTAGAGAAAAAAATTAAAAAGCAAGAGGAGAGCCTAAGGGAGTTTTGGGACATTGCAAAACGAAATAACATACATATAATAGGGCTGCAAGAAGGACAAGAAGAGCAGCACTGATTAGAAAATTTATTTGAAGAAACAATGACAGAAAACTTCCCTGATATGGGGAAGAAAAAAGTTACTCAAGTACAGAGAGTCCCAAGGAAGATGAATCCCAAAAGACCCACACCAAGACACACCATAATTACAATGGCAAATGTTATCAACAAAGAGAGAATCTTAAAGGCTGCCAAAGAGAGACAGAGAGTTACCTACAAAGGATCCCCCATCAGATTATCAAATGATTTCTCAACAGAAACACATCAAGCTAGAAGGGAATGGAAGGAGATACACAAAGTGATGCAAAGCAAGGGACTGAATCCAAGAATACTCTATCCAGCAAGACTATCAATCAAAATTGAAGGGGAAATCAGGAACGTAGCAGACAAAAAAAGGCTAAGGGAGTTTATCACTACCAAGCCAGCAATGCAAGAAATGCTAAAGGGAATGCTATAAAAAGAAGAAACAAAAAGGTAAGAAGGAACACAGCCACAAAAAATAAAAATGGCTACAAACAAGTACCTTTCAATAATAACTTTAAATATAAATGGACTAAATGCTCCAATCAAAAGACATAGAGTGGCTGAATGGATAAAAAAACATGACCCATATATATGCTGTCTACAAGAGACCCACCTCAAAACAAGGAACTCACACAAACTGAAAGTGAAGGGATGGAAAAATATTTTTCAGGCAAATGGAAATGAAAAAAAAAACTGGGGTAACAATACTTATATCTGACAAAATAGACCTCAAAGTGAAGGCCATAACAAGAGATAAGGAAGGCCACTTCATAATACTAAAGGGATCAATACAACAAGAGGATATAACCCTGATAAACATATATGAACCCAATGCAGAAGCACCCAAATACATAAAAAAATCTCCTGGAAGATATCAAGAGAGAGATCGACAACAATATAATCATAGTAGGGGACATTAATACAACACTGATTTCACTGGATTAAATCCTCTAGAAAAAAAATCAGCAAAGAAACAGCAATCCTAAATGACTCACTAGATCAGATGGACTTAATTGACATCTTCAGAACATTTCACCCCAAAGCTGTGGAATATACGTTCTTCTCAAGTGCACATGGGACATTTTCAAAAATAGACCACATACTGGGTCATAAGCAAAGTCTCCCCAAATTCAAGAAGATTGAAATCGTACCAAGCATCTTTTCAGACCACAATGGCATAATATTAGAAATAAACTACAATGAAAACAATCCAAAACACTCAAACACTTGGAAGCTGAGTAGCATGTTATTAAATATTGATTGGGTTACCAATGAGATCAAAGAAGAAATTAAAAACATTCTGGAAACTAATGACAATAAAAACAAAACAATCCAAAATCTATGGGACACAATGAAAGCAGTCCTGAGAGGAAAGTTTATAGCTCTACAGGCCTACCTCAAAAAACAAGAAAAAAATGGTAGTGAATCATATAACACAACAACTCAAAGAATTAGAAAGAGAGCAACAAGAAAAGTCCAGAGTGAGCAGAAGGAAGGAGATAATAAAGATCAGAGCAGAAATGAATGACATAGAGACCAAAAAAACCGCAAAAACAAACAAACAAACAAAAAAAAATACAAAAGATCAATGAAACCAAGAGCTGGTTCTTTGAAAGGATAAACAAGATTTATGAACCTCTAGCCAGGCTCACCAAGAAGCAAAGAGAGAGAACTCAAATCAACAAAATCAGAAATGATAGAGGCGAAATAACAGCAGACCCCACAGAAATACAAAGGATTGTAAAAAAATATTGTGAACAACTATATTCCAACCAACTAGACAACCTGGAGGAAATGGACATATTCCTAGAAAAATAGAACCTTCCAAAACTCAATCAGGAAGATTCTAAAAATCTCAATAGTCCAATAACTATGGAAGAAATTGAAGCAGTCATCAAAAAGCTTCCAGCAAACAAAAGCCCAGGGCCAGACAGCTTCAAAGGAGAGTTGTACCAAACATTCAAGGAAGAACTAAAACCTATCCTCAGACTACTCCAAAAAATTGAAGAGGAAGGAATACTTCCAAACCCATTCTATGAAGCCAGCATCACCCTAATACCAAAACCAGATAAAGACAACACGATGAAAGAGAATTACAGGCCAATATCCCTCATGAACATACTTGCCAAATGCCTCAATAAAATTCTAGTAAACTGAATCCAGCAGTACATCAGAAAGATCATACACCATGACCAAGCAGGATTTATCCCAGGGATGGTACAATTTCCGCAAATCAATAAATGTGATACATCACATAAACAAATGGAGGGAGAAAAATCACATAGTCATATTAATTGATGCAGAAAAAGCATTTGATAAAATCCAACACCCTTTCTTGATAAAAACTCTCAGCAAGGTGGGAATAGAAAGATCATACCACAACATAATAAAAGCCTTATATGACAAACCCACAGCCAACATCATACTCAATGGGCAAAAACTAAAACCATTTCCACTAAGATCAGGAACAAGACAGGGATGCCCTCTCTCACCACCCCTGTTAGACATAGTACTAGAAATACTAGCCATTGCAATCAGACAAGAAGAAGAAATAAAAGGCATCCAAATTGGAAAAGAAGAAGTAAAACTGTCCTTATTATCAGATGACATGATATTGTACATAGAACATCTAAAGACTCCATCAAAAAGTTATTAGACTTAATAAATGAATTCGGCAAGGTAGCAGGATACAAAATTAACACCAAGAAATCTATGGACTTTCTACACACCAATAGTGAACTTACAGAAAGAGAGACTAAAAAAGCAATCCCATTTAACATCGCCCCCCCAAAATTAAGATACCTAAGAATAAACTTAACTAAAGAGGTAAAAGACCTATATGCAGAAAACTACAGGACACTGAAGAAAGAGATAGAGGAAGATATAAACAGATGGAAGAACATACCACGTTCATGGATTGGTAGAATCAACATCGTCAAAATGTCTATACTACCCAAAGCAATTTATAGATTCAATGCAATCCCCATTAAAATACCAACGGCTTATTTTACAAATGCAGAACGAACTCTCCAAAAATTCATTTGGAATAAAAAAAGACCCCGAATAGCTGCAATAATCTTGAGAAAGAAGAACAAAGTAGGTGGGATCTCAATACAAGGTATCAAGCTTTATTACAAAGCCACTGTTATCAAAACAGTCTGGTACTGGCAGAAGAACAGACATATAGATCAATGAAATAGAATAGACAAGCCAGAAATCAACCCAAACCACTATGCCCAATTAATATTCAACAAAGGAGGCATGAACATACAATGGAATCAAGACAGTCTCTTAATAAATGGTGTTGGGAAAATTGGACAGATACATGCTAAAAAATGAAACTAGACCACCAACTTACACAATACACAAAAATAAACTCAAAATGGATAAAGGACTTAAACATAAGACGGGAAACCATAAAAATACTAGAGGAATCCACAGGCAGAAAAATCTCAGACATATGCCAAAAGAACTTCTTCACTGATACTGCCCCTAGGGCAATGGAAACTAAAGAATAAATAAACAAATGGGACTACATTAAAATAAAAAGCTTTTGCCCAGCAAAAGAAACCATCAACAAAACAACAAGAAAGACCACTACATGTGAGAACATATTTGCCAGTGTTATCACTGTTAAAGGTTTAATCTCCAACAATTACAGGGAACTCAAACTACTCAACAAATGGAAGATAAACAATCCAATCAAGAAATGGGCAACTGACCTAAATAGAAACTTTTCAAAAGAAGACAGAAGGAAGGCCAAGAGACATATGAAAACATGCTCAAAGTCACTAATTATCTGAGAGGTTCAAATAAAACTGACAATATGGTACCATCTCACACCTTTCAAAATGGCTATCATCAACAAATCAATACACGACAAATGTTGGTGAGGATGCAGATAAAAAGGAACCCTTGTGCACTGCTGGTGGGAATGCAGACTGGTGCAGCCACTGTGGAGAACAGTATGGAGTTTCCTCAAAAAACTAAAAATGGAACTCCCATTTGACCCAGTAATACCACTCCTAGTAATATATCCCAAGAAGCTAGAAACATCAATCAGAAAGGATATATGCACCCCTATGTTCATAGCAGCACAATTTACCATAGCTAAGATTTGGAAACAGCCTAAGTGCCCATCAGCCGATGAGTGGATTAAAAAACTGTGGTACATCTACACAATGGAATACTATGCTGTGCTAAAAAAGAAGTAATTCCTACCATTTGCAACAACATGAATAGAACTGGAGAGCATTATGCTAAGTTAAATAAGCCAGTCAAAGAAAGATAAATACCACATGATCTCACTCATCTATCAAAATAATAAATAACATAAACTAATGATCAAAAACAGATCCAGAGACAGGAAAGCATCGATCAGACTATCAAATCTCAGAAGGAAGTTAGGGGAGGGTGGGGGTAAGTGATATAGATAAAGCAAATTACTTGTATGCATGCATATAAGCCTAACTGGTGGACACAGACAACAGGGTGGGTGAGGGCAGGAGTGGGGTGGTTGGGGAGGTATTGGGGGGATGAGGACAAATATGTAGTACCTTAACCAATAAAGAAATTTCAAAAAACACACATACATTTTGAAGTTGTAGTGTACAAAACTGGAATGAAAAATATACTAGAGGGTTATAACAGCAGATTTTGAGCTGACCAAAGAAGAATCAGTGAAATTTAAGATAGGTCAATTAAAATTATCCAGTCTGGGGAACAGAAAGAAAATAAAAATGTGGAAAAGTGAACAGAGCATCAGACACGTGGGACAAAATCAAGTGCACCAACATACACATAATGGTAGTTTAAAAAAGAGGCAATAGAAAGGGCAGAGAGAATATTTTAAAGTAATTGCCAAAACTTTCACAAATTTTTTGGAGAAACATTTATCTGCATAATCAAGAAGCTCAACAAATATATGTAATATAAACTCAAATAGATACACACCTAGTCAAACCATATTAAAATAGTCAAAAGAGAGAATCTTGAAAGCAGCAAAAGAGAAATGATTCATTATATATAGTTTTCTCAATAAGATTAACAACTTATTTTTCATCACAAACAGTTGAGGGCTTGTAATGGGAGACTCAAAGAACTGAAAGTAAAAGACTGTCAACAAATAATTCTATATCCAGCAAAGCAATTTTTTAAAAAAATGATGGTGATATGAAGTATTCCCAGATAAACAAAGACTGATTAAACTTTCCCTACAATAAATTATATAAAATTATTCTTGTAGGATGAAATAAAGTGGTACTACACAATAATATGAATGTATATGAAAAATAAAGAGCACCAGTAAAGGAAATGCATATATAAATAAAAGAGATAGTATAAAAGTATGTTGGTCTTTTGTTCTCCTTTTTTATTTAAAACACAAGTTCATAAACCATTAATCATAAAAGTTTATTGATAGGCTGATAAGGTATACATATGTAATTTTTCTGACAATAATAGCTGAAAGGAGAGTGGAGGCAACAGAGGTACATTGAAAGAATGTATGGTTTACTCTTAAAATTAAGTTAGACTGAGTCCTTATTAATTTTTTAAAATTTAAGATGTAAACCCCTTAGGGCAGCCACCAATAAAATAACTAAAATACCTAGTAAAAGAAACAAAAGAGAATTAAAGTGGTATATTAAAAATATCTATTTAACGTAAAAGGGGTGGAATAGAGAAAAACAAATAATATGGCATGTATAAAACAAATAGAGAAAAGATAGATATAAATTCTACATTATCAGTAACTATAATAAATGTAAATACAATAAATATTTTAAATAAAAGACAGTGAATAAAAAGGAAAAAAATCAACTTAATGGTATTTTTAAGAAACACATTTTAGATCTATAGACATGACTAGGTTGAAAGTAAAAGGGTCAAAAGGATATATACTATTGCAAATAATTACAAAAAGAGAAATGGAATGACTACACTAATCCACACTAATAAAAGAGAAAGATGCAAATTGACCACACCTCCGCAGTGCCCACCAGACAATCAAGAGTGAGTATGCAAATTAACCCAACAAAGATGGTGGGATGATTTGCATACACAGGCGTTGAGCAGCCTGGGTCCTGGGAACATCTTCAGGACCCAGGCCGCTCCTAGCCTTTAGGCTCGTGCATAGGCCCTGAGCTGCCAGGGTCCCAGAACGCCCCTGGCCACTCCAGGCCTAAGGACACAGGAGCCAAGTGGCTGGGGGCAGGGTAGGATGTACCTGCAATGTGGCCGCTTGCACGTGCGCCGGCACCAAGTGGTGGCCCAGATCCACACCACCAGCCTGGAGCCCACAATGCGGGGCTGCCAGCCTTGGAGGCATGCCCCCATGGTGGCCGCCACATGGCCTGGGTCCGCACCCCCCTCCCCCGGGCCGCAGGGACACACCCCTAGCCCAGTGGACACAACACAGGGAGTCCTCTGCGCATGAGCTGCAGAGGAAACACCTTTTCTTTTCTTTTTAAATATATTTTATTGATTTTTTTACAGAGAAGAGGGGAGAGGGATAGACAGTCAGAAACATCAATGTGAGAGAAACATCGATCAGCTGCCTCCTGCACACTCCCCACTGGGGATGTGCCCCCAACCAAGGTATATGCCCTTAATAGGAATCAAACCTGGGATCCTTCAGTCTGCAGGCTGATGCTCTATCCAATGAGCCAAACCAGTTTGAGCATAAACACCTTTTCTGACTGCTCATTGGCTAAGCTCCCTGTACACTGCCACTTGCAGTGTTCTTGGTAACTTGGGTAATAAGAATCCAAGAAGGTGATCTAGGGTTTTTTCCACCACACTCCTGGAGGAGAAAACGAAGGTCTGCTGCTAGAGGGGCTAAGAAATGGCATATCATGCCCTAGTCGGTTTGGCTCAGTGGATAGAGCCTCGGCCTGCTGAACGCAGGGTCCGGGTTTGATTCTGATCAAGGCCATGTACCTAGGTTACAGGCTCCTCCTTGGCCAGGGCCCAGGTCAGGGCTCATGCAGAAGGCAACCAATAAAAGTTTCCCTCTTGCATTGATGTTTCTCTCTGTCTCTCCTTCACTTTTCCACACTCTCTAAAAATCAATGGAAACATATCCTCAGGTGAGGATTAAAAAACAAGAAATAAATAAATGTCATATCCTATGAAAGTGACATCTTGAAAAGGCCTAAAGAAAGTTGTCATTTTTTCATGGTGAAGGGACTGGAGTCTGTGTTGATGAAAACACCTTGGCGGCTGCAGTGGTTGGCAGTGGCTGCAGCAGTGGGGTGATGGCGCTGGTGCCTTCCCCCGATCAGCCTGGTTGCCTCCCGCAGAGGAGTGGGCCTAAGCCGTCAGTAGGACATCCCCTGAGGCCTCCCACTCTGTGAGAGAGGGCAGGCTGGGCTGAGGGACCCCCTCCCTTCCAGTGCATGAATTTTGTGCACCGGGCCCCTAGTATTAGATAAATTAAGCTTTAATCTTTTGCACTCAGATGTCGAGTGTGACTCGACACGTTAGCATCGGTAGCAGCTTGAGAAAAAAGCAAGTGAGTGCAAAGGGTTAAAACAAAACACATTATTGGAGAGAAATAAAAATATTTTAAATTGAAAAAGTCATGAAGATATAGAAATCATAAGCATATATTTGCCTAATAACAGCACCAAAATACATGAAGCAACAACTGAAAGAAATGAAGTGAGAAATAGAAAATTCAACAATAACAGAGTTATTAATATTATATCCCACTTTCAAAAATAGATAGAACAAAAAAAAAAGAAAAAAAGAAACAGGGATGGTTCAATATCTGCAAATCAATTAATGTAATACACCAAATAGTCAAAATGAAGGATAATAATCATATAATCATGTCAATAGATACAGAAATAGCTTTTAATAAAATACAGCATGCTTTTATGATAAAACCTCTTAGCAAACTAGAAATATAGGCAACACACATCAACATAATATAAGCCATATATGACAAACCCACAGCTAACATCTTATTTAACAAACAAAACTAAAAGTGTTTCCCTTAATATCGAAAACAAAACTGGAATGCCTGCCTTCACCACTCTTATTCAACATACTACTGGAAGTTCTAGCCACAGCAATCAGCCAATAAGAATAAATAAAAGGTATCCAAATTGGAAAAGAGATAAAACTGTCATTATTTGCAGATAACATGACACTGTATATAGACAACCCTAAAGATTTGACCAAAACTACCAGAACTGATAAATGTATTCAGTAATGTAGCAGGATACAAATAAATATTTAAAAACCAGTTGCATTTTTATACACCAACTAGCGGCCTGGTGCATGAATTCGTGCCCGGGGGGAGGCGAAGGGTCCACAGGATGTTGGCCAGCTCCGGGGGAAGGGACTGCAGGAAGTTGGCCACTGGCGCCAAGGAGGGAGCCTGCCCTCGGTCCCCCTGGGAAAGGGGCCATGTCTGTCGCCATTGCTATCAGCACCCCACCACTGTGTGGTTCCCCACCACCCTCCCTCCTCCTTCCCTTGCTGCCACACTGCCACTGTGGCAGGCTGGCAGGCCCTGGGGAAGGAAGAGGACTGGAGTGAGACAAAGCCTTGTGTCAAGGGCTGACTTTCAATAGATTGCAGCGAGGGGGCTGCTCTCCTATGTATGAAACCCTGACCCAGAAGCAGGCCTCTATGAATGGTTTAGCACCAGGGGCCGATGGGGGCTGATCAGCTGGGAGGAGGGGCTGTGGGAGGTTGGCTGTGGGAGTGCACTGACCACCAGGGGACAGCTCCTGCATTGAGCATCTGCCCCCTGGTGGTCAGTGCATTAAATAGTGACTGGTTGACTGGTTGTTCCAGTCATTCCGGTCGTTCTGCTGTAACAGTCACTTAGGCATTTATATATATATAGATAATGAACTAACAAAAAAGGAATCCAAGGAAACAATCTCATTTATAATTGCATTAAAAAATACTGAGGAGCCCGGCAGATGTGGCTCAGTGGTTGAACTTTGACCTATGAACCAGGAGGTCAGAGTTTGATTACTGGTCTGGGCACATGTCAGGGTTTTGGGCTCAATTCCTAGTAGGAGGTGTGCAGGAGGCAGCCAATCAATAATTCTCTCTCACCATTGATGTTTCTTATTTCTTTCTCCCTTTCCCTTCCTCTCTGAAGTCAATAAAACTATTTTAAAAATGCTGAGGAATAAATTTAACCAAGGAGGTAAAAGACCTGTATTCAGAAAATTGTAAGACACTGAAGAAAGAATTTGAGAAAGATACAAATAAATGGACGCATATACCATGCTCATAAGTAGAAAAAATTGACATTATTAAAATGTCCATATTATGCAAAGCAATCTATAGATTCAAGACAATTCCTATTCAAAAACCAATAGAATATTTCAATTAACTAGAATAAATAATCCAAAAATTTATAAGAAACTGCATAAAATCCCAAATAGCCACGGCAATCTTGAGAAAGAAGAATAAAGTTGGAGGAATCACACTTCCTGATATCAAACTATACTACAAGATTACAGTAATCAAAACAATATGGTACTGGCATAGAAACAGCCATATATAACAATGGAATAGAATAGAGAGCCTAGAAATAATCTCGTGTCTATGTGGTCAATTAATATTTGAAAAAGAAGGCAATAACATATAATAGGGTAAAGATAGTCAACTCAATAAATGGTGTTGGAAAAATTGGACAGATACATGGAAAAATAAAACTAGACCACCATTTTATACCATATACAAGAATAAACTCAAAATGGATTAAATATTTATTTCTTTTTTTTTTTTATTGTTTAAAGTATTACATGTAGTAGTACATATATCTCCTTTTTCCCCCCATTGACCTTCCCCCAGCCTCCCCTACCCCCTGTTGCATGCCCTCATCCCACCCCCAGTGTCTTGTGTCCATTTGTTGTGCTTATATACATGGATTAAATATTTAAATGTAAGAATCAATACTTATACAAACTCCTAGAAGAAAATACAGGCAGCAAAATCTTGGACATTTCTTTTAGCAATTTTTTCTCATATATCTCCTCAAGCAAGGGAAACAAAAGAAAATATAAACAAATGGGACTACATCAAACTAAAAAGTTTTTGCACAGCAAAGGAAACCATAACAAAATGAAGACAATCTACTGACTGGGAGAACATATTTACCAATACTACATCTGATAAGGAGTTTTTCCTCACAATTCTTTATTGGGGTAACATTGGTCAACATGAACATATAGGTTTCAGGTGTGGGTTTCTATGTTACAAGATCTGTATATTCCACTGTGTGCCCACCACCCGAAGTCAAATCTCCTCTCACCATATATTAGGACCCCCTTCTCCCTCATGCTCTTCCCTCTGGCAATCACCACACTGCTGTTTGTGTTCATGAGTTTCAGTTTTATATCCCATATAAGTGAAATCATATAGTTCTAAGCTTTTCCTGACTGACTTATTTCACTTAGCATAATGTTCTCAAGGTCCATCTATGTTGTTGTGAATGGCGCTATTTCATTCTTTCTTATGGCTGAGTAGTATTCCATTGTGATATGTACCACATCTTCTTTATCCAGTCCTCTATCGTATGACACTTTGGTGGTTTCCATGTCTTGGCCACTGAGAATAATGCTGCAATGAACATAGGGGTGCATATATCTTTGGGAATACATAATTTCAAGGTTTTTTTTGGTATATACCCCAGAGAGGAATTGCTGGGTCTTATGGTAGCTCTATTCTTAATATTTTGGGGAATCACCAGGAAACCACAAATATATGACTATTAAACAGCACATTCCTAAGTAACAAGTGGGTCAAAGAATAAATAATAAGGGAAATAATAAAGTACCTTGAAATGAATTAAAATGAAATACAACGTATACTGAAACATATGGAATTCAGCTAATGCAATGTTCAAAGAAAATTTACAGCTATAAGCAACTATACTATCAAAGAAAAAAATCTCAAATGAATAACTAAATATCCACCTGGAAAAACGAGGAAAATAAGAAAAAAACTAAACACAAAGAAGGTAAAAGGAAAAGAATAATAAATATTAAAGTTGATATAAATAGACAATAGAAAAACCATAGAGAAAACAAACAAAACCAAAAATCAAATATATGAAAAGACTAAAAAAACTGACAAACTTTTAGCTATGGTGAGTAAGGAAAATTTTGAGAATATTCAAATTTCTAAAAGCAGTAAAGAAAGAAGGGATATAACTACCAACTTCCAGAAATAAAAAGGATTAATAATATGAACAATTGTATGCTGTGATAGTCAAGTTTATGTGTCAACTGGACTGGACCATGGGGTACCCAGATATTTGGTTCAATATTATTTCTGGGTGTGTCTGTGAGGATATTTTCTTTATGAGATTAACATTTTAATTGATAAACTGAGTTACGCAGATTGTCCTCCCCAATGTGGATAGGCCTCATCCAATTTGCTGAAGGCCTGAATAGGATAAAAGGCTGAGTATGAAAGAATCTCTCTATCTGCCAGTCTTCAAGTTGGGACATCAGTCTTTTGTCTTTGAATTCAGACTTGAACTGAATCTTATACCATTGACTTTCCTGATCCTCAGGAACTTAAATATGGATTGGAACTATACCATGAACTTTCCTGGGTCTGAATTTCTCAGCCTTTTTAATTGTATGAGCCAATTTTCTATAGTAAACTGATTTTTGACAAGGGTGTTACAGCCATTTAGTGTGGATAGGATTGTCTATTCAATAAATGCTGTTGGGATAACTGAATAGACACATTTAAATAGACATGTAAATAATTTATAAAGTGATCCCTCCAATAATTCTAGTACTCATCTGGCACCATACATAGTTATTACAATATTATTGGCAATACTCCATATGCTGTACTTTACATCCCAATGACTATTTTGTCACTACTAATGTACACTTCTTCACCCCTTCACCTTTTTTTCAACCAGGCTCCCAAACCCCCTCCTATCTAACAACGATCAGTCTATTCTCTGTATTTATGAGTCTGTTTTTGTTCTGTTTGTTCATTTTGTTCTTTTGATTCCACATATAAGTGAAATAATATGGAATTTGTCTTTCTCTGACTTATTTATTTTAGCACAATACCCTCTAGGTCCATCCATGTTGCCACAAATGGTAAGATTTCATTATTTTTATGGTTGAGTAATATTCCATTGTATTTATGTACCGCTCTTCTTTATCCACTCATCTGGTGATAGACACTTGTGGTGATTCCATAGCTTAGATATTGTAAATAATGCTGTGATGAACACAGGAGTGCATCTATCTTTTCAAATCAGTGTTTTGGATTTCTTTGGATAAATACTCAAAAATGAAGTTGCTGGGTCATAAGGTATTTCCATTTTTAATTTTTTATTGATATTTAGAGAGAGAGGGAAGGAGAGGGATAGAGAGATAGAAACATTGATGAGAGAGGAAAATCATCTGTTGGCTGCCTCCTGCATGGCCCCCAGGCTGCCTCCTGCGTGACATCTACTGGGAATTGAGCATACAAGTTGGGCATGTGTGCTGACTGGGAATTGATCTGGCAACCTCTTGGTTCCTGGGTTGATGCTCAACCACGGAGCCACACTAAATGGGCCCATTTTTAATTTTTTAAGGAACCTCCATACCATAGTGGCTATACCAATTTGCAATTTTACCAACAGTGTACAACAGTTCCCTTTCTTTCACATTCTCACCAACACTAGTTTATATTTATGTATGTATGTATGTGTGTATGTATGTATGTATATATTTATGATAGCCATTCTGACAGATGTGAGGTTTAATTTGCATTTCCCTAATGATTAGTGACATTTAGTGACATTGAGCATCTTTTCATATGTCCTCTTTGGAGAAGTGTCTATTCAGGTATTCTGCCCATTTTTAAAAATTGATTTCAGAGAGAAAGGAAGAGGGAGAGAGAGATAGAAACATCAATGAGAAGAGAGAATCATTGATCGGCTGCCTCTTGTATGCCCCACACTGGGGATGGAGCCTGCAACCCAGGCATGTGTCCTGAGCAGGAATCGAACCATAACCTCCTGGTTCATAGGTTGATGCTCAACCACTGAGCCATGATGGCTGGGTATTCTGCCCATTTTTTAATGGGATTGTTTGTGTTTTTTGGTGTTGAGTTGTCTGAGTTCTTTATAAATTTTGGATATTAACCTTGTATCTGATGCATCATTGATGAATATCTTCTCCCATTCAGTAAGTTGGCTTTTTGTTTTGTAGGTAGCTTCCTTTGCAACACATGCAACATTTAAAGAATTAACTGAAAATGAATCATATACCTAAATCTAAGATCTAAAACCATAAAACCTTTAGAATAAAAAATAAGGATAAATCTACACAGCCTCAGATTCAGCAAAGGATTGTTGTAAAAGAAACAGCCAAAAAATAGATAAATTAGACTTTATCAAAGTTAAAAACTTCTGTTTCAAAGGGTACTACCAAGAAAATGAAAAGAGAAGCCAAAAAAATGGAATAAAATGTTTGGAAATCATATATTTGATAAGGAATTTTGTATCTAAAATATGTAGAACTCATAACTCAACAGTAAAAAGGCAAATAACCAAATAAAAATGTGTAAAGAACTTAGACATTTCTACAAAGAAGATTTATAAATGGCCAATAAGCACACACTAGATGTGCCATGTCATTAATCATCAGGCAAATGCAAATCAAATATCAATGGGATAACATTCACTATGAAGACTATAGGTCACATAATAACAGATATTGATGAGGATATAAAGAAATCAGAACTTTCATACACTGCTGTAAGTAAGGTAAAATGGAGCAGCCACTTTGGAAAACTGTCTAACAGTTCTTCAAATAGTTAATAAACTAGAGTTACTAATAGAGTTATTATATAATCTAGCATTTCTAGTTCCAAGTATATACCAAAGAGAATTAAAAACGTATTCATATAAAAACTTGTACATGAACGCTCATAGAAGCAGTATTCATAATAACCAAAAGTTGAAAGCCACCTACATGTCCATTAAGTGATGAATGGATAAACAAAATATGGTTATATCCATTCTAAAATTATTATTTGACCATAAAAAGAAAGAAGTACTAATACATGCAACAACTTGGACAAACCTTTAAAACATTATGCTAAGTGAAGGAAGTCAGGCAAAAAAAAGGTCACATTATATATGATTCAATTTGTCTGAAGTATTCAGAATAGGCAAATATATAGAGCCAGAAAGTAGATCAGTGGTTATTTATGGATGAGAAAGAGGTGACACTTGGAAGATGATAGCCAGAGGGTATATGGTTGCTTTTTAAGGTAAAGAAAAAAAGTTCTAAAATTTATTGTAGTGATTGTTGCACGTATCTATGGATATATAAAAACAATGACTGAATACTTTAAGTGGGCAATTTGTATACCAAATACAAATTATATCTCAACTAGAGACCCAGTGCATGAAATTCGTGCCTGGGGGGGGGTTTCCCTCAGCCCAGCCTGCACCCTCTCCAATCTGGGGCTCCTCGAGGGATGTCCGACTGCCCGTTTAGGCCCGATCCCACAGGACTGCTGGCTCCCAACTGCTCTCCTGCCTGCCTTCCTGATTGCCCCTAACTGATTCTGCCTGCCTGCCTGATCACCCCCTAACCACTCCCCTGCCAGCCTGGTTTATGTCTAACTGCTCCCCTGCCAGCCTGTTTGCCCCCAACTTCCCTCCTTTGCCAGCCTGGTCACCCCTAACTGCCCTCCCCTGCAGGCTTGATCACCCCCAAATGCCCTCCTTTGCAGGCCTAGTCCCTCCCAACTGCTCTCCCCTGCTGGCCTGATTCCACACAACTGCCCTCCCTTGCAGGCCTGGTCCCTCCCAACTGCCCTCCCCTGCTGGCCATCTTGTAGTGGCCATCTTGTGTCCACATGGCAGCAGGATCTTTCACCACATGTGTGTTGGAGTGATGGTCAATCTACATATTACTCTTTTATTAGATAGGTAGAGGTCTGGTTCATGGGTGGGGGCCAGCTGGTTTGCCCTGAAGGGTGTCCCAGATCAGGGTGGGGTTCCCTTGGGGCATGGGGCGGCCTGGGCGAGGGGCCTGTGGTTGTTTGCAGGCCAGCCACGCCCCCCAGCGACCCAAGCGGAGGCCCTGGTATCTGGGATTTATTTATCTTCTACAATTGAAACTTTGTAGACTTGAGTGGAGCCAAGCCTCCTGCTCGCTCCGTAGCCACAGGCATTTCTGTTGGGATTTATTTATCTTCTATAATTGAAACTTTATAGCCTTAAGTGGAGGCCTGGGCCAGCCAGGGTGTGCAGAAAGCTTGGCTTCCTCCATCGCCAGGGAAACCCAAGCCTCCCTCCTGCTCTCTCTGTGGCCGCAGCCATCTTGGTTGGGTTAATTTGCATACTTGCTCCTGATTGGCTGGTAGGTGTGGCTGGTGGGTGTGGCTGGTGGGCGTGGCTTGTGGGTGTAATGGAGTGATGGCTAATTTGCATATTACTCTTTTATTAGATAGGATAAAGCTGTTTTAAGATGCAAGTTAAATAGAGACATTGAAGATATTAAAAACACATTATATTTTTAAAAATTACTTTTCAGTTACAGTTTACATTCAATATTATTTTGTATTAGTTTTGAGTGTACAGTATAGTGGTTAGACAATAATATACTTTATAAAGTTTCCCTCTTGATATTTCCAGTACCCACCTGCACCATACATAGTTATTACCATATTATTGATGATATTCCCTAGACTGTAATTTACATCCCCATGACTATTTTGTAAACACCAATCTGTACTTCTCAGTCCCTTCATCTTTTTAACCCAGTTCCCCTGTACTTCTCAGTCCCTTCATCTTTTTAACCCAGTTCCCCTCTGGAGGCTTTCAGGAAGTGCCAAGTCAGCCACTGCCTGAGGCCACCTGGTAGGAGCTACAGAGCTATCTGCAGATGGCTGCTACTTGTATTGGACTTGGAAGTGCCCAGGTGAGGCCAATCTGTGAAGTAAGGCAGGCTGGTATTAGTGCTGGGTTTTGGGTCTCTTCTTGATAGGTATGGTGAACACAGATGCCAGCTGCTGCTTGTATGAGAGATTTTAGGAAAATCTAAATCTTTGAGCCAAGACAGGCCATTCATATAGAAAAGGTGCAGCAAAAAACTTGGGTGAGGCTGCAAAACTTGAGGTGTGCTCAGAGAATCACCACAGCGGAGCAAACAGTGTGAGCCAAGCTGTTGGAAACTCAGATATGGCTGCCAGTCAGCTCTGTCATGGGGGAGGTCCCAGCATAGGTACAATGTCCCCTGGGAGCACCGCCATCTGGGAGAAAGCTGCCCCCAAATCCCTGCACAAAGGCCAGACAATCCAGTTCCTCCCCATATGTCTCTAGATCCCCCAAAGCCACCTTCCCAGCACTGGAGCCCAGAGGGAGCAAATCTAAGTCAGTGTACTGGCCCTTTAAGAGGAACTGCCTGGGTCCCCAGCAACCTTTGTGTCACTCAGCCACAATCCCCACTGTTGTTTTTTTAAATGTATTTTTATTGTTTTCAGAGAGAAAGGGGGAGGGAGAGAGAGATAGAAACATAAATAATGAGAAAGAATCATTGATTGGCTGCCTCCTGCATGCCCCCTACTGGGTATTGAGCCCACAACCTGGGCATGTTCCCTTGACTGGAATTGAACCTGGGACCCTTCAGTCCATAGGCCAAAGCTCTATCCACTGAGCCAAACCAGCTAGGGCTCTCCACTGGTTTATTTTGTTAAGGATTTTTGCATCTATGTTCATCAATGGTATGGACCTATAATTTTCTTTCTTTGTAGTGTCTTTATTTGGTTTTGGAATTAGGATATTTATGACCTCATAAAATGAATTTGGGAGTCATCTCTCCTCTTGAATTTTTTGAAATAGTTTGAGAAAGGTAAGTGTTAGTTATTCTCTCAGTCTTCAATAAAATTCACCTGTGAATCCATCTGGTCCAGGACTTTTGTTTTTGGAAGTTTATTTTTATTTTTATTACTGTTTCAGTTTCATTAGTTGTCATCAGTCTGCTCAGATTCTCTGTTCTTGATTCAGTTTGGGAGATTGTATGTTTCTAGGAATTTATCCATTTCTTCCAGATTGTTCACTTTTTGGTCTATAGCTGTTCATAATATTTTTGTATAATCCTTTGTATATCTGTGGTATCAGTTGTTACTTGCATTCTTTTATTTATAATTTTATTTATTTGGCTCCTCTCTCTTTTTTTTGATGAGTCTGGTTAAAGGTTTATCAATTGTTTATCTTTTCAACCAGCTCTTGGTCTCACTGACATTTTTTTAGACTTTTTTATTTTTTCAGCTCTGATCTTTATTATTTCCTTTCTTCTACTCATTGAGCTTTGTTTGTTGTTCTACTTCTAGTTCCTTGAAATTTAAAGTTAGATTGCTTATTTGAGATTTTTCTTTTTTCCTGAGGTAGGCTTGTAATTCTATGAACTTTTCTCTTAAGACTGCTTTCACTGTGTCCCATAGATTTTGGGTTGTTGTGTTCTCATTTTCATTTGTTTTGAGGTATCTTTTGATTTATTCCTTGATCTCATTGTTAACCCATTTATTCTTTAGTAACATGTTAATTAGCCTGCATGTCTTTGTTGTGTGTGTGTGTGTGTGTGTGTGTGTGTGTGATTGATTTCTAGTTTCATACCATTATGGCCAGAGAAGAAGATTGATATGATTTAAATCTTCTTACATTTATTGAGACTTGTTTTGTGTCTTAATATGTGTTGTATCCTAGAAAATGTTTCTTTATGCATTTGAAAATAATATATAGCTTGCTGCATTGGGGTGAAATGCTCTGAAGATATAAATTAAATCCATCTGATCTAGTGTTCTATTTAAGGCTATTGTTCTCTTATTGATTTTCTGTTTGGAAGATCTTTCAATTTGTGTCAATGGGGGTGTTAAAACCCCCTTCTATAATTCTATTTTTCCCTTTATGTCCATCAGGATTTGCTTTATACATTTAGGTACTCCTATTTTGGGTGCATAAGTGTTTATGATAGTTATATTCTCTTGTTGGATTGACCCCTTTTATCATTATATAGTGTCATTGTATCTTATTATAGTCTTTATTTTAAAGCTTATTTTATCTAGTATTAGTATTGAAACACTAGCTTTATTTCATTTCCATTTTCATGAAATATCTTTTTCCTTCTCTTAACTTTTAGTCTGTTATAGATTCAAATTAAACTTCTAGAGATAGAAATACAGCATGTTAGGTGAGTAGTACACAATACAAGATTAATACTAGTAGTGAAGAAGAGATTAGATGATGAAGAAGAAAACATTAGTTAATTTATATGCACAGCAATACGCTATGCAAAATGAGGCAGAGAGGCAAAGAAAACACAAGAATATCAGTGAACTGTGGGACAACTTTATAGGAGTCATCATATGCGTAGTTGGAATTCCCACAGGAGAAGAGAGAATGAGGATGACAATGAAAGGCTTTAAAAATAATAGTGAATTATTTTTCCAATTTGATGAAACATATAAACCTATATATCTATGACTCTCGAGCACCAGAAACATGAAGTGAACTATACCAAGACCTATTTTAATCTGATTGCTCAAAATTATTGATGAATAGAATATCTTAAAAGCTATTAGAGAAAAACAAAAACAAACTGCCAACTTAAGTTCAGAGGAACAAACATAAGATTGATAGCTGACTTCTCCTCAGAAACAACACAAGCCGGAGGGCAGTGGGGAAACATGTTTAAAGAAGTAAAAGAAAAAAAAAGTTAGAACCTACACTCAGAAACTATCTTTCAAAAATGAACGTTAAAGAGGTTTTTTTTTTTTTATATGACAAAATCTGAAATAATCACCAGCAGATCCACACCATGAGCTACTTATAATGAAAGCCCTTAAGGAAAAGGAAAATAGCATATGATGGAAATATGGATCTACATAAAGGAATGATTAGCACTATAATTAGAAACTACATGGGTAAACATACAAGATAATGTTTCTTAAAGTTTATTAAATGTAACGGACAGCTTTAGCTATAATTTTAGCAATGTATTTTGTGTATTACTTTTACATTTAAAAGTAAAACACTTGACAACAATAGCACAAAAGCTGTAATTAGAAAAATGTGAGTATACTGTTGTAAACTTCCTATACTGTAAGAGTTCTTCTTTTAAGAAAGATTCTCCTCTTTGCTCTGGATCTTAGAAAAAATGCAGCCCATATCCATATATACTGGCAACTCCAGATGCACTTGCAACTCCTTTGCCACTTTGCTTCTAGTTAGAGAATAAGAATCTGCTCATATTTGTGTCAATAAGGTATCTGTCTGTCAGCCAGTTGGTTAAAAACACACACAATTGGTTTGTTGTCTCTTGTATTAACAAGAAGCATTTTTTAAGGCATTGATGATTCATGGAGGTGGTGTCTGATACTTATTTTTACCCTTCTGTGCTCCTCAGGTTGACACAGATTTGCCTTTGAACCCGATAAAATAAATAGCTTGAAAATATAAGGTTATCACTTGGACTTGAACTTAAAGGTTCTAGGCTGGTATTCAAATATTGAGTGAAAACCTTCTATGTCCTAAGCACTCTTATGAGTATGCATTACATTATTCATCTTTATATTTCGCCAAAGTGCTTAGCATATTTCCTATATGTAGTAGGCACTCAATATATGTTTGTTGAAGAAATGAATTAGACCTCAAGGTGCATATGTCTGTATTCACAGTGCCCAACCCAATGTGCCTAATCATACTTACTAATCTTTCATTGTCCATGATACATAACTTCTCATGGATTCAAATCCATGAGAACAAAAACGTGGTCTGTCATGTTAACCATTATATGTTCTCACCTAGCACAGCATCTGGTACATAGTAATATTAGCTTGGAAAAATTTTGTTGAGTGAATGAATGGATGAATGAATGAACAAATGAAATTTGGGAATGCCATTTAATCTCTCTGAGCTCTTGTTTCCTAATATGAAAAGTAGCATCAATAATTTCATTGTAATAATATATATGTAAAAGTACTTTGCACATTGCTTAAAGCATAGCAGGCAATCAATAAAAGTCATTTTTCTTCATTTCTCCTTTCTTCATTTTTTTCTTTATTGATTAAGGTATTATATATATGTCCTTATCCCCCCACCCCTCACTCATGCCTTCACGCCCCCCCCACCCGGTGTCTGTGTCCATTGGTTAGGCTTATATGCATGCATGCAAGTCCTTTGGTTGATTTATCCCCCTTACCCCCACCCTCCCCTACCTTCCTTCTGAGGTTTGATGGTCTGATCGATGCTTCTCTATCTCTGGATCTGTTTTTGATTATCAGTTTATGTTGTTCATTATATTCCACAAATGAGTGAAATCATGTGATATTTATCTTTCTCCGACTGGCTTATTTTGCTCAGGATAATGCTCTCCAGTTCCATCCATGCTGTTCCAAATAGTAAGAATTCCTTCTTTTTTACTGCAGCATAGTATTCCATTGTGTAGATGCATCACAGTTTTTTAATCCACTCATTTGCTGATGAGCACTTAAGCTGTTTCCAAATCTTAGCTATGGTGAATTGTGCCGCTATGAACATAGAGGTGTATAAATCCTTTTTGATTGGTGTTTCTAGTTTCTTGGGATGTATTCCTAGAAGTGGGATTACTGGTTCAAATGGGAGTTCCATTTTTAGTTTCCTTTCTCCTTTCTTTTGCTTCATCCTGACCACCGATATGGATATATGTCCATTTTCTATAATGACTTTATTCTAGCAAGTCATCAACTGCCTGGTAATGATTGATATTACCTTAACTATCAGGGTCAGTCAAGAGCAATTTTATGGATGGAAAAACCTTCAAGATCCAAAGCTATAACTCTGAAAGGAAGGTTTTTCAGACCACAGAACAAATGTAGAAGAGATATTTTGGGCTTGGGTATAATGCTTCTCAGAACTTAAAGTGTTTCTGCATATTTCCACTTGTTCAGAAGTTAGCTTTGTCCAAGTTTTTTTTTTCTCCTAGGGATGAGCCCCAAAGCTCTTCTGTACACAAGGTCATACATTACAGTTGTTGGGATCACCAGCTCTGGAAAGTATTAAAGCTTAGAATTTTTACACTTTTTAAGCCAATGCTCCAATTTCAAATTGAACCAACTAAAGCTTTCATGAATGAGCCTGAACAGTGAACATTAGAGGAATTAATCTGCCTCTCATTTAAAATATGAATTCTAGCTCCAGCTGTGCTGAAACCTACCTTGGGCCAATGTTTTAACTTCTCTAACCCTCCATTCTCATAAACCTCATAAAAAAGATTTGTAGTGCTCACTTCGGCAGCACATATACTAAAATTGGAACGATACAAAGAAGATTAGCATGGCCCCTGGGCAAGGATGACATGCAAATTCGTGAAGCGTTCCATATATATATTTTTTTAAATAGGAAGCGAAGAAGGAACACAGGGGTATAGAATAAAAATGGCTACAAATAAGTACCTATCAATAATAACTTTAAATGTAAATGGATTAAATACCCCAATCAAATACCCCATAGGGTAACGGATTGGATAAGAAAACAAGACCCATATATCTGCTGTCTATAAGAAACCCACCTCAGAAAAAAAAAGATGCACACAGACTGAGGGTGAAGGGATGGAAAAAGGTTTTCCAGGAGAATGGAAATAAAAATAAAAGCTGGAATAGCAATACTTATATCTGACAAATTAGATCTCAAAGTGAAGGACATAACAAGAGATAAGGAAGGCCACTTCATAATACTAAAGGGAGCAATCCAACAAGAAGAAATAACTCTGATAAACATATACACACCCAATACAGGAACACCCAAATACATAAAAAAAACCTCCTGGAGGATATCAAGGGAGAGATTGAAAGCAATACAATCATAGTAGGAGACTTTAATACCCCACTGTCACCACTGGACAAATCCTCTAAACAAAAAATCAGCAAAGAAACATCAATCCTAAATGACTCACAAGACCAGATGGAATTAATTGACATCTTCAGAATATTTCACCCCAATGCCACAGAATATACAATCATCTCAAGTGCACATGGGTCCTTTTCAAAGATAGACCATATGCTGGTACATAGGCAAAGTCTCTTCAAATTCAAGAAGATAGAAATCATATCAAGCAACTTCTCAGATCACAGTGGCATAAAACTGGAAATCAACTACAATAAAAACAATCCAAAGAAATCAAACACATGGAGACTAAACAGCATGCTATTAAACAATGACTAGGTCACCAGAGGGTCAAGAAGAAATAAAAAACATCATGGCAACAAATGACAAAGAAAACACAACAATCCAAAATCTATGGGACAGAGCGAAAGCAGTCTTGAGAGGGAAGTTCATAGCTCTACAAGCCTACTGCAAAAAACAAGAAACAATGGTAATAAATTACCTAACCCTACAACTCAAAGAGTTAGAAAAAGAGCAACAAGAAAAGCCCAATGTAAGCAGAAGGAAGGAATTAATAAAGATCAGAGCAGAGATAAATGATACAGAGACCCAAAAAACAATACAAAAGATCAACAAAACCAAGCGCTGGTTCTTTGAAAGGATAAAAAAGATTGATGATCCTCTAGCCAGGCTCACCAAGAAGCAAACAGAGAGGACCCAAATAAACAAAATAAGAAATGAAAGGGGAGAAATAACAACAGACCCTGCCGAAATACAAAGGATTGTTAAAAAATACTACAAACAACTCTGTTCCAACAAACTTGACAACCTGGAGGAAATGGACATATTCCTAGAAAAATACAACCTTCCAAAACTCAATAAGGAAGAATCTAAACAGCTCAGTAAGCCAGTAACTATGGAAGAAATTGAAGCAGTAATCAAAAAGCTTCCAGCAAACAAAAGCCCAGGGGCAGACAGCTTCAAAGGAGAGTTTTACCAAACATTCAAGGAAGAACTAAAACCTATCCTCCTCAGACTATTCCAAAAATTCAAGTGGAAGGAACACGTCCAAGCTCCTTCTATGAAGCCAGCATCACCCTAATATCAAAATGAGATAAAGACAACACAATGAAAGAAAATTACAGGCCAATATCCCTCATGAACATAGATGCCAAAATCCTCAACAAAATTCTAGCAATTCAGATCCAGCAATACATTAGAAAGATCATACAACTTGACCAAGTAGGATTTATCCCAGGAATGCAAGGATGGTGCAATATCCACAAATCAATAAACGTGATACATCACATAAACCAATTGAGAGATAAAAATCACATAATGATATCAATTGATGCAGAAAAAGCATTTGAGAAAATCCAACACCCTTTCCTGATAAAAGCTCTTAACAAGGTGGCAATAGAAGGATCATATCTCAACATAATAAAAGCTATATATGATAAACCCACAGCAAACATCATACTCAATGGGCAAAAACTAAAACCATTTCCCCTAAGACAGGAACAAGACAGGGATGTCCACTCTCACCACTCCTATTTGACATAGTACTGGAAGTATTAGGCATTGCAATTAGACAAGAAGAAGAAATAAAAGGCATCCAAATTGGAAAAGAAGAAGTAAAGCTGTCCTTATTTGCAGATGACATGATATTGTACATAAAAAATCCGAAAGACTCCATCAAAAAACTAATAGACTTAATAAATGAATTCGGCAATGTAGCAGGATACAAAATTAACACCAAGAAATCTATGGCCTTTCTATACACCAATAGTGAACTTACAGAAAGAGAGACTAAAAAAGCAATCCCATTTACCATCACACCAAAAAAATTAAGATACCTAGGAATAAACTTAACTAAGGAGGTAAAAGTCCTAAATGCGGAAAACTACAGGACACTGAAAAAAGAGATAGAGGAAGATGTAAAAAGATAGAAGAGCATATCAGGTTCATGGATTGGTAGAATCAATATCATTAAAATGTCCATACTACCCAAAGCAATCTATAGATTCAATGCAATCCCCATTAAAATACCAACAGCATATTTCACAGACCTAGAAAGAACTGTCCAAAAATTCATCTGGAATAAAAAAAGACCCAAAATAGCCACAGCAATCCTGAGAAAGAAGAATAAAGTAGGAGGGATCTCAATACCAGATTTCAAGCTGTATTACAAAGCCACTCTTCTCAAAACGGCCTAGTACTGGCACAAGAACAGACATATAGATCAATGGAATAGAATAGAGAATCCAGATATCGATCTAAACCACTATGCCCAATTAATATTTGACAAAAGAGGTATGAACATACAATGGAGTTAAGACAGTCTCTTCAATAAATGGTGTTGAAAAAATTGGACAGATACATGCAAAAAAAAAATGAAACTAGATCACCAACTTACACCATACACAAAAATAAACTCAAAATGGATACAGGACTTAAACATAAGATGGGAAACCATAAAAATACTAGATGAATCCACAGGTAGCAAAATCTCAGACATATGCCAGAAGAACTTCTTCACTGATACTGCCCGTAGAGCAATGGAAGCTAAAGAGAAAATAAACAAATGGGACTACATCAAAATAAAAAGCTTTTTTACAGCAAAAGAAACCATCAACAAAACAACAAGAAAGCCCACTGTATGGGAGAACATATTTACAAATGTTATCACTGTTAAAGGTTTAATCTCCAACATCTACAAGGCAGCTTATACAACTTAATAAAAGGAGGATAAATGATCCAATAAAAAAATGGGCAATGGACCTAAATAGAATCTTTTCAAAAGAAGACAGAGGAAGGCCAAGAGACACATGAAAACATGCTCAAAGTCACTAATTATCTGAGATATACAAATCAAAACGACAATGCGGTACCATCTCACACCTGTCAGAATGGCTATCGTCAATAAATCAACAAATGACAAGTGTTGGTGAGGATGTGGAGAAAAAGGAACCCTCATGCACTGCTGTTGGGAATGCAGACTGGTGCAGCCATTGTGGAGAACAGTATGGAGTTTCCTCAAAAAACTGAAAATGGAACTCCCATTTGACCCTCTAATCTCACTCCTCGGAATATATCCTAAGAAACTAGAAACACCAATCAGAAAGATATATGCACCCCTATGTTCATAGCAGCACAATTTACAATAGCTAAGATTTGAAAACAGCCTTGGTGCCCGTCAGCAGATGAGTGGATCAGAAAACTATGGTACATGTACACAATGGAATACTATGCTGCCATAAAAAAAGAAGGAATTCTTACCATTTGCAGCAACCTGGATGGAATTGGAGAACATTATGCTAAGTGAAATAAGCCAGTCAATGAAAGATAAATTCCACATCATCTCACTCACTTATGGATAATAAAGAACATTATAAACTGATGAACAAAAAGATAGATACAGAGACAGTAAAGCATCAACCAGACTGTCAAATTACAGGGGGAAAGTTAGGGAGAGGTGGGGGAGATAAGAAATCAAACGAAGGACTTGTATGCATGCACATAAGCATAACCAATGGACGAAAAATTCTGGGGGGTGAGGGCAAGTATGGGAGCGGGGTGGGGGGGCAATGGTAAGATATATACACATATAATACCTTAATAAAAAAAAGAAAAAAAGATTTGTAAATGTCCATCAAGAAGGAAGTGGATAAAGAAAATGTGATACTTTCATACATGGAATATTGAATAACAGTTAAAAGGAATGATCTAGATCTCAAAACAATGCTGAATAAAAAAAAAGCCAGGAAGCATGATGTATTTGAAAACAAATTAAAACATACAAAAATAATACTACATGTTTTTACGTGTGTAGAAGTACCAAAAATGGTCTGAAAGAAAAATCAGCAAACTGATAATAGTTCTTACCTCTAAGGGGAGATTCACAAGGATGTGTCCCAGATTGGGAGGAGATCATCAGCTTTCTCTGTAACATTCAATTTTAAATTAAAAATAAAAATTCTAATTTTCTTTACTTTCTAAATAATTTTCTAAAATAAAAATATTCTTCTAAAAATGGAGAGTGTTAGAATAAGTAGTCCCTAAGTTCCCTGTGAACTCCAAAATTCTAAGCCTGCAAGATGAATGGATGAATTCAGTAATGGAAGTTTGCAACAGCCTCTCAAAATTCTATTGGAATGGAGCTTCACACTATTCTCTGAAATAAATAGTTTATGTTAAAATGGTCGTGAGATAGGGAGATGAATAAGATGACTTCCAGGAGCTTACTTGGGCTAAATTTTGTCCTGGAAGATCTGAGCAGATCACATTTAAGATCTAGTTCAAGACTGAGGTTCTGTGACAAAGCAAGTGAAGATGGATTCAGTTCTCTTAAATGATTCCTTGTTTTCTGGGCTCCTGCATGAACTATGTTTTGCTTTCAAAATAGGAGTTGGAGATCAAAAGTGCTTGACTGCCAGATGACCTACTACAGAGAGGTTGAGTCTTGAATATTTCTCACTATAGAACACTTAACCTTTGACAGGAAAATGTAGGAAAAATGTTTTCCCTACAGAATTTTCTCCCCCTGCTTACTTTTCTTTTATGGAAACTGCTGTTGCTAATAGAAGCTGCTTTAAGCAGAATTGCTTTTCTTTGATGGGTAGACAAAGGCTTATCTGAAATTAAAAGCACCAGACATCTGATTATCATGTATTGTGGCAAAAAGACAAAAGAACCAATTGTCAAATACTCTTTCACTCCTCTTTCTTTTCTGTGTTTCTATCTCTTTTAGGTCAGCAATGCATGGCTGTTAGATACACCCAACCCTGAATACTGGGATGCCTTACCTTTCCCTCTATACCCACTACATTTGCTACACTCATTCCTGCCTCTAACCTACAGTTATCCCAGTGGTTAGATGCATTTGGAATACTTATCCCTTCTCCTCTAGGCCTATGTCCAGCTCCTCCTTTTAAAAGCCGTCCCTGACCACCTTTGTGCACACTGACCTCTCTATTCTATGCATATCGGCTGTACCATATAGAACAACCTCATGTTACACTGCTTTGAATTCTCTCACCATTTAAATGATATTAATCTTCTTTCCTCATCATTCCATTTCATAAACAGGCCTGGGAGTTGGTTGGATGGGTGATAGTAGCCAAGAGTAGTGGTCTGCCAGGGCCCAGATGTTCACACAATTTTTCTTCACTCCAAGTTTTTTATTCCCACTTATAGTGAAAATGTTAGGTTAATGTGTGGGTGGAGGAAACTGAGTAAATGAACAAGTTATTAAATACATAGATTTGAGAAAGAAAAGCCCTCTAAGAGTCCTATGAATTATTTTCTAAGAACTTGGTAGCAATCTATCAGTTATAGATTCATTCATCAAATAAATACTTTGGGTAGGTTTTATTTAAAAAAATGAATTTAGCTGTTGACTGGCTCTGCTACCTTTTTCATAGCCTGAAAACCACTCTATTGGATAAATTAGAGATTTTTTTCTAAAGCTTATAAACACCAAACCCATTTTTTTAATACACAGAAGCTCAAAAGATCCCAGGGTTCAGTCTATTTGATAAATAATCTGCATCTTTTGTTTCTAAAGAGAAGAAATTGATTGGCCCAGCTGATTTTTTTTACATTAGCTTTGTAAGTCAGGGAAAAATAATCACTCTTCTTACTGTAGTTAGCCTGATGTCAGCCTGAAATTGAAGTTTGGCATTATGGACCCCAAGTCACAGATCAGTAAACAGGCACTAATCATGAATATCTCTAATATATTCCTCCTAGGGTTATTGAGAAGATTAGGTAAGGTAATACATTTTCAGCACTTAGCACAGAGCCTACAACATAGTAAAAATTCAACAAAATGCAAGCAATTTATACCATTATATCTCCAAAACTCAGGCTTATTTTTCACTTTCATTACGACACATTTATTTCTACCATTTTGATGGAAGATTTCTTTGGAAGAATCCCAGGGCAATTTCACTGACCAATGCCTCCTGATTTGCCTGACAGTGTGTCAGCTTCTCAGGAGGCCTGATAACTTCTGCCCTTTTGAATTTTACTTAGCCATTCTAGTGAATCATTAGAGTTAATACACATATGGTCCTATGGCACAACATTTTGTGTCAAACAATACAAGACATTTTAGAGAGTATTCATTGGCCCAAATATTTCTATGCCCAAGTGTATATTAGTCAGTGAGCTGCCATAACAAAATACCATAGACTGGGAGGCTTAAACAACAAGAGTTTATTTCTCACAGTTCTGAAGACTGGAAGTCCAATGTCAAGGTGCTGGCTGATTCCATGCCTGGTGAGGGCCCTCTTTCTGGTTTGCAGACAACATCCTTGCTGCGTCCTCACTAGTCACATCGTGAGGACCACCCTCGTGACCTAATTTAACTCTAATCTAATCTTCCAAAGGCCCCATCTCCAAATAGCATCACATTGAACTTAGGATTTAATTGTATGAATTGGGGGAGGGGAGCACACAATTCAGGCAATAGATCCAAGCTACTAATTTATGTTCAGAATAAGTAAATGGCAAACACATTCTTATAGTTTTTCAGGCTAAAAAACTTTGAGGCATTTAGTAATTGGGAATCCTATTTGCACATAGGGGGTCCAGGTTTGACCTCTGGTGTGGGACTACTGGCCTGGTAGAGAGGCCCTGGATTGTAGTGGTTTAAATTCAGACTCTTTAGCAGAAGAACTTCCTGAGTTTGAAACAAGGCTTTGCTACTTACCAGTTGCAAGACTTCAAAAGAAATTAATTAACTTCTCTGTAAGGGTAATCACCTGAAAAATGTAGTTAATACCATATATATATATATATATATATCTTACTGGGTTGTGGTAAGGATTAAATGAGTTAAGAAAGCAAAGTGCTTAATAAGTGTTAGCTATTATTTTCTACTAGAATGTAAACTCCATGAAGGCAGGGAATTTTGTTTGCTTTGTTCACTGCCACGTCCCAAGCACACAGAACAGTATCTGGTACATAGAAGGTGCTCAGTCAATATCTGTTGAATAAATGAATGAATATTTAATTCCTCTTATTTTTTTATACCTCATAGTCAATCCATAAGTTCTATTTTCAAAATATTTTTAGAATCTGATCAGTTTTCATTGCCTTCTCAGGTACCATCTGGCCAATAGCCTCTATCTCCTTTCACCTGAATGATCACAACATCATCCTAAGTGACCTTGTGGTTTCTTTCCTTTACACCACAAAACCTGCCTCTCCCCTCCCCATCCAGAATTTTTCTTCAAACAGCACTCAAAATGATTCTTTTTAAATGTAAGTTAGATCACATTTCTCCTCTGCTAAAAACCCTCCTCTAACTCCCAGCTCATTCATAAGAAAGGGCAAGAATGTTACCTGATATCTCTATGATCTCATCTGTTACTTTGCCATGTTGCTTGTTGTGTTTCAGTCACACTGGAATACTAGTAGCATTTTTAAAAACACACATGCCAATTACATACTCTGGCTCAGGATCCTTTCACTTGCTGTCCCTTCTGCCAGGAATGTTCTCCCAGATACACCCTTAGTTCATTTCCACATTTCCTTCAGATCTCTGCTTAAATATTGGACTTAAAGAGACTATTCCTGATGATATAATATAAAACAGCATTCCAACCCCTAAAAGTCCTTCACCACCTTACTCTCTTAGGTTTTCTCCATAGCATTTATCGCCAACTGAAATATTTGTTATTTGTTTATTAACCATTGTCTGTCTCACCTCATCAAAAATACCTTCTCCTCCAGGACAGGTACTTTGGTGGTTTTACTCACTGCTTTTTCCCCAGTGCCTAGAATATTTTGAGTCTTCAATAATTATTTATTGAATGAATGAATGAATGAATACATGATCTTAAAAAAGCAATATCCATCACTAGTGTCTTTTTACTCTAAGAAACAGCTTATATTCTATGATAACCTCATTCCAGGACAAGTTATATTTGGCTTTAATTCTTGGAGAGTGGAAAAAATAAAAATTTACCTGATAAAATCAGTTTGGTAGGCAAACTACAGAAAAAAAAACCCAACTTGGGGTTCATGGGGGAAATATTAACTAAAGCCCTTGGGGATGACAATTTGGTGGGACAATTGCTTTATTGTGTGGCTACACTCTTCCATGGTATGAGACTGGTGGTGAGTCCTGAGGGCCTGCTGGCTGCATTTAAAAATCATTCTGAAGAGTCTATTCAATACCTTTAATAAATAACATATTTCAAAAGGTTCAAACTGTTAACAATGTCTTTTTTGGCAGAGGAAGATGGGAGCAAGAGAAGGGAAAAGTAGACTTTTGCTTTGATATAATTCTGTGTTTTTAATGTTTTTACATGGAGCAAGAATTATCTTTTTAAAGAAAAATGCCTTCTTTATTCTGATTTTTTTCCTTTGGGTGGTAACACCTTGAAAAATAACAATTGATGAAAACTTTCCTATTTAAAAAAATTAACATTCTGCTCTGGCTGGTGTGGCTCAGTTGGTTGAGCATTGTCCTGTGTAACTGAAAGGTCACTGGTTAGATTCTTGGTCTGGGCACATGCTCAAATTTTGGATCTGATTCCGTTCAGGGTGCATGCGGGAGACAACAGATAGATGTTTTTCCCTCACATAGATCTCTCCCTCTCTCTCTCTCTTCCTCTCTAAAAAATCAATAAAAACATATGTTAAAAATTAACATTCCAACTTGAAAAAAATTTACAGTAGGAAAATAAAAGAAACCTAAAGCTATTGAGAAAGTTACTGAAGCTTTGGATTTTTTAATTTTTGAACTTCCAGTTTCAAATAAAATATTTGATTCACAAATCTTTGTTTAGGGATGTGAATTTATGCTCTGGAGTGGAGGGAATTTAAAAATTAGGAAGACTCTATTTTTCCCATCTGTATTAAATCCATATAATCAGATAAGTCACAATGAGCTTTTGGGGGAGGGGGGCAGGAATGCTGTGCTTTACAAACCACAGATCCACCATAACTCGCTGACCCACTTCTTAATGTGTTTTTTTTTAAAATAAATCTTTATTGTTGAGAGTATTATAGATGTCACTCCTCTTATCCCCTTGCAAACCCCCTTGAGGTTCCTGCCTCTGCCCTAGGCTTTAACCACCCTATTGCCTGTGTCCATGGACAATGCATATATGACTATAAGTTCTTTGGTTACATCTTATGGTTTTACATACACAAGGAACAACACTAAGTTGCCAGAGTAAATGATTCAGGGAATAGGCTCCAGTCTCTTAGTTTCTAGCCCAAATTACAACCTAAGGACTGGGAAGGAGGGGTAAGGCAGTTGCCCTGAACTTAGGTTTTTGGGGTGAGAATGGGTAAAGCAAGTGGGAATCAGCTTTTCTAAACCTGACCTCAGCCTAATGCTACTTTCTAGAGGTCCAGGAAATGTTCTCAAATAGCAGACATCCCAATAGCTACATCATAATTCCCTGTGTCACCACTTTCTCCACTAATTGACACACTGTTCCCTGGGTCCAGTGTCCATGAATTATGTTTCTGCTCTTCTCAGTAGCTCCTCTCTCATTGTACACCTATGAATAACATTCATTCTTTCTTTTTCTCACTGATTGCCTAGATTATGGTATTAAAAAGACAAACAAACCAACTTTAAACCAATTAGAATTGAAGCAGCCTGCTGTTTGATTTTCAGTGTCGAGCTCACTAGAGAGTTGAGGTATAAGGGGCTCCACCACTTGTACCATATTTCCAGATTGTTAAGACTCTCTTGACAGGGTTTTTTTCAAAATTAAAAAAAAAATTGCACAGGTACTCTGCACATCTTGAAAGCATAAAAAGGGTGAACAGACAACATGCTTTATACACTCTTTCATTTTTAAAAAATATAATTAGAGTTGGGAGCAGGCAATCAATCAGAATGTCTATGTGTAGCATTTTGGAATCAGGAAGAAATTGGAAACATAACCATTGTGACTTCATTCTAAGAAAGTTGAATACAGGCAGAATAATTAAAGAGAAGAGCCTTTTTACTCTGTCCAGTTCTCCCTCTTACCTCAAAGAGTCAAGTGGGAGACAATTGTTCCTAGACCCCTGAAAGCAGAGCATGTTGATTAGCTGCCCCCTGTCCCATAAGCCTTGAGAAAAACTGTGGGATAAGTATGTGGCCATTCATGAGAGAGAGAGAGAGGGAGAGAGAGACTACTACTAGCTAAACATTGGGCTAGGTGCTGGGTATACAATGGTGAGCAAAATCAGATATGATGAATGTTTTCTGGAGCTTCTGATCTCATGGGTGAGATAGACGTTAATCAAATAATTACTCAAATGAGTATATAATTATAACCTGAGATAAATATTCTGAAGGAAAGAAACAGTTCTAAGAAAGTGTACACTATAATGGGAAGTTAATGAAAACCTCCAAGAAGAAATATTGCTTATACAGTAGGTCCTCGGGTTATGCCGGAGATCCGTTCCTATGGCACAGCGTAACGTGATTTTTGCTGTAAGTCGGAACTCCCCCCTACATAAGCACCTATGTCACTCAAAGTCACATAGAGCACATATCCAAAGTCACATGGAGCACATACACAGCAGTGATGAAGTGAAACAGTAAAAAAAAAATTGAAAGAAAGATAACAATTCCTGACCTTTGATTGTGGTAAATTTACACCAATAAAAGAGAAATATGCAAATTGGCCATACCTCTGTGACACCCACCAGCCAATAAGGACTGAGTATGCAAATTAACCCAACAAAGATAGCAGGTTAATTTGCAGATGCAGACGAGGAGTGAAGACTGAAGGCTCCAGCCCAAGCGAAGACTGAAGACTGAAGACTGAAGAGGCTTGGTTTCTCTGCTGCGGCCAGAGTGGAGAAACCTCAAGGCTTGGCTTCTCCACTGAGGCCGGAGCGAAGGCCTGGGTCCCGGGTGCCAGAGGAAAACTGGTGCCAGCAGCCAGGGGAAGGAAGGCCTATTGCATGAATTTCTGTGCAACAGACCTCTAGTAAATAATAAAAAAACATAAAGCACATATGTACATATGTTGAAATGATGGAACTTTTTTTTATAAATAAATGGGAGATGGCGATGTAACCATGAAACGACGTACGTCAAGTCCGACGTAACTTGAGGACTGCCTGTACTGAAATTTGAAGGTCAGTTGGAGTTAAGTGACTGATAAGAAAAAAAGAGCAGGTCCAAGGTGCTGTGAAGGACTAGAAATGAGGCCAGAGTGGCTGGAGTCCAGAGAGCAAGGGAGTGGTGAGAGATGAAACTGGAAAGTTCAATGGGAGTGCTATTGGATTTGGGATAGGACAATTCTACAATGGGGATGGGGGCTGCTAATTTGCTTATGTAAAGTTTCAGGAAGTTTAGCCTCTGTGGTTCATCCATTAAATACCAAACTGTCCTCTTGGTATTTATGAAAGCCAAAAAGTCGCTAAATTTCCAAATACAGTCCAGTTTAGAATCACTAAATTCAATGTCTTTTTGGCCATTTAAGGATTTTGTGTTTGGTCCTACAAACAATGGGGAAACAATGAGAAAAAAAGCTTAATCATAGGAGAAAGTGATCCAATTTATATTCTGAAAAGATAATTCTGTAAAAGCATATTACTAAGTAAAAGAAGCCAAGTGAAAAGGCTACAGCAGTATGATTCCAACTATATAACATGCTGGAAAAGAAAAAAGCACACGATGGATACAGTAAAAATATCAGTGTTTGCCTGAGATCAGTGGGCAAGAGGCATGAATCAGTGGAGCACAGAGGATTTTTAGGGCAGTATAACTACTCTGTATGATACACAAAAAGTGTATCATATGATAGATAAATGTCATTATACATTAGTCCAAACTTATAGATTATACAACACCAAGAGTGAACCCTAGTTTAAACTATGGACTTTGGATGATTTTGATGTGTCACTGTAGGTTCATCAATTGTAACAAATGTACCACTCTGGTGGGGGATGTTGATAGTAGGGAAGGGGCAGTGTGTGTAGGGGAAGAAGGTATATGGGAACTCTCTGTATCTTCCCCTCAATTTTGCTATGAATTTATAACTGCTCTACAAAATAAATTATATTTAAAAAAGCCCAGAAGGATCACAGTCAGAATATTGAAGGTAAGAGATGAAATCTAATTCAGATATACTGTTGGAAATAAAAAAGAGGAAGTAGGCCCCTTAAAGAACAAACAAAATAGATCATTCTGGCTGCAAAAAAAAGAGTATGTTTTTTTTCCCAGAGACCGTCCCTGACAAAGTTGTTTTTAGATTGCAAAGGTTTTCTGGGATGGGGAGTGGGTGGAATAGATAACTGGACAAGATTTCACTAGGTATTAATCATACAGTTTAAATGCATTTGTAATAGCAACTATTTATTGAGCATTTAATTTATGTACATCATATGCATCATTTTATTTTATTCTTTGTAATAACCCTGTAAGGTATGCATGATATCCCTCTATTACAGATGCGAAAATGTAGCACCAGAGAAGTTTAATGACTTTTCCAGTATTACATAGCTGATAAGTGGTAGATCCAGGAATCCATAAGATCTCTTTGACCCCAGAGCCCATGCTCTTAACCACAGTGCTTTTTCTAGAGGTTTTATTATCAACAGAGCATCTTAGCAGAGTACAGAGACCAAAGGGCATGTGAGGAAGGCAGAAAAGTCTGGCTGGAGCACAGGAACCTTTGCTGTGAATCCATTTGAATATCTGTAGACCAGCAAGAAGACCCTGGTGCTTGGGAGTGGGAGAGTAGGAGTCAGAAGTCAGTGAAGAGAGATGGAAACACGGTGAAAATAAACGTGCTTTCTTAAAATTTGCCAGGAGCTAGTCCTGCTAGAGTCATTTCTCCCTGGAATTGCAATGTCATTTTGAAAGAGGCCTTTTGGAAATTCAGGAAGGGGTGAGATAGACATTAAAGCTGAATCATAAGGTAAAGATGAAGCATTTGGGGCTTACGCTACACATTCAAAGAAGATTGGTGCTATTCTATGTGACTCAAGTTCAGTTTGCAGAGGATGCCCACATACACAGGCTCCCTCTACATTTTAAAGTAAACAACTTCATTCAATACATATTTACAGAGCTCTCTCACTATGGAATGAAGCAGTAAGCATCGCAATGGATACAAACATGGCTGCAACATAAATCCATCTTCAGTGGCTTATAGTCTAATGGAGGAGACAGAAATAAAACCAAATATAATCAACGGAGACACAAATAAAACACCAGAAGAGTGCAGAGCACAAATGCTTGCTTTCACCTTGGAGGTGGGCGGGGGGTGGGGGGGTGGGGATTAAAGGAAGGCCTTGTGGTGAAGACAGCATTTGAGCTGGCCAGACCTAAAGGGTAAGGTTTTTCTAGGCAGGTGATTCTCAAAATGCAGTCTTTTGAGTAATAGCATTAACATTGCTTTGGGATTTGTTACTTTCAAATCTCAGGCTCACTTGGACCTATTGAATCAGAAACTCTGGGGTGAAGCCCAACAATCTGTGTTGTAACTAGCTTTCACATTTGAGAACGGCTTCCTTAGGCAAAGAAGGGGAGACATACTAGCTCAAGAAAACAGTACAAGCAAAATTGCATTGGGATTAATCTTGGTGATGCCTCTGTGCACCGATAAAGAACTGGATGGGACTGAAGGGTAGAGTGAATAGGTGAGGGTGGCAGGAAAGTGAATGGGGTCATATTGGGAGGCTTTCTATTGGACTTTTATATGGACTTTTTATTTCAAGTAGTAGGTGACACAGCAATGTTCAAAAAGGAGAAAAACATGGAAACCAGGAGATTGGTTAAGAGGCTACTATTCTTATCCAGTCCGGTGGTTCTTGGCCTGGATGCACATTAAAATCATCCAGGGAGCTTGTCAATATCTCCAATGCCAGGGCCCCTCTCCTGGACCTTCAGATTTAATTGGTGTCGTGGGTGACCCAACATTGGTATGCTTCAGAAGTTTCACAGGTGATTCTCTAATGCAGCCAGGGTTGAGAACCCTTGTTTTAAGAGAAGGATAAAACACATCTATAAGTGGATGGGAAGGAACAGGGAGTGACACTGTTGTAAACTGGTCTCTTCACCACAGTTGGGATGTAGCAAAGGACCCATGCAGAAATGGGGCTCTTATTCTTCATATAGGCTGAACCACTTTCCTAACAGTTTGTGAATAACTTCAGCAGCTCAGGATGAACCTTTGCTACAAAATTGGAGTTCACTGATATAATTTAGAGCACCTTCCCAAAGCCATTTCATACATATACCTGGACAAAGCCCACCCCAAATCTCTGTGTATCCCCCAACATCCACCATGGAGTTGCCAGGGAAATGGATATGCCTTGGAAAGGGAAGGAGTGGTGTTCAAAGCCTGAATGTGAGTTCCCATATCTGCTTCCCTCAGAAGCCCTCATTGGCAAATGTGCCACTTGCTCTCCATGTCTGCCTCTGTAGCTTCTGTAGGCCCATCAGGATGCTCCCACACTAGCAGAAGAAGAAGAGAGGGAGAAGCTCACCAGCATGCAAACTATGATGATCTATAACTGAAGGAGAGTATACGAGGTGTACATGACAAAGAAGTAGAGGGATATGCCAGGTCTCTCAGATACTTAAAATCCAGCCAGCAATGTGGCTGATTAGACTGCATCAAAGGCATGGTGGCTTCTAGAATCACTCAACTTTGTAACAATTACAACAACAAACAACAATATTAGTAGCCAGGCATTATGCTTAGAGGTTTGTTTCTATTGTCTTATTTAATTGTTACACCCATCTAATGAGGCAGGCACTATTGGCATCTCCTTTTTACAGAGGAGAAAACTGAGGTTCAGAGAGGTTAAGGAATTTACCCAAAGTCACACAACCAGTATGTATGACTGGACCCTAAGCCAGGTCTGGTCTGATTTCAAAATGTGAGCTGTTAATCAGCCTGCTGCAGTTAGTTAATGGTAAAACCACCCCAAATTCTGGAGTGGGTGGAAGTTGTATGGGATGTATGGATGTATATTAGACAGAGGCCAGGTAACAGAAGGCCTGGTTGAGGAGTTTGGGTTTGGTTCTAGAGGCACTGGATAGCCATCGAGACATTAAGACATAATTATTGGCATTATCAAACAAATTCTGACAATAAATATTATGGGTCAAATGGGTCTAGATGCAGAAAGACAGAAAGAACTGACTAGATAATTTGCAGGGGACATTGCAAAATTAAAGTGAAGGACCTCTTGTTAAAAATTATTAAGACTTTCAAGATGGTGACAGCAGAGTGTTAAACCAAGTGTGAGTCCCTGTGAGACTGCACAGGTAGCATGCCCATGAAGCCAGCACTGGTGACAGGAATAGAGTCAAGAACATATTGAGTGGTGGAAAATAAGGTTGAGTACTGGGTTAGTGATGGGGCTAGAAATAAAAGGACAGATGCAAGCCTCATTAAGAAAGTAGAATCAGCCGAAACCGGTTTGGCTCAGTGGATAGAGCGTCGGTCTGCGGACTGGAAGGTCCCAGGTTCGATTCCGGTCAAGGGCATGTACATTGGTGGCGGGCACATCCCCAGGTGGGGGGTGTGCAGGAGGCAGCTGGTCGATGTCTCTCTCTCATCGATGTTTCTAGCTTTCTATCCCTCTCCCTTCCTCTCTGTGAATAATCAATAAAATATATTTTTTAAAAAAGAAAGTAGAATCAACAGGATTTCATTAATGTTCCTCTCTCTTTCATCTCCTATTTTCAGTGCAAACTCTGAAATGAAGTCTGGATGACTAAATGAAAGGATCAGGAAGGAAAGATAATTTGAGGGAATAATAAATTTGCTTTGGAAACCTATATAGTTCCACTTGCATGTTTGGTGTTTATATGAATACTAGAGGCCCAGTGCATGATTTAATCATGCACGTGTAGGCTGTCTGTCCACTGGTCAGACCCGGTGTGGCCGGCAGCTCTGAAGTCCCTGGGCCCCTAGGGCGAGGCGGGGCAGGGGCGTGGTCCTCCTGCAGCCGGAGCCCAGGACGGGTCTTGCCTTCGCATCCCGCCCAGGAAGGCTGGGGTCGCTGCCGCCTCCTCTGCCTTCCTGGAAACCCGTGTCCTCTGCAGACACCTCCGAGCACTCCTGAGGCCCAACTGCCGCCAGACTCCTCCCCCGGGAGCCGCGCCGCCCGCCCACCTGCGCCGCCTTGTCAGCCAGGGCCTCCAAACGCCTGGCTCGCTGCCCCAGAGGCCCCATCTGTGCTGCAGCACAGCCATGGTGCAGACGCTGACCTCGTGCCGCCACTGGCAATGCAAGCTCAGCATCCTGCCAGTCCAATCATCACCCCAGCCACCCTGAGTCCCGCCCCCTGTGTCTCCCGCTGGCCCAATCGTGGGCGTAGCAGAGTGATGGTAATTTACATATTACCTTTTTATTATGTAGGATGAATATTATTAATTTACTAGAGGCCCGGTGCACAAAATTCATGCATGGGGTGGGGGTGGGGGTTACCCTCAGCCCAGCCTGCACCCTCTCCAATCTGAGACCCCTTGGGGGATGTCCGACTGCTGGTTTAGGCCTGATCCCACAGTGATCCAGCAGTCGAACATCCCTCTCACAATCTGGGGCTGATGTCTCCTAACCGCTCACCTGCCTGCCTGCCTGATTGCCCCCTAACTGCTCCCCTGCCGGTCTGATTGATGCCTAACTGCTCCCCTGCTGGCCTGATCACCCACAACTCCCCTCCCCTGCAGCAACCTGCCTCCTCTGCCAGAAACCGCCTCCTCTGCGCTGTGTGGAGCTGCAGGACCCCCAGGTTTCATTGCCTGGAGTGGCTGCCAAGCCCCGCCTCCACTGTGTGCGTGGCCATCTTGTGATGGCCATTTTGTGACAACGTGAGGGTGTGACGCCACCTAGGCTATTATTAGTACAGATATTAGAAGCTGTCCCAGAACTGACTTGGTCTCTCCCTTAGCCATGAAGCTATGTTTTACTTCCTATCTGAGAGAGATTTATTGAAAGTTTGTTCCTAGGAGCTAGAGGCATGCAAAGTGTACTCTCATCCAATCTGCTTTCTTTGGACAATAAAGGGGTTTCTTATATGGGTTAGAGTTAGAAAGCACACAACAATGACTTCTTCCATGCCTAAGAGTATGTGAGGATCCTGAAGGTTATTTCAGGTGTGAGAGGGGCAGGCAGTATAACAGATTCATTACCTTGACTTATAGCTTTCCCTATATTCTCAGCATTTCGTTGGCCCATTTCCCCCTAATCTTTTGCTTAGAACACAGGGGAACTCTGGGTGATCTTACTCTAAGATAAGAGCTTTGGAATGGTTCCACTGTAGATAGTCTTGCTCTCCAACCAGGTCGCTCTGACAAAGGGATAGCCTGAACCCAAAGGAATCAAAGACGTTTTAGTTCCAGTACAGCGTGGCAGGTCTGCTTGTTGATAAGTACTAGGACAGCTCCATAGTAAAGAACCAGAATGAAGGAGGCCACTCATAATGATCTAATCATCTGGGTGATAGGAAGATCTTAGGGGAGAGGAATTTCACCAAATAGCTACTCCATGTCGTACTATTCATTCTCTGCTTGTCTTCTGTCTTATAAAGTATCCAGCTCTTCTCTAAATGGCACCTGACAAAGAAAGTAGGCCCTCCACTCTACCAAAGATGAAACCCCCCAAACACATGCTCATAGGTTAGTTACCCTGGTAAGGAGGGTCTGGGTTATACATATGTGGGGAGATGAGTGCCTTAGTGGACAATATGAATGGCAGTAGTTCATTTCCTCCCTGATCCTTAACCTGCAGGGTCCTTGACCTGCCACAAACCTCATCAATATTTATAATTACAAATGAAAGATAAAATATTGATAGATCTTCATGCAGAAGTAACTTATTTTTGCTCGGACCTCACTGTATTTTAGAAAGATAGAAAGTGGCTTTGGAGACAGAAAGTTCCCAATTTGTCACTTACTAACTATGTGACCTTTAACCAGGTGCTTAACTTCTTTGAGCTTCATTCTTTTATTCATAACAATAACTACTTAATAAAGTTACTGTGAAGATCAAATAAGTTAATACATGTAAAACACTTATAACAGCATCTGGCACATATTAAATGTTTGATAAATGGGAGAGTCATCATAATCTTAATCATGATAGAAACTAAGTGATTCAGGCATGTAGGCAGTGCAGTCATCATAAGCTTAGTGTCTGACTGCCAGTCAATAACCCTGGCTTATTCACACCATTAAAATGCTTTCTCACGCCTTCTGATCTGGATGCTTTACTGTTGTCTTGTTCTTTCAAATGTCCAAATGCCATTACAAGGTGGATGAGCTGGGAGCAGATTTTACTGAAGAAAGACCCCCACAAGGGGGATAACTTTGAGTTTGGACACTAATCACCAGGGGTCTTGTTCATTACCTTGGGTGTCTCTGCTCCTGCAGAAGAGGACAAGCTGCCACTCATTAAGTTTGACTTGGGGCTAATTTAAGAAGTCAGATTGGGGGGGCGCAGCAAAACAAGAAGGTAATGTTTGTCTTCAATTAAGTCTTATTTTTCCTTGTGGGGCCTTGCTCCCCTGCCTGCCCCCATGTACCCAATATTTTCATGAAATTCATGGATACTTGGGGATCCTTAACATGGTCATCCTCAGGGCTATTTCTCCTAGGAAACTCTGTCAGCCATAGACCTTTTCTAAATTCCCTTTGTCATCTTCACAGCTTGACTATTCAGGGAGCTAAACTCTCAGGATTCTGCTTAGCTTTGAATATAATAACTTGCTTTGGATCTGGGTGTTAATGCCAAGTTTTATTCACAATTCAGGAAGGGCCTTGTATGCTGCAGAAGAGAGAGCAGAATATGAACTCTGACTCAGCAGGGTAAAGGTGAGACATTTTAGAGCTGAGTTCTTTATTGTCCCCCAATCCAAGCCCTGGTGCTTATGGCTGTAACACTGGGTAAAACTTATGGCCTTCTCTCTGTCCCCATCTACCCCTTAGGGAGGTCTTACTATAGGGGAAAGGATATTATAGTAGTTCACAGAACAGGCTCTGGAGCCAGACTGCCTGGTCAAATCTCAGCTCTCTTACTTATTAGCTTGTGACCTGGGGTAAATTACTTCATCTTTCTGTGCCTTGGGTTTCTCATCTGTAACATGGGCTTAACCATTATAAATACTGCATAGGGTTGTTATGGGAATAATAGATCAATTACTGTGTATATAGTGCCTAGAATAGCACATGGTGATCATTACATAAATGTTTATGATATAAATGTGTACTCTGAAATGCCTATACCCAAACTTCCTGGCTGGGACAGGGCCAGCCAGACAAACACCCACTTCCCTCAGAGGAGAGTATGAGGAGTGTACAGGTTGAAATGGAGTGGTCTTAATTCTCTACATCAGGGACGTGCCACCTCCACCTCCAAATTTGACAAGAGCAAAAGAAAGATTATATCTAAGGAGGCTATGTGGGAAAAAAGATGATTCCATTATCAGCTAGGATGCAGCTGCCTTTTAGAAATCTTCATCATAGAAAGCACCCCAATTTCTCTTTGGATTTATCAGGGCTTAATCCTCTTGCCTGAAATTGTTGCTTGCAACACCACGGGATCTAAACTGCCTGTGCCTAAACAAGTAGGAATGTATCTAATTTGGTGGGTGTGAAACCCAGCAACCACTCAAGGAAGGTGGAAGTGGCAGGGCTCTGGGGGATATGCATATATTTTTATAATGAAAAGGTTACAGGCATCATAATGACTGTGACTTGGAAAGAGTCATCTGATGCTGCTGCCTCTTTTTAGCAGAGACAGGTTCTATGAAAAGGGCTTTCTCCTGCTGGCCAGAGGCCACAGAATCTCAAGGAGCAAAGGCTGTTACTCATGTCAACCTCACTTTGATTGTGCTGAGCTCTTCACTTTAGCCTTTAGCCTGCCAGTGGGGGCCTTCTACCATGGGGGCTAAATCTTCCACTGCCCTCAAATCCATAAGCTGGCAGTAAGGAAGGGAGTAGAGCCAGATTGGTGGCCAAAAGGAAGGAAGTTTGAAAAGAGCAATCCAGAAAGTGTGGGAAATCTCAGTAGGTCACACAACCCAAAAAGACAGTTTATCAGCTGCCTCCATGGTCACAACTATGCCTCCCTGAACTGCACATTTTGCATTGTATCCAAGTCAGCACCTGGTTAAACATTTGGGGATTGCTATTGTTTTCCTGCACATCAATCATTTTGTGAGAGTATCAGACTTTATATGAAACTAGAGGCCCGGTGCATGAAATTCGTGCATGGAGGGGGGTTGTCCCTCAGCCCAGCCTGTACCCTCTCCAATCTGGGACCCCTCGAGGGATGTCCGACTGCCCGTTTAGGCCCGATCGGGCCTATACGGGCAGTCGGACATCCCTCTCACAATCCAGGACTGCTGGCTCCCAACTGCTTACCTGCCTGCCTTCCTGATTGCCCCTAATCGCTTCTGCCTGCCAGCCTGATCACCCCCTAACCACTCCACTGCCAGCCTGTTTGCCCCCAACTTCCCTCCTCTGCCGGCCTGGTCACCCCTAACTTCCCTCTCCTGCAGGGTTGATCACCTCCAACTGCCCTCCCTTGCAGGCCTGGTCCCTCTCAACTGCCCTCCCTTGCAGGCCTGGTCCTTCTCAACTGCCCTCCCTTGCAGGCTGGGTGCCTCCCAACTGCCCTCTCCTGCTGGCCATCTTGTGGTGGCCATCTTGTGTCCACATGGGGGCAGGATGTTTGACCACATGGGGCAGCTATATTGTGTGTTGCAGTGATGATTAATCTGCATATTACTCTTTTATTAGATAGGATAGAGGCCTGGTACAGGGATGGGGGCCAGCTGGTTTGCCCTGAAGGGTGTCCCTGATCAGGGTGGGGTTACCTTGGGGCATAGGGCGGCCTGAGTTAGGGGTGGTTTGCAGGTGGGCCACGACCTGTGGTGGTTTGCAGGTGGGCCACGACCCCTGGCAACCCAAGCAGAGGCCTTGGTATCTGGAATTTATTTTCCTTCTACAATTGAAACTTTGTAGCCTGGAGCAGAGCCAAGCCTGGGGATCCCTCCGTGGCTGGCAGCCATTTCTGTTGGGGTTATAATTGAAACTTTGTAGCTTAAGCAGGTGGGCCCGGCCAGGGTGTGCGGAAAGCTTTGCTTCCCCTGTTGCCGCCGGCAACCCTGGCCTGCTCTCTCAAGTTCTGTTCTGCCGCCATTTCAGTTTGAATTTGCTTACCTTCTATAATTGAAACTTTGTAGCTTGAGTGGAGGCTTAGGCCTGGCAAGGGCAGGCAGAAAGCTTGGCTTCCTCTGTTACCTAGGAAACCTTGCTCTCTGAGGCTGTAGCCATCTTGGTTGTGTTAATTTGCATACTCACTCTGATTGGATGGTGGGCGTGGCTTGTGGCTGTGTTGGAGGTATGGTCAATTTGCATATTTGTCTATTATTAGGTAGGATAAGGCACAGGTTCATATAATAAGTCAAACCATAGCATTGGTGAGTTGGTCAGTAAAATGATCAAATATTGCAATTTTGTGTGATTCCGCCTGCCATTTCTTGGCTATGCCTCACAGTACTCTGCGTGAAGCTGAGTACATAGCAGATAGATGCCAAGCCCATTTTTGTTTAAGTTGCAGGCAACCAGAGTCTCACAATTCTGTTTGCTTTCACATACAGAGGTAATTCAGGATAATATCCTCTTTCATTGACCAATTGTTTCAGATTGTTCTGGATTTTATTTGGGACCTTTCCATAGTCCATTTTTATTTAATCCTTAGAACAACCTCATGAGGCAGGTGGTTTTATTTCCTTTTCCAATGTGAGTCTGTGCTCAGAGATGTTAAATGGCAAGTCTAAGTTCACACAGCTGCTGAGGAGCAGAAATTTGCAACAGGTCTGGCCTCTTTCACTATTTGCATTCCTTTCTGATGATCTGTTTTGAGGGTTTTCCTTGACCTCTTGCTGTATTTTTCACCTTCTAATGATTAAGGGCAATTGAGGAGTTCATTCATCCCCACAATCCTAATGAGCTCAAGCAGCTTGCCTCAGTCATTTGTGCATAATGTTTCCCAGATACTCCAAACAGCTTCCAATCACAAAGACAGACTGCTGTGTACTACCCAGATGATGGAAAACTCTAATTATTAAGTGAGTCAGGACAGTGTTGAATCAGGTGGTTGCAGGGTGGCTTGCCACACATTAATGATTAACCCACTTCCTATAGTAATAGTTATAGTTCTTTGCCTGGTGCTAGAAATTAATCATGTATATACTAGTAAACATATACATAGATTACAGAAGATTTTGTGTTTATATGGTTTTGTCTTTATAAAAACTGTCAGGGTTACTAAACTCTCTCAGTATCTTTAAACAAAACAATTTTGATGTCAACAGAGCCCTTGGAGATCTTGTAATCAGAATTTCTCTCCATTTTATAACTGAGGAAACTGAGGCTGCATTGGAAAGTGCTTTGCTCCAGGTAAAGGCTAGCTTAGACAGAATCAGAACCCAATCTTTCAACAATAAAGATTTTTAAAAATTAAAAAAACACACACACACACCAAAGGACCCAATCTTAGATGCCTCACTTATATTCCCTTCACTATCTCCTGCTTCTTTCAGCACTATTATCCTTGGTTTGCAGGTACTCAGATAAATATTTATTGAGCACCTGTTGTGTGCCATATTTTAAGCCAGAAATGTTTGGTGACCTTCTAAGGGCCACACTATGAGCAAATGTCAGGCCCACTCTCTCATGTTTCCTACCAGTATCATTGCCAGTCTTCACTGCAGCCCTACCCCTTTCTCAACATTTTCCAGTGCAGTTATGAGGAGGGTGTGATGGGGGTTAGGTAGGCATGCTTATTGGTGAATACTTAGTGATGTGAAAAAAGAAAAAAACAATTCATGAATTCTTTGAAGATCAGTTGAATGAACTCACTAAAGCTGTGTTTCTCAAACTTGAACACAGGGTTACATGGAGGACATGCTAAAACACAGATTGCAAGCCCCCCAAAGTTTCTAATTCAGTAGAACTGGGTCAGGTCTGAGAATTTCTTTTTCTAACAAATATCAGGGACCACATATGGAGAACCACTATTCTATTCCATAAAAATGGTATAATACTTAACCTCATTCCTCCCTAAAGTTGTCTGAGTCACCTCAAAGTTTTAGGTGAGAATGGTTTGGGAGATAGTACCTCATTTTTCTCCATCATTATGAATATGCAGAAACAGCTTCCAAATCATATCAGCCCACATGCTTTTCCATAGTATTCTAGAAGAAATTTGGAGGAAATATTAGGTCATTTAGTCTAGCCTTCTGCAGCTAAGCTGAGGTGGCTCCTCCTACTTCTTTTGTTCATTTATTCCTTGAATGATTATGATGAAAACTTTCTCTGTTTGGTCCTGTGAATTAAGCATCTCTTTATCTTAACTCCTCCCCTAGTGCCTAGTGTCATGCTTGGTTTACAGCAGGCACTCATTATGCAAATGCTACCTTGCCTTCCTCTTTTCAGACTGTTAATACTTCCCTAATACTCATGAGCCATCCTGGCATTTCCCTGCTTCAAACCCAGGCATTTACCAGGTGATAATTGAAATGAGAGAGTCCTCTATATGACAACATACCCTATGTTTCTAAATATGGTGGTTCTCAGTCTTGGTTGCACATTAGAATAACCTGGGTAGCTTTTAAAAAATTGTAATGTCTAGGTCCCACATCAAACCATCTGAATCCAAACCTCTGATGGTAGGGCTCGGGTATTAGTACTTTTAGACTCTCCAGATGGTTCTAATGTGCATCCAAAGTTGAGAACCACTGTTAAAGCCAAAGTCACTTTCTCTTTACTCTGCTTTCTTGTCATTTTAAGCTGGTTGTCTATTTTAGAAGGGATTCCGTATAGCAGTGGCTCTGAAACATTAGCATGCATTAGAGTTACCTGAATCCCAAAGACTTCTTGCCTTACCCACAGTTTCTAATCTAGTAGCAGTAGATGGGGGCCCAAGAATCTGGATTTCTAACAAATTCCTAGGTGGTATGGATACTGCTGATTTAGAGACTATACTTTGAAAACCATTGTTGTTAAGGAAATTCTCTTCATCTAGTACCCCTTAAAAGACAATCTCCATGACAATGTTCAAGCACAGCTGTGTTGGAGAGAGTGATATCAAAGTTACCAAGTGTCCATTTGCAAAGACAAGTGAAAGATAAATGGACTGCATTAGGGGAACTAAGCAAATGTTCTCCTGGGTAATGGGAGGCAGCCAGCAGCTGAGGAAAGAGTTAAATCATTAAGTTGTTTATTTTGATTCAGTTTATGTACAGTTTGGGTTTCTTTGCCCCCATCTCCACCAGCCATGGTTAGAATGGTCTTCTCCCATTTAAAGAGGAACAGGTTCATTGTTAAAGCATAAGGGCAGATTAGAGATCACAAGCACAAAGAAAGCATAACAAAACAAATCAAAGCCATTCCTAATCCAGGGCAGCAAACCAAAAAGAAGACTGTTTTGGATTTTTTTTTTAAATATCACAGTCAGCTTTGGCTTACACTACCCAGTGCTTTCGAGCTTAATTATTCTCCACAAAGGTTGGGGGTGGGGAGGGGAGCTAGACAAGGATGATGAGTTTGGTAGGGAATTGGTTAGTCATTTTCTTGGCTCAGAAATGGCTGGCAATGCAGCTCCTGCCACCCATTTCCTCTTCTCTACTGAGTGAAAGATAAGAACAGAAGTAGTAAATTGGTTGAGCAGCCCTGAGACACTGATTACATCACACTGATTAGTGTGTGTGTGTGTGTGTGTGTGTGTGTGTGAGAGAGTGAGAGAGAGAGAGAGAGAGAGAGAGAGAGAGAGAGAGAGAGAGAGAGAGAGAGAGAGAGAGAGAGAGAAAGAGACCCAACAGGGCCAATTTTATTAGATAATAACTCCTCCTTACTAATTTTTCTCTTGTACAGCCAAGAGTGGGGATGAGCTGGCATAAATGCCGGCCTAGCTAGTACTCAGAATGCAGAATTGGCAGATCAGTTCTGAAAACTTTTCTCTTCCTGGCCCACATCCTAGTACCTTAAGACCATGAGGAACAGGATGCTCTTCATCCTCTAAGGTCCCTTCCTTCAGAACTACCACCAGCTCACCTTCCTGAGGGCTAAGCTTTTGCTGTATGTGCATGAGCATGCACATGTTTGTGGGCATGGCGTGTGTAGAGGGAGGTGAAGATGCACTATAGCTTAATGTTAACCATCTAAATTCAGATTCTGGTCTTAAATCCCAGCTGTACCTCCTATTAGCTTCATTACCTTGAAAAAAATCACTTCACCACTCTAAGCCTTAGCTCTTTTCTGTAAACAAAGGAAAACAAGAGAGCCTAATATGGAGATTTGTTGTGATAGTTAAGCTATCATACATGTAAAGTACTTATCGCTGTAACATTATAAGGACTTAATACATGTCAGCGTTGTTATCATTATCATTAACTAGAGGCCTGGTGCATGAATTCGTGCACGGGTGGGGTCCCTCTGGGTGGCCTGCAGGGATCGGGCCGAAACCCGCAGTCCAACACTGCCTGCAGCTCCTACCTGCCGCTTCCGCTCATCCTGGCCCGACTGGGCCTGGCACGGGCTCACGCCCAATCAGTCCCAATCTGGAGAGGCTCATGCTGCCACAGCAGTGCTCACCAGCCATGAGCCCTGCATCTGGCACCCTCCCAAGTGAAGTGGCCTGCGGGATTGGGCTGAAACGGGCTCTCCAACATCCCCCGAGGGGTCCCAGATTGAGAGAGGGTGCAGGCCAGGCTGAGGGATCCCACCAGTGCACAATTGAGCCAGAGAGGGACTGCAGGAGGGCTCCAGGGCATGTCCAGCCCATCTTGCTCAGTCCCCATCTGCCGGACCCCAACAGCAAGCTAACCTACCAATTGGAGCATCTTCCCCCTGATGGTCAGTGCACATCATAGCGACTGGTCGACCAGTTGACTGTCTGTCCTCTGGTGGGCAGTGCACATCATAATGTGCAGTTGAGCAGCCTTAGCATATCATTAGCATATTATGCTTTGATTGGTTTTTCAGTTGTTCTGCCGTTTGGTCTATTTGCATATTACCCTTTTATTATATAGGATTTTATGGAGGAAGGAAGAGACTTATGGGACAGGAAGAGAAGCCCACATTGCTGGCAACATAACCTAAATGTCTGGGGACTGCAAAACCACTGTTTTGGGTCCTCAGGAAAACCCTTTCCTTGTGTGGTTGCCATTATCATCATGGCCAAATTAAGCTGATTGTTTAATAGCATCTGAAGTATAAGATACTCTTGGGAAGAAGGGTTTAGAGCAGGCGTCCTCAAATTATGGCCCACGGGCCACATGCGGGTGTTTTTGCCGTTTTGTTTTTTTACTTCAAAATAAGATATGTGCAGTGTGCATAGGAATTTGTTCATAGTTTTTTTTAAACTATAGTCCGGCCTTCCAATGGTCTGAGGGACAGTGAACTGGCCCCCCTGTTTAAAAAGTTTGAAGACCCCTGGTTTAGAGAGTAAAATTTCCAAGCAGAGAAAGGACTGAGCAGTGTTTGCTTGAGTTACCACCCTAAGTAGGAAGAGGCAGATCTGACAGGATGGGTCATCAGGCAGTGAGGGTAATTCCATGGGAGGGTGTTGGGCCTTTCTTCTTCCTTCTCCTTCCACACTCCAGTAGTATCTGAAACACTTGTAGCTCATTAGAAATGCTCTGCTTTCCTTCCTCTGGGTTTTGACCATCCTCACCCTTCTCAACTTTCTAGTTCTTTGCTTATGCTATTCTCTCATCCTGGAACACACTTTTACCCACCATTTACCTGTTTAATAGTTATTATGCTTTCATTGTTTTCTCCCTTTCCCCAGTTTGAACTCAAGATCTTGAGTTTAATATTTTGCCTTCAAGTTTCTACAGACCTAAATAATTCTCATAGCATAATAAATTATCACAGTGTGCCATAGTTTTAAGTAGCTACAATACACATGTGGTTATTGAGAATTTGAAATGTGGCTAGTCTGGAATGAGATATTTTATAAGTGTAAAATACATACCAGGATTTGAAAAATTAGTCCAAAAACAATGTAAAACCTCATTAATAATCTATAATAATAAAAGTGTAATATGCTAATTAGACCGGATGTCCTTCCGGACTAAGCTGGGTTTGCAGCCACCATGGCTGCAAGGGAGGGATCCAGGCAGCTGCCTGCGGCTGTGAAGGCCTACTCTTACACAAATTTCATGCATTGGGCCTCTAGTTATTTACCACATATTGAGATGGTATTTTTGCATATGTAGAGTGAAATAAAATATAGTAAAATTAACTTAATCTTTTTAACATTTTTCTAAAGGTGGATACTAGAAGATTTAAGATAAAAAAATGTGGTTTATATTTCTGTTGGACCATGCTCTACTAGACTGTCAGCTCTATGAGGGCAGACACCTGATCTGTTTTGTTCACCATAGTATCCCTACATAGTATCACTATAGCAGAGTAGTGTTCTTTAAATATTTCTAAATAACCAAAGAAAGAACTGATATTGTATCTGGGTTTGCATTAAACCTTGGAACTTTGGCTAGAAGGTGCACAGAATCATTGGATTTATTTTTCCATTCCTCTGTGTAACTAGGTATTGAATTCATATTACTGGTCTTTATGTCTTTAATTTCACTAATGACAGGTCATTGTAGCTGTGGGTAAATGATGTACTGTTGATCTACTTACAGATTTATTATCTGTAAATCCTTTTCATGTCTGTTCAGAGAAGCAATGTGAAAAGGAGTAAATAATCCCCTAGCTAAGGGAAATTTAAAGCAAAGAAAAAAGTGGAGGGACCAACAGGAGCCTGGACTCTGTGGCTAAAAGGACCTATATTCATGTTCTATTGCTGCATAAAAAGTACCACAAACTTCATGACTGCAAACAACATAATTTTATTATCTCACAGTTTCTTTGGGTCAGAGTCTGGGCATAGCATGCCTGGATTCTTTGCTCAGGCTCTCACTTCACTGAAATCAAGGTGTTTGGTCAGGTATGCATTTATCATTAGGGCTCAGGTCCTCTTCTATTTTTATTCAGGCTGTTGGAAGAATTTGGTTGCCATCAGTTCCTTGCCATGTGGCCCCCAAAGACAGTTTCCAGGTTAAGTTTTGCTTTCTTCCTAGACATATCTCTCTGACTTCCTCTTTCTTACCAGCCAGAGAAAATTCCATGCTTTTAAAGGGCTTATGCAATTAGGTCAGTCCCACCCAGATACTTATTCTATCTTAAAGTCAACTGACTTGGGACCTTCATTACATCTGCAAATTCCTTCATAGCAATACCTAGATTAGTGTTTTATTGAATAACTGTGAGAAGGTGTGTATACACCAGTGACTTGGAATCTGGGGGCTTCATCTTAGAATTCCACCTACCAAAGGACCTCAAATAAGGTCCTCCATTATTTCAGTGAGAATAAAATCATGAGCAGAAACCATGAGTCTACAGAAGGAGACAATTCTTTCAGCATCTGAGAAGGCCTATTTAGGAAGTGGGAACAGGGCCTATGGAGGGGAAGCTAAAATAAGGAAATGTAGGCATTGGAAGGCATGTTAAAGATAATACAAAATAATCCTCCCATTTTACAGATGAGGAAATGGAAGCCCAGTGAATGGAAGCCTTCTGGGAGTGGTCATAGCAGCCATTTCATGCCCCGCCTCTGTAGAATCTGTTGACTTTTGGAAGGGCTGGCAGAAAGAGCATTTGAAATTTAGTGAGATTAAATCTGTCATCCAACCTAATTTTCTCACTTTCCCATGTCTACCTGTATTCTGAAACAATTTATGACCTAAAAACACTTTTGTTCTTTAAATTTTAGAAAAGTAAATCTACTTTGTATATAACACTGAATTCATCCTATCATTCATATCTGAATGAATGTACTGATTGTTAAATCATGAATTGTGCTGAAATTCCCATTTCATATATATATATATATATATATATATATATATATATATATATATACCAATTGTTTAAGAGATGAGGAACTTGGGTAAAGAAGTGGAACTATTTCTTATTAGAACAAAGTAAGGTGATATAATTATTTGAGAACAGACTTTTAAGGGCAGATAATTACATACTATGGGCTATTGAGAACCAGGAGTCTTAATAGCTTTTGAGGGGAATAAGCTTTGAGATTCAAAGTTCTCTGTTCAAGCCCCCAAGAAGATGTGATGAGGAATACAGAAGGTAATGTAATACCCTAGGGTCTCAAAGGAACATTACTTGAGTGACATTCTTGGGCCCAAATTTTAAAAATGGTTATATAAAATTTGTTTATCCAGTGCTAATAGTACATTATCAACATGATGAGATGAGCAAATATTATTTTTGCAGAAGCAGAAAAAAAATGGAATCTCTGGAGCCTGACAAGCATTTTATGTTTGATTTTGTTAATGACTGAATTTAAAGATACAGCTGCCTTCTATATTCCTTACCTTTGAATTTGAGTTAGGACTTGATTCACATCCCTGTCACATCAGCTTAGGTTATTTATTGAAAATCTTTTCTTCTCATTGTTCATGTTTCCAGGGATTCAGAAACAGGATACTTTTTTTTTTACTGCAAAATAATCAATAATCCAACTGCATCTGAGTTTTTCCACTCACAACAGCAGTCAATTTTCAATTCTTCTGGGGATGTTTATCTAGTTGTGTGATGCTTCAGGTTACTTACTTGATGATTTTTATTCACTTCAGGCCTTTGGGTTCTTTATCCTCCTTATTACCACCTCCACCACAGGATCACAAGAGGACAGAAGTAACTGGTAGAAAATAAGTTTACTTTCTGATTGTTTGAAGCTTTAAATAAAGATCTTCTAGGAGTTGTGGTAGAAACAAACTATTTATGCTACTGGGCCTTGAGGAATTATCTGTCACTTATCCCTTTCTCTTGTTTTCCTGTCTATCCCATTGTTACACATAATTGAAAACTGACTTGGTGGTGCACAAAACCTCTGGATTTGCAATAATAAATGGTGTCCATCCCAGCCATCCCATGTACTAAGAAGTTACTGGTTTGATTCCCAGTCAGGGCACATGCTCGGGTTGCAGGCTGTATCCCAGGTAGGGGGTGTACAAGAGGCAGCTGATCGATGTTTTTCTATCATCGATGTTTCTATCTCTCTCCCCCTCCCTTCATCTCTATCTAAAAATCAATAAAAACATATTCTAAAAAATGACATCCATTGTGCCAACCCACTCAGCAAATGTGATAGGCAGGTAAAAAACCACGACAAGAAAAAACAAACAAAAAAACAACACACAGAAAAGCCTTCAGATGATCAGTATAGGTGCTTCTATCTACTTAACTCCTTAGGGCTATGTCAAAACTGAACATTTTCCCTACCAATGAATGGTAAAGTAGAAGATTCATAAATTTAATCATTCATACAGATATCTGAGACTGTTATTTTGTTTATTCTGTTCTTGCATTAATCTCTATTGTGAAACTGCCTCAATCTTCAATTCCCAATCCCAAAATGAATAGGGATAGAAATGCAGACTCTCAGTCACATGTTAGTGAATGAATCTTTCACTGTCACCACTACCTCCCTGTCCTCTGTTGGTGTTCCCATGCATATGTGAATCTAGAGGGAAAAACATTTTGAGCTACTGAATAGTCAATATGATTGAATATACCTGAACAATTAGGCTAATGTGCGTGCTGTGTTTGTGGCCATGTTTCATGCACATAGAGGGATTGATAGGGAGGAAAATGTTCCCCATAAGGACACTAGGGGGCAAGCTCCATGGAGTAAAAAATATTTTCATATTCCAAATGGATTACTTAATTAGCTTATTGGGTAAGGTATGGACACATCTTGCTGGGAAACCCTAAGTCTAGGAAAGTTTAGAATATCTATTCTGCATCTACCACAGGGTTGTTGTAAGAAATAAATGGAATAGTTACATGAGTGTGTCTAGTCAAGTGACTGGCACTTAATGGGTATTCAGTACATGTTTGTAGATTATGAATTATGGCCCTAAGGTGTCTGGTTTCAAAAGGCCCAGGAGCTTGATGAGGAGAGCTTAGATGTACATTTTAGAGTAGATAATAGTCCAAAGATTAGTGGGAGAAGATACTGTATTTATACTATAAGAATTAGATGTTCTAAGACACACTCAGATTCCATTTATGCCAATCCTCTGTCATATTTTATAGAAAAAAATAGTACTTTTCTAGGACTCAGATACTCCATTAAACCATTAAAGTACAAACAGGGAGAAAAGACCTTCTATTTACAGTGGAAAGATGACTCTTCATTTATGTACCAGAATAGTTCAAAAGTCCAAGTTATCAGGCCGTCAAAACAGCACATTAGGAATTCACAAGAAAAGAAACTTTATGAGAGAGGGGAATTTTGTGTGGTTTTCCAATTGCTATATCTCTAGTGCCTAGAAAAATGCCTCGCACATAGTAGAAAATCAATACATGTGTTGAATGGATGAATGGATGAGTGCTCTCATTCATCATCCCAGATAGGACATTGTAACCCATACCTCTAAATTGCTTTGTAGTGTAATTGTCATGGAATGGGAGTATGAAATCTAGAAAAGGCATCACTGTGAGAGAAAGAAAATTTTGGGTAGTTCCAAAATTACAACCACACAAAAAAATTAGATTGGTAAGGCCTTCAAACTTGGCTTGAGTTAAGGAAAAAAATGTTAATTGCCCTAGCCGCCTTTGCTCAATGGTTAGTGCATTGGCCCTGGCATTGAAGGATTATGGGTTTGATTCCCAATCAAAGGCAAGTACCTTGGTTGCAGGCTCGATTCCCAGCCTGGGAGGCAACAAATCAATGTATCTCTCTCACACCAATGTTTTTCTCTTTCTCCCTCTCCCCCTCCTTCCTCACTTCCACTCTCTCTAAAAATCAATGGAAAATATCCTTGGGTGAGGATTTTAAAAAAATTTAATTTTCATGGTATTTACTGGAAGTAATATTTTACTGGTGCAAGATTAACTGCTATGGATTTTAGTGACAGAAAGACTAGCATTTTCTACCTTCTTATTGTTTAGCATTTATGTAGCACAATTCCAATACTACAGTGAATCTCTCTATTAAACACATCCTTAGGGATTAGGGAAGATTTGTTATAATCAGGACTTAATTACTTAAAATTATTTATTGTATCCTTTCTTCTTGGTCTTCTCTTTGCAACTTTCCCACCTGCCAGTTAAATCTGTTCCCAACCTCCAATCTCTGGTAGGTTTCTCAGAGTCCTTGGCAGATCCTTTTGAGCAAGATCCCGATTCTGTGACTTCTGGCCATGTTGGTCCTGGATTGGCCAGATCCTGTCAAAAAGGTCTTAAGTCTCCCATGAAAAAGTCTATGAGGATTCCTGTCAGAGACAAGTTGATTTCTAAGTCTTGTTCCAGGTCTTCTTGTCTCTGGATCATTGTGTCAGACTCTAGTATTATGACTCTTTTTTTGGACTTGCCTTGCCTTCTAGATTCTGGAGTCTTTGTTTATTATTTGCCTGTTATGATATTTTATTTTATTCTGATGTGAAGTTTCTATGAACTCCCTGGAATTGGACTATTTTTTGAAATGTTATTATATTCTGATTCAGTAATCTCCCTTTATCTACAGTTATAGTTCCATGTTTTTCTGTAGCTCATGATTCCTTTGCTTGACATTCTCATAACCTTGAAGCTCCAAACTGTGCATAAGCCCCCACAGAGGGAAAATGCTAGGCAAGTTCAGTCCAAATAAAAGAAAATTTGAAAACAGACTGAGGGCAGTTCGAACTAGTAATTTTAAACCCTTCCCCTAAATATAGAGTTAGGATCATTGTGTCCTCAATCGCTAGAAATATCTTTATAGGAATTCTGGTCTTAGAAGTTTCATTCAGTATAGATCATCTTAAAAACAAACCTTACTTTCTTGGAAATACTGGTCCAACTCTGAGTAGAAAGAAAGAGGACTATGTCCCATAAACAGAAGATAAGAGTTTCCCCTTTCCCTGCTGTGATGGTTAATTTTATGTGTTAAGATTGGGCCATGGGTGCTTAAATACTTAATCAAACATTATTCTGAATATATATATAAAGGTATTTTTGGATGATATTAACATTTTAATTGGTAGACTGAGTAAAGCAGATTGTCCTTCCTAATATGAGTGACCCTCATCCAATTAGTTTAAGACATGAATAGAACAAAAAACTGACCCTCCCCTGAGTAAGATGAAACACCTCCAGCCCAATTGATTGACCTGAACATCAGTTTTGTCCTGCCTTCAGACTTGAACTAAAATAGTGGCTGTTCTTGTGTCTCAAGCCTGCTTAGCTTTTGGACTAGAACTTACATCGTTGGTTCTCTTCATTCTTTGGACTTAAAAAAATCTTTATTGTTGAAAGTATTACATACCCCCCCCCATTGACCTCTTGCAGCCTCCCCCACCCCGCCCCAGGCCTTCACCACCTTATTGTCTGTGTCCATGGGTCATGCATATATGCATATAAGTTCTTTGGTTGATATGTTCCCACCCACCCTCCCACCCTCCCCTGCCTTCCCTCTGAGGTACAACATCTGTTCCATGCTTCAATATCTCTGGATCTATTTTTTTCATTAGTTTATTTTGTTCATTAGATTCCACATATGAGTGAGATCATGTGACACTTGTCTTTCTCTGACTGGCTTATTTTGCTTAGCATAATATTCTCTAGGACTTTTGACTTGGACTGGAACTATACCATTGTCTCTCCCTATTTTACAGCTTGCTGATTCACCCTGTAGATTTTGGGACTTTTAAGCCTCCATAGTTATGTGAGCCAATTCCTGATAATCTCTCTCTCTCTCTCTCTCTCTCTCTCTCTCTCTCTCTCTCTTTCTCTTTCTCTCTCTCTGCCACCCCCCTCTCTCTACCTCCCTCACATATGTACCATAATAGGTATAGAGGAAATTCTTCTCTCTTTCTCAGGGGAGATATATCTTGGGGAATCATCAGTCCCTTCTCTTTTTGCATAGATGGACCAGGATGTCTGTCTGACTTTATCTGTCTATCTATCTATCTATCTATCTATCTATCTATCTATCTATCTATCTAATATATATATATATATATATATATATATATATATATATATCCTATCATATATATATCCTATTATTCTATTGATTTTGTTTCTATGGAGAACCCTGGCTAATATACCTGTAATCACACCTTGGCTGCTCCATGAAGAACAAGAGAAAAGATGGAAGAAATTTTAAAGCAGTTTCATTGTACTTGAAAAAGTATTTAAAATTAGGGTGATTTTGGAAAAAGAAAGCTTTGTTAAGAACTAAGAAACTTGCCCTGGCCGGTTTGGCTCAGTGGCTAGAGCGTCGGCCTGCGGACTCAAGGGTCCCAGGTTCGATTCCGGCCAAGGGCATGTACCTTGGTTGTGGGCACATCCCCAGTAGGGGGTGTGCAGGAGGCAGCTGATCGATGTTTCTCTCTCATCGATGTTTCTAACTCTCTATCCCTCTCCCTTCCTCTCTGTAAAAAATCAATAAAATATATTTAAAAAAAAAAAAAAAGAACTAAGAAACCAAAGTCGTAATTCTGACTCAATAATTTATTTTTGATATGACTTTTGGTAGATCATCTCCTTTGTATTACTTGCCTTTTATTGTGAGAGAAACTATTGTAATAAACATCCATACCACACTTATGTTTTAAGTGTGCTATAAAAAGTCAAGCAACTCAATAATTGTTAATGAGCAATAATATCAACTCCTGACATTTTTCCTTTAAGCAAGAACAATTTATTGTAATAGTCCCTGATTCTATTTATACCAAAGGCAACATTGATCCCTTTCTTTCTTTTGTGTCTTGTAAATATTAATATAGATACAATGTCTTTCAGGAAAAATGGTTTCTTGTGGTAATGACAAGTCAACATAATTATGTGCAAGAAATGGGCACCTAGATATTATGAGAAAAGTATAGGTATACATATCAAAAAGCTTTATAAGTTATTGCATATAAGATGAGATATTATATTGCTATTTGAGATAAAAATAAAAATTAGCTGATCATGCCATTTGTCAAAACTGCAGCTTATTAGGGCTCATACCAAAACTGATTTCATCCTCCAGTACTGATACAATTCAGTAAGGGTCAATAGGAACAGATTTTGTCAGTATAGTAATCAAAAATTTGTAAGCAGAAGACATAGGTAACTGACAACTTTACTATAAAGAACATTCTGTGTAAATCCGTGCCCCAAGTACCTCTATTCAGACTCTACTTGTCCCAGGAACCTTTCCTTCAAACTCTTGAAATCCTCCCCACAAGCCATAGCCCAGTTTAAGTTCAATCTCCCCTAGGAAATGGTCCCTGTCTACCACGCCTGTGATTGTGCTCACCTACGTGATATGTCTCCAGCATTTATTTGGCACTTGACAGTAGCAGAGATACTACAAGGAAAATGCAGTCTCCACTTTCCAATACTTCGTGACTTGGCTAAACACTTTTGGTGAAACCTTAGACTTCATTTCTTCTTCTTGAATGAAGAAATGGATGCTTCTGAACTTCCATTTTTTTTTTCATCTTTGAAATGAAGAATTTGCATCAGAGCTGTGGTTTTCAGTCTTTGTTTTGATCATGGAAACTTTACTAACAAAATCTGTAAAAGTCCAGTATACAAAATGGACCCAAAAAAGGTAGTTTCATAAAGAAAATAAGACTATGGACCTAGAGAATTCTGGGTACCAAAAAATCCTAGACCTCTTTTTAATGTTGGTTTGAGGCCCTTCTGTGGAACCTTAAAAGCTCTGTGAAAGAGTGTGAAAACCCACTGGATGATCTCTAAAGACCCTTTTGAGACCCTATAGTTCATGTTTCTCTGTGCATGTGTGGAGTTTTGGCCTGATTATAAGCTTCTTAAGGTCAGTGATTGTCTATGACATTGGATTACAAGATTATATAATTCCTCTGGAGAGAAGGTGCTACATTAAGATATGCAGAACAAGGAGGAGGGTGAACTCTCCTGGAGGCATTTAGTCTTCTGTTTAATAGTGTGAAGAAGTTTTTAATTTTTTTTCCTGGACTAGGGAGATGGAGGCAACAGTTACCACATTCTGCCCTTGACCTTGAGAATTTGAATTTGTACTTTAGGAGCCTTTCCTAAGAGTTAGCCTTCCTGAAGCTCTACTTTTGGTAGTATTGATAGATTGCATGACTTACTGGGTGAATATAATTCAAGTCTCCTTGGAATCACATCTAACTGGTATAATTTGAGATATAGACCCTATCTCCTTTAGAAGAAGAAGAGTGATGTGTGTGTGTGTGTGTGTGTGTGTGTGTGTGTGTGCGTGCGCGCGCACGCGCGCATGTGTGTGTGGGTGCACACTCATGAGCTTGGACACACACATGTGCATGCATATGTGGGAATTTTGTAAATCCTGTTACATTTCATCTTTCATATTACAGGATTAAAGTTTAACCAAGTAGTTTTGATAGTAAGAGAAAATTTCCTCAGCCTTGGAGGTATACTATATTGATATTTCAGATCAAGTAACCTTTTTTAGGTTCCCTTTTATAATTACCTCAAAACTATTCCATGCCATAGAACTCATCATCATGTCTCTGAATATAGGTTAATTCATTAGTGACTATTATATACTCATGCTATTTGCACACTCTGTTTATTCTATGCATACAAATTACAGAAGCTTACTTTCAGATAGAAGAAACCTTAGAAAAAGCCAGCAAGGAAGTATGTCATCTTCATCCTGGGTGCTGGGCTTATAACATTCTAACATTAAATAAACTAGTTGACCTTTTGAGGTCCCTTAAATATTCACAGGTCCATGACTCTTTTTTTCTTGCTAGCAAAGGTTGTGACTTTCTTTCACTGTGAACTTTAGTCATTAGTTTCATGTAAGTTTAAAACTGGAAGGGATACTCAGGCCCAAGCTCTTCATTCATTATATGTAAACATAAGCCCAGAAAAAAAAAGGTATGCTAAGTAGTGGAAAAGCTAAGGCTAAACTTAATGCTTCTAACTTTTAATTTATTATATTTCCACTGACAAACCTCTTGTCTCTCAACTTTTAAATTGAACCAGGTTGATAGGGGCCTATATAACCTAATATAGGGACACTTAAATGGCAATTTGAATGAAAAGAAAGTTAGAAATGATGATTCATTTTCATGACACCTTCAGAAAGAGACTCATAGATATAGAGGACAGATTGACAGCTGTCAGAGGAGGGTTGGATGGGCTGGGTAAAAAAGATGAAGGGATTAAGCAAAAAGAAGAATAAACACCAAAAACCTCATAGACACAGATAACAGTATGGTGATTACCAGAGGGAAAGAGGGTTGGGAGAGGTAAAAGTGGGAAAAGACGGGATAAATGGTGATGGAAAGAGACTTGACTTGGGGGTGGTGAATACACAATACAATATACAGGTGATATATTATAGAATTGTACACCTAAAACCTATATAATTTTATTAACCAATGTCACCACAACAAATTCAATAAAAATAATAAAAACAAACAAAAGAAATAAGTTAAAAAAATTAAATAGGAAATCCTTTTCTGCAAAATAGAGTAGAATTTAATGTGATAAGGAACATGGAGGGAATGAACATTTATGGGTTTTTGACTATGTACTTGACATTGCACTTAAGCACTTTATATGTATTATCTAATCTAATAATAGACAAATATGCAAATTGACCGCACCTTCGCTACACCTAAGCCATGCCCACCAACCAAGCCACGCCCACCAACCAATCAGGATGAGTATGCAAATTACCCCAACAAAGATGGTGGCTAATTTGCATATCAAGACAGCGTCAAAAGAAGCCAAGAGCTGCAGAAGGGAGTAAAGCTTCGAAGAAGCAAGCAAGCCGGGGGGACGGGGGGGGAGGGGAGGAGAAGGGAGGAGCGAAGTCAGGGCCGGGGGCGAAGGGAAATGCAGGTGGGCTGGCGGAGAAGGCGGGGCGGGTGACAAGGGAGGAATGGAGGCAGGGTAGAGTGCAGCAGGAAATCCTATTGCAGGATTTTTCCTGCAACGGGAACGCTAGTCTTGTATAATACACACAGTAAGTATTATCTATCTATCTATCTATATATAAAAGCCTAATATGCAAATTATCCCTGAGGGAGTTCAACCAGGAGATCAATTTCTTGCTATGACGTGTGCTGACCACCAGGGGGCGGCGTGGAATGAAGGGAAGCCCTGGCCAGCAGCCAGAAGGCCCCTATTGTCCCTAACTGCCGGCCAGGCCCAGGGACCCTACCTGTGCATGAATTTCATGCACTGGACCTCTAGTTTCTTATAAATGAGAACTCCAAGCCTCAGAAAAGCAAAGTGACTTGCCCAAGGTCCATAGCAAATGAGAGGGAGATCTGGTAATTAACCAATATCGGTCTGCTTCCATACCCACATTTTAGTCACTATAGCATTCTGAATCTTGGAGCCTCCTTAGGAGAAGAAAACCATGACTCTTCTTGATCAAAAGATTTCATTGTAATTCATCCATTAGCTGAGCTTCTCTTTGCTTATGGGATGTGGATAACTTTGGTTTCTTATGAGGCCAATAGAAAAGACAAGGATTCTGGGGTGAATTTGTCCCTCAACCTAGCTTTTCTCTTATTCTGCTCATCTCTCCTGGAGAAATATGCTTTTATCCCTTCTCATGCAGGATGTTTTATCAGGTGAAAAAGCATTGCTTTGGATGCTCTACCTCATCACCTGATATAATAGTTCTGGTATATTTTGTAATTGAAGTTTTGGTTTATTATCCCTTCTCATCAACCAATTCTAATTATTTTTTTGGAGGGGAAGTGAAGTGGGAGAGAGAAGTCATATAAAATATGAAGAAAAATAACTAGCATGAAATATTGACTGTGTGCCAAGCGTGTGTTGGTCATTGTACCAATTTAGGTTAATCTGCACAATATTGTTTCAGTTAAAATACACATTTAAGAGAAGGAGAAAAAGGATTGAGAAGGCAAAGTAAATCTGAGGTGACATGGCTATTAAGGATGGAATTGGGATTTGAACCTGCGTCTTTTTAATTTACTATAAAATCCATTGTCTATTCCACTATAATAGTCTTAATTTAAAACACAGTTACTGCAAGGATGGTACAATATCCGGGAATCAATAAACGTGATACATCACATAAACAAACTGAGAGATAAAAATCACATAGTCATATCAATTGACGCAGAAAAAGCATTTGACAAAATCCAACACCCTTTCTTGATAAGAACTCTCAGCAAGGTGGGAATAGAAGGATCATACCACAACATAATAAATGCCATATATGACACACCCACAGCCAACATCATACTCAATGGGCAAAAACTAAAACCATTTCCCCTAAGAACAGGAACAAGACAGGGATGCCCTCTCTCACCACTCCTGTTCGACATAGTACTGGAAGTACTAGCCATTGCGATTAGACAAGAAGAAGAAATAAAAGGCATCCAAATTGGAAAAGAAGAAGTAAAACTGTCCTTATTCTCAGATGACATGATACTGTACATAGAAAACGCTAAAGACTCCATCAAAAAATTATTAGACTTAATGAATGAATTTGGCAATGTAGCAGGATACAAAATTAACACCAAGAAATCTATGGCATTAGTATACACCAATAATGAACTTACAGAAAGAGAGACTAAGAAAGCAATCCCATTTACCATCACACCAAAAAACTTAAGATACCTAGGAATAAACTTAACTAAGGAGGTGAAAGAGCTATATGCGGAAAACTTCAGGTCACTGAAAAAAGAGATAGAGGAAAACATAAACAGATGAAAGAACATACATGTTCAACATCATCAAAATGTCCATACTACCCAAAGCAATCTATAGATTCAATGCACTCCCTATTAAAATACCAATGGCATATTTCACAGACCTAGAAAGAACTTTCCAAAAATTCATCTGCAATAATAAAAAAACAACAACAACCCTGAATAGCTGCAACTATCCAGAGAAAGAAGAACAAAGTAGGTGGGATCTCAATACCAGATATCAAGCTGTATTACAAAGCCACTGTTCTCAAAACGGCCTGGTACTGGCACAAGAACAGACATATAGATCAATGGAACAGAATAGAGAACCCAGAAATCGACCCAAGCCACTATGCTCAATTAATATTCGACAAAAGAGGCATGAACATACAATGGAGTCAAGACAGTCTCTTCAACAAATGGTGTTGGGAAAATTGGACAGATACATACAAAAAAAAATGAAACTAGACCACCAACTTACATCATACATAAAAATAAACTCAAAATGAATAAAGGACTTAAACATAAGATGGGAAACCATAAAAATACTAGAGGAATCCACAGGCAGCAAAATATCAGATATATGCTGAAGCAATTTCTTCACTGATACTTCTCCTAAGACCTAGGGTAATGGAAAATAAAGAGAAAATAAACAAATAAGACTACATCAAAATAAAAAGCTTTTTCACAACAAAAGAAACCATTAACAAAACAATAAGAAAGCCCACTGCATGGGAGAACATACATTGAGTGGCCAGATTATTATGATCTCTGAATGCATAATAATCTGGCCACTCAATGTATATCCTATATAATAAATGGCTAATATGCAAATTGTCCCCTCAATCAGGAGTTCAACCAGCAGGCAGGCCAGCCAACTGCTCATGTCCCCTCCCCCTGGCCAGGTTGGCCGGACCCCACCCATGCATGAATTCATGCACCGGGCCTCTAATATATATATATATATATATATATATATATATATATATATATATATATATATATATACACATACACATACACACACATATATACATACACATACACACACACATACACACACACACACACATACATACACATACACACATACATGTATACACACACACACACACACACACACACACTGATTGGCCAGATTATTATGCATTCAGAGATCGTAATAATCTGGCCACTCAGTGTATATGCCAATGTTATCACTCATAAGGATTTAATCTCCAACATTTACAAGGAATTCAGACAACTTAACAAAAGGAAGATAACCCAATCAAAAAATGGGCAACAGACCTAAATAGATACTTTTTGAATGAAGATAGAAAGAAGGCCAAGAGGCATATGAAAACATGATCAAAGTCACTAATCATCGGAGAGATGCAAATCAAAACAACAATGCGGTACCATCTCACACCTGTCAGAATGGCTATCATCAACAAATCAACAATGGACAAGTGCTGGTGAGGATGCAGAGAAAAAGGAACCCTCCTGCACTGCTGGTGGGAATGCAGACTGGTGCAGCCACTGTGGAGAACAGTATGGAGTTTCCTTGAAAAACTAAAAATGAAACTACCATTTGACCCAGTGATCCCACTTCTAGGAATATATCCCAAGAAACTAGAAACACCAATCAGAAGGGATATATGCACCCCTATGTTCATAGCAGCACAGTTCACCATAGCTAAGATTTGGAAACAGCTTAAGTGCCCATCACAGATGAGTGGATTAAAAAACTGTGGTACATCTACACAATGGAATACTACGCTTTGGTAAAAAAGAAGGAGTTCTTACCATTTGCAACAGCATGGATAGAACTGGAGAGCATTATGCTAAGTGAAATAAGCCAGTCAGAGAAAGATAAATATCACATGATCTCACTCATTTATGGAATATAATGAATAACATAAACTGATGAACAAAAACAGATCCAGAGACAGAGAAACATTGATCAGACCATCAAATCTCAGAGGGAAGGTAGGGGAGGGTGGGGGTAAGGGGGAGAGAACAATCAAAAGACTTGTATGCATGCATATAAGCTTAATCAATGGACACAGACAACAGGGTGGGTGAGGGCATGAGTGGCAAGGATAGGGGGTAATGGGGGAATAAGGACACATATGTAACACCTTAATCAATAAATAAATTAAAAAACCCCAAAAAAACAAAAAACACAGTTACTTCTTTCTACAAGAGATGTCTCAGATTTTCCTGCCCATGTTTTCTTCTAGTGATTTTGATTCTTACATTTAAGTCTTTAATCCATTTTGAGTTTATTCTTGTATATTGTGCAAGAAGGTTGTCTAGTGTCATTTTTTGCATGCATCTGTCTAATTTTCCCAGCACCATTTGTGGAAAAGACTGTCTTTACTCCTTTGTATGTTCTTGCCTCTTTTGTCAAATATTTATTGATCACATAGTTGTGGGTTTATTTTGGGCTCTCTATTCTGTTCCATAGATCTATATGTCTATTTTTATGCCAGTACCATGTAGTTTTGTTTACTATGTCCTTGTAGTATAATTTGATATCAGGTGATTACTCCAACTTTGGTTTTCTTTCTCAAGATTACTGTGCCTATTCGGGGTATTTGTGATTACATATAAATTTTTGGATTATTTGTTCTAGTTCTGTGAAATGCACTATTAGTATTTTGTTAGGATTTGTATTATAATTGGTATTTTGATTGGTATTATTGTCATTTTAACAATGTTAATTCTTCCTATCCATGATCAGGGTATGCACTTCCATTTATTTGTATCTTCTTCAGTTATAAATTTTTTAGTACAGGTCTTTAACCACCTTGGTGAAATTTATTCCTAGGTATTTTATTTTATTTTATTTTTAAATGCAATTGGAAATGGGATTGTTTTCTTAGTTTCCCTTTCTGAAAGTCTCTTATTGGTGTATAAGAATACAACCTATTTCTGAATATGTATTTTGTATCCTGCTACTTTACTAAATTCATTTATCAGTTCTAGTAGCTTTTTGGTGGAATCTTTAGGCTCTCTATATACAGTATCATGTCATCTGTAAATGATGATAGTTTTACTTCTTCCTTTCCCATTTGAATGCCTTTTATTTCTTCCTCTGTCTGATTGCTGTGGCTAAGACTTCCAGCACTATGTTGAATAACAGTAGTGAAAACCGACAAACCTGTCTTATTCCTGAACATGGTGAAGGGTCACTTTTTATGATAACATTCAAGTTCCTGTCAGGAGGTAGTTGACAACGTGCTTCATGTTGCATTCCACTGTTCAAAATTATACCCCTATTATTTCACCTGTTTCAGAGAAATATATTAAAACCACAGCTGATTGCCACAATTAAAGTGTATCAGTGGGTTGTACCTCTTTCCTGAAACCTTAGTTTCTGATCTCCTAAACACCTTATACCTAATTCTCAAAACTAAAGGCTTTCACCTAAAAGTCTTGCAGATGGAGGAAATAAAGTAGACAGCAAGGATCAGGTGGAGTCCCTTTTATTTTTATTTTTGCATGTTCTTAAAAGAACTTTTGGTTTGATCATATCCATAGGTTTTAATGTTGCAACAGAGATGATTTCTAACATGGTACATACTCCTTGGGAGCTTAGATAAAGAACACATATAATACCTTAATAAAAAAATTTGGAAAAAAAAGAACACTCCTTTGATTATTGTCTTAAAGAATAACAGTGGGAGGAGTGCTTTTACTTAAGTTCATGATGAAAAAGACATGTGCAGGTCCTTTTGTCAAAGCTAAGTGTCTTGCTCAGTTCTTTTATTTACCATGAAGTTGCAGGGAGCCTCTATTACTGTCATTTGGTGCCTAAAATCAACTGGGGAAAAACAGGGACAATCAAAATATCAGATCTGTGCTGAATCACATTTGGTGAGGAGCATTCAGATGTTATCAAGTCCTGTATCTGCCATTTAATTTAATTAGATTTATTTTATCACAACCTCTAGACACAAATTATTTTTATGAAAAATAAAAATAGCCCAATGTGACCTTGGCATTCATCTACACGCTAAATATCTTGGAGGGAAGGCAAGAACAGGCAAGTTTTTTTTTTTTGTTTGTTTGTTTGTTTTTTTACTAATGTATCTGTTCGTACACTGCTTTCTTAATTACTGTCTGTCATGGGGGACCAGATGGCCATTAATTAAGGAAGCTCTCAGAATAAGAGACCTTAATGTACAAAACCTTCTTGTGCTCTATATCTAACAGATGCTCATTCTAAATAGTCTCAGTTATAGTAAGGAGGGTTATGGGGTGTTTCCCTTTTGGTAGGAGATATAGAACATAGAGATGGCCCAAAAAAGATGGTGCATCACATAAGTAAATACTTATTACCCAGTAGTGCATCAACTGGGGAACAATCAGTACCCAGCTCTTCTGTAAGTCTTCCAATCCTACATAATACAAGGCTAATATGCAAATAGACCAAACAACAGAACAACCAGTTGCTATGATGCACACTGACCATTAGGGGGAAGATGCTCAATGCAGGAGCTGCCCCCTGGTGGTCAATGCGCTCCCAAAGGGGGAGCATCACTCAGCCAGAAGCCAGGCTCATGGCTGGCAAGAGCAGCTGTGGTGGCAGGAGCCTCTCCTGCCTCCATGGCAGTGCTAAGGTTGTCTGACTGATGGCTTAGGCCTGGATTGGAGGGAGTGGGCCTAAGCCATCAGTAGGACATCCCCCAAGGGCTCCCGGACTGCAAGAGGGTGCAGGCTGGGCTGAGGGACCGCCTCCCCCTGAGTGCACAAATTTTGTGCACTGGGCCTCTAGTTCAATGATAATTGATATGTGCACACATGAGCCTGAGGCCCTTGGGATCTCAATTTTTCTAACAAATTATCAAAGGAATCTTAATTTGTATTTAGTGTAACCACCATGCTAAGTGTTACTTTAAAAAAAAAATCCATTTCAGCTAATTCAGAACTACTCTATTAGCTAGAATCTTTGATAAACTAGAATAATCTATTTCCAGACTCATAGATAATTCAGTTTTCATTAGATAGATGGCTAGTTAATATCATACACTTAAAGAACAAACTGAAAAATATGCATGCCATTCATGGGAAAGTTCAATGGTATGAGTCAGTTGGAATGTGACCCTTTCTTGCATTGTCCAGACATATTTTTGGGAGATCAACTGATATGAAATGAGAAGAAGGACAATGGGGAATTGCTGACATTATCAGTCTGTTTGTGTGCAGCTGGGAAATGCTATGATATATACTCTGGTACAGGAAAAATAATATAGTTCATCAAGAGACTTGTCTTCTAGGCCGAGCTCTTTCTTTATTTTATTTTTTATTAAGGTATTATATGTGTACATATCTTACCATTGCCACCCCCCACCCCACTCCCATATATTACCTCACCCCCCAGAGTTTTGCATCCGTTGGTTATGCTTATATGCATGCATACAAGTCCTTTGATTGATCTCTTATCTCCCCCACCTCTCCCTAACTTTCCCCCTGTAATTTGACAGTCTGTTTGATGCTTTACTGTCTCTGTATCTATCTTTTTGTTCAAGTTTATAATGTTCTTTATTACCCATAAATGAGTGAGATCATGTGGTATTTTTCTTTCATTGACTGGCTTATTTCACTTAACATAATGTTCTCCAATTCCATCCAGGTTGCTGCAAATGATGAGAATTCCTTCTTTTTTATGGCAGCATAGTATTCCATTGTGTAGATGTACCACAGTTTTCTAATCCAGTCATCTGCTGACGGGCACCTAGGCTGTTTCCAAATCTTAGCTATGGTGAATTGTGCTGCTATGAACATAGTGGTGCATATATCCTTTCTGATTGGTATTTCTAGTTTCTTTGGATATATTCCCAGGAGTGGGATTACTGGGTCAAATGGGAGTTCCATTTTCAGTTTTTTGAGGAAACTCCATACTGTTCTCCACAGTGGCTGCACCAGTCTGAATTCCTACCAGCAGTGCACGAGGGTTCCTTTTTCTCCGCATCCTCGCCAACACTTGTCGTTTGTTGATTTGTTGATGATAGCCATTCTGACAGGTGTGAGATGGCACCGCATTGTTGTTTTGATTTGCATCTCTCGGATAATTAGTGACGATGAGCATGTTTTCATGTGTCTCTTGGCCTTCCTTCTGTCTTCTTTTGAAAAGATTCTATTTAGGTCTGTTGCCCATTTTTTTATTGGATCATTTATCTTCCTTTTATTAAGTTGTATAAGCTGCCTGTAGATGTTGGAGATCAAACCTTTATCAGTGATGCCAGTTGCAAATATGTTCTCCCATGCAGTAGGCCTTCTTGTTGTTTTGTTGATGGTTTCTTTTGCTGTGAAAAAGCTTTTTATTTTGGTGTAGTCCCATTTGTTAATTTTCTCTTTAGCTTCCATTGCCCTAGGGGCAGAGTCAATGAAGAATTTCTTTTGGCATATGTCTGAGATTTTGCTGCCTGTGGATTGCTCTACTATTTTTATGGTTTCCTGTCTTATGTTTAAGTCCTGTATCCATTTTGAGTTTATTTTTGTGTATGGTGTAAGTTGGTGATCAAGCTTCATTTTTTTGCATGTATCTGTCCAATTTTCCCAACACCATTTATTGAAGAGACTGTCTTGACTCCATTGTATGTTCATTCCTCCTTTGTCAAATATTAATTGAGTATAGTGGTTTGGGTCAATATCTGGATTCTCTATTCTGTTCCACTGATCTATATGTCTGTTTTTGTGCCAGTACCAGGCTGTTTTGAGAACAGTGGCTTTGTAATACAGCTTGAAAACTGGTATTGAGATCCCACCTACTTTAATATTCTTTCTCAGGATTGCTGTGGCTATTCGGAGTATTTTTTTATTCCAATTGAAATTTTGGAGAGTTCTTTCAAGGTCTGTGAAATATGCCATTGGTATTTTCATGGGGAGTGCATTGAATCTATAGATTGCTTTGGGTAGTATGGACATTTTAATGATGTTGATTCTACCAATCCATGAACATGGTATGTTCTTCCATCTGTTTACGTCTTTCTCTATCTCTTTTTTCAGTGTCCTGTAGTTTTCCGTGTATAGGTCTTTTACCTCCTTAGTTAAGTTTATTCCTAGGTATCTTAATTTTTTTGGTGCGATGGTAAATGGGATTGCCTTTTTAGTCTCTTTGTCTGTAAGTTCACTATTGGTATATAGAAAGGCCATAGATTTCATGGCATTAATTTTGTATCCTGCTACATTGCCAAATTCATTTATTAAGTCTATTAGTTTTTTGACGGAGTCTTTCGGATTTTTTATGTACAATATCATGTCGTCTGCAAATAAAGACAGCTTTACATGTTCTTTTCCAATTTGGATGCCTTTTATTTCTTCTTCTCGTCTAATTGCAATGGCTAATACTTCCAGTACTATGTCAAACAGGAGTGGTGAGAGTGGACATCCCTGTCTTGTTCCTGTTCTTAGGGGAAATGTTTTTAGTTTTTGTCCATTGAGTATGATGTTTGCTGTGGGTTTATCATATATAGCTTTTATTATGTTGAGGTATGAGCCTTCTATTCCCACCTTGTTGAGAGTTTTTATCAAGAAAGGGTGTTGGATTTTGTCAAATGCTTTTTCTGCATCAATTGATATGACTATGTGATTTTTATCTCTCAATTTGTTTATGTGATGTATCACGTTTATTGATTTGCGGATATTGTACCATCCTTGCATTCCTGGGATAAATCCTACTTGGTCATGGTGTATGATCTTTCTGATGTACTGCTGGAGCCGATTTGCTAGAATTTTGTTGAGGATTTTGGCATCTATGTTCATTAGGTATATTGGTCTGTAATTCTCTTTCATTGTGTTGTCTTTATCTGGTTTTGGTATTAGGGTGATGCTGGCTTCATAGAAGGAGCTTGGAAGTGTTCCTTCTTCTTGAATTTTTTGGAATAGTCTGAGGAGGATAGGTTTTAGTTCTTCCTTGAATGTTTGGTAAAACTCTCCTGTGAAGCCATCAGGCCCTGGGCTTTTGTTTGCCGGAAGCTTTTTGATGACTGCTTCAATTTCGTCCATAGTTATTGGCCTATTGAGCTCTTTAGATTCTTCTTGATTGATTTTTGGAAGGTTGTATTTGTCTAGGAATATGTCCATTTCCTCCAGGTTGTCCAGTTTGTTGGAATAGAGTTGTTCGTAGTATTTTGTAACAATCCTTTGTATCTCAGCGGGGTTTGTTGTTATTTCACCTCTTTCATTTCTGATTTTGTTTATTTGGGACCTCTCTCTTTGCTTCTTGGTGAGCCTGGCTAGAGGTCCATCAATCTTGTTTATCCTTTCAAAGAACCAGATCTTGGTTTTGTTGATCTTTTGTATTGTTTCTTTGGTCTCTATGTCATTTATCTGCGTTCTGATCTTTGTTATTTCCTTCCTTCTGGTTACACTGGGCTTTTCTTGCTGCTCTTTTTCTAGCTCTTTGAGTTGTAGGGTTAAGTAATTTATTACCATTGTTTCTTGTTTTTTGCAATAGGCTTGTAGAGCTATAAACTTCCCTCTCAAGACTGCTTTCGCTGTGTCCCATAGATTTTGGATTGTTGTGTTTTCATTGTCATTTGTTGCCATGATGTTTTCTATTTCTTCCTTGATCTCTCTGGTGACCCAGTCATGGTTTAATAGCATGCTGTTTAGTCTCCATGTGTTTGATTTCTTTGGATTGTATTTATTGTAGTTGATTTCCTTTTTTATGCCACTGTGATCTGAGAAGACGCTTGATATAATTTCTATCTCTTGAATTTGAAGAGACTTTGCCTGTGACCCAGCATATGGTCTATCTTTGAAAATGACCCATGTGCACTTGAGAAGAATGTATATTCTGTGGCTTTGGGGTGAAATGTTCTAAAGATGTCAATTAATTCCATCTGGTCTAGTGATTCATTTAGGATTGCTGTTTCTTTGCTGATTTTTTGTTTAGAGGATTTGTCCAGTGGTGATAGTGGGGTATTAAAGTCTCCTACTATGATTGTATTGCTATTAATCTCTCCCTTGAAATCCTCCAGGAGTTTTTTTTTTATGTATTTGGGTGCTCCTATATTAGGAGCGTATATGTTTACCAGAATTATTTCTTCTTGTTGGATTTCTCCCTTTTGTATTATGAAGTGGCCTTCCTTAACTCTTGTTATGGCATTTACTTTGAGGTCTATTTTGTCAGATATAAGTATTGCTACCCCAGATTTTTTTTTCATTTCCATTTGCCTGAAAGATATTTTTCCATCCCTTCACTTTCAATCTGTGTGAGTCTCTTGTTCTGAGGTGGGTCTCTTGTAGACAGCATATATATGGGTCGTGTTTTTTTATCCATTCAGCTACTCGATATTTTTTGATTGGAGCATTTAGTCCATTTAAATTTAAAGATATTACTGAAAGGTATTTGTTTGTAGTCATATCTATTTTTGTGTCTATATTCCTTCTTACCTGTTTATTTCTTCTTTTTACAGTATTCCCTTTAGCAATTCTTGCATTGCTGGTTTGGTGGTGATAAACTCCTTGAGCCTTTTTTTATCTGCAAAGCTCCTGATTTCCCCTTCAATTTTGATTGATAGTCTTGCTGGATATAGTATTCTTGGATTCAGTCCTTTGCTTTGCAACACTTTGTATACCTCCTTCCATTCACTTCTAGCTTGTTGTGTATCTGTTGAGTAATCATTTGACAATCTGATGGGTGTTCCTTTGTAGGTAACTCTCTGTCTCTCTCTTGCCGCCTTTAAGATTCTCTCTTTATCATTTATATTTTCCATTGAAATTATGACATGTCTTGGTGTGGTCTTTTGGGGTTGATCCTGCTTGGGACTCTCTGTACTTGCATAACTTTTATCTTTCCCATATCCAGGAAGTTTTCTGTCATTATTTCTTCAAATAGATTTTCTAATCCCTGCTGCTCTTCTTGTCCTTCTGGCAGCCCTATTATATGCATGTTACTTCGTTTCATGTTGTCCCAAAGCTCCCTTAGGCTTTCCTTCTGCTTTTTAATTTTTTTCTCCAATTGCTGTTCAGATTGAGCTTGTTTCTGTACCTGATCTTCTAACTCACTAATTCGATCCTCTGCTTCTTGTAGTCTACTGTTGAAACTTTCCATGGTGTTTTTGATTGTAGCTATATCACTTTTCATTTCTTCCTGATTCTTGCATAAGTTGTTTATTTTCTCATCCATCCGATGTATAAATTCCACGACCATTACTCTAAACTCCTTTTGGGTCATGTTGCAAGCTTCAGTTTCACTGATTTCCTTTCTTGACGACTCCACATTTTCTTTCCTCTGTGAGTTATTTTGTTTCCCCATTCTGGCTATCACCAGAAAGCTCAAGCTTCCGTTTGCGTGGACCTGGGCCGTGTGCTGTGGGGACTTCACTCCACCCGAGTTTCACTGAAGTGCTCTGACACTAGGACGTGTGGCTACCTTTGGTTGGTGGGAACCAGACTTGTCCAGGGTCAGTGTCCCCAGTGTTCCGTGTGGTCTCGTGTGCACACTTAGAATCAGGGGCCCTGTCTGCACCACACTGTTGGTATGTGCCGAAAATGAGATCCTTAGCATGTGCCGGGAGTCAGAATTTCCCTGTGTCTGCACCACGACTCGAGTGTCAGAGTCTCTGTTGCCTTGTGCGGTTTCTCGTTGAGAATCAGGGTCCCTGTGTGTGCATGCACCAACAATTGGGGTCGCTGGCTCTTAGTGTGAATGTGCTGTGAGTCAGGGATCCCAGGCTGCTGTGCCCGGAGTGCCAAATTCCCTGAAGTGGAGCTGCGTCCTGTGTGTGCTCTCTCTATTTAGCCAAACTGGCTAGGGCGCACACTCTTAATTTCCTGAAGGTGAGCTGGCTCCGTGCACTCTACCAGAGTCCCTGAAGGGGGGGCGGAGTCTGTCCTGCGCGCCAAATTCCCCAAAGGGAAAACCCCTCTGTGCAAGCACTAAGATTCCCCGAAGCGGGAGCTGTGACCCGCAAGCCAAATTCCCCCAAATTCTCCGAAGGGGAGCCCACTGTGCACACTGACAGATTTCCCCAACAGGGAGCTGCTTCTGTCCCGTGCGCGCCAAATTCCCTGAGGGGGAGCGAGTCCCTGCGCAAAGCTCTGCGGCCTGGGCGAGAGGCGGATCTATCAGTTACTATGGCGCTGTCTGTGCGCCTGAGGGAAGGGGGATAGGCTCTTTGACTCACGGAATTCTGCCGGGAAGTCTGGATTCTTGTTGTTTGTTGGTCTGAAGCTGTGATAGCAGTTCTCTGTCTCCAGTGGCTGCAGGGTCCTGGTTTGTGTCAGAAGCCAGGATCTGAGTCTCAGGCTGCTCTGTTTCTCAAGATGGCGTGGTCTCCGTGTCCGCACCAGCCTCGGAGATGTGTCCGCTTTGTGCACGGGGCTCCGCCATCTAGGACTGCCCGATTAGGCAGCCCCTTGGAAGACGTGCAGAATCTAACTTACCCTAGCTCATACACACACACACCACACACGTCTACACTCTTCTCTATGGGTTCCTCACTCACACTCTCTCTCTCCATACCTTCCTGCCGGTCACCATCTTTTTTTGGATAGGCTGAGCTCTTTCATTAAGTGCCCACAATACCCACAACTCAGTTTACTTATGCAAAATTATTATGTCTACCTTCACCTATATCACAGGTTTGTGAGAAGATCATAGTTTAGGCTCTTCAAACTAAGGCAAGGATTCAAGTGTAAGGAGTTTGAGAGTTGAAGGAAACACTGATAGAAGAATGGGATAGTGAAACAAGGAATGGAAAAAAGCAGGGATTAAAGGGAATATTATCAAACTAGCTACCACAGAGAGTGATAGGACTTAAGTCTTCAGGGGAAAGTCTGGGAGGCAGTGTATAATATGTGCTTCAGAATTAGCCCACCTGAAGGGTGAGGTGACACTAAATTCTGTCAGTTTTTGATCGAAGGTCATTAATAACTTGGCACATCCAACCTGTCTCTCAGGTTGGCAAAGAAGCTTTAGCATTCGAAGAAAGTCCTCAGGCAAAGAATGCGGGTACTGGCAGTAGTAAGTTGGGGTAGCATGCTTTGAAGTGTTAAGAGTGAAGATGTATGACCATAATAACATGTACATTTGCTACAAGGATATAAGTGATTGTATTTTGTAAAAATTAAAGTTCTTGATACTTATAAGCATTAGAATTATGGTTATCTGCTAATACCTATGTAACTGCTGACAAAGAGGCATATTGCTGGAAAGAAATTTAAATAATTATAACATCTACTAATTACCTACTATGTGTCAGATACCATGATATATGTTTTAAATATGTTGGCTCATTTAATCCTCTCATTAGCTAACTATTGTTATAAAATAGAAGTTCTAACAGTTGACATAACTTACTCACTCAAGTTGACAGAGCTAGTCAACTTGAGATTTGAACCCTGGCTGTCAAACTATCCAGTTCACACTTTGAAAACCACTATGTTCTACCTTTATCCTTAAGGATAATGGGCAGAGCAGCCTCCTTGGTGAACTTGAAGAACCTATCTCTTTAATTTTTCATTTATAACCAAACGCCTCACCTGGTAAAGAAGATTTAAGATAGCTTGCCTAAGTTTTGTTTGCTGGTTTCTCAACCAGTGCCTTGAAATTAACAGAAATGTCTGGTCTATTTTTTTACAGGTTATGTTGCATATACCTCTGTAATGGAAAATAAATCAACATGCTTTATGAACATTGCTCCCCTATTGCAGAAATATATTTTATAGCTTGACTCTCTCCTTCTGAATGGTCTTAGGATAGCTGGTCAATTTGGAAAATATTGTTGTTTTACCTGTCACTGTATGGACAGTGAGGTTGATTGCTCAAATGCAAATCAAATAAATTAAGTTTAATTTGCATTCCTCAATCCACTCAGTATAAGCAGCATGGGGAAGCTAGAGTGTTAAGGATTAGAAACTAATTCTCTATGCACAGCCTATGATGAGGCTGACAGATGCTCACTGCAGATATGACATGTACATATTTTGTCTAAAAATTGTCTTTTGCAAGGACTTTGTTACAAGCCTTCTTACTGGTGCCCATGAAATGACAGTGTTGCAATCAAGTTTCCCGAGCAATGTGACAACCATTAAATGCACAATCCATGGGGAGGGAAGATAAATAGCACTGAACATTTGGAGGAAAAATAGAAGGTGCCATATTGGACCTGCCGACTCTGATGTTATTGATGGGTTATGCTTAGTTGCTCCAAGAAGCAAGGATGTTTTTTATTTAACTCTCTTCCTACATCTGAGACTATATCTTCAATTGTCTCTTCTTTGCATGTACCGATCACTTTCAGAGACTGATCATACCAAACAGAATTCATCACTCTTTTTTATCTCTTCTTGGGCTTCTCTTAGTGCTGATGGCTTTCTGCTCCTTCTCCTTGGCTTACCCTTCAGGGTCATGGTCTCTCCCTTTCCTCTTCCTCTCATGGATTGTCCCTCTTCAGTCCCCCACACCTGGCTTCTTCTCTATGACTAATCCTAACCACAGAACTTCTCTGATCTAAGCATTCTTACTGCTAGAACCTAGTTTCCATATTCAGAGAGGTGAACAGTATTAAAAGCTGATCATCTTTTTCAAGCTCTCTGCCTTTAAGACCATACATTATATAACTTGGCTATATTTCTCCATCCTAATTTCTGCTCCATCCAGGCATTTCCATATTCTGACATGCAATTCTACCAGATTCATTCTCTCTGCTTTTGTGAGCCATATTCCCTCCACCTGAACTATTTTCTGCCTCTTGTATATGTTCATGTAAAATCTACCCATCTTTTAACTTTTTTTCCATGAAACCTTGCTGTGTACTATAATGCACTGTATTGTACTTGATACTATCTACTATAACTCCTTAAAATAGGTAATTATGCATCTACCAGAGGCCCGGTGAATGAAATTTGTGCACGGGGGGGGGGGGTATCCCTCAGGCCAGCCTGCACCCTCTCCAAATGGGCAGTCGGACATCCCTCTCACAATCCAGGACTGCTGGCTCTCAACTGCTCGCCTGCTTGCCTTCCTGATTGCCCCTAACTGCTTTTGCCTGCCAGCCTGATCACCCCCTAACCACTCCCCTGCCAGCCTGATTGATGCCTAACTGCTCCCCTGCCAGCCTGTTTGCCCCTAACTGCCCTTCCCTGCAGGCACGGTCACCCCCAACTTCCCTCCTCTGCTGGCCTGGTCCCTCCCAACTGCCCTCCCCTGCTGGCCATCTTGTGTCCACATGGGGGCAGGATCTTTGACCACATGGGGGCAGCCATATTTTGTGTTGGAGTGATGGTCAATCTGCATATTACTCTTTTATTAGATAGGATAGAGGCCTGGTGCACAGGTGGGGGCCAGCTGGTTTGCCCTGAAGGGTGTCCCGGATCAGAGTGGGGGTTCCCTTGGGGCATGGGGCGGCCTGGGTGAGGGGCCTGTGGTGGTTTGCAGGCCGCCCACGCCCCCTGGTGACCCAAGCAGATGCACTGGTATCTGGAATTTATTTACCTTCTACAATTGAAACTTTGTAGCCTGGAGCGGAGCCAAGTCTCCTGTTTGCTCCGTGGCCGGCAGCCATTTCTTTTGGGTTTTGTGTTCTTCTATAATTGAAACTTTGTAGCCTGGACAGAGGCCTAGGCCAGCCAGGGCTGCAGAAGCTTTGCTTCCTCCATTGCCCGGGAAAACCCAAGCCTCCCGCTCTTTCCAGCTCAGTGGCTGCTGCCATTTCTGTTTAGATTTGTTTACCTTCTATAATTGAAACTTTGTAGCCTTGAGTGGAGGCTTAGGCCTGCAACAACACACGGAAAGCTTGGCTTCCTTTGTTACCGGGGAAACCCAAGCCTCCCTCCTGCTCTCTGTGGCTGTAGCCATCTTGGTTGGGTTTATTTGCATATTTTCTCCTGATTGGCTTGTGGGCATGGCTTGTGGACGTGGCTTGAGGGTGTAGTGGAGTTAGGGTCAATTTGCATATTACTCTTTTATTAGGTAGGATTATATCTATATTATAGAAATGCTTCATTTAGGAATTTCATCTCCTCACTGGATTATAAATATCTTGAGATAAGAACTGTGGCTTACATTTCTCCTGAGTTTTCACAGTTCCTAGCAGAGTGCCTAGCCTAAACAGTTTTACCTTTCATCCTGGTGACAACCTGGACATTGTTTACTACAATGTACCAGTGTATCTGTGGTGCAACCATTGAACATCTCTGTGTAAAAGTGCTTAATTGTGTGTGAGTTCTTTGATTGCTGTTTTGGGTTTTTATCATTTAACTTGGAAAAGAAGGAGCCTGGGTTTTTATCACTTAGCTTGGAAAAGAAGGAGCCCATCTGTGTACCAGACAATGCTCCAACTAACTGAGCCATACCAGCCAAGGTCCTTTGGAAATACCTTTTAGGAGGAGGGATATTGCTATCTGCTATATACTGAATATTTGTGAACTCCCAATATTCACATGTTTAAATCTAATGCCCAATGTGACAATATTAGGAAGTGGGGCCTTTGGGAGGTCCTTAGGTCATGACAGTAAAGCCCTCACCAATGGGATATTGCTCTTATAAAAGACACACCACAGAGCCCCTTCTGCCACATGAGGACACAGTGAAAAGTTGGTCTTTGCTAGACAGTGAATCTATCACAGCCTTAATCTTGGACTTTCCAGCTTCCAAAATGTTTATTGTTTATAAGACACCTATCTAGAGTATTTTGTTATAGTAGCCCTAATGAACTAAGACACTATATTTTTGGAACTCAAATGAAAACTTACCTCATTCTTATAGCAAGAAAATCTATAAGGCTATGGACTTCAAGTAATAACACATTGCTGTTTGATAGTTTCTCTGCTGAAAAGAGGCAGAAAAATAGAGATAGGAAATTCAAAAGGAGAAACTGTCTTGCCTACTCATTTCTCATTCTAGAAGTTCTTCCTTGAAGTCTTAAAGAGAAACCTAGAACAAATAAAACCTTTTTCCACCTGAGAAAAAGATCCCATGGCTCTTTTGTTAGTACAGCAAATAGAAATCTTTTTTTTTTTTTAAATATATATATTTTAAATATATTTTATTAATTTTTTACAGAGAGGAAGAGAGAGGATAGAGAGTTAGAAACATCGATGAGAGAGAAACATCGATCAGCTGCCTCTTGCACACCCCCTACTGGGGATGTGCCCGAAACCAAGGTACATGCCCTTGACCGGAATCGAACCCAGGACCCTTCAGTCCGAAGGCTGACGCTCTATCCACTGAGCCAAACCGGTTTCAGCAGCAAATAGAAATCTTGAGGCCAAGTATTAGTCAGGAAGAAATTTGATTTAAAAATAAATATTTAAGGTACAATGAATAATTCTAATTATAGTCTGAGAATGAGACCAAACTTTAGTTCAACTATAGTTGATTAAGGGATTATTTTGAAAGACAATAAATTATGTATTTTTACCATTTTTCTTTAAATGATGTTATGTGCCCATCCTTTAAGCATGTCTGAACATATTAAAATAAGATAGACTAGCAAAGTAGAATATTCTATATAAAATGTAAAGCCCTGGAAAGCCACAATTTTTGTTGTTGTAGTCTACGATAAGTACACTTGGTTTAAAAAGAAGCATCCAAACCATGTACCTAAAGAACTTACTACCACCTGTTGTCCATGTATCTGAATTACATGAAAAGTAGTTGATGGGTATTTGAGTCTCTTGATTAAACTACATAACTTAATATATAAAGTGCCCTGGCAGGTGTGGCTCAGTTGGTTGGGCATTTTCCCATACACCAAAAGGTTGCCAGTTCTATTCCTGGTCAGGTCACACGCCTAGGTTGGGGGCAAAATCTCCCATAGGGGGTGTGCAGGAGGCAGCAGATCTATGATCTATGTGCTCTCACATCGATGTTTCTCTCACTCCCTCTCTCTCTAAAATTCAATTTAAAAAATCTTTAAATGCATGAAGTAATGTTTGTCATTTGTACTGACGTCTTAATAGCTATGGGTCAAAACCTTATGAGACATTTGGATATGTCATTCTTAAATGAGACGCAATATTTAAAAGATACAATTTTTGTAAAAGGAAGAAAGCTTGGATTTTATTCCAATTTGAGAAAGTCACTTAACTTTCTGAACCTCAGTTTACTCATCTATAAAATGAAATGATGATAATGATTGTCCTTCCATACATATGTGTTGTGAGAATCCAATTAGAGACTATTGTGTGAAGCAGTTTTGTACATAGCATATGCCTACTCAGGCTTGCCAATATACAGTGCTGAATAGCAGAGGAAACAAAATGCAGTCATGCATTCAATGAATATTAAAAAGGTTTACCTGCCTTCTTTTTAAAATTTCTTTATTGATTAGCAACACAATTTACAAGAGCTAAGATTTAGAAACAGCCTAAGTGCCCATCAGCAGATGAGTGGATTAAAAAACTGTGGTACATCTACACAATGGAATACTACGCTGAGGTAAAAAAGAAGGAGTTCTTACCATCTGCCTTCTTTTAATACTAGGTCAGGTCTCCTTTTGTTTGCTTTGGGCTATTCTATATCTTTGAATATTTTATGTGGTTAGCTACCCCTAAGGCTCTCAGCATGATATAAGGTTTTCCAGAATCTTCCATAGCCAAAGAAACACCAATTCCTAATGCTCATGATTATACAAACTACACAATGCCTTTATCTATGTTTTTTGCAGGAAGGTGAAATAGGTATCTACCCTTCTGGGCCATAGTTAATTAAAGGAGTTATGAGCCCTGGATTCTTGTCTCGTTCTGCCAGTCTTTCATTATGCAACCTCTGATAAGTCATTTAACTTTTTTATCCAGTATTTCCTCATATGTAAAATGAAAATAATAATATTTACTTTTTACCTGTTTAACAAGTGTGGTAGGTTGATAATAGTGCCCCCCTCCAAAAAATTCATGTCTTAAGCTCTGAAACTTGTGAATGTTACCTTGGATAACAGAAAACAAACAAACAAACAAGTAAACAAACAACAACAACAACAAAAACCTTTGCAAATGTGATTAAGAAGCTTAAGAAGGGGAAATTCTCCTGGGTTTTTGGTAGACTCTAATACAACCACATGTATCCTTATAAGATAGAGATTTGATAACACACAGAAGAGGAAGAAAGAGGAATAAGTAAAGTGACCTTGGAGGCAGAGATTGGAATGATGTGATCACAATTCAAGGAATTCTGGCAGTAACCAGAAAATGGGAGAGTCAAGGAACACAAAATTCTCCCCTAGATGTTCTGGAGGTAGTATGGCTCTGCTAACATCTTGATTTTTGGCCCAGTCACAGTAATTTCAGCTTCTGAACTCCCACACTTTGAGATAATAGATTTCTGTTGTTTTAAACCACCAATTATGTGATAATTTGTCATAGTAGGCACAGAAAAATAATACATGTGGTATAAATTTGAAAAGCTTATGGTACATAGAAAATAACCAATGAATATTAAACTAAACTAAAATAAAATGACACATTAAAGGTATGAAGTGCCATTCATTTGTAAGGAGTAGTCATATTTAGGCTCCTTATTGTCCGTTTTCAGGAATTCATGTTTAGTCAATTAAAATATTGCTCCAATGATGTTGGGCTGTTTAAAGTCAGTGGAGGCAGAGGTTTTCAAGATGGTGGTGGAGTAGGTGGATCTTTATAGCACCTCCTTCCTGAACCAAACTGGAAATGAAACTAAATTTTGGAACAATCACCCTGAATTACCAACTGCAGTTTATCTGAGGAGGAGACTTTTAACCATGGACTGACAGAGGAGGCCCCCTGGAGACTGGTAGAAAGGATGAAGATGTTAAGGGCCTTGCCAAGGTTATGGAGGGGTTCCCCCTGAGAGGTTTGAAACCTAGACCCCAGACCAGGCTCCCCAACCTGGAATACCAGGGCCAGAAACAGGTGCCCACATAGCATTCAGCTATGAAAAGTGGCAGAATGTTGCCTGCCAAGAAGAGGCAGAGCCTGCTGGAGAGAAAGCCACTTTTTAAAAAGGGTAATGTGTAAGATTTTAGTTTGCAGCCACTCACAGTGGAGGACTGGAATCACCTGACGAGAGTCTGAAGTGGGTGGCTTTGGAGGAGCAGCCATCAGCATCACTATGCTGGGTCATATTTTGATACTGGCAGTCATTTTTCTTGAGAAGGGCAAGCCTCTCTGAGCAGCATCAGCCTGGGGAAAACAACTACCCCACCCTCAGGAATCCCACTCTCCCAACTCTCTGGAATTCCACTTGTCCCACCCTGCATCTTAAGCTCTGAAGAGGAGACAGCAGCATAGGCCGGGTTATACAAGGCTGGGCAGATTCAGGGGGTGTCATTGACTGGCTTTGAGATGGGACCATTATTTCCATTTTCCCAGGAACCTGATTGGTGCTTTCTCCTCATAGGAGAGCCAATAGAGATACCCTCCTGGCTTCCAGCAGACCAACCTCTGGGCTCTGGAGGCCCCACCAGTTTGACTACTAGAGTCTCTGCCCTGCTAAGCTTCAGACAGGTTGCTGAGGGCCAGGTAGGGAAAGCATCTGACAGAAGCTTGCACCAGAGAACTACATAGAGGCCCAGGACCAGGACACCAAGTGTCCAACTTCAGACAACACTGATGGGCTTCACACCATAACAGAGATTCACCCAATTAGACACGCAAGCTGCACACCCAAAGGAGGATTCTTGCAGGTACCATTCCCTGCTGTGAAAACTCTGCCTTATGGGGCAGCCCCTGCACAGTGCCTCATACACAGCGACCAAGGTTAATTTTATAGTCACCCAGCCTGAAACATTAACTATGGCCATAAAAGTGCCAACAGAGTTAAAGAATCAACTACAACAGGAGGTTTCATATAGTGCACAAAAAAACATTCCTGGAAAACCAAGCTCAGGTAATCTCAAAGATTGTGCCACTGAACCCAAAAAGACACCTATCATAAAGCCATCATAACAAGTTTTGGAGTCTTAGCAGATCTACTTAATACACAGAGACAAAATAAGGGCACAAAGAAATATGCCCCAATTAAAATAACAAGATAATTCCCCAGGAAATGAATTAAATGAAATGAAAGCAACCAAAATATCAGATGCAGAGTTTAAAACAATGAGTATAATGTATGTGCTGAGGGATCTTGGGGGAAGAATGGATGATTAAGTGAGAACTTAAGGAGATAGTAAGCATTAAAAAATACATAGAAACCATAAAAAGAACCAGTCAGAAATGAATAATACACTAGAAGGAATCAACAGCAGGTAAGATAAAGCAGAGGACCAAATCAGTGATTTAAAAGACAAGATAACAGTAAGTACACAAGCAGAGCATCAGCAAGAAAAATAATTTTTTTAAAAATGAGGAAAGTCTAAGGGACCTCCAGCACAACATCAAGAATAACAATGTCAGCATCACAAGGGTACAAGAAGAAGAAGAGAGAGCTAGAAATAGAGAACCTGTTTGAAGAAATAATGACAGAAAATGTCCCTAACCTGGTGAAGAAAAAAGTAACACAGTTCAGGATGCACAGAGAGTCATAATCACAATGAATCCAAAGAGACTGACACCAATACCCATCATAATTAAAATGGCAAAGGTTAAAGACAAAGAGGGAATCTTAAAGGCAGCAGCAGTAAGAGAGAGAGGGAGAGGGAGAGAGAGAGAGAGAGAAAGAGAATTAGTTACCTACAAGGGAGTTCCCAAAAGGCTTTCAGCTGATTTCTCAATAAAAACACTACAGGAAAGAAGGGAATGGCATGAAGTATTCAAAATTATGAAAAGCAAGGATCTGAAACCAAGACTACTCTATCTAGCAAGGCTATCATTTAAAATTTAAGGTGAAATAAAGAACTTCAAGGACAAAAACGGCTAAAAGAGTTCATTACCACCAAACCAGCATTGTAAGAAATGTTGAAGAGATTGAAAGTAGAAGAAGAAATATATAGAGAGCAACATAGTCATAAATAATAAAAATGACCATAAATATGTACTTACCAATAACAACTTTAAATATAAATGGACTAAATGCTCCAATCAGAAGACATACGGCAAATTAATGAATAAGAAAGCATGGCCCATATATGTGCTGTCTACAAAATACCCACCTCAGAACAAAAGAATCATACAGACTGAAAGTGAATGGATGGAAAAAATATTTCATGCAAATGGAAATAAAGTAAAATCTGGGGTAGCAATAATTGTATCTGGCATAATAGAATTTTTCAAAAATCCATAACAAATAACAAAGAAGGACACTACATAATAATAAAGGGGCAGCTCCAACAACCCTGGTAAACATAAATGAACCCAATATAGGAATACCTAAAGGAAACTTTAAAGGAGAGTTAAATTATGATGCAGTTATAGTAGGAGACTTTAACACCCCACTGACATTTCTGGATGGAACTTTCAGACAAAACATCAGCAAGAAAACAGCAACCTTAAATGGCATATTAGATATATAAATCTAATTGATATTTACAGAATATTTCATCCCAAAACAGCAAAATATACATTCTTCTCAAGAGCACATGGAACATCCTCAAAGGTAGACCACACGTTAGGACACAAAATAAGTCTTAACAAATTCAAGAAGATTGAAATCATGTCAAGCATTTTCTCAGACCACATGGCATGAAACTAGAAATCAACTACAATAAAAAAACTCAAAATCATTCAAACACATGGAGTCTAAATAGCATGTTATTAAACAATGAATGGGTTACCAATGAGGTCAAGGAAAAAAATTTACCTGGAAGCAAATGGAAATGAACATATAACAACCCTAAATCTATGGGACACAGTGAAAGCAGTCCTGAGAGGGAAGTTAATAGCATTACAGATCCATCTCAAGAAACAAGAAAAATCTCAAATAAACAAGCTAGCTCTACAACTAAAAGAACTAAAAAAGGACAACAAATAAAGCCCAGAGTAAGTAGAAGGAAGGAAATAATAAAGATCAGAGTGGAAATAAATGATATAGAGACAAAAACAAAACAAAAAAAACAAAACAAACACCCCAAAGCAATTAAAAAGATCAATCAAACCAAGAGCTGGTTTTTTGAAAAAATACACAAGATTGATGTTCCTTTAACCAGACTTTTTAATAAACAAAAATACAGGACCCAAATAAATAAAGCCAGAAATGAAGGAGGCAAAATAACAACTGACAGCACAGAAAAACAAAGGATTGTAAGAAAATACTCTGAACAACTATATGCCAAAAAAAATTGGACAACCTGGGTGAAATGGAAAAATTCCTAGACACATACAATCTTCCAAAACTCAATCAGGAAGAATCAGAAAACCTTAGTAGACCAGTAACAACTAATGAAATTGAAGCAGTAATTAAAAAAACAAAACTCATAGCAAACTAAAATCTTGGACTGGTTTGGCTTCAGAGGTAAATTTTACCAAACATTCAACGAAGAAGTAACACTTATTCTCCTCAGACTATTCCTAAAATTCAAGAGAGGAAGACTCCAAAGCTCTTTTCATGAGGATAGTATTATCCTAATTCTAAAACCAGATAAAATACTACAAAGAAAGAAAATTATAGGTCAATATTTCTGATGAACAATAAATGTTAAAATCCTCAACAAAACATTAGCAAATCAGATTCAGCCATATCTTAAAAAGATCATATACCATGTGATTTATTCCAGGGATGCAAGATTGTTACAATATTTGCAAATCAATAAATGTTATGCATCATATAAACAAACTGAAGGATAAAAATCACATGATCATATCAATAGACACAAAAAAGCATTTGATAAAATCCAGCATCCATTTATTATAAAAAAAACTCCCAGCAAAGTGGAAATGGAGGGATTATATCTCAACATAATAAAGGCCATATATAAAAAACCTACAGCCAACATCATATTCAATGGACAAAACCTAAAAGTGTTTTCCTTAAGATCAGGAACAAGACAGGGATGTCTACTTTTACCACTCTTATTCAACATAGTACTGGAAGTCTTAGCCACAACAATTAGACAAGAAATAAAAAGCATCCAAATTAGAAAGGAGGAAATAAAACTGTGATATACAGATGACATGATATTCTATATTTAGAAAAACCTAAATACTTTATCAAAAAAACTTCTAGATTGAATAAATGAAGTGGGAAAAATAGCAGGATATAAAAATAATATCCAGAAATTGGTGGCATTTTTATGAACTCTCAGAAAGAAAAACTAAGAAAAAAATCCCATTTACCATTGCAAAAATGAATAAATAAGGTACCTAGAAATAAACTTAACCAAGGGCATGAAAGACCTGTACTTGGAAAAGTATAGAACATTGAAAGAAGAAATAGAGGAAGATGCAAATAAGTGGAAGCATATACCGTGTTCATGGATTGGAAGAATTAACATCATTAAAATGTCAATACCACCCAAAGCTACTATAGATTCAACAAAATTCCTATTAAAATACCAATTGAATATTTAAGAGATATAGAACAAATGTTCCAAAAGTGTATATGGGACCACAAAAGACCGGAATAGCCTCAACAGTCTTGAGAAAGAAGAACTAAGTTGGAGGGATCAAAATTCAGGATACCAAACTATACTACAAGGCCACTGTAATAAAAACAGCCTGGTACTGTCACAAGAACAGGCATATAGATCAATGGAACAGAACAGAGAACACAGAAATCAAGCCACACCTTTATGGTCAATTAATATTTGACAAAGGAGGCATGAACATACAATGGAGTAAAGATAGTCTCTTCAATAAATGGTATTGGGAAAATTGTACATGTACACTCAAAAAATACAACTAGAGCACCTACTTATACCATACACAAGAATAAACTCAAAATGGATGAAGAATTAAATGTAATTTGCAAAACCATACATATCCTATGAGAAAACATAGGCAGAAAAACCTCAGGCATCTTGTAAAGCAATATTTTGCCAATACCTCTCCTAGGGCAAGGGAAACAAAGAAAAAAAAATAAATTAATGGGACTACATCAAACTAAAAAGCTTCTGACAGAAAAATAATTAATCAACAAAACAAAAAGGGAAACTGCTGTATGGGAGAACGTATTAGCCAATTATACATCTGATAAGGGGTTAATTTTAAAAATATATAAATAAGTTATACAACTCAACCCCAGGAAGACAAACAATCCAATTAAAATATGGATGAAGGACTTGAATAGAAACTTCTCCAAAGCAGACATATAAATAACCAATAGGCATATAAAAATGCTCAACTTCATTAATAATCAGAGAGATGCAAATTAAAACGACAATAATGTATCCCCTCACATCTGCCAGAATGGTTACCATCAATAAATCAACAAACAAGTGCTGGCAAGGATGTGGAGAAAAGGGAACCCTTATGTGCTGGTGATAGGAATGCAGACTAGTGCAGCCACTGGGGAAACACTATGGAATTCCCTCAAAAAATTAAAAATTCAACTGCTGTTTGATCCAGTAATTTCACTTCTGAGAATATATCCTAAGAATCCCAAAACGCCAATCAGAAAGTATATAGGCACCCTATGTTCACAGCAGCATTATTAATAACTAGAGGCCCAGTGCATGAAATTTGTGCATGGGGGGGGTGTCCCTCAGCCCAGCCTGCACCCTCTCCAATCTGGGAACCCTTGAGGGATGTCCGACTGCCCGTTTAGGCCCGATCTGGGACCGGGCCTAAATGGACAGTCGGACATCCCTCTCATAATCCAGGACTGCTGGCTCCCAATCGCTCGCCTGCCTGCCTGCCTGCCTGCCTGATTGGCCCTAACTGCTTCTGTCTGCCAGCCTGATCACCCCCTAACCATTCCCCTACCAGCCTGATCGACACCTAACTGCTCCCCTGCCAGCCTGATTGCCCCTAACTGCCCTCCCCTGCCGATATGGTCGCCCCTAACCGCCCTCCACTGAAGGCCTGGTCACCCCTAACTGCCCTCCTCTGCTGTCCTGGTCGCCCCCAACTGTCCTCCACTGCAGGCCCGGTCACCTCCAACTGTCCTCCCCTGCCAACCATCTTGTGGTGGCCATCTTGTGTCCAGATGGGGGTGGCCATCTTTGACCACATGGGGGTGGCCATTTTGTGTTGGAGTGATGGTTAATTTGCATATTACTCTTTTATTAGATAGGACAGTCAAGATTTGAAAACAGCTCAAGTGTCCATCAGTAGATGAATAGATAAAAAAGCTGTGGTACATTTATACAATGGAATACTATGCAGCTATATAAAAGAAGGAACTCTTACCTTTTGCAACAGCATGGATGAACCTGGTTATTATTATGCTAAGTGAAATAAGCCATTTAGAGAAAGACAAATACCATGTGATCTCACCTATGTTGAGTCTAATTAACAAAGTAAACTGACCAACAAAATAGGACAAGAGTCATGGATACATGGGACAAACTGACATCTCTCAGAGGGGAGGAGGGTGGAGGGACAGGAAGAGATTAGCCAAAGAACATATATGCATACATGCATAGCCCATGGACAGACAACAATGTGCTGATGGCCGAGATGGGCCAGGGGCTGGTGGAGGGGGACAAAGAGGGTGACAATGAGGGGCATCTGCAATAGTGTCAACAATAAAAAAATAAAGTCAGTGGAGGCAGTTAAAGGACTATTATAGGTTGTAGGGATTTTAATATTCAAATTGTAATGTGAATTTTGGAGTGATGTACTTTGTTTTTAGACTGATTTGATCCATCAGGCTTGGAAACTATAGTCTGTGATGTTCCCCAAGAGTTAATGTCCAGTATCTCTAAACTGCCCTTACTTCTAAGGCAGTGGTTCTCAATTAGACATAATTTTGACCCCCTTCCCAGAGAATATTGGTGATATCTCATTGGTTGTCACAATATTTTTTGGTGGTGGTGGGATACTGACATCAGTGGAGGTCAGGGATGCTGCTAAACATCTTACAATGTACAGGACAGCTCCACAACAAATAAATATCTGGCATAAAACATCAAAAGTGCTAAAGTTGAGAAACCTTTGGATTGGAGCAGAGAAAGCAAACAAAACAAAACAAAAACTAGTAGCAGCCTAAATCTTTCCCTCTGTTTTAAAATTTATTTCTTCTCAATTAGGAAAAAGGCTTTTAAAAATGTTTGTTCAAGGCTTTGGAATTTGGTGGGATATGGAGCTCATCAGATACCTTCTCTGGATTGCTTCATTGGCTTACAGGCAGTGGAAGGAAAAGTTCTGGATCTCTTTCCAAAGTTCTTAGGGCAATGAGCTGTTCTCCTGGGAAGAGGAACTGAACCATAGCCTAGTGTTTTCCTCCATAACTGGGCTGGAGTCTGTAGCTTAATTCCCTGACCCCTGCAGGTTGTCAAGTTGTCACAGTCACCAGGACCCCCAATATATTATTTAGAATCAGAATGTTTGTTTAAATGCCTAGGCAAAATGGATCTGGCATTTCTGTTGTACTGCAGTAAAAGATTAGTGCTTACATAAGCCAGCTAAATGCAAAGTCAAGGTGACTCTATTTTATGTATCACATTAACATAGAACTGCAAATCCTTGGGGCACATTTCAGGAATTGAAGGAAGTTGTAGCTCCACTGCCTGCAAAAGGGAAAAAAGATGCATGCAATTTGGAGAAATAACATGGGTAATGGTAACTGCATAGAATATTGGCGTCTTTCCAATTTGGAAGCTATCTATGCTGTGGAGCAGTCTGTAAAGAAGATTTGGCAGCACCAAGTTCAATGGACCAACTGTGTCCACTTCTTTCTTTTCACTATTTTCTCCTCTACCCCGACCAGAATGTACTTCAAGTGTCATTGCTCCATATTTACTGCTCTCCAACATTTCAAAACAGTGCAAGCTAGAATTTGCCTTGGCCATCCAACCCACTTTCAGGAATTGCTCCACTAAACAATCAGCTTTGTGAGGGGAGGGACCTATTCTTACTGCTTTATTAAATCTTCAATATCTAGCACAGTGTCTGGTACATAGTAGGTGCACAAAAATGTTTGTTGGACAAAAATATGAATAAACTTTTTTGTTTCTTTTTTTGTTGTTGCAACTGAGACCTATATTGTCTGAATTGTATCTTTGGTGGTGCTATTGATCAGATGACCTACCTCCATCTACACATATCCAATGCATATCCCCTTGAAAGTGGTTTTCAAACTTAGTCATACATAACAATTGTGTGGAGGGCTTGTTAAGACACAGATCGCTGGCCCCCACCCACAGAGTTTCTGATTCAGTCAGTCTTGATGGGGCTTGAGAATTCCAATTTCTAGTAAGTTCCCAGGTGATGCTAGTGTACTCTAAATTTCCCAGAGGGAACATTGAAAACCACTGTCCTAGGTGTATGCTATGGTTATTTATAGTTGACATGATCTGACCACAACTGAGAACACAGTGTTATTGATTAGCTCTTTTGGTGGAGAGGAAACAATATGAAGTAAAAATAAATGTTCAACCTTATAAATAATTTTTAAAATGCTAATTTAAAAATTGAGTCCCTTGCCTAAAAGATTGGTAAAGAAAAAGGAGACTGTCTCATATTGGCAAGAGATCGGGTATTTCACTCTTTACTTCCAGAAGTCCATTTTGGTGCAGCCTTTTCCACACTGGCTATTTCTTTATTATCCCTCAGCTTAATTGCCCCTTCCTTAGAGAAGCTTTCCATGCTTGCTTAATCCAAATAAATATTGTTCTTATCCTTCACAGTGTTTGATATTTTATAAATAGCTCTATATATTTATTAATATGTTTACTGGTTTATTACCTGCTATCTCTACTAGATTATAACCCCTGGAAGGTTGGTAGCATAGATATTTTGTTAATTGCTCTTTCTCTAGCATCTAGTATTATGCATGGCACCTAGTACTAGTAAGATCTCAAATTTTCAATTAATATCTGTTGCTTAGTGCTATTTGTAGTTGAGAAGTTTTAAATAATTTAAATGGCCAGCATAGGTGTGTTTTTTTTAATTGGTAGATTCAGTCAGTAAACTGTTTTGCATCACTAAATATATTGTTGTAGAAATACATCTACTTACAATAATGAGGCCAAGAAATATAGGGAATGATAAAAAATTTCCAAAATAGCAATAGCAATCTGGCAAAATTTGGGGGAAAATAATTTTTCTCATTGACTCTAAAATGCCATGATCTTAAGACACATCATCTATATGGTAATCCTAACCATATTTGTGAGGGTGGCACTTCCACATCAAATGTAAGCATCCATTGGAACACATAGTCCAATTCCAGAAACATGAGCATAAGAAAGAAAATGCATGATAGAATCTAATATGTATAAAAATGTCTGGAATATTATACACTATGGTATAAATAATAGAGTCATGCTCTGCTTAATGACAGTTTATAATTTCTGAGAAATACATTAGGCAATTTCATCTTTGTGTGAGCATTATAGAGTACACTTAAACAAACCTAGATAGTTTAGCTTACTACTGTAATTATATATGCTACTAGTAGCCCATTTGCAGGAAGAATCCTGCAAGTGGCCGCTGTGGCTGTGTGCGCTGCCGCTGCCACTGCAGCCGCCATTGCGGCCGCCATGCCTGCACCTGTGCACCGCTGCCACCAGCCCTGCTCCACCCTGCTCCACTCCGCTCCACCCCGCTCTGCCCCGTTCCACCCCTCTCTGCCCTGCCCAGGCTTTCCCTCTGGCAGCCACCTTGCTTTCCGCTTTTCCTCTCTCTTCCTTCTAAGTTGTCTTCAGTCTTCACTCCTCCCTCCTTCAGCATATGCAAATTAACCGCCATCTTTGTTGGGTAATTTGCATACTCATCCCGATTGGCTGGTGGGTGTGGCTTGGGTGTAGTGAAGGTGTGGTCAATTTGCATATTACTGTTTTATTAGGTAGGATACTTTTATAGGACTGGTGGCACAGGTTTGCTTACATGAGCATCACTACAACTGTAATTGAGTAATTGTAGTGTAAGCCCTGACAGTTGACTTTTCTTTTTGTAATGCAAGTGCTTTGATTTCCAAGACATCTACTTCAAAAATGACAATCTCAAATAAACATTACCACTCAACTAGATAAAGAACCAGGCTGCTTCCCCCATGAAATCCTAGGCTTCCATCCTTGACCACCATAAAAACAAAACTCAGGCCTGTGCGCTCCCTCAGCTCATTTTATTCTATATCTCTTTCTCTCTCTCTTAGCCCTTGGTGTACCTTGTATACGCCAAAGGCTGTAAGTAATAAACTTATTTTGTTCAAAGTTTCCTAATGGTTATTGCTGAAAGGCATCTTGTAATTGTAATAAGAACAACAGGGTTGGTTCAATTGTAACATTGGTTTAGAAAGGAGAGATGTTCCTGGGAAGATCATGTGGGCCTAGTTGAATGTCCCCAGTCATTTCTAGCTTATAGTATTACTATCAATAAACTGAGACTGGCACAAAACAGTAAGGCATTGTGCTACAACATTAGGAAGGCTACCATGTCACTGAGTGATAGGAATTTTTCAGCTCCATTAGAATCTTAGGAGACCGCCATTGTTATGTAGTGATCCATTATTAACCAAACATCATTATGTGGCATATGACTTTTTTTTTTCTGGACAGGTATTTTGGGGTGTTTATTTAGTGGTACTTTGATTTTTTTTCTTCTTTTTGCTTATTTGCAGTTTCTGACTTTTCTGTAATGAGCATGATTAACTTCTGCAATAAATCTTTAAGATACTCTGTTTATCTCTCCATCCTTGGAGATTAATCAGGCACAAGAGGATACCTTCACCCCTGCCTCATGCCCTGGAAGTGAAATGCTTAGCAGCAAGTGCTCAATGAGTTTGAGTCATTACAAAGCTGAGAGAATCTTATCTTTCTGCCTCCAGACTTGGTATATTAAAAGAAACACTGGATTTGATATGTATAGACCTGCTTTTGAGTCATTGAAAAATATATATAACCTTGCTATTTTTCATCTGTGAAATGGAGAGACAGCATACCTATCACAATTGTTTAGAAATGGCATGATGCATATGAAAGCTCTCTGAAGCTGTAAACTGCTCTTTAAATGTGAATTATTACTATTTGTGCACATACAGCAGCTGTATTTCATCTTGCCTAATAATGCCAAGTACCAAGGGACCAAGGGACTGTCTGGTCTTAATTATATTCTTGTGTACCTTTTTCTAATTTGGGTAAGAAATTATGTCTTTTTATGTCCCCCCCAAAAAAATCTATCTGGAAGCACCACACTGCAGGGGGTCACCAGGGCAGGGACTGAGAGACAGCACGTTATGGGCTTAAATATATTTTTAATTTTAAATATAAAATTTTGGACCTGAGTATGAATATACAAGAAGTTATTTGGATATAGAACTTGGTTTGAGATGCTGTGGGAATGGTGGTGGGAGACTTCCATAGTCAAATAAGTTTCACAAAACCAAAAAAAAAAAAATGAAAACTCTATATACCTTACTACTATAATACTCTGAGAGATGCACAACATACATTAGAACATTAAAGGCTATGAGAAGTCTTACAGTAAAGGTGCCTGTTTGCCTTTGTTTATCCCAGAATTTTCCAGACAGATTTGATTTTCTGCTTGTAACATTTGTTTACATTCTGTATGAACACATACAGGGCAATAATGCCTTGGATGATTATTCGGAGACTATTGGTTTCCCACGTGGTATGTTGTAAAAGACAAAATAATAAATGCCCTGGTTTCTGCTTTTATGGATGGCTATTCGGAGACTATTGGTCTCCCACATGGTATGTTGTAAAAGACAAAGTAATAATAAATGCCCTGGTTTCTGCTTTTATGGATGGCGATATTGGTTTGGTGAAAGCAAAACCAAATAACTGGGTTTGAGCAAATATATGTGTGTGACTTGAGGCATAGGAAAATGAAGGATGTGTGTGTGTGTGTGTGTGTGTGTGTGTGTGTGTGTGTGTGTGTTGCTGAAAAAAATCTGTGGAATTGGAAGAGGCATTAATAAGAACATCTAGTTCAGATATGAAAAAACCAAAACTCAGAGAGAAAAAAGGCACTTGTTTGAGACCACAGGTCTCCCACCTACCACTTACCAGTTTTGCTTTGTTTCTGCTATGCAATTTTGTTTTCTAACCTTCCCAGGAAGAATATAAAGGGTTAAGGAAAGAGTAGAAGAAACATTTTTGCCATGTCTAACAGTACTTTGTAAGGCAAAAAGGATTCTGTCATATTTTATTTTATTTTAGTCTCAGAGAGTCCCTGTCAAGGAACAGAACAGGGGTTAGTATGTAAAAATTCCTAAGTGGGTCAAAAATCAAAGGAGGTTAACTGATGTGCTTAAGGTCCCATGGTTAGTTACAGTACTAGGACTAGAACCCAAGTATGCTGATTACTCTATTTGCCATCTCCAACACACACACACACACACACACACACACACACACACACACACACACCATTCCTCTGCTGTGCCTTAAGAGGCCAACTCCAGCAGAACATACAGGTTAGGTTCTATATGCAAATTGATCTCTGAAAGTAATATATATATATTAGAGGCCTGGTGCATGAATTCGTGCATTGGTGGGGTCCGGCCAGCCTGGCCAGGGGGAGGGTTGGCTGGCCTGCCTGCTGATCGAACTCTTGGTCGAGGGGACAATTTGCAAATTAGCCTTTTATTATATAGGATATACACTGAGTGGCCAGATTATTATGCATTTATAGATCATAATAATCTGGCCACTCAGTGTATGTATTATACTAGAGGCCCAATGCATGAAATTCATGCAAGAGTAGGCCTTCCTTCCCCCAGCTGCTGGCACTGGCTTCCCTCTGGCACCTGGCACCCAGGCTTCCCTCACAACCCTGGGTTCGTCTGGAAGGTTATCTGGAAGGACGTCCAGTCTAAATAACATATTACGCTTTTATTATTATATATTATATTATATTATATATACTTATCATAGTGGTAGTGCCCCTCCCCCATTGAGGTATGAGGCTGAAGGGTGGGGTATCAGTAACAGAGTAAGGGGAGGAGTCAGAGGGAAACACCATGCAATTTGAAGAAAACATGTCAGCTAATAAGAACATTAACATAGTGTACTGAAGGACAATGCAGTCTAATTGGAGAAATGAAATGGACACACTTTACAAAGAATCTCACAAATGTTTTAATGATTCAAATTCTGGAAGCTGACATTTAAATCAATTTTGGGAACTTGGTTTTCATTTTTCTGTAAAGAGGTATTTATGTTGTCTCCCTTTCAAAGCCACATCATAAAAGAATATTAAACCAAGAACATATTTGAAATTATGATTATTGGTAATAAAAATATGGTAGGCTGGAATACCAGTTTATTCTTTGAAAGACAATAAATGGAGATAATAATTTGTTTGATGTATCTTGAAAGTAGTCCTGAAGTTAAAAAAAAAAAATAGTTCAAGGAACTAAATAAAGATTAGTAAAGACTTGAAGAATCTGTAGATACCTTCCCAGATTTTGGAGTAGAGTGGTAAGGAAAGGACTTTGAAGTCAGATAATTTGAGTTTGCAACTTTCTAGCTGTATAACTTAGATTCTTTGAACTTCAATTTCCTAATCTATAAAATGGTGATAGTATCTATGTTTTCAGGACTAAATGAAATTCTGTATACTTAGAACCTATTATAACACTTGGTCTATAGCAGGTTCTTAATAAATACCATTCCTTTCTATTTAAAGGGTTTTAGATGTTAATGACACCAGTTCTGATCTTTGGGTATCAATAGCACCATCCCCTTAACACATTATTTAAAATTAATAGAGGAATGATTACTAGTTGGGACTATATGAATACACTGAGTGGCCAGATTATTATGATGTCTGAATTCATAATAATCTGGCCACTCAGTGTATATCCTATATAATAAAAGGCTAATATGCAAATTGTCCCTTCGAACAGGAGTTCGACCAGCAGGCAGGCTGGCCAATGGCCCATGTCTCCTTCCCCTGGCCAGGCTAGCCAGACCCCACCCATGAACGAATTCATGCACCGGGCCTCTGATGCATGAAATTTGTGCATTGGGGGGAGGGGGAGGTTTCCCACAGCCCAGCCTGCACCCTCTCAAATCTGGGACCCCTCGAGGGATGTCCGACTGCCCGTTTAGGGATCGGGCCTAAACGGGCAGTCGGACATCCCTCTCACAATCCAGGATTTCTGGTGCCCAACTGCTTACCTGCCTGCCTTCCTGGTTGCCCCTAACCGCTTCTGCCTGCCAGCCTGATCACCCCCTAACCACTCCCATGCCAGCCTGTTTGCCCCTAACTGCTGTCCCCTGCAGGCCTGGTCACCCCTAACTGCCCTCCCCTGAAGGACTGGTCCCCCCCAACTGCTCTCCCCTGCAGGCCTGGGTCCCCTCCAACTGCCCTTCCCTGCATGCCCGGTCAACCCTAACTTCCCTCCTCTGCTGGCCTGGTGACCCCTAACTGCGCTCCCCTGCAGGCTTGATTGCCCCCAACTGCCCTCCTTTGCAGACCTGGACCCTCCCAACTGCCCTCCCCTGCTGGCCATCTTGTGGTGGCCATCTTGTGTCCACATGGGGGCAGCATCTTTGACCACATGGGGGCAGCAATCTTGTGTGTTGGAGTGATGGTCAATCTGCATATTACTCTTTTATTAGATAGGATAGAGGCCTGGTGCACAGGTGGGGGCCGCCTGGTTTGGCCTGAAGGGTGTCCTGGATCAGGGTGGGGGTTCCCTTGTGGCATGGGGCGGCTTGGGTGAGGGGCCTGTGGTGGTTTGCAGGCTGGCTATGCCCCCTGGCAACCCAAGCAGAGGCCTTGGTATCTGGGGTTTATTTATATTGTACAATTGAAACTTTGTAGCCTAGAGCAGAGCCAAGCCTTCTGCTTGCTCAGTGGCAGCAGCCATTTCTGTTGGGGTTTATGTATCTTCAATAATTGAAACTTTGTAGCCTTAAGCAGAGGCCTGGGCAGGCCAGGGTGTGTGGAAAGCTTGGCTTCCTCCGTTGCCGGGAGCAACCCTAGCCTCCCGTTCTTTCCAGCTCCGTGGCTGCCGCCATTTCTCTTTGAATTTGTTTACCTTCTATAATTGAAACTTTGTAGCATTGAGTGGAGGCCTGGGCCAACAATGACAGGCAGAAAGCTTGGCTTCCTCCATTGCCTGGGAAACCCAAGCCTCCCTCCTGCTCTCTGTGGCTGTAGCTCTCTTGGTTGGGTTTATTTGCATATTCGCTCCTGATTGGCTGGTGGGCGTGGCTGGTGGGCATAGTCTATGGCTGTAGCATACACACACACACACACACACACACACACACACACACACACACACACACTGAGTGGCCAGATTATTATGTATTCTGAGATCATAATAATCTGGCCACTCAGTGTAAGTGATGGAGAATTGTTTCTGGAGTTGAAAACTGTGCCAGGGAGAAGATATAGGAAGGGTATGGAAGTGTGTATGTGTGTGTGTGTGTGTGTGTGTGTGTGTGTGTATGAAAGAATTTCCTGAGGAGCCAAGATGGTGGCGGAGGTGAATAGCTGATCTGTTGCCTCGCATGGCAATACAACTAAAACATGGACTAGTGAGCGCGGCGACTCCTGTTCGCGTCTCCCCAGACCGGGCGGCGAGGAGGAAACTGCAGTTTTTGCTGTAATCCCTGCTGAATGGCCTCAGGCAGTAGCTGACCTACACTCCATTGGAGACCCAGAAACGAGGGCATCTAGTGGTCAGTGTGAGATGACACCAGATTTCAAGCACTCGCATAAGGGACACATTCAAGAGGCAGACTCAGTGAGCGCCAAAGCCTTGCTGCACCAAGACCCGGCCCATAAACGTGTCTCCTGCACAGCAACTCTTCCTTTATAGACAAAGAGGGTCCTCACGGCCAATTGGCCTGGAGGACAATTCCTCCCAGTCACACCAACAACAATCAAGACTTAACTATACAAAGGAGGACCAAGATGGAGGCATAGGGCGGAAGCCTGATTGTTGCCTACCACAACAATTTTGAGACGACGATGGGAGAGCAGAGCAGACACCATCCAGAACCACCGGAGGGCTGGTTGAGCAGATGCTCTACAACTAGAATAAAAGAGAGGGGTACGCGGGATGATGCTGATGCCGGTGACCCAAAGACCACACTTTAAGAACTACGGCTCAGGCGACACAATGGCAGCCTGGAACGTGCTCGGCGCAGTTCCCCCGGCGGTCTCTGGCTGAGGGGACGGCTCCACTCACTGCCGAGCACAGACAGATGAGCCCCTGGGAGACATGGGGTGGGAGACTCCACGCTTGCTGACCTCTGAGTCCTTCAAGAATCTCAACGCCCCGGAAGCGGTCAAGTGTGCACGCTCGGCAACCGGCCACCGCTGCAGACCCAAGGGCCAACGCAGTGACACCAGACCAGCCCGCTGCCGTGCACCAGGCACACCGGAGCTTCGCCGAGCCTGCCGCCCAATGAGTTCTATGGAAGCCGCCCTGAAGCTCTGAGAAAATGGCCGAAGGAATTGCTGAGAGGGAATTGACCAACAGGAATTGGGATCAAGAAGATGAAACCCCGCTGGGACCTGGGTCCGGGTGAGGCCGCGCACCCCTGGGTCCGGGTGAAGCTGGGAACTGGGTCAGGGTGAGGCTGGGTTCCAGGTCCGGGCGAGGCCACATGCCCCTGGATCTGGGTAAGGGCGCACGCCCCTGGGTCCGAGTGAAGCTAGGTCCAGGGCCCGGGTGGGGCCGCCCCCCTGGGTCCGGGTGAGGCTATGCGCCCCTAGGTCCGGGTGAGGCTGGATCCTGGGTCCGGGTGGGGCCGTGCGCCCCTGGACCCTGGTGAGGCCACATGACCCTGGGTCTGAGAGAGGCCACACGCCCCTGGGGTCCGGGTGAAGCTGGATCCCGGGTCCGGGTGAGGCCATACGCACCTGGGTCCGGGAGAGGCTGGGTCCCTGGGCTCGGGTGTGGTCGCACGCCCCTGGGTCTAGGTGAGGCCGTGCCCCTGAGTCCGGGTGAAGCTGTATCCCAGGTCCGGGTGAGGCCGTGTGCCCCTGGATCCGGGTGAGGCCACATGCCCCTGGGTCTGGGTGAGGCCACGTACCCCTGGGTCTGGGTGAAGCCGGATCCCAGGTCCGGGTGAGGCCGTGCGCCCCTGGATCCGGGTGAGGCCACATGCCCCTGGGTCCAGGTGAGGCCACGCGCCCCTGGGTCTGGGTGAAGACGGATCCCGGGTGAAGCTGAATCCTGGGTCTGGGTGAGGCTGTGTGCCCCTGGATCCAGGTGAGGCCATGCGACCCTGGGTCTGGGAGATGCCACGCGCCCCTGGGTCCGGGTGAAGCTAGATCCCGGGTCCGGGTGAGGACGTGTGCCCCTGGATCCGGTTGAGGCTGGGTCCCAGGCCCGGGTGAGGCCACACGCCCCTGGGTCCGGGTGAGGCCACACTCCCCTGGTCCGGGTGAAGCTGGATCCCGGGTCTGGGTGAGGCCGTGTGCCCCTGGATCTGGGTGAGGCCACGCGCCCCCTGGGTCCAGGTGAGGCCACTTGCCCCTGAGTCCGGGTGAAGCCGTGCCCCTGGGTCCGGCTGGGACCAGGCCAGAGGGAGTCGGACATGCATTGCCACCATTTGTCCACCATCCAGAGCTGAGGGGTCGGTGCCGACATGTACACATGGGGAACTGGTGGACATTGAAATTGGGTCTCAAAAGAACTGGTGGTCCAGAAAGAAACTCACTGCAGACTGATTCATTTGCCTGTCAGCATAACTATTATTGCTCATCTCACATTCAGTTCTTATAAGTATATCTCTAGTGACGCATGATCTCGCTCATCTAGGGGAAATGATGAACAACATAGACTGATGAACAAGAACAGAACCAGAAACAAGGAGGCATCGATCGGACTATCGGGCCTCAGAGGGAGGATAGGGGAGGGAGGAGGGAGGAGGGAGAGATCAACCAAAGGACTTGTGTGCATGCATATGAGCCTAACCAGTGGCTAAGTTCAACAGGGGGTTGGGGCATCCGTGGGGAGGGGTGTGGGATGGGAATAGGGGGATGAGGACAAATATGTGACACCTTAATCAATAAAGAAATTAAAATTAAAAAAAAGAAAGAATTTCCTGGTGTGACTATGTTGAGGAAATGGGGAGCATAACAAATGTACACTTACTCTGAGATGGGAGAGAGGAGGTGGCAGGAGAGGTGGTATTGCACCAGGTATCTGTCCTCCCATATATGAGAGTGCTTAATGTAATAAAACTCTTTTTAAGTAACCCATTAGCTCACATGTATCAAATTAGCTCATAGGTATCTTGCTTACATGTATCTAATTATTGTACTAATTGTAATTTTATTAGGTGTACCAGTTAATAATGTGGATTTTTTTCAATAGATGGAGTTACACATATCTTAATATACATATGCAATTTGATATGTATGCTATTTTGTTGTATTGACAACAAGCTTCAAAACTTCATATGTCAAATTTGCTAAACTCATTAACATCATAGATATTTTTACACTTAAAAATGTCAAATTTCATGCCAAAAAAAGAACATTTGCAGGAAGTTTTAATTCATTACTTTATTTTGAAGAAAAATGCTGCTGAATACTTCAGGAAGCTTATGGTGAACATGGTCCATCTCAAGATACTTGTGAACGCTGGTTTAGATGCTTTAAAAGTGATGATTTCTATGTGAAAGCCAAAGAATGTCCAGGTCAACCGAAAAAGTATGAAGACCAACAATTACAAGCATTATTGGATGAAGATGCGTGTCAAACTCAAAAACAACTTGCAGAAAGATTAAATATTGCTCAGTAAACAATTTCTGATCGTTTACAAGCAATGGGAAAGATTTTAAAGGAAGAAAAATGAGTGCCACATCAACTGAATGAAAGACAAATGGAAAACCGAAAAGTCATCATTAAAATGTTGCTTCAATGGCACGAAAGTGTTTTTTTGCATCGAATTGTGACTGGTGATGAAAAGTGGTGCTGCAAATGGTAAGAACTTCTTTTTTATAGCAGTGTAGTATTCCATTGTGTAGTTGTACCATAGTTTTCTAATCCACTCATCTGTTGATGGGCATTTAGGCTGTTTCCAAATCTTAGCTATTGTAAATTGTGCTGCTAAGAACATAGAGGTGCATATATCCTTTCTGATTGGTGTTTCTAGTTTCTTGGGATATATTCCTAGAAGTGGTATTACTGGGTCAAATGGCAGTTCCATTTTTAAATTTTTGAGGAAACAATAAAAAAATGTTAAAAAAAGAAAAGTGGATTTATTTTGAGAGTCCCAAATGCACAAAATCATGGGTTGATCCAGGTCAACCATCAACATCGACTGCAAGGCCAAATCACTTCAGAAAGAAGACAATGCTCTGCCTTTGGTGGGATCAGGAAGGTGTGGTGTATTATGAGCTTCTAAAACCAGGTGAAGCCGTTAATACTGATAGCTACCGGCAACAAATAATCAATTTGAACTATGCTTTGATCATGAAATGACCAGAATGTTCCAGAAGACATGGCAAAGTAGTTTTGCTTCATGATGATGCACAATCACACACTTCAAAACCAGTTTAAAGACACGTTAAAATATCTTGCCTGGGAGTATTAACCCACCAGTGCCTGCTGTATTCACCAGACGTTGCTCCTTCAGATTACCACTTGTTCTGATCCATGGCACACGCACTTTCTGAGCAGCACTTCAAAACATATGAAGAAGTGGAAAATTTGGTCTCTGAATTGTTTGCCTCAAAACAAGAAAATTTCTATTGGGAAGGTATCCACAGGTTACCTGAAAGATGGGGAAATGTGTAGCTAGCGATGGACATTACTTTGAATAAAGCACTTTTGATGTTTCTCTTGAAATTATCATGTTTTCTTTGATTACAAAGTCTGCTTTTATTAACTGGTACACCTAGTACACAAATCTTAATAAAGCAAACCTGGCCAGCCTGCTATTTGGTAATATTTTGTGACTCATTGGTTTAGGTGTATATATGCAATTAAAAAGTATTACAAGCTCCATATTCTTCAAGTTTTTCTTTTTCTTTATTCATTAGAATGCTCAACTGATCTAAAAAAAAAAAGGTGAGGTTTGACTCTAATCCAAAGAGATTACAATAGCTTGAGATGATGTGGGAGTATGCAGTAAACAGGATAGGGTAAAAGAATATGGGGAAATACCTCTTGGAGACAACATCTTGTGAGCTGGGCTTTGAAGAGAGTGGCATGGATTGGTAGTGGAGGGGAATGAATTGTTACAGAAGAGGAATGCTGTGTTAAATAATGATAAAAGAAGGGCTCAAGAAAGTATCTTAGCACACCAAAATGAGGTTTAGGTGAGGGTGATAGAGGCTAAATTAATGTACATGGATTTAACTTGGTAGGCAATATGGAGGCAAAAGGAAGCCATTACACAATATTGCAATAGGAAGTGGCAATGTGGTAAAAAGAGTATATAACCATGATCATAGCCATGGTATGTTTTGGTGGTTCCCAAATCTAGATTAGAAAATACAAATGCCTAAGTGGAATTACCAAAATATTTTAATTAAAGGAGTGGGGTTGACAGAGGTGAGCATAGGAAGTCAATGGTGACATGTGAGAGAGGTGGGGACCATGGCCAGATCTAGGGATCAGAACCCAGAAGCCTGCCTATCTCCAAAGTCTATGAATACAACTACCTACCCTTTTTTGACAGTGCTCATATTGTTACTTCTTCCTGGGATGCCTTTCCTCTTTGTTTCCTAGAAAATTCTGCCTATTATCATCATCATCACCACCATCATCATCATTGTCATCGTCATCATCATCATCACTTTACTACTATTATTATTACTAGTAGAGGACCAGTGCACAAATTCGTACATGGGTGGGGTCTCTTGGGGTGGCCTGCGGGGATCGGGCCCCAGCTCGCACCCCCATGCTCACAGCTCCAGCTCACACCTAAGCCTTGCAGCTCCACAGCCCCACCTGGCACCCCACTGTGACCTGGTCCTGCCCCCTCACCCGCTCCACCATCCTTCTTACAGAACAATCCATTGGGGCCGGGCCCCCCAATCTGCTCCCTCATTGCCTGGGAGCCTGGCAGTGGCCCCTCCCCTCACTGCTGTCTGCAGGGCAATTAGCAGGGTGATCGCCCCCCGCCCCCTGCTCACACCGGCCTTGGTCTGGTGCTGCCCACTCCCCTGCTCCACGATTCCGCCGCAGTCCCGCTTTCATCAGGGCCCATCGGGGCCAGCAGCACCTCCACTGCCACCCACTGCCAGGGCTGCGTCGCCAACTCCTGCCATGTTCCATGCTGCCCCCCTGGTGGTTAGCGCACGTCATAGTGAGCAGTTGAACTCCTGGTCAAACTCCCGGTCAAACAATTGGCATATTAGGCTTTTATTATATAGCATTATATTGCTATTATAATTCAAGGCCCAAACCAGATGTAGCCTCCTTCTCATATGTATTCTATGGTACATATCTATCTTCCAATTGCTGTAACTTCTCTTGTGGTTACTATGGGACAAGATATGAGGATACCATAGAACTGGAGTTCAGAGGGGAATTGGAGGAACTCAGCCAGTCTCAGGCTATGAATACTAAGGGAAGGATCTTAAGGGCAGGGTAGAAGTTATAGAACAAAAGGAAGCTGATGATATCATCATCACTCCTTCATTTACTCTCTGCATTATTGAACTGTATTGCAATTTGTGTATGCCTGCTTATGTGGAAGTAAAGAGCATGTTTTTTAGGTTTAACTAATCTAATCCTCACAACATAAACAAATACTTTAAAATTTCTCCTGCAAACAAACCAGGGATTAAAGAAAAATGTAGTGTAAGCACATGCGAACAATAAGAAAATGGCAGAGCTAATGCCATTCTGCTCCCAGGAGGATCTATTCCTAGAATGAGCTCATGTCAGGCACATTACCAAATCAAAACAGCAACAATTTAATTAATAAACTTATAGGAAGCAGGCCAAAAAGATTTGCCAAAAGTTTTTGTGAGGTATCTTTTGAGGGGGAGGGTTCGACAGTCATTAATACCAAGAATTGAAGTTACTGAACTTAGAATTGGAAGTTCATATTGTTGTACAATGAAGGATTGGACTAAGATTTTGAAAAAGAAGTTTATTAAACACATTGATATCTATACAAACATTAGTTTAATATATTTATAGTGAAAGTAAAAAAAAACATTTTGGAGTTATTAATATATTTATAAATTATTTTAAAATATGGTTAATTTAATCTTTATTGCATACTTTAAATTTTATTTTTGTTTGTTTTATAATGTATACAATGTATTAGTTTGATTTAAGGAATGTTTATAAGCAATGATCTAGCTGTGTGACCCTGGGTTAATTACTTTCCCTCTCTGAACTTCAGTTTCTTCAGTTATAAAATGAAAGAAGTTGAGCTAGATGATCTGGAAGGTCTTTTGCATCCATAGCACCGTATGTTCAATGTATTCTGCTGCTTAGTGATGTATGAAAATTCTCTGCCAGGCAGCCTGTGCAGCTACATTTTACTAGCTAGTTTTGGTTCATTTTTTTGAGAAGGGTTGAAGGCATATGTTCATTCTAACTCTGTTTTTAGAGAGGAACCACTTTTACCATTAATTGCACTGTCTTCCTCTTGCCAGTGTCTGGCAGGCATCTTTAAAGTGGAGTTAGCAGCATAGGCAGAGTTTACAGCCAACCACAGAGTGGCAACTACAATTGTTTGATTATCTGTCATTTGACTATATGCTTAACTGAATACCACATTTATTCACATAACTTGTAAGTTATTTAAAAAATGTTTTCTTTTCTGGTTGCTCCAGTCGATAGCTGTGAAACAAAAGGTCTAGCTTCAGCAGTTTGAAAGCTTCATTAGAGCAGCTGAAGATCTCGGCAGTGTTTTTTGAATCTTTTCACTTTCAGTCATAAAACTTCATTATATCTCTTTTAGACGGTCTGCCCAAAATTTCAGAAAAGTTCCTACTTCAGCTGACAAGCAATAAACCCTAATTGGAAGGTAAAAATATAGTGAAAGAAATGTTACTTTTTTTTCAAAATTGGGGGAGAAGAGGGAAAAATGGGCAGCTAGGCAAATAAACCAAGTAAGTTTGGTCTTCCCATTAATGACTGATTTAGTAAAGACTTATAACCATTTAACTAGCTATGTGACCTTGGACAAGTGACTTTCCCTCTCTAAGCCTCAGTTTTCTTAGTTATAAAATAAATTCATTTGTGTTCATAGAACTTAAGAAATGTATCGAGAACACTAGAGGATTTTATCCCCATTGATTATTTTATTATTATTCCTAGAGACAAAAATCTGAGCCTCCTTTCTTATACTTTAGGCTTTCCCCTAAACTACCAAACCTTGTCTCCTTATTTAAAAAACAGAAATATGTGCTAAATTTTTTTGCAGCATTTATTGGTTCTACATTCCTAAGTGCCTAAATACCTTGTCAGAAAATCTTTTTACAGAATTCATTTTTCTACAGCTACAACTATACCAATTTCCTGTCCATAATTGACTTTTCCATAATTCAGAACCCAAAGATCTATCAACCATTCAAGTTGGATAAAGGGAGCTGAGAATTATTAGACCAATGGTTCTTAAGCAAGTCTCTTAGTGGGAAGAAATCACTTGGGAAGCTTATTAAAATGTAAATTCCCAAACCCCACTAGCAAAGATTCAGATTCAATGGGTTTGGGTAGCACTGAGGAATCTAACATTTCAACAAGCACTCCAGATGATTTTACAGCAGGTGACCAGTGGAGTGGTCACCATTGGAGAAACATTTCTCTTGAAAGATGCTAATGGAGAGAGACAACTAATGCCAGTTGCTGCTTAACATTTCTGAAGATCCTGGCCTATCTTTCTCCCCCAGTTCAAGTTGTATTCTAGATTAGAATACAGACCTAGAGAAAAAATATTATGAGCCTAACGTCACACAATGGGTTAGCTGCTTGAGGCAGAGACACTGTCCACGATACGTACTACCTTAGTCTTGGGAGTAGCTCTGAGGGGTGATTTCAGCATGCCTGGAGTCAGCCTGAGCTGTCCTGCTGAATTAGGAAAGTGTATGTGCAGGGCACTGATTCCTAGTCAAGGTGTTAAACACATCAAGTAATATTGTTGCTTTTTAACCATGGGTTTAAGGAATTTGGGGATGGCTTATACCAGCATTAAAAAGAATGTCATCATTTCTTTTAAAAAAAACTATTAAAATATAGCTAACATACAATATTATGAGTTTCAGGTGTACACCATAGTTACTTGTTATTCAACATTTATATAACTGAAAGAAGTGATCACAATGTTAGGTCTAGTACCCACTAGACACCGTACAATGTATTATAATATTCTTGACTATATTTCCTGTGTTGTACATTACATCCCTATGACATTTATTTGATAACTGGAAATTTGAATATGATCACCTTTTTGCCCTTCCATCCACCCCATTCTCATCTGGCAACCATCAGTTTGTTCTTTATATCTATAGTTCTGTTTCTCTTTTATTTTGTTTGTTCATTTGTTTTGTTTTTTAGATTACACATAAAAGTGAATTCATATGGCCCAGGCAGCATGGGCTCAGTGGTTGAGTATCAACCTATGAACCAAGAGATTTTAGTTTGATTACTGGTCAGGGTATATGCCCAGGTTGAAGACTTGATCCCCAGTAGGGGGCATGCAGGAGGCAGCTGATTGATGATTCTCTCTCATCATTTGATGTTTGTATCTCCCTCTCCCTCTCCTCCCTGAAATATATACATTAACACCACACACACACACACACACACACACACACACACACACATGAATTCATATAGTATTGCTTTCTTTATTGAGGTATAATTTCCATATAGCATTATTTAGATTCAGGTGTAGAACATAATGATTCAATATTTGCATATATTGTAAAATGATCACCACAGTAAGTCCAGTTATCATGTCACCTTATATAGTTACACAATTTCTTTTTCTTATTATGTGGACTTTTAATATTTACTCTCTTAGCAACTTTGAAATAATATGCAATACAGTATTATTGACTGTAGTCACCATGCTGCACATTACATCTCCATGACTTATTTGTTTTATAGCTGGATGTTGGTACCTTTTGACCCTCTTTTGATCTTATTCCTGCTCTCCATAAAGTGTTTTTGTGAGAGGAAAGAGAGCTATTGCAAACTGTTTTCTCCTAGTTCAGAGAAGTGAAGTGACTTCTCCAGAGTTGACACCCAGTGAAGATGGAACAATATTGGAGTTTCCACTCTTAGCTTTGAGCTGATATCCTAAGCTGGACTTTTTAGAGCAGTCTTATTGGCATTCAGCATAATAATAGGACAGGATGGAAAACAAGCCAATATACTAACCTTAGTCCTTTTATCTACCAGCTGGTCTGTGTAATTCCATTGACCAATGTTAGGTTTGGTAGGAAACAAAAATAAACAATTGATAAATAAAATGCCCTCAGATGCTTGCTGCAGCTTTCACTACTAAAGAATGATCCCCAATCTCCCTTAGCAGCTGGAGTGAGCAGTTGAGCTGGGGGTAAGATACTTTATTTCCACAACTTTGGTCTCTCAGAGTTAAGGTAGAGTAGAAAGGACCACTCTTAGTTTGGGGGACTAAGAAGACCTAAGAGATATGTAGGGTATAATAAGTTTTTTTTGTTTGTTTGTTTTTTACCAAGGTTTAAGTAAAAAAGAAGCATTACCTGATTTTGATAAAAAGTTTGTGCTATCAAAAAATGTTTGAAAAATCTATGATACAGTCCCACAATGTCATTTTACAGATGGATAAACAAAGATCCAAAGAGGGGATGTGACTTACTTAACTTCTTTTTAAACCTTTAAATATTTATCATTGATTTCAATTCTTACTCTTAATAACTTATAAGAGGAAAACATATTAATAATAACTAATTTATTTGTATGTGCATTACATGCCAGGAAACTGTACTATGTGCTTCATCTTTAATGCCCACAGTAGCACTGTAGGGTAGATCTTATCAGCCTCATTTTATAGATGAAAGAACTAGAGAAATTAAGCAAATAACCCACAGCCTCATAGAAAGCCTTAGATTTGGGATTAGAACCCAGAGTCTGGCTCCCGAGCCTATGAGCTTAACCATATGCATGCTGTCTCTTAAACACAAAGGGCAGGATAACCAAAATAATCACCATCACACTCTCTCTATCTTGTCAATTCCCTAACCAAAAAATCATTTTTGAGTTCTGACTGCAACAATGCTAAACCTTGACTGCTTCACTGACATTTGAAGAATTCCAACCACGGTGAAATGAGAACCCCAACTTACCAACCATACCTTGCATTACTATTAATGGACTTCACCATCTTGTCAAGCCAATTCTGCCTTTCTGGTTAATCAGCATTAATAAAACATGTTTGGTGCTATTCTTTGCACGACACATGGAATGATGTCTGCCCTCTAGGAAACTTTTCATCTAAAGCATTCTGCCATGAGCAGTGGAGCTTCTTGTTACATACTGTTAGTTTGGTTGCTATAGACTCTGACATATGATGCGGTCTCATTTCTAGAACTGTCCACATTTTTTATGAAAAACCCATTCAAACAGTGTGGTTCAAGGTATGCATTCAGTGGGCAAGGTAGCTCTCTGTAGCTCTGAGTTATGCTGGAGTTCAAAGGATGGAAGATTAGGAAGGTTAGAAAGGAGAGCCCAACAACCAAGTCAGTGATTCTCTGCTAACTCAAAAACTCCATGACCATCACTACAATCATAAACTCAGCTTAAATTTTATATTCCTCAGAGTTTTCAACTTTGACAATCTCAGAACCAAGCCAAGCTAGGGCATCAACTCCATACTGTCCAAAATACCAGAGTAGCTGTCAAAGGGAATAGATAGGGGTTTAGTAAATGGAAAAAAATTTACAAAGGTATTTCAGTTAAAGGAGGACCATGCAAAATTTATTCTGGAGGATAGAATAAGAGGAGTGGTATTAAGGTATGAAAAATTTGGTTTTCACTGAACCTCATTTAGAATCTAATACTTAAAGAGTTCTGATGGATTTGCAATGTTAAGTAAAAAATAACCAAATTATTTATCTGAAAGACACCAAGGACTGATCAAGCCCATCCCTCTTCTCTTCTCTTCTTAATCAGGGACAGAAAATGAGGTGCCTAAGAGTTGAATACAAAACTTAGGAACTTATGTATGTTTAGCCAACATGTGGTTTGAAAAATTTTTGAATTTAAGTCCTGTGGTTGGGCATGTCTTCTCCTGATCACCACAGTTCTCACTACTCCCAATTGTCTTATACCCAACCATTTTACACATTTATGTTATCTTCATGGACCCTGAAGACATTTAAATTTGTAACCTCTGCCAAACTACCTCAGAGTGATGAAATTATATACTATGTGCAGAGGGATGGCTACCCAGGGCCAAATGCAACTGTTCTGAACTTGAAACAAGAGTGAATAAAATATTCTTACAAATTCAAGTGAGGTTATGAATACTAGTAATATGTCTTCTGAAGGATTTATAGTCAATAATATTGAAATGCATATTTGAAAGTTGCCAAGAGAGTAAATCTTAAATTTGTCATTATAAGAAATAAAACTTGTACCTTTGTATGGTGACACACAGTAACGAGACTTACTGTGGTGATCATTTCATAGTGTATATTAATATCAAATCATTTTGTTGTATATCTGAAACTAATATAATATGTCAATTATACCCCAATAAAAAATGTTTAAGCTAGACTATGACTAGAAATATATCAAACTATTTTGTTCCTAGTAATGAACAAAGTGAAAAATTTCCTTCCAGCATAATCAAAACATTATTGACTGTTTTCTGCACCAAATGCCTATTTCTGAAATCCCTTTTAAAACTCTATTTATTATCCCTTCAACTTGACAAAAAGCAAGGAAAGGAAGTTAATGAAGATAAAACTCAAGTCAATAAACATGGGCATTTTTTAACAGATGGCAAGGGTATAAAGTTTAATTTGTTGAGAAGGATGAAATAAATATATTTTATATGAGAAAAAATATAACATTTTCCAACATTGATGTACATGTATATTAGGTATGAGAAAGGGTTGGTTTGCTAGTTGCAATTTGCATTCTATTTGAATACATGCCTTTATGGTTCTCCTGTAAAAAGGGAAAGATAAAACCTGTCTTTCTTTGTTTTCTTATTTCATGGGCTTCTTTGTTTTCGTATTACATGGGCTCTTAGATGAAAATGCCTGATGGCTTAATCTTGGCTTTCCATAGACTCTCCAACTATTGGCCATTTTCCAGCTCTTAATGTTCTGTTTCCCCTTTAGAAACTTCCTCCCAATGGTGAGGAAAACACTTCCTGGTTTGGCTTCATACTGATTTGTGTCTGATTCTGCTTGTGGGCAGTTAAAACTGCTCAACAACTGTTTATTAATTAAACACCCACAGGATTTCTTGGATTGTAACAAGCTCTGTCTACTTTGTAGTCAAGTTTAATTTTGATTATATCTGTACTTAATGCTACAGGAGACGCGACCAACAAGGAAAAGAGTATTGACAGAAATCTTCATCTCCTACCGAACACCAAAATTCAACCCTGTCAGATTTCCTGAAGTGTGCAAGCTCTGAGGGTGTACTTGGGGATATCCCTGGATAATAGAGCAGGCTTATTTCATTGAGAGGCCAGGCACCAGATGAGGAGAATTCAAAGCCATGTCTGAAGAGGAGTGCTGAAGGGAAAAACTGAAGATCATAATCTGAGATAAGTGTGGTGCCTGAAATCAGAGATGAAGCAAAAGAAAAGGACCTGGGTGAAGGCAGAGAAGGGGAGAAAGCAAGTTGGCAGAGTCTCTGGCTTTTGGTATGGGGTTAGAACTGTGGTTCCACACTCACCAACTTAATTTGAGCCCTCCAAGGAGGCAGGCAAGAGCAAACTTTACCAAAGCAGGCAGCTCTCTCTCTCTCTCTCTCTCTCTCTCTCTCTCTCTCTCAATCTTGTGTGTGTTCATGTGTGTAGAGGCTCTAGTGGTAGTTGGGGACACAACAGGGAGGAAAGAGTGTGAGATGGAGGGAAAGAGAGTAAAAAAAAGTCCAGAAACAGATTCTTCTGATGGAAGTCGACCGTTTTGCATTCTTTACACTAACCTACAATATGTAAAGAAGCCTAAAGAGAACTCTAACTGGAGGTTATTGAGTTTTGAAATAGTTCTCCTGTTTAAATCCAGAGTTTATTCTAATGACATAATGGTTTTTACTTTCCTTTATGAATTGTAGTCATCTTACTGTTTCTCATTTATAATATAGACGTTCTTTAGATCTCCAGGCCGTTTCATTTAATCAGCAAGATGTGTTTTCCTTCTAGACTTTAAAATCAATTGTATTGTGGCTGAGATAATCAACTTATTTAACTTTTGCCCTGCTTCATTTAGACTATTTCAATGCTTACTGACAGTAAATCTCTCCCAAACAATAAGATATCTGAGAGTAAATATGCTGTTACAAAAATATTTGAAAACTATTTATTGCCTTCCTATCATATGTAAAGCAATATGTTATTTCCATGATGTGAAGTGAGGGTTGAATAGAAAGAACTACAGAACCAAGTCCCTGCTCTTAAGGAGCTTAGTCTACTTGGGAAGAGAAAATGTTTAGACAGAAATCTACGGCTAACAATAATATAAGGAAATAACTTAAAAGGGACAGTTTTGAACATTTAGTTATTACCATGTGAAGTCTAACAACTCAATACAAAAAATCCAATTAAAATAATGAGTTTAATTTCCTCCTTTCAAATTTGAATAGCTTTTTTTTTTTACTTGCTGTCTAATTGCTGTGGTTAGGACTTCCAGTACTATGTCGAATAAGAGTGGTGAAAGCAAAATTCCCTGCTTTGTTCCTGATATTAAGGGAAACACTTGTAGTTTTTGTCCATTGAATATGATGTTGGCTGTGGGATTGTTATGTTTGAGGTATGTCCCATTGAGGTATGTTCCCTCATTCCCATTTTTCTGAGTTTTTTTAAATCATACATGGGTGCTAGGTTTTATCAAATGCTTTTTCTGAAACTATTAATATGATCATGTGAATTTTATCCTTCATTTTATGTGGTATATTGTGTATATTAATTTTTGGATATCGCCAAAACCGGTTTGGCTCAGTGGATAGAGCGTCAGCCTGCGGACTCAAGGGTCCCAGGTTTGATTCCGGTCAAGGGCATGTACCTTGGTTGCGGGCACATCCCCAGTAGAGGGTGTGCAAGAGGCAGCTGATCGATGTTTCTCTCTCATGGATGTTTCTAACTCTCTATCCCTCTCTCTTCCTCTCTGTAAGAAATCAATAAAATATATTTTAAAAAAAAGAAAAAAAATTTTTGGATATCATACCAACCTTCCACATCCAGAAAAATCCCACTTGATCCTGATGTATAATCTTTTTAATGTGTTGCTGGATTAGTTTGCTATTATGTTGAGGATTTTAACATATTTGTTCACTAGGGATATTGTCCTATAATTTTCTTTCTTTGTAGTGTCTTTGTCTGGTTTTAGAATAAAGATAGTGCTGGCCCTGTAAAATAAGCTAAGTGTTCTCTCCTTTTGAATTTTTTGCAATAGTTTCAGAAGGATGAATGTTATTTCTTTAAATGTTTAGTAAAATTTATCTGTGAAGCCATCTGGTCTAGAAGATCTGTTTGTTGGGAGCTTTTTGAGTACTGGTTCAATTTCACTAGTTGTAATCTGTCTATTAAGATTCTCTGATTCACCCTAGCTGGTTTTGCTCAGTGGTTAGAATGTCAGCTCATGGACTGAAGGGTTGCAGGTTCAATTCCGGTCAAGGGCTTGTACCTCAGTTACAGGCTCAATCCCCAGCCCCAGTTAGAGTGCATGCAGGAGGCAACCAACTGATGTGTCTTTCTCATATAGATGTTTCTACCTCTGCTCCTACTTTCCACTCTCTCTAAAATCAATGGGAAATTATATCCTTGGATGAGGATTATAAAAGAGAGAGAGAGAGAGAGAGAGAGAGAGAGAGAGAGAGAGAGAGAGCTAGCTAGATACTCCGATTATTCCTGATTCAGTTTTGGAAGATTAAATGTTTCTAGTAATTTATCCATTTCATTTAGATTGTCCAATTTGTTGGCATATAGCTGTTTGTAACATATTTTTTTCAATCCTTTGTAGTTCTTTGGTGTCATTTGTTACTTCTCTTTCATTTCTGATTTTATTTATTTGGGTCCACTCTCTTTATTCTTGATGAGAATGGTTAAAGGTTTGTTAATCTTATTTATCTTTTCAAAGAACCAGGTCTTGGTTTCATTGATCTTTTGCATTGTTTTTAGACTTTATTTTGTTTACTTCTGCTCTGATCTATATTACATCCTTCCTTCTACTTACTTTGGGCTTTGTTTGTTTTTATTTTTCAATTACCTTTAAATGTAGTTAGATTGTTTATTTGGGATTTTTCTTGTGTCTTAAGATAGGCCTGTAATTTCCCGCTTAGGACTTTCCCTCTTAGGACTGCATTTGCTGTGTCCCATAGATTTTATGTTGTTGTATTCTTATTTTCATTTGTTTCAAGGTATATTTTTATTTCCTCCTTGTCATTGTTAACCTATTAATTGTTTAGTAATATATTATTTATCCTCTATTATTTAGTCTGTGTGTTTTTTACATTTTTTTCCCTCTTGTGACTGATTTCCAGTTTATTATGGTCAGAGAGGATGCTTGGTATGATTTCAATCTTCTTAAATATACTGAGACTTTTTTGTGTCCTAACTGTGGTCTACCCTAGAAAATATTCCATGTGCACTTAAAAAATTATATTCTGCTCCTGTGGGGTGAAATTTTCTAAAGCTATCTATTAAGTCCATCTGTTCTAGTGTGTCATTTAAGGCCACTGTTTCTTTGTTGATTTTCTGTCTGGAAGATCTATTCATTGATGTCAAAGGGGTGTTATGATTCCCTACTATGACTGAATTACTGACATTCTCTTCCTTGATGTTCATCAAGATTTGCTATACATATTTAAGTGCTCCTATGTTTGGTGCATAAATGTTTACAAGGGTTAACATCCTCTTGTTGTTTTTCTCCCTTTATCTTTATGTAGTTTCCTTCTTTGTCTCTTAACAATAGCCTATTTTAAAGTCTATTTTGTATCCTAATGGAAAACTACTGGTCTTTGAAAAAAGAGATAGAGGAAGACATAAACAAGTGGAAGAATATACCATGTTCATGGATTGGTAGAATTAACACCATTAAAATGTCCACATTACCCAAACCAATCTATAGATTCAATGCAATCCCTATTAAAATACCAACAGTATATTTCAAAGTTCTAGAACAAATACTCCCAAAATTTATATGGAACAACAGCAACAACAACAACAACAACAACAAAATAACCTCATCCATCTAGAGAAAGAAGAACAAATTTGAAGGGATAACAATACCAGATATCAAATTATGCTACAAAGCCACTGTAATAAAAACAGCCTAATACTGGAAAAAAAGAATAGGCATATAGATCAATGGAACAGAACAAAGACCCCAGAAATTGACCCAAGCCATTACACTCAATTAATATTTGACAAAGGAGGCAAGAGCATACAATGGAGTAAAGATAGTCTCTTCAATAAATGGTGTTGGGAAAAAAGGACAGATACATCCAAAAATATGAAACTAGACCACCAACTTACACCATACACAAGAATAAACTCAAAATGTATAAAAGACTTAAATGTAAGTTATGAAGCCATAAAAATCCTAGAAGAAATCTTTGGCAGCAAAATCTCAGACAGCTCTCATAGCAATGTGTTTTCTGATACATATCCAAGGGCAAGGAAAACAAAGGAGTAAATAAACAAATGGTACTACGTCAAAATAAAAAGCTTTTTAACAGCAAAAGAAACCATAAACAAAATGAAAAGGGAGCCCACTGCATGGGAGAACATATTTGCCAGTGATACATCTGATAAAGGGTTAATTTCCAAAATATATAAGGAACTCATACAACTTAAAAGGAAGACAAACAGAAAAGATGGCAGCTGGCAGGACAGAGGTGAGGGAGAGGAAGTGAGTGAGTGAGGGTATGAAAGGAGAGTGTGTGGATGTGTATGGTGTGTGTGTGAGTGAATAAGGGACACTTAAATCTTGCAGGAACAGCAGGGGATAGCAGACCAGGCTCTCTTGGACAAGGAGAGACTACTACCACTGTGGGCACTCCTTGGACTGCAGGACTCGGGCACGGAGCCCACGACATCTTGAAGGGGACAGCGGCCTTTTCTAGGAACTCATCAGCACCACCACCAAGACAGGACTTTGACACTGCCCGTGACCCAGCAGCCACTCCAGTCAAAACCCCAGCTGCAGACCTGCGGACATTGGGATCTCCACCTCCAAAGGTGCACCACTCCACAGCAGTAAGTGCATCTGACCCCTCTCCAGCGGCAGAATTCCGGATACACTTTTGTGTGTTTCCAGCCACATGCAGGCATCCAGGGCACACCACTCCATAGGCAGCACCTGGGAGCCACGGGGAACCCCCTCTGTGAGACTCTGCTGGGTATGATTCTGCACAGAAAAGGGCGTGCTGCCCCACAGTAGAAATTCTGAATTTCCTCTTTGTGAATAACTGCCCGCAGACACCCCAGCTATGTAACTTCAGTGCCAGGGCCCCTCAAAGTGCGTCAGAGTTCTGCTCTGGCAAACTCGCCACCACAGATGTGCACATTTCCAAAGGGCAGGCAGCCTGAGCCCATATATCCACAGGGTCCTCTGGGGAGCTGCTTTGAGCCCCTGCTGGGTGTGATTCTGTACAGACAAGGACGTGCTGCACCGCAGTAGAAATTCTGAATTTCTTCTGCCTGAATAACTACCCACATACACTCTAGCTGCTTAACTTCAGCACCAGGGCCCCTCAAAGTGCATCAGAGCTCTGCACCAAATGCACCGCCAGTGCCAGTCTGCACGCACGCATTTCCAACTGGCAGGCATCCTGCACCCATCTATCCACAGGGCACTTGTGGGAGCTGCTGTGAGACCTTGCTGGGTGTGATCTTGGACAAACAGGGACACATTCCCCCTGGCAGTAGAAATTCTGAATTCACTCATCCTGTACACCTGCACACAGACACCTCAATTACGCAGCTTCAGTGCCAGGGCCTTTCAGAGTACTTCAGCGCCCCTTGCTGGCAAACGCACCATGGGTGCCCTTGTGAGCCTCCACTGGGAGCTTGCTCATATCCACCATAGGTAGAGCAGCAAAAGCTGAGTCTGCCCAACCCACAACTACAGAACTCTGGACACCATAGTCATTCTTTTCCAGAACGCAGGCCTCCTGAAATCCATCACCCCAACAGACGGTTCCTGGGTGCCACTGTGAGTCCCCATTGGACACACGTGATTTCAAACAAGGGCACAAGACAGCAAAAATTGGGACACCCCCTCCACGGCTGCTGACTTCTAGACACTGCATTTGTACCCTTTCAGCTCACAGACCTACATCAAGAGAACCCAAATAGCTCAAGTAGGGAGCTACAGTAGATTACCAAGCCCAGAAGACCTAAGAAGTCACACCAGTAGCACCATCCCAAAAAGAACCTGAGTATCAAACCAATTGGACCTGCAATTAAAACGTTAGAGCAAAACATGGGAAGACAAAAAAGCAATCCCCAAAGGAAATAAAAAGAGGAATCACCAGAAAGGGAGTTAAATGAAATTGAGGCTATCAGCATATACGAGAAAGAATTCAGAGTAATGGTTATAAGGATGTTTAAATGGCTGGATGACAAATACACACAACTCAATGACAAATACACACAATTCAATGAGAACTATAAGGAGCTGAATGAGAATGTCACCAACATGAAAAGGAACCAAGAGGAGATGAAGAATGACATAGCTGCAATAAAGAACACAATGGAAGGCTTAAACAGTAGACTAGAAGAGGCTGAGGACCACATCAGAGAATTAGAAGACAAGGTAGGAAAAAACACACAATCATAGCAGCAACTGGAAAGAAGACTAAAAAAGCAAGAGGAGAGCCTAAGGGAGCTTTGGAACAACACAAAATGAAACAACATTCGCATAATAGGAGTACCAGAAGGAGAGGACGAGAAGCAAGGAATAGAAAACCTGTTTGAAGAAATAATGACAGAAAACTTCCCTGATATTGGCAAGAAAAAAACTATGCAAGTCCAAGAAGTACATAGAGTCCCAAACAAGTTGAACCACAAAAGACCGGCACCAAGTCACATCATAATTAAATTGGCGAACACCAACGACAAAGTAAGAATCTTAAAAGCTGCCAGAGAGAGACAGAAAGTTACCTACAAAGGATCTCCTATTAGAATATCAAATGATTTCTCAACAGAAACACACCAGGCCAGAAGGGAATGGAATTAAATATACAAAGTGATGCAAAGCAAGGGACTGAATCCAAGAATACTATACCCAGCAAGGCTATCATTCAAAATTGAAGGTGGAATCAGGACCTTCACAGACAAAAAAGGACTAAGGGAGTTTATTACCACCAAACCAGCAATGCAAGAAATGCTAAAGGGACTGCTGGAAAAAAAAACACAAACAAACAAACAAAGAAAGAGGAAGCAAAGAAGGAACACAGGGGTAAAGAATAAAAATGGCAACAAACAAATACCTATCAATAATAACTTTAAATGTAAATGGATTAAGTGCCCCAATCAAAACACATAGAGTAATGGATTGGATAAGAAAACATGATCCATATATCTGCTGTCTACAAGAAACCCACTTAAGAAAAAAAGACACACAGACTGAGGGTGAAGGATGGAAAAAATTTTTCAGGCCAATGGAAATGAAAAAAAAAAAAACTGGGATAGCAATACTTATATCTGACAAATTAGATCTAAAAGTGAAGGACATAAAAAGACATAAGGAAAGCCACTTCATAATACTAAAGGGAGCAATACAACAAGAAGAAATAACTTTAGTAAACATATATGCACCCAATACAGGAGCACCCAAATACATAAAAAAAACTCCTAGAGGCTATCAAGGAAGAGATTGACAGCAATACAATCATAGTAGGGGAATTTAATACCCCACTATCACCATTGGACAAATCTTCTAAACAAAAAAATCAGCAAAGAAACATCAATCCTAAATGACTCATAGACCAGATGGAATTAATTGACATCATCAGAACATTTCAACGCAAAGCAACAGAATATACATTCTTTTCAAGTGCACAGGGTCATTTTCAAAGATAGACCATATATTATGTCACAGACAGTCTCTTCAAATTCAAGATGATAAAAATCATATAAAGCATCTTCTCAGATCACAGTGGCATAAAACTGGAAATAAACTACAATAAAAACAATCCAAAAAAGTCAAACACATGAAGACTAAATAGCATGCTATTAAACCATGACTGGGTTACCAGAGAGATCAAAGAAGAAATAAAAAACACCATGGCAACAAACAACAAAGAAAACACAACAATCCAAAATCTATGGGACAAAGCGAAAGGAGTCTTGAGAGGGAAATTCATAGCTCTACAAGCCTACTGCAAAAAACAAGAAACAATGGTAATGAATTACCTAACCCTACAACTCCAAGAGTTAGAAAGAGAGTAACAAGAGAATCCCAGTGTAAGCAGAAGGAAGGAAATAATAAAGATCAGAGCAGAGATAAACGATACAGAGACCCAAAAAACAATACAAAAGATCAACAAAACCAAGAACTGGTTCTTTGAAAGGATAAACAAGATTGATGAACTTCTAGCCAGGCTCACCAAGAAGCAAACAGAGAGGACCCAAATAAACAAAATCAGAAATGAAAGAGGAGAAATCACAACAGACCTCACAGAAATACAAAGGATTGTTACAAAATACTACGAACAACTCTATTCCAACAAACTGGACAACCTGGAGGAAATGGACATATTCCTAGAAAAATACACCTTCGAAAACTCAATCAGGAAGAATCTAAACATCTCAATAGGCCAATAACTATGGAAGAAATTGAAGCAGTCATCAAAAAGCCTCTGGCAAGCAAAAGCCAGGGGCCAGATGGCTTCACAGGGGAGTTTTACCAAACATTCAAGGAAGAACATTAATCTATCCTCCTCAGCCTATTCTAAAAAATTCAAGGGGAAGGAACACTTCCAATCTCATTCTATGAAGCCAGCATCACCCTAATACCAAAACCAGATAAAGACAACACAATGAAAGAGAATTACATGCCAATATCCCTCATGAACATAGATGCCAAAATTCTCACCAAAATTCTAACAAATCGGATTTAGCAGTAGATCAGAAAGATCATACACCATGACCAAGTAAGATTTATCCCAGTGATGCAAGGATGGCACAATATCCACAAGTCAATAAATGTGATACATCACATACACAAATTCAGAGATAAAAACCACATAATCATATCAATTGATGAAGAAAAAGCATTTTACAAAATCTAACACCCATTTTTGATAAAAACTCTCAGCAAGGTGGGAATAGAAGGATAATACCTCAACATAATAAAAGCCATATATGACAAACCCACAGCCAATATCATACTCAATGGGCAAAAAAATAAAACAATTTCCCCTAAGAACAGGAACAAGACAGGGATGCCCACTCTCACCATTCCTTTTCGACATAATACTGGAAGTATTAGCCATTGCGATTAGACAAGAAGAAGAAATAAAAGGCATCCAAATTGGAAAAGAAGTAAAACTCTCTTTATTCGCAGATGACATGATATTGTATATAAGAAAACCCTAAAGACTCCATCAAAAATTATTAGACTTAATAAATGAGTTCAGCAAGGTAGCAGGATGCAAAATCAAGTCCAAGAAATCTATGGTATTTCTATACACCAATAATGAACTTACACAAAGAGAGACTAAAAAAGCAATCCCATTTACCATCACACCAAAAAAATTCAGATACCTAGGAATAAACTTAACTAAGGAGGTAAAAGGCCCATACGTGGAAAACTACAGGACACTGAAAAAAGAGATATAGGAAGACATAAACAGATGGAAGAACATACCATGTTCATGGATTGGAAGAATCAACATCATTAAAATGTCCATACTACCCAAAGCAATCTATAGATTTAATGCAATTCCCATTAAAATACCAACAGCATATTTCACAGACCTAGAAAGAAGTCTTCAAAAATTCATCTGGAATAAAAAAAGACCCCAAATAGCTACAGCAATCCTGAGAAAGAAGAACAAAGTAGTTGGGATCTCCATACCAGATTTATCTGTATTACAAAGCCACTGTTCTCAAAACAGCCTGGTACTGGCACAAAAACAGGCATATAGACCAATGGAATAGAATAGAGAACCCAGATATTGACCCAAACTACTATACTCAATTAATATTTGACAAAGGAGGCATGAACATACAATGGAGCCAAGACAGTCTCTTCAATAAATGGTGTTGGGAAAATTGGACAGATACATGCAAAAAAATGAAACTAGATCACCAACTTACACCATACACAAAAATAAACTCAAAATAGATTAAAGACTTAAACATAAGATGGGAAACCATAAAAACACTAGAGGAATCCAAAGGCAGAGAAATATCAGACATATTCCGAACCAATTTTTTCACTGATACTGCTCCTAGGGCAATGGAAACTAAAGAGAAAATAATCAAATGGGACTACATCAAAATAAAAAGCTTTTGCACAGCAAAAGAAAACATCAACAAAACAAACACTGTATGGGAGAACGTATTTGCAAATGTTATCACTGATAAAGGTTTAATCTCTAACATTTACCGGGAAATCATACAACTTAATGAAAGGAAGATAAATGATCCAATAAAAAAATGGGCAACGGACCTAAATAGAAACTTTTTGAAAGAAGACAGAAGAAAGGCCAAGAGACATATGAAAATGGTCTCAAAGTCACTAATTATCAGAGATGCAAATCAAAACGGCAATGTGGTACCATCTCACACCTGTCAGAATGGCTATCGTCAACAAATCAACAAACGACAAATGCTGGTGGGGATGCTGAGAAAAAGGAACCCTCGTGCACTGCTGGTGGGAATGCAGACTGGTGCAGCCACTGTGGAGAACAGTATGGAGTTTCCTCAGAAAACTAAAAATGGGACTCCCATTTGACCCAGTAATTCCACTTCTAGGAATATGTCCCAAGACACTAGAAACACCAATCAGAAAGGATATATGCACCCCTATGTTCATAGCAGCACAATTTATCATAGCTAAGGTTTGGAAACAGCGTAAGTGCCCATCAGCAGATGAGTGGATTAAAAAACTCTGATACATTCTACACAATGGAATACTATGCTGCTATAAAAAGAAGGAATTCTTACCATTTGCAGCAGCATTGGTGGAACTGGAGAGAATTATGCTAAGTGAAATAAGCCAGGCAATGAAAGAAAAATACCACAGGATCCCACTCATTTATGGAAAATAAAGAACATTATAACCTGATGAATAAAAAGATAGATACAGAGGCAGTAAAGCATCGAACAGACTGTCAAATTACAGTGGGAAGGCTAGGGAGTGTTGGGGAGAGGGGGAAAGACATCAACCGAAGGACTTGTATGCATGCATATAAGCACAACCAATGGACACAAGACACTGGGGGGGAGGGGTTTGGGATGAGGGCATGTGACAGGGGGTAGGGGAGGCTGGGGGAAGGTCAATGGGGGGAAAAAGGAGATATATGTACTACTATTAAACAATAAAATATTTTTTTTTATTTTTAACAATAAAATTAAATTAAAAAAATAAAATAACAAAAAAAGGAAGAGAAACAATCCAATTAAAAAATGGGCAAAGAACCTAAATAGACACTTCCCCAAAGTGAACATACAGATGGCCCAGAGAATTACTGAAAAATGCTCAAAGTCACTAATCATCCTAGAGATGCAAATTAAGACAACAATGAGGTGTCACCTAACACCTATCAGAATGGCTACAATCAACAAAACAACAAATGACAAGTGCTGATAAGGAAGTAGAGAAAAGGGAACTCTAGTACACTGCTGGTGGGAATGCAGACCGGTGCAGCCACTATGGAAAACAGTATAAAGTTTCCTCAAAAAATTAAACATTGAACTGCCATTTGACCCAGTGATCCCACTTCTAGAAATATATGCTAAGAAACCCAAAACACCAATCAGAAAGAGTAAATGCTCTCCAGGTCCATCAATGCTGTTGCGAATGGTAAGTGTTCTTTCTTTTTTACAGCAGTGTAGTATTCTGTTGTATAGCTGTACCACTGGTTTCTAATCCACCCATCTGCTGATGGGCACTTAGGCTGTTTCCAAATCTTAGCTATTGTAAATTGTGCTGCTATGAACATAGGGATACATATATTCTTTCTGAATGGTATTTATGATTTCTTGGAATATATTCCTAGAAGTGGGATTACTGGATCAAATGAGATTTCCATTTTTAAATTTTTGAAGAAACTCCATACTGTTTTCCACAGTGGTTGCACCAGTCTGCATTCCCACTAGCAATGTACAAGGTTCCTTTTTCTCCACATTCTTGCCCGCACTTGTCATTGATTGACTTGTTGATGATAGCCATTGTGACACATGTGAGATGGTACCTCATTGTTGTTTTGATTTGTATCTCTAGGATAATTAGTGACTTTGAGCATGTTTTTATATGTCTCTTGGCCTTATGTATGTTCACTTTCAAAAAGTGTCTATTTAGGTCCTTTGCCCATTTTTTAAATTGAATTTTGACTTCCTTTTGTTAAATTATATGAGTTTCCTATAAATTTTTGAAATTAAACCCTTATCAGATATAACATTGGCAAATATGTTCTCCCCTGCAGTGGGCTCTCTTGTAGTTTTGTTGATGGTTTCTTTTGCTGTGCAGAAACTTTTTATTTTTATGTAGTTCAATTTGTTTATTTTCTCTTTAGTTTCCCTTGTCCTAGAATCTGTATCTGTAAAGATATTGCTACAGCATATGTCTGATGTTTTTCTGCCTATGGATTCTTCTAAGATTTTTATGGTTTCCCATCTTATGATTAAGTCCTTTATCCATTTTGAGCATTATGCTAAGCTAAATAAGCCAGTCAGAGAAAGAAAAATATCACATTATCTCACTCATTTGTGGAATATAATGAACAACATAAACTATGAATAAAAATAGATCCAGAGACATAGAAAAATTGAACAGAACATCAAACCTCATAGGGAAGTCAGGGGAGGGTGAGAGTGGGATAAGAAATCAACCAAAGGACTTACATGCATGAATATAAACATAACCAATGGACACAGACAGTAGGGGGTGAGGGCATGTGCTGGCGGATGGGAGCGGCTGGGGAGAGGTCAATGGGGGAAAATGAGACATATGTAATACTTTAAACAATAAAGAACTTAAATGAAAAAAGAATAAATGCACCCCTATGTTCATAATAGCACAATTTACAATAGCTAATATCTAGAAACAACCCAACTGCCCATTAGTAAAAGAGTTGATAAAGAAACTGTGGTACAGAGAGTAGGAAAAATGGCGGCTGAATAGAGACGTGTTCTAAGACTGGTCCTGGGGCAGAGAGTAAGAACAGCTGAGATTCGCACTGGAAGTGTCTGTTGGCAAGCTAAGGGACAACTAAACTCCAGGAGAAGGTGGAGGATCGCTAGGCAGGGTTCCCCTGACCATGCAGCACCCACAGCGGCTGGGTCCCCTCCTGGAGCAGCGGGCTCAGAGGAGGAAAACTCGCCATCTTACAAGGAAAGGAGGGTTTTTTTGGAGTCCTGACTTTCCGAGACAATGGCGAACACTGAACAGCTGTGAGCAGCAGAACACCGGCCCCCAATCTGCGCTAACACACGAATTCAAAGGAACTCTTCACTGCACCAAGAAAAGGTCAATTTTGCCGGGATAAGGTGAGGTTTCTCGTCCAGGAGGCAGGAGAGGGAAGCGCACGAACAGAGGGAACTGCAGGACCGGGGAAGTCTGTGCCTAAAAAAATCCACGGCTGTTAGAGCTGCCGAGATCCATGAATATGGAAGGGGGTCCTCTGACCTGCTAACAGCAGGGTTCTCTAAAAAGCAACCCATTTTGGTCTGATGAGGAGGGTCAGACTGAGAGTTTTTCGAAGGAGTGCAGGCTGCTTAGTCTTGTGCAGAGATCCACTGTCCGCACACTTGGGATTGTTCTGATTCTGATTACTAAGCCCAATACATAGGAAAACCCAGTTGGGGAATACCCTGAGAGACTGCAGGGGGAAGTTGTTTCTCTGGAAACTGGGGAGCAGAGCTGGGAGGGACCATCGGAGAGGCAGCTCTGAGGCACACACTTCCACAAACAGGTAGTGAGTGCCATAGGGGAAAAAAAAAGCTAGAGAGGCCCAGAAGTCAATCCAGAAACACTGCCACCCAGGGGCTGAAACACAAATCATCTCTGGTTTAATCAAAAATAATTACGAGAAATTAAGACACCGCCCGCTTAAAAATCAGGACTGGCTTACAATACTGAGGAACAGTGGAACGAAGGGAACTCCAATACAGCCCGGACCGGGAAACAGGCGTACCAAACAGAACAATAGAGGAAGTGAATGATCACCACTATTGCACATTTTATTCTTCTTATTTTTTATTTTAATTTAATTTTAATTTTTTTATCTTAATTTTTTATATTTAAATGTTTTATTTTTTATTTTCATTTTTTGCATCTTTTACTTAAGAAACTAATTTTTTTCCTCACTCGATTTTCACCTTTTTAATTATTACATTTTTATTTTCAATCAGCATTATATTACTATTATTTTACTTTTTTTTAAAGTGTCATTTAATTTTCTCTTGGTTTTATTTTGGGATTAGTGTCCTACATTCTATTTGCATCCTTCCTTTAACATCGTTTTACCCTATCTCAACGCTAACTTTATGCCATCACTCTCTTCCTAACCTTTTCCCTTTTGGTCTCCTGTTTATCTTAACCATTTCTGGCTTTAGATTATCCCTACTTTTTAAGTTTACCCTCTGCTAAAATTTCACCCTACTTATATATCTAATTTCCAACCCTCTGCTCCAAGTCCTTACACACCTCTCTCTATGCTACCTTAACTAAAAAAAAAAAAAATGTTTTTCTCTCTGGCCTTTTGTTGTTGTTTGCTTAAATGTTGACTAGATTGAATTTGTATGCTTTTTCAGGAGATTGTTTTGCTTATTCTTTTTTTGTTTGGTTGGTTCTTTTGCTTGCTTTGTTTTTGTTTGTTTTTTACTTCTGTTTCCCCTTGCCTCACTTGATATTAGCTGGTGTTGTAGTTTGTATTAATCTCCAGGTTTGTGTAGCTGGCATTTGCTGGGATTAGTGGTTGTTCTATTGGAGTTTACTCCCCATATTTATAGTTTGTTCCCCTTTTCTCTCTTACTATTGTTCTTGTCTCTCTTGCTTTTTTTTCTTTTCTTTTTTTCTTCTCTTTTCCCAAGTTCATTTTCACACTCCTTTTTTTGTTCTTTCTTTTTACTCTTTCTATTCCTTTCTATCCCCTAATTTGTCTTTCTCTGGGGGACACCTTTATTGGAGGTTATTAATATCATGAATGCAATTCTGTTCAGTGCCTTGTGTGTTGTACCTGGTTGTGTTGTATTTTGTACCTTTAAATCAACGCAGGAGAGAGAGAACTATATAACCAGACATCTGGAGAAAAGAGACCATGGGGAGACAAGAAACAGCCCCCATAGGAAAGAAAAGCAGGCATCACCAGAAAAGGAAGTAAATGAATACGAGGCAAGCAAACTATCAGAGAAAGAATTCAGAGAAATGGTCATAAGGTGGCTGAAAATAATGGAAGACAAATTCAACAATATGAGTAAGAACCAAGAGGAAATGAAGAAGAACCAAGAAGAAATGAGAAATGACATCGCTGCTGTAAAGAACTCAATAGAAAGCATCAAGAGTAGAGTAGAAGAAGCAGAGGACCGCATAAGTGAGCTAGAAGACAAGATGGAAAAAAAAATACCCAAATAGAACAGCTTCTAGAAGAAATAATTAGAAAGCATGAGGAGAGCCTAAGGGAACTTCGGGACAACAAAAAACAAAACAACATCTGAATAATAGGGGTACCAGAAGGAATGGAAACTGAGCAAGGAATAGAAAAACTGTTTGAAGAAATAATAACAGGAAAATTCCCTGATACAGGGACGAAAAACCCCACACAAATCCAAGAAGCTCACAGAGTCCCAAGCAAAATTAACCCCAAAAGACCAACATCAAGGAATATTATAATTAAATTGGCAAACACCAATGAAAAAATAAGAATCTTAAAAGAGGCCAGAGAGAGACAGAAAGTTACATACAAAGGAACCCCCATCAGACTAGCAAATGATTTCTCAACAGAAACTCATTAGGCCAGAAGGGAATGGAATGAAATATACAAAGTCATGCAAAGGAAGGGTCTGAATCCAAGAATACTGTACCCAGCAAGGCTATCAATAAAAATTGAAGGTGAAATCAGGAGCTTCACAGACAAAAAAGGACTAAGGGAGTTTATCACCACCAAACCAGCAATGCAAGAAATGCTAAAGGATGTGCTCTAAAAAAAAAAAAAAAAAAAAAAAAAAAAGGAAGCAAACAAGGAACACAGGGGTATAGAATAAAAATGATGACAAATAAGTACCTATCAATAATAACTTTAAATGTAAATGGATTGAATGCCTCAATCAAAAGACACAGGGTAACTGATTGGATAAGAAAACAAAACCCATATATCTGCTGTCTACAGGAAACCCACCTCAGAAAAAAAGACGCATACAGACTGAGAATGAAGGGATGGAAAAAGATTTTCCAGGCGAATGGAAATGAAAAAAAAGCTGGGGTAGCAATACTTATATCAGACAAATTTGATCTCAAAGTGAAGGACATAACAAGAGATAAGGAAGGCCACTTCATAATACTAAAGGGAGCAATCCAACAAGAAGAAATAACTCTGGTAAACATATACACACCCAATACAGGAGCACCCAAATACATAAAAAAACCTCCTGGAAGATATCAAAGGAGATATTGACAGCAATACAATCATAGTAAGAGACTTTAATATCCCACTATCACCATTGGACAAATCCTCTAAACAAAAAATCAGCAAAGAAACATCAATCCTAAATGACTCACTAGACCAGATGGAATTAATTGACATCTTCAGAACATTTCACCCCAAAGCCACAGAATATACATTCTTCTCAAGTGCACATGGGTCATTTTCAAATACAGACCATATGTTAGGACATAGGCAAAGTCTCTCCAAATTTAAGAAGATAGAAATCATATCAAGCATCTTCTCAGATCACTGCGGCATAAAACTGGAAATCAACTACAATAAAAACAATCCTAAGAAATCAAACACATGGAGACTAAACAGCATGCTATTAAACAATGACTGGGTTACCAAAGACATCAAAGAAGAAATAATAAACATCATGGCAACAAATTACAATGAAAACACAACAATCCAAAATCTATGGGACAGAGCGAAAGCAGTCCTGAGAGGGAAGTTCATAGCTCTAAAAGCCTACTGCAAAAAACAAGAAACAATGGTAATAAATTACCTAATCCAACAACTCAAAGAGTTAGAGAGAGAGAAACAAGAAAAGCCCAGTGTAAGCAGAAGGAAGGAAATAATAAAGCTCAGAGTGGAGATAAACGACATAGAGACCAAAGAAACAATACAAAAGATCAACAAAACCAAGAGTTGTTTCTTTGAAAGGATAAACAAGATTGATGAACTTCTAGCCAGACTTACCAAGAAGCAAAGAGAGAGGACCCAAATAAACAAAATCAGAAATGAAAATGGTGAAACAGACCCTGCCGAAATAAAAAGGATTGTTACAAAATACTACGAACAACTCTATTCCAACAAACTGGACAACCTGGTGGAAATGGACATATTCCTAGAAAAATACAACCTTTCAAAACTCAATCAGGAAGAATCTACACAGCTCAGCAGGACAGTAAATATGGAAGAAATTGAAGCAGTCATCAAAAAGCTTCCAGCAAACAAAAGCCCGTGGCCAGACGGCTTCACAGGAGAGTTTTACCAAACATTCAAGGAAGAACTAAAACCTATCCTCCTCAGACTATTCCAGAAAATTCAAGAGGAAGGAACACTTCCAAGCTCCTTCTATGAAGCCAGCATCACCCTAATACCAAAACCAGATAAAGACAACACAATGAAAGAAAATTACAGACCAATATCCCTCATGAATATAGATGCCAAAATCCTCAACAAAATTCTAGCAAATCGGCTCCAGCAGTACATCGGAAAGATCATACACCATGACCAAGTAGGATTTATCCCAGGTATGCAAGGATGGTACAATATCTGCAAATCAATAAACGTGATACATCACATAAACAAACTGAGAGATAGAAATCACATAGTCATATCAATAGATGCAGAAAAAACATTTGACAAAATCCAACACCCTTTCTTGATAAAAACTCTCAACAAAGTGGGAATAGAAGGATCATACCTCAACATAATAAAAGCTGTATATGATAAACCCACAGCAAACATCATACTCAATGGGCAAATCTAAAACCATTTCCCCTAAGAACAGGAACAAGGCAGGGATGCCCTCTCTTACCACTCTTGTTTGACATAGTACTGGAAGTATTAGCCATTGCAATTAGACAAGAAGAAGAAATAATAGGCATCCAAATTGGAAAAGAAGAAGTAAAGCTGTCCTTATTTGCAGATGACATGATATTGTACATAAAAACCCAAAAGACTCCATAAAAACTAATAGACTTAATAAATGAATTTGGCAATGTAGCAGGATACAAAATTAATGCCAAAAAATCTATGGCATTTCTCTACACCAATAGAGAAGTTACAGAAAGGGAGACTAAAAAACCAATACCATTTACCATCACACCAAAAAAACTAAGGTACCTAGGAATAAACTTAACTAAAGAGGTAAAAGACCTATACACGGACACTGAAAAAAGAGATAACGGAAGACGTAAACAGATGGAAGAACATACCATGTTCATGGATTGGTAGAATCAACATCATTAAAATGTCAATACTATCAAAAGCAATCTACAGATTCAATGCACTCCCCATCAAAATACCAACGGCATATTTCACAGACCTAGAAAGAACTCTCCAAAAATTCATCTGGAATAAAAAAAGACCCCGAATAGCCACAGCAATCTTGAGAAAGAAGAATAAAGTAGGAGGGATCTCAATACCAGACCTCAAGATGTATTACACAGCCACAGTTCTCAAAACAGCCTGGTACTGGCACAAGAACAGACATATAGATCAATGGAACAGAATAGAGAATCCAGATATCGACCTAAACCACTATGCTCAATTAATATTTGATAAAGGAGGCATGAACATACAATGGAGTCAAGATAGTCTTTTCAATAAATGGTGTTGGGAAAATTGGACAGATACATGCAAAAAAAAATGAAACTAGATCACCAACTTACACCATACACAAAAATAAACTCAAAATGGATACAGGACTTAAATATAAGATGGGACACCATAAAAATACTAGATGAATCCACAGGTAGCAAAATCTCAGACATATGCCAAAAGAACTTCTTCACTGACACTGCCCCTAGGGCAATGGAAGCTAAAGAGAAAATTAACAAATATGACTACATCAAAATAGAAAGCTTTTTTACAGCAAAAGAAACCATTAACAAAACAACAAGAAAGCCCACTCTATGGGAGAACATATTTGCAAATGCTGTCACTGATAAAGGTTTAATCTCCAACATCTACATGAAGCTTATGCAACTTAATAAAAGGAAGATAAATGATCCAATAAAAAAATGGGCAACAGACCTAAATAGAATCTTTTCAAAAGAATACAGAAGGAAGGCCAAGAGACACATGAAAACATGCTCAATGTCACTAATTATCCGAGAGATGCAAATCAAAACGACAATGCGGTACCATCTCACACCTGTCAGAATGGCTATCATCAACAAATCCACAAATGACAAGTGTTGGCGAGGATGCAGAGAAAAAGGAACCCTTGCGCACTGCTGGTGCAGCCACTGTGGAGAACAGTATGGAGTTTCCTCAAACAACTGAAAATGGGACTCCCATTTGACCCAGTAATCCCACTCCTGGGAATATATTTGAAGAAACTAGAAACACCAATCAGAAAGGATATATGCACCCCTATGTTCATAGCAGCACAATTTACAATAGCTAAAATTTGGAAACAACCTAGGTGCCCGTCAGCAGATGACTGGATCAGAAAACTATGGTACATCTACACAATGGAATACTATACTGCCATAAAAAAGAAGGAACTCTCATCATTTGTAGCAACCTAGATGGAATTGGAGAACATTATGCTAAGTGAAATAAGCCAGTCAATGTAAGAAAAATACCACATGATCTCACTCATTTATGGATAATAAAGAACATTATAAACTGATGAACAAAAATATAGATAGAGACAGTAAAGCGTCAAACAGACTGTCAAATTACAGCGGGAAAATTAGGGAGAGGTGGGGGAGATTAGAGATCAACCAAGAGACATGTATTCATGCATATAAGCATAACCAATGGACAAAAAACTCTGGAGGGTGAGGGCATGTATGGGTGTGGGGTGAGGGGGACAATGGTAAGATATGTACACATATAATACCTAAATTTAAAAAAAGTGAAAAAAAAAGAAACTGTGATACATTTACACTCTGGAATACTATGCAGCAGTAAAAAAGAAGGATCTCTTACTCTTTGAGACAGCATGGAAGAACATGGAGAGTATCATACTAAGTGAAATAAGCTGGACAGAGTAAGACAAACATCACACGATCTCACTCATATGTGGAATCTAAAGAACAAAATAAACTGGTGAACAAAATAGATCCAGAGACACAGAAGCATGGAACAGACAGTTGAATCTCAGAGGGAAGGTGTAGGTAGGTGGGTAGGAGAAAAGAGATCAACCAAAGAACTTGTATACATATATGCATAACTCATGGACACAGACAATAGGTTAGTGAAGGCCTGGGACAGTTGGCAGGGATGGGCTAGAAGGGGTCAGTGGGGAAAAAGGGGGACATCTATAATACTTTCAACAATAAAGATAAAAAAGTCTATTTTGTCCAGATTATGGGACTATTTCTTTCCCTCAGGTTTATACCACAGAAAGAAGAGTTCTCCACCCAGGAAAAATGGCATCAGAACTATGGGAGGGTGACTCAGCACAAGATCCTGGGTTTCCCCAGAACGACAAATCCAATACTCTCCTCTTGCAAGTCTAGTCCACTCCACCCTTCATCCACCATAGTCCAGAGTGAGTGGCTGTGAATGAAAATTTGTACATTGGCCCTTTAAGAGGGCACCTGTGCAGACTTCCATCTCTCCCTGATGGACAGAAACTCAATTACTTTTAAAAGCCAGATGTTATGTGGAGGCCTGTCCCTAGCTTTGGTGCCTAGCTGAGAGACCGGCTTTGGGTTTCAATGCCGTGCTTCTCATAAGGAACCCCTGAAACTGAGGTATCCCTCTGGGACTTCAGCCACTGCTAGTGGGAGAGGGGCCAGCCCTTTTCATACCTCTTCCTTTCCTACCAGTCTTGATATGGCTTTTTTCTGTAAATCCTTGGTTATAAGGCTTCTGTTTAGTCAGACTTCAGTTGGTTATTTAGGATGATTGTTCCATAATTTAGTTGTAATTCTAGTTTGGTCCTGGAAGGAGGTGAGTGTAGCTTCCACCAACTCTGAAGCCATTGTTGATTTTCCTCAATTCATTTCTATCATTGTATCTTGGGACTTTAGGGCTTGAAGAGATGTGTATATTTTAAACTGCTATGTTTGAACTTGACTTTAGGCAGGGCCAACCCAAATTATGACAGATCAATTCTATTGTATACCAATTCATGTCTCTTGCTATTTTATTCAGATTTCAAATCTGTTTGTTCTATCCAGATTTTCCTTTTTGAGGCAATCCATTTAGAGACTGAATAACTTAAATTCATTGACATCTCTTCCTTCTTACTCACCTAGGAAGCACTGTCTCTCTGCTTGATATTAGCACATATCTTCATGCTTATTTTTGGCCTTTGCAAATTACAGACATCACACAGATTGACACTTGCTCCTTTTTTATGTAGCTTAAGGCACCAACCCTAGAAAACTAATGATGCCTTTATTTTTATTTTATTAATTTAAATAAAGGAGCCCTTTTGCCTCTAGAGCAGGCACAGAAGCACAGGAAGATTACACTTTTTTTTTTTTCCTTTTAGGGGCTTGGCTTTAGTAGTACATGTTTGAACGAGTCCATTGAAGCAAAAGAGTTACCAGAGGGAGATTTATGAAAGATTAAAATAATAGTATCAGATAATATATAAAAATCTCCTTTGCATTTTATGTACTTACTTATTCCAAAGCCATTTATAATAATTTATTTTGTGTACAAGCCAGAATATTCCCCACCCTACCCAAACACATGCACACTTCAATATAACAAAGTTCTATGGTTACTCCTATATATTGGAAAGGGAAAGTAAGTGGAGACAGAATGAAATACCATTTTTGACTGGAACAATGGTAAGTTGAAAAGTAGAGTCCAAGGATCTTGGTGCTTGAAATTATAAATTTCAATAATTATATTATTGTTCTGGGCCTCAATAGTAAGTCAGTCTTCAGGGGCAGGTAGGAGCTAGAAGAGAGATGAAGCCTCTCCTGCAATGTAGAGACCACTCATTAAATCTGTGTTTAGTTAATAAATTCATGTAATCATGCAATCCTTATGTTTGGTCCTGGGAATTTGGAAATGAGCCATTAAGGCCTAGTTTTGTGTCTCATGGTGCTTACCATCAATGCTTAGACTGGGAGAGAAAAGCATGAGGAAAGTCAAAGATGTGCTGGGGACAGGCAGACTGGCGTGGCTGGAGTCTAGGATATGTGAGTAGGAGTAACAGAAGATACTTTTGGAGAGCTGGTAGGAGCTTACTGATCAATTCAAACTTGATCCTATAATCAGAGTAAAATCATTAGCAAACAATTAACTATGGGGAAAATATGCAGAATTCCATAAAAAATGCAGAATTCCCATACAACATGGTAGGTGTTCAGTTTGAAAGTTGTCAGACAGCATAACATAGAGGCTAAGAACATGGTTTCTTCTCTGGAATGGGGCAAGCCTGGTTTTGAATCCCATTTCCACTACTTACTAGATGTGTTGTTTTAGGCAGTTTACTTAATGTCCCTGTGTCTTGCTTTCCTCATTTGTAAAATGGGAATTATTATGGAGTTTACCTCTTAGGGCTATTATGAGAAATATGAGAGTTAATATTTGTAAAGCAGTGTCTGGTATATACCAAATGCTAATAAAATAAATGAAATAAAATCTAGTGGAGAGTACAAAGAAATTTAAATTGCTTGGTTTGAGGGACAATGTGGCTGGTCTTATTCCCTCCTTGCCAACTCTGATTTTTTCCTCCTCATAATGACTTCCCCATTTCTGTCACTTTAAGTTTAGGGCTTGTTTGGGAAAAGAGAAGAGGAAAGTATGATGGAAATACCCCTGCAAGGAAGCCCAGAATCCTGCCATTTTGTCTACCTACCTACCTCACACAGCTGGAGCCTCAACTTGATGAAGACCAGTCACCTCTGTGTGACTAGAGCTGAGTCACGCAAGTGGACCTTAGGTACTTCACGGCCCTATTACAGGTCTTATTGCTCTTCTATCTCTCACTGGGGATGGCTCTTAGCCAAATGCCTGTATGCTCTCCTCACAGAAAAGACTGTGGAGGTCCCTGGGACTTGAAACCTCTGGCCAAATGGGGTCCTTGAAGCCAGCCATTTTCCTTCTCTTGTCACCTCTCTTCCTCTGGTAGCCACCATTGTGGGGTCTCTGAGCCCAGTAGTATCAGAGAGGAGGAGGAAAGTGAAGATAAAAAATATCAAATAGCTTAAGTAATTATTTATATATTGCTTTATTTATTCCCTGAGACAACTATTTTTGCCATATTGCTAGAATGTGTCTGCCTTCTCAGATTTCGCAAGCCAATTATGTTACTGCTTTAATGACTCCCAAACCACATCCCTGAGAGGTCATCATAATTGTTTCTTCCTCCCCATTTTGATGCCAGGGGTTTCATGTCTGTTTAGAGACTGCCTCTGGCCAGTGGAAATACATGCAGTCTCAAATGCCTTGCCCTCTGCCCTGGCCACCTCCACTGCTCTCCTATCAGAACTCTTAAGACCTGCTTCAGGCCCCAGGGAGAGCTGGTAAACTCTTCCCCTTTGCCAGAGATGGGGAGGGAGATGGATTCAGAGATGAAGCATGTCAGTTGCATAAAACACTCAATTTCATAGTAAAGGGGCTGGGAGGAACCCTGGGTATATATGGCCTGGATATTAGCTGTCAAGGTCACTGCAGCCTTGAACCTCCCTTGAGAAATTCACCAGGTCCCTTTAGTTTCCAGGGTCCTAATAATCCTCTTATCTGGGCAGAAATTTATAAGCATATTCATAAATATTTTTTTCTTTTTACTCTTAAAACTGTCTGGTGAGATAGATGGCGTTATCCCACTTTATAGGCAAAAAACAAGAATGGAGGCTTAGAGAGGTTAAGAAAGTTGTTCATGATATGGGAACCTTGAACTTTTCATTCCAAGCTCATGCTTTTTTCAACATTCTAGGGATGTCTCTATGATTTTTACTGTCCCTTCATACCCAGGAAGGGTACAGATGATCTGCTTTAACAGCTTACCATTATGTGCCGTTCTTTCCATTTATCATGTCTCCCCTGATGTCTCCAGTGTCTCCTAGCTATACAGGAGGCCTGAGAAATGTCCTATATCTTAAATCTCTCTTTCTCCCCTCCAAGCAAGAAAAAAGAGTTGAAGAATCTGAATTCTACTATTGAGCTGATGACTGATCCTTGGTAGCAGGCCTTGTATGAAGGTCCTGAGGAGTTCATCTTTTTAACAAGGACTGAAGCTTAATAGAACAATGCTCACCTATTGGAGACTCAGAAACCAAGGTCAGCTGGTAGTGGGGAGAGGAAAGTATTTTAAATGTGAAGATAGATGGAGCTCTTTATTTCCAAATACTATTCAGTTGCTACAGAAGCAAAGAGAAGGATGTGAGGTTCTTGTTTCTGACATCTGCCTAAAAGGAGCTCAGTCAATGTTGCTGCCTTTCTGGATAGTGAGAAGCAGGGAAGCACACACATTACCAGAGTCTCCACTGCTGGGACCATATGGGATTCTCTATTCTGGGTAGAAGACCAACTGCTCCAGGAGAATATAAATGGGAAGAGCCCTGGTTGGAAGTAGAGGCCTTGTGTTCTCATTCCTGGTTTCCTGTAGCTTCATTGAGTAAATGCCTTTACCTCTCAGGTCCCTTGTCTTATCTGTAAAATGGGGTGAAGCTCTCTCAAAAGGAAAATGAATGTCTGGAGAGTACTGGTATACATTTTCCACACAGTATCCTGTTTGATCATCAAGTCTTATTTAAACTGAGGATACAGAAAGAAGCTCAGAAATTTTATCTGACTTGCCCAAAATCATGACCAGTAAGTGGCAGAGCAAGTCCAATTTTATTCATGTTTCAGGATCATTATATGTTAAATGGAAATGATGATGTTGATGATAATGGTGAAGATGACAATAATGGCAGCTAATGAGCATTTATCATAAGCCAGACTCTGTGCTAAGCACTGTTATTTGACCCTCACAACAACTGTATAAGGACAGTACTATTATTATCCTGATTTTACAAATGCTAAAAACTGAGGCTTAGTGGTTGAATGTCTTGCTTAAGGTCACACTCAGCAAATAGCACAGCTAGTGATTAAACCCTAGGACTCTTGACCTCTGGGTTAGTGCTTTTGACACTGTACTATTCTGTTTAAAATGATAAGTGAAAAAATGCTTTGGGAATGTGCAGTGCTATCTGATTACAGACCGGTTCTCTACAATATTTTATGAGGCCCACCAAATGAGCCTGGCAGCCTCTAAGGAGAATGCACATTTGTGTGGGCACTGGGCCAGAAGGTTAGAGCAAGATGGAGCAATGCTTATAGGAAACTGCCTTTCACCAGTAGAAGGCTCAAGCTCTCTGTAGGTAGTGTGTGCAACATCCTCAGACCTATTCTGTTGTGTCAGCTGATCTGCATGTCACCAAGGGCTCAGTGGGCACCTATTTGAGAGCAAGTGTTGTTCCATTTTTTCCCTGCCACCTTGACTCCTAAAGTATTTGTTCCCTGCATCTCTGGCCTTTTTAGGCAACTTAGGGAGACACGTCCCCCCTTTTCCCCACCACTGCTCTATCTTCAGTTTGTCCAGACAAGAGTTGGCCTGTTATAACTGTTACTTTACCTCTTGAATCTCATGGGAACTAAAGCTAACACATCAGCTGTTGTACCATTTTATTTGGATCCATGCTGGGACACCATAAAGCTTGCATCCTGCATCTTGCAAATTAAAAGGGATTTTATTGTTGCTCATCTTTGTCATACCTGGTCTGGTACTTAATTTGCACAATGGCACAGCCTCCACAGACAGTGGTTCCAGGGACAGGCTAGTATGGGATCAAGTTGTTGTTAGTAGTGGCATTGCATTTTCCAAGTTCATAGAGTCCTAATAGGTACTCAATTGTCTCAAGCACTAGTTCCTGTTTTTCGGCAGTATCATTCTCTCTCCATTAAAGTCACATATTCTGTTACTCCTCAGAGCTTTCCAGTGTAGTCTACTATTATGTTGCAAAGAAATTTCAGGGAAAGAAATTTAGCAATGTCTGTGGAGGCTGTGCCATTGTGCAAATTAAGTACCAGACCAGGTATGACAAAGATGAGCAAGCTATGGAGACTGCTGAGAAGACAGTGGTTCCAGGGACAGGCTAGTATGGGATCAAGTTGTTGTTAGTAGTGGCATTGCATTTTCCAAGTCTTTCAACACCTGCAAGTTCTGACTCAACTCAACCCTCCATTTTCTAGATTTCTTTTCCCAAGCTTTTGAGTACCTCCAGAGCAAGTCACATGGCTATACAGATTGATGCCCCCAAGTTCATATTTTCCAAGCTCTGCTAAGCCCACAGTGCTATTCCATACAAGCTTCTCTTTTGAATTTCTTGGGCAGGTATACATACTGTTTCCTTGTGTCCCCCTTCCCTGCTTCACACAGAAAAAGTTTGTCTCTTTCCACACAGAGGAAAAAGTCTTTGAATTATGAACTTCCTCTGATCCATGACAAATATATTCGTATCCAACTTTATTTTTTGAAGTGTTTATATTCCTTTCTAAGGCTAATCTCCCCACCTTGACTCTTGATCCCTCCACCTCCTACCTCCTCAGTATGTTCTTCCTCAGATGCTCAAACGTTTCCACTCTCTTATTCTCTTCTTAGCCCTTGAAAGTTTTCAAGGCTGTCCATCCAAAATTAAAATCCCCTCCTCAAGCTACTTCCTCCCGCTTCCTCAACTCCACTGTGATAATTCTCAAATGCAAAGTTTTCATTTGTGTAGTCTACATTTCCAATTCTTTTGCTACCCAGTACAATTTAGCTCTGTCTCCTTAACTCATTTCTATAACATCTGAACATTAACAACATCTAACATTTATTAAGTTCTTACTATGAACAAGGCACTGGGTGATGCACTTTATATTAATTGTTTTATTTGATCTTCACAACAACCTTATTATCATAATCTCCATTTTATGGATGATGATAGTTAGAACTTTCCAGTAACTTGTCCAAGGTCACATAGTAGAGTTTTGATTTAAGCAGAAGTAATCTGACATTAGAGTCCATACTCTAACTTAAGGCACCATGTTTATTCTGAGGCCTAGAAAGTAAAGGTTTCAGACTTTGAGTGCCATAAGGACTCTGGTGCTATTGCTCAGTTCTGCCATTGTGATATGAAAGCAACCATAGACAATAAATAAATGAATGAGAGTGACTTTATTCTAATAAAACTTGATTCATGGACAGTGAAATAGAATTTCCTATAATTTTCACATGTCATGAAATATTCTTCTTCTTTTGACTTTTTCTCAGGGATTTAAAAATGTGAAGGACATTTTTAGCCTGAAGTCCATACAAAAACAGAGGGTGGGCCAGCTTTGGCTTATGACTATAGTTTGCTAGTGCTTGCTCTAATCATTACATTATTCAGGGCTCCTCCAATTGTCAAATCCAATGGTTAGAGCTTTTAATGCTGATGATCCACCCCCCCTTTTTTTCTCCTCTGATGATTATGAAGTCACTTCAGTTTTTCATCTACTTTTATATTCCCTTGAGTCTTCTGAAACTGTTTTTCTCCCACCTACTTCTCAAATGTTGGTATTTCCAGAGATCAGTAGTTCACTTATTTCTTTGTTTACTCTGCTATAGTAATTGCTTCTACTTCCATGACTAACGTCTGCTGTTAATGTAGTAACTTTGAGCATGGACTTTGGAGGTTTACTTGCCTGGGTTTAAATCCTGCTCCAATAAATACTGCTTGTGTGATCTCAGAGGGTTTTTGTGAAGATTAAATAAATTATTTGAAAAACTCTGGATCCATGCTTTTAATATAATAAAATAGTAGTGTCATCGTTGTGCTACTATTATGGGATGATGACTCCCTAATCTATATCTCCAGTTCAGAATTCTATTTTTGAGTCCTAGACCCAAATATCGAAATGCCTATTTAACACCTGTACTTGGATATCCTACTGGCATCTTGACCTCAACATGTCTGCAATTTAACTCATCATCTGTCTCCCACCCCACCCCCCTAATCTATTTTTCTTCCATCATTCTTTGTTCTTGTTAACAATAATACTGTCCCCTCAGTCACTTAACTGATAAAGCTGGGAGTCCAGTTTCATATAAGAAAATAAATGACATTCAACATCTAGCTTTAAAGCCAACATGAGACTGAACTTTTTTAATTCCCCTGAGTTGGGAGTTGAGATTAGCTATGAGGTTGATTTGAGAATTGTTCCTCTCTTTCCTTTCTTAATAACCTTCCCTCCACTCATGTCATATTGATCTTTCTGTCCCTCAAACTGCTCATTTCTAACTCCTGACCTTTGACCACACAGTTCCTCTCATCTGAAACGTACCTTCTGATATATCTCCAAATGTCATCCATCATTTAAGAGCTGAAATACCCATGAAGCCTTCTTGACTTCTCTAGTCAACAAAATAAGGTATATTTTAGAACTGAGAGCTTATTTTTAAATTTGGTTTTATTACATATGTCATACTTTATAATGCTTTCTGTCACAAGTCTATAAGTCATATTGTTTCAACTATATTATAAACATCTTAAGTTCACAGAGCACAAAATATTATTGTGAATTCTCCATAGTGCCTCATACAAGTCTCCTTTTAACTTCAATCTCTCATATTCTGGCTCCTCTCCTTCCAGTAAATGTGGAATACAAGGTTCTACTTTAGCTGGTTTTCTTCTTCTTCTTCTCACTTTCTTCCTTGAATATTTTAAATCTATTTTTAGAGACAATTTTTAAAATAGTTATATCTATGACTTCCAAAATTTTCATCTCATATCCTAACCTCTCTCTTGAGCTCATTTCCTATATCTCAAACATTTTGGTGGACATTTTCACAAGGATGTCTTGCCTGACTTCAAACTTAATACTATATTGAAATCTCAACTCATCATTTTCCCATCTTACTCCAAATTGACATTTCCTTATGGCATGACCATTCTCTGTTACCTGGATAAAATTTGTAATTGTCTTGAACTACCTTCATTACACATACACAATATTACTCCATAATATATCTACTATTCCTTGATGGTGTCTTTTATGCTCCATCCTTTTCAGGTCCACTACTACAGTAACAACAACAATAATAACAATAATAATGATAAACATAAATCCAGTGTTATGACCAGGTGCTAGGCTAAGTGCTTTAAATGTATGAAATCATTTGATCTTCATAAATATTCCCATGAGGCAGGTATTCTTGCTATCCTCTTTTCATAATAGGTGAGGAAACTAAGATTTAGAATCACAGAGCCAGAATCACACCAAAATGGGTTTGGACCCAAATTCTCACCTTAACTACAGTGTTACTTATTCCTCATACCTAGATTTCCATAACTGTTTCCTAACTGATATGCCTGCCATTGCTTGGTCTTCTATCAATCCTTCCTGCATAGTGTTTCCAGAATAATCATCCCCAAACACTGCTATCATTATTTCATTTTTCTTCTCAAAATTAATTGCTCTCTCTCTTTCATCCACTAAATTAAATCCATCCACAATCAAATATACAAAATCCTCTACAATCTTATCACAATCTAAATCCTCAGCTTTATTTTTGGAAGTGTATGTGTTGGCTCTGACTCCTGGTGAGTTTCTGAATGAGTGGTGTCCACAATGTTTTGTCCTGAACAGCCTTATACAGCTTCTGTAGACTCATGCCGATGGCTTCTTTTATGGAGTCAGTCCATCTCATATTTGATCATTCTCTTTTCCACTACCTTCTATTTTCCTAGCACTATAGGCCTTTCTAAAGAACCCTGCTTTTTCATTATGTGCCCAAGTAGGGGAGCTTCAGTTTTGTCATTTTTTCCTCCAGCAATGTTTCAGGCTTAATTTGCTCTAGGACCCACTTGGTTTGTCTTTCTTGTGGTCCAGGGTATTTGTAGCACTCTCCCCCAACACCTATTTTAAATGAGTCAATTTTTTTTCCTACTAGTCTTCTTCATTGTCAAACTTTGAAATCTGTACCTGTATATATTTCTATAAATAAGTTAAACCATACTGCCCTACTCTGCCATATTTCGATTTCATTTCATGTTTATCCCTATCATCCTACTCACTTCTTACCATGTTGTGAGTTCCTAGGGGGGAATGTTTGGACATGCAATTTTGCAACCCATTGTGCCTCCCACCTAGTCCACACTCAGTGAATATTTGTCAAGTGATTGATGGTAAGAGTTCAGTTACCATTCAGAGGATTAGATTGTTTAATTTTACCTTAACGCTCTCCTCTTTCTTTCTTCTTCATTATACCTCTCGTTTTTTTCTTCCCTGGCACAATTACCCTACCACAAATGTGAAAATCTTTTCTGCAACATCAACATCTTAGGAAAACTTTTACCTATGTATTACCACTTCATCAGCTTTTCCCTCACTTTATCCCCAAACATACCTTCCTGCCAATTTTTCTTCATTTCTTGGTATTTATCATTAAACTGAAAGTTACTAATATGAAAAGTTTCTGGAGGTTACCACTGGGTAATGACTACAGCACAGTCTGCAGAACAAAGTTCTCTGGTGGCTCTTGAGGTAAGATATTTTATGTAAGCTGCAGACTTTCTGGTCATATTAAGCACTGATCAGGACCCCTGAGCCACTGTATTCAATATATGGCAATATAACTGACAACTGGGAAGCCCTGTTCCAAATCCAGATGTTATAAATCTCCAGATGTTCTTGAATCATAGAGAGAAAACGTTTGCATTTTATTAGATTTTTTACCTTGTCTTTAGATCCTTGTTACTTTCTAGGCATTGCCATAGATTAGGGACCACAATGTCAAGGAACAGCATGGATTCACTTACAGTTCAGGAATATTAAGGTTTTGATGTTTAGGCAGATATCCATTTATTTTTAAAGGTTATTTGTAACATCTGGTCAGTGATTCTAACCATTCAAACATTTTTGACATAAATATTTTGACAAATATTTATAAAATTTTTGCCAAAAAACCCAGAGCAAGAAAAAATTTTACATTGGAGCCAATATACACACCAATGTGTACATTTGCACACACACAGACACATGCACACAAAATACTGAACAGAAGTTTCATGAAACAATGTTTACTCTTAATACAAGATATTCATATTTTTCTCTTTTAATCTATTTCATTTAAAATAGTGGTGCTGGTGAACTACTAAACTGATTTCACAGTAAATAATGAATCATCTGTCCGCATTTTGAAAAACACTGGTTCAAAGGATGGAAACGAAAAAGAAGATGATAATGTGTTCTATTTTATGCTACTAGAAGGCAAATAAGTGTTTCATGCAGCTGCTATGCTGGGAAGAAGCAGTACTAAGTTATAGCTAAAGAACAATATTCATAGCAGGGATAACAAAAATAATTAACTGTGGTGTATTGATTTTGTTATAAGCTTTATTCAATCCTTTGTTTAAACAAACTTGTCATCTTTTGTTTTCTGTGTCTGTTTCTGTATAACATGCTACCAAACTATAAGGCAATCTGTTTCAATGTTTACAACTATCCAAGAGTTCCATGTTCTTTTTTGCAAGTTAGAAAGCTTTGCAAATGTTAAATATTATTTATAAATAGGATATTGGGCTTATTTATACTAAAATAGAATTATCTTTTTACTATATGGAATGATAATAACTATATTTCATGAATTGTTATGTTTTTCCCCCAGTATGCACTATGGATATTCCTCTCTCTTCTCCTTTCCTCCCTCTCCCCTCCTCTTTTCTCCTCTCCTCTCCTCTCCTCTCCTCTCCTCTCCTCTTCTCTCCTCTCTTCTCTTCTCCTCCCTTTCTCTTCTTCTTCTTCTTTCTCTCTCTCCCCCTCCCTCCCTCCCTCCCCCTCTCTCTCTCTTCTTTGTAACTACTGGAATTCCTGGATATTCCTGGATTCTGGAATTTTCAGATAACATTGGTGGGATATATAACAATATGGAGGCATTAGAGTACAGAATATTCAGGTGAGTGTCACAGGGCCAAAGGGACTATAAAACATTTTTAAAAAGTGGGCATAGCTGGTTTGGCTCGGTGGATAGAGCACCGGCCTGCGGACTGAAGGGTCCCAGGTTCGATTCCGGTCAAGGGCACATGCCTGGGTTGTGGGCTCGATCCCCAGTGGGGGGTGTGCAGGAGGCAGCCAATCAATGATTCTCTCTCATCATTGATATTTCTATCTCTCTCTCTCCCTCTTCCTTCCTCTCTGAAATCAATAAAAATATATTTTTAAAAAAAGTGGGCATAGTCATGAGTTGCTTGGATAACTGATTGGTCCAAAGACTTGTCCTTTAACACAGATGTTAGTTCTTGCAAAGTTACACTGTAGAGAGAATACTACAAAAGGACAAAATGGATTTGAGGGATAGTTTGAGAGATTTCGTTTGAAGTAAAGATTTTTCTGAACATTAATTCACAGTTTCTTGTATTTTCATCCAGAAGTTCTAGAGGAAAAAAAATAAAATGGGGGTGGGTGGGTTGTGGCAATAAAATAGATGTGAAACAGATTAAGAGCAAGCTTTTTCACTAAATGCCTTTTTATATACATATTTTGATTTTTAACCATAGACATAAATTACCTAGTCAATCATTTAAATAAAAAAGAGAAAACACAAAAGAATAACGAAAAGGAAAAGAAAAATAACAAACAAAAGAGCTTTTTGGCAATGAGGAGGCCAAGAGAAAATGCAAGACTTGGAGGAAGAGAGACCAATATTCTAATCCTACTTCCATCATGGACTAACTATATTACATTAGGCATACAATTTAACTTGCCTGATCCTGTTTCCTAATCTGTTAAGTGGAGATAATAATAACTATCACAAAAGACTGTATTGAAGATTAAGGTAATGTACTTGTACCACTCAACACAAAGAAGATTGTGGTAGGCAGGATAATGACCCTCTAAATATGTCAATACATCCTCAGAACCTGTGAATCTGTTAGGTTATATGACAAAATGGATTTTTCAGATGGAATTAAGGTTGATGGAGATATTATTCTGGATTATCCAGTGAGATCCATGTAATCACATGGGCTCTCAAAAGCAGAGAGGGAGGCATAATAGTCAGAGAGAGCTGCAAAGGAAGAAGAGGCAGAAGATATTCAAAGCATGAGAGGTACTCAATCTGCCTTGGCTGGCTTTGAAGTTGGAAGAATGGGGCCATGGGCCAAGGAATGTGTGTGGCCTCTAGAAGCTAGGAATGTCCTTCAACTGACAGCCAGCAAATAAATCAGGACTTCAGTCCTACAACTGTAAGGTAGTAAATTATGGCAACAACCAGAATAGGCAAGGAAATAGATTCTCCCTTGGAGCCTCCAGAAGTGAATTCAGGCCTGCTGACAACTTGATTTTATTTTAATGATCCCCAAGTCAGACTTCTGACCTATATAACTATAACAATGATAAATCTGTGTTGTTTAAAACTGCTAAAGTGTGGAGGTCTGTTATGGCCACAATAAAGAACTAAATAAAAAATGTTCAATAATTGATAGCAATTGGTATTTTTTAATTTAGGGTGAGCCCAGAAATCTTATAAATTTGTGATTTATATTGTCTATTATAAGATTTTGAATGCCACACTAATCCTATCCTCTTAAATATCAACAGATGTTGGGCATCCTCTGTTTCAAAAGAAGCTTGAGGTTTCAAACATGCCAAGGATTGGGACCCAGAGGTTGTGGTGTCTGTTTCTGTGTCTTTACAATCAGGCTGCCCAGATTAGATATGCCAATCAATAAGTCTTTAGAGAATCTACTGCTTAGAGATTTTATTGAAATTTATTGGAAGTTATAAAATTCAATAATCATAGGTACATATTTTACAGGTGAGAAAAATTGAGCAGGTAGAGAGCACTATGAGCTGGGAGAAAGTAGGATCTGCTCTTTTTTTCACCTATAAAATAGTTATAGGCATAATATTTACCTATGTTATTAAATTATAACATGAACAAGTTATTTTTAATTCTTTTGAGTTCATCTGTAAAATAAAGATGATAATGTATCTATTTCATGAAGTTATTGTGAGGATTTAAGTGAGATACTACATGTAAAATGTTTGGCAGGTAACTGAGAACTCTCTAGGTGTTAACTCTTGTTGAGCTGACCTTTGTAAGGTGCTAGTAAGGTAAAGTATTTCTTATATAACACCACTAGTTTCTGGAGGAAATATCATTGTAGCTTAGGTGGGGAATTATCTGTAACATTTTTGCCCCTTTTGTTGGCTAAGATTAAGAAATATTTATTGAGTTTCTCTGCTTTGTTCCCATAGGGGGGCATGCAAGAAGCAACCAGCCATGGTTCTTTCTCATCTGTTTCTCTCTTTCCCTCTCTCTCCCTTCCTCAAATCAATAAAAACGTTTTTTTGAAAGAAATATTTATTTTTTTACTTTCTCTGCTATACCTTTACCTAAATCATTGCTTTAACCCAGATATTATCTCCCATTCATCCTATGAAGTAGGAGTTATTATTTGCCCATCTTTCCAGATTGCTATCAGGCCAGAAATCCAATAATATTTATTTCTGCCCCTAGAATGCTGTTTCATCTTAGACTTTTTCATAGTTGGTCCATTGAAGGATGTGTGTATATGTGTGTGTGTGTGTGTGTGTGTGTGTGTGTGTGTGTGTGTCTGTCTGTCTGTCTGTCTGTCTGGATGGGTCTGTATGTACAAGTGTTTCACTACTGCATATATATACAAACATGCAGAAAGAACCTCACTAATAACTTTCTAACGATAATTTTGATACATGCTATATAGAATAGGGTCACTCTGACTTCAGTCTTATTCTGTGAAGTGATTAGGGACACCTCTAATTTTTCCAGAATAATATTTGTTTTTGGACCTCCACTTTGTTCAAATACTTTTGTTTGTCTTTCTTAGTATTATATCTGTGGAAAGACCAATGTGATTCACACCAAGATGCTAGGTACCTCAAGACATCACATCAAGCGATGAGTTTTCTAGCAAACTAAAATTATTGGCCAAATCATATTACTTATAATAATATCTTTCATGTTTTCATTGTTCACAGTAGGTTAGTGTCTTATAGTGTCTCAGTTAATCTTAACAACTCAATTTCAATGTTAATCTCTTTATACTAATCAGGTATTTGTGGCTCAAAATACCTTGCACAAATTTACACAGCTAGTTCTTTGTGGACACAGCTAAGATTTGAACTTAGGTTTGTGTGAGTCCCCAAACCCAGGTCCTTCTGATAAACAGAACAATCCTATGGTCTGACTCCCTTTGAATAATCTCTCCTGCCTACACTTACTGCTTTTATGCTGGATAATGAGAGAAGTGGACCTGGGGAAAGTTTATATTTTTTTAGTGATAAGCTACATGAATTGTCCCTAAATGCCTAGCACACATTGTCTCTTCTCAAATGACTTTCAGATGATTTTTGGGATAAATTATAGTTCAGCAACTCTCAAACTTGAGTATGCAAACAAATCATTGAGGGTCTTCTTAAAAATCAGATTCCAATTCAGTAAGTCTAATGAAAGGTCTAAAATTCTGCATTTATAAATAGCTTCCAGTGGATGGTAGTGCTACTCGTGTGGTGACCACACTTAGAATAGCAAAACCCAAGCCCACGTCATCTTAGCCTCTCTTTCTTCACCTTGTGATATCCTCACTATAATGTAAAAGTTCTTCACATCTTCCTTCTGGGCTGTAATAGACATGTTTGCATCAGCCTATTTTCTCAGATTCTAAAAGAAAGTAGGGTGGGATTAGTGGAAACCAAGCATATAACCTAGGGAATGGAGTTAAGAAATAATACCACCCCCCCATTCCTAACAAACCTTCTTTTTATCATAGTCTACTATAAAACCATCTGACTTGTATTTTTTATTTCCTTTGTTTTAATTTTTCAGGAAATGTGTGTGTGTGTGTGTGTGTGTGTGTGTGTGTGTGTGTGTATGCTTGGGTATTTATGGGTACCAATTCCAAGACTGAGTGTATAGAACCAGAGCCATAGTCACTGGATTTCAATGGCTTCTATTACTCAAAATTAATAGGGAGCTGCAGAGACTCGCTTTTCTAGGTGCCTTGTGAACCAGATCAGCAAGTAAAGTGTGAGCAGTTAAATCTTCATCATGTTTAATTTTGCTCTCCACCTGAATATGCTAGCTGTAGGTATATGCCACGTTTTCTTAGCTAGCAAAATAGAAGCATGTGTGTGTGTGTGTGTTTGTGTGTGCATGTGTGTGAGAGTGTGTGTGTGTGTATGTTAGGGGCAAGTGGTGAGTAAGAAGACAAGTCACAAATATATGACAATGAACACCTTATCTAATAAAAGAGTAATATGCAAATTGACCACACCTCCACTACACCCACAAGCCATGCCCACCAGCCAATTAGGAGCAAGTATGCAAATTAACCCAACCAAGATGGCTGTGGCCACAGAGCAAGCAGGAGGCTTGGGTTTCCTTGGCAATGGAGGAAGCCAAGCTTCCTGCACACCCTGCTTGGCCCAGGCCTCTGCTCAAGGCTACAAAGTTTCAATTATAGAAGATAAATAAATCCCAACAAAAATGGCTGTGGCCATGGAGTAAGCAGGAGGCTTGGGTTTCCCTGGCAATGGAGGAAGCCAAGTTCCTGGCCTGCCCTGGCCTCCGCTGAAGGCTATAAAGTTTCAATTATAGAAGATAAATAAATCCCAGATACCAGGGCCTCCGCTTGGGTTGCCGGGGGCGTGGCCAGCCTGCAAACCACCACAGGCCCCTCGCCCAGGCTGCCCCACCCCAAGAGAACCCCCACCCTAATCCAGGACACCCTTCAGGGCAAGCCATCTGGCCCCCACCAGTGCACCAGGCCTCTATCCTATCGAATAAAAAGAGTAATATGCAAATTGACCATCACTCTAACACACAAGATGGCTGCCCCCATGTGGTTAAAGAGGGCTGCTCCCATTTGGACACAAGATGGCCACCACAAGATGACCAGCAAGGGAGGGCAGTTGGGAGGGACCAGGCCTGCAAGGGAGGGCAGTTGGAGGTGATCAAGCCTGTAGGGGAGGGCAGTTAGGGGTGACCAGGCCAGCAGAGGAGGGAAGTTTGGGGCGACCGGGCCTGCAGGGAAGGGAAGTTGGGGGAGACCAAGCCTGCAGGGGAGGGCAGCGAAGAGTGACCAGGCCTGCAGGGGAGGGCAGTTAGTGGTGACCAGGCCTGCAGGGGAGGGAAGTTAGGGGCAATCAGGCTGGCAGGGGAGTGGTTGGGGTAAGAGCAGGCTGGCAGGCAGAAGCAATCAGGAAGGCAGGAAGGTGAGCAGTTGGGAGCCAGCAGTCCTGGATTGCGAGAGGGATGTCTGACTGCCCGTTTAGGCCCGATCCTAAATGGGCAGTCGGACATCCCTTGAGGGGTCCCAGATTGGAGAGGGTGCAGGCTGAGCTGAGGGACACCCCCCATGCATGAATTCCATGCACCGGGCCTCTAGTGTAAATATAAACATGTATATATGAGTTTGAGATGAAAGTAGAGGGTTGTGATCTTAGAAAACCTGGCTTTAGTTTCCTTTTGATTTCTCGGAGAGATCTCCAGAGAGCTTTAGAAAATTTATTCAGTACTGGCAGGCAGTCTTGGATTCTGGTTTTGGTTCTGTTACTAACTAGCTGTGTGATTTCATCATTTCTACTCTCTGGGTCACAATTTCTCTATAGATGAAGTGAAGATATTGGACTCTGCCATGATCACTGCATGTTTCCCACCATCTGCTCTTTCTTTGCTTTTGCTAAGGCAAAAAGTTGGGGCAATTGCATTTAAGTGCCAACTCTGTAATGGGTGATAGAGAACCAAACATAGGAAGCTTGCAAAGTGCTCTTGACCCAGGGAACTGTAATTTTTGCTTTGCTCCAGCAGATATTATTGTTGTTGTTGTTATTATTATTATTATTATTAATTTTGAAATCATCTGTTCTTACTCAGTGGAACATGATGTACACATTTGTTTATAAGACCACAGCTGAGTCATTCAGAATTCAACCTTTGCTATTGGGATGGGTTGATTAGTTTCACTGGACAAAGGGCTTAAAAGACTCATCAACAGAAGGAAAGGCACATGAGTTTTAGAAAGGATGACACTATGGAAACCTCAGCTACTAAGCTCTGGGCTTGGTGGCTAGTCTTAATTTATCCCCAATCTGGGGTTGATTAGTTGCAATTATGCCTAGAATGAAGTATCATTTCTGTCTGCAGGCTGAAAACTTTGTCATACCCCTCCATGATAACCTGGAAAATGACAAGGCCAGATTTGGTTGGTGGAACCTTGGGGATAAATGTCCTGCCCTCATATTTCCCAGCTAACAAGAGACTTCAGAATAGTTTAGTGTACTTAGCTGAAAATGAGAACCTTTGGCAGAAGTAAAGCAGGTAGAAATGTTTTGGTCCCTCTCCTTCAGTGGTGGAGCCATGGCAAAAGACAACTTTGAATATTTGGAAGCAGGCTGAAGGAAAGTAGCATGACACATTTGAAGTATCCATTCGATAATTAAGCACCTACATGGCTAGTAGATAAGAATTTAATATGCTAAGTAGTAAAATAATATAACAAAGTAAAAATGTACTCCAACATGTCGAATTCTCTGGTTCTAAGGAATTCTATCACTATTTACTCAGTGTTTATATGACAAATTGTAAGAAATTTTAGGGTGCTTCAATCTGAATCAATTTTCTGGACTAATTCTATCTCTAGCCTAAGCAATGGAAAGCAAATACCAGGTTGGTTTTCTTTCCATGTATTTCAAAACATTTTTGGGTTCTGTCCTATTCCTCTTCTAATTTTCTGGCCAAGCCTTCTCTAAGTGTTATGGTTCTGTGTGCCATTCTGATTTTGGTTGTTGATTTGAGGAAGAATGGAATTATAGGACCATCACTCTTATAGCTGGTAGAGATGGCAGATATAGTCTAGGTCTGTATGTTGGAACATACACTGAAGTCAAGTGACCTGTGTCAGTACAACTAGCAATATCATTGGTTCTGGATCCCTGCACTGCCTACCTCTTTGTCCCTGAGGAACCACGGATCAGGACCCACTGTGGCAGCCAGATACATCAACAAGAACAGAGCAAAGGCCTACGCCTTAGGCTTCATCCCTGTTGACACCTTCAGTTCTTCCCAGGTATGAAGTTGCCAGTTCTTTCCTACCTGTCTGCAGCCTGGTCTTTGCTGTCTGTGGGAAAGTATAATTTTAATGTATCTAAGAAGATATTTGCTTATGAGTTCCTTAAGAAAAAGTAACAGAATGTAACAGAATGGGCACCTTTTCAGATCCTGCTTGAGTAATCCTCGTTCCATTCTGTCCCTCGGCAGTGAGCACTAGAACAAATTGCCTGATGCCACATAAACAGTTCCACTTAATGCAAAAATTGGTTTCTCTCATTTGCTGAATTGGAGGAGGTAATTCTTTGTATTCCAGTAACATAATAATAAGCAGAAAGTTTAACAGAAGAGCCTGGGTGCTTTGGAAGCACAAATTCAACTGCTCTCCTCTCTGCTATAGGAACACAGAGCCCAGATTTGTAGTATGGGGTTGATCCAAGTCCTTGAAAAAATACACAAACACAAATGCACACACACACATATATTATATGAAAGCACCACACACACATACACACACCACATATATTATATGAAAGCACCACACACACATACACACACCACATATATGGTGAAACTTCATGAAACCAGCATCTCCCGGGGACCAAACATAGATTTCAAGTGGCATTCAGTTTTTCCTTCAACCTTGCAAACAGTGTGACAGAGGCTCCGCTTGAGCCTGTTTATTTCCTTTATCCCAGGCTAACCATTTGCTTTGAAACCAACTTGATACTACGTGAATGTATTTCCATGCCTTTTGATTTGGAATAAGCAGATGTTAAAAACTGAGTGAAGGGTACCATTTGACATCATTTATATCTCAGCTTTTTAAGAGTCTATGGGAAAAGAGACATGATACAGATAATCTGTAGAATACCAAAAAATGCCTGAGACTGACAATAGACAATTATGAATGCTGACATATAAACTTGCCATATTTGCTAAATGCCATGGAGATAAATATATGGCAATAGGCAAACGGGTCTGAGTGCTATGTCAATGGAGTAATTATTTCTCATTTGAAACCATAGCTGAAACACGAACAATATTTAAAAAGATAATTTTTTATTAGACTGTGTCTCTCCTACTTGTATAATAAACTCAGGTAAAGTTCAAAGATACTGTCTTTTAGGCTGGTTTCTGGACTCCAGACATTTCATGAGGGAATGATAACATTGCTAGCCCTTCAGCCATTACCACACACCTGACTATGGCCAGAGAGCCCAGATTGGAAATGTGGAATAAGTCCTTCTTCCAGTCTCATTCTTAGAAACCAGGGAGAAAGATCAGGATCTGTGAATACAGCCCAGTACGTGTGTGTGTGTGTGTGTGTGTGTGTGTGTGTGTGTGTGTGTGTGTGTGTAATGAACATAACTGCCCAAGTTAGTGTGTGTGTTTGCAGGGAAGTGGGTGTCCACTTTGGATCAGAGATTTGACTGATGCCCCCCAATCTGCATTTCCTGTTTCATTTAAGGAAGCCATGCAGATTAATCTGGCCATTTCTTAAGGTTGAAGAATATATAAACAAAAATAAGTTCCTTCTTCTTGTTCCTGAACCCTCATGAGCTCACACTCTGGATCTTGAAGTGGCTTTTGGCAAAAGGGCCAGCATCCTTATTCCCATGCCCACTTCCCAGCTGATTTTGAAGAGGCCAGAGAGCAGGTTCCCAGGGAGCTTAATGCCTACCCAGGAATGGAGCAGATCACTGTCCAAAGGTAGGGCAAAGCTCTGGTTTAGGAGAACATCCCAAGCCACCTTATCTTAATGTCCCTAGAGTTTCCTCCCACTACATCTCTCTCCCTGTGTCCAAAGACAATCTGTTGCTGCCTTTGCACTGCTCCCTATCACCCCAACCCACAGCCAGTGCTTTCCAGCCCTCAGCATCCCCATCCCCACACCTTCACTCAACCTGCACCTTTCCACCCTTTGGAAATGCTCCTGCAGCAAAGCCAAGGGCACGGAGCCACCTGTCCACTTACCCCAAGTCAAGTGATTTATTCAGATCTGCGTCTTCTGGTGTCCCAGAGCCAGGGATCAGGTGCAGCCACCTTACAGGACTCTTCTCCCGCAGCAGGCGAAGAGCCGCCTGGGACAGCTTGGGGCCTCCAGGCTGCTGGGCGGGTGGGCTGATGAGCACAGCAAAAGGGGCGGGGTGCTGTGAGGGAGGAAAATACTGGCTCCTACCTGGGTTTCTCTCTTTGATCCTCAAACATCTCCAAACTTCCCTTTTGTTGGCTGGCCCTCTTATACCTTTCGCCTTCGTCAGCTCCCTGAAACTCTTTGCTCTACCTCTCCTAGCTTCTCCTGGGCTAACCCGGGCCCCTTCAAATGCCCGCACTCCCTTCACGCAGTCAGCCACACCATAACAGGAAGAGAAGCTGACACGGAGAAATTGACAGGGGTAACTAATACAGAAGGTGAGAGAGAGAGAGAGAGAGAGAGAGAGAGAGAGAGAGAGAGAGAGAGAACCGCATTCACACTCTTACATATACAAATGCACACTCAAGCTCCAGCTATTAGGTAGAAGCTGGCGGGAGCCCCAGCCACCCCTCAAAATCTTTCCAGACTAGATCTTTCCAGACTAGGTTTCTGTCCCCTTTTGCTGCCGCTTCTGGAAAATGCTATATACAGCGAAAGGGAGAGAAAAGCAAAGAGGGGAGGGGGGAAATCTAGGAGGCGCGCTCCCTTTCTCTTCCCCACCCCTAGCTCCAAAAATGTCTAACCCTGAGCTCTTCCTTTTCCTTTCTATCTGCTCCTTGCTTCCTCTGCTCCTGTTCTTTCTCCCTCCCTTTGGGTGGCTGCTAGCTGGAGAACCCGTCGCTCGCGCGCGCTTGTGTGTGTGTGTGTGTGTGTGTGTGTGTGTGTGTGTGTGTGTACATGTGTGAGAGAGAGGAGGGCAGGGGTGGGGGAGAGACTGTGAGGTGGGTGAAAGCACCTCTCACCTCCCCCCACCCCAAGCTGTTGCCTCACACACACACACCCCCCACTCTCAGCAGGGGAGGGCGGGGCGGGGGGGGGGGGGGGAGTCGGGGATCCGGAAAGGAAAGAGGGAGGACAGGGCAGCCTGCAGGGGCAGCAGCTCCTGCCTTCTCTGCAGCTTGGTGGCCAGGGGTGGAAGGAAGCCTCAGCCGCAACCCCAAGTCAGCCCCCGCTGCCCTGTCCCACCGTCTCATCTCTCCCCCCTCGGTAGGGAATTTTCTGTTTCATTCGTTTTTTGTTTTTTTTTTTCCTTTGGGTCTCCTCCTCCCCCAGTGGTGGTAGAGACGAGGGGGGGCGGGAGGCGGCTGAGCGCCGGTTGAAGGGACCGCAGCGCCTCCGGGCGCCTGGCTTGCAGAGTCTCTTTTTGCCCATTTCTCTGAGTGTCCCCTGCTTTGGACAGTGACACCCCCACCTGCCCCTCTCAGCCCAGGCTCAGGACAGGTGGCGGCGAGACTGTGCGCAGGCAGTCACGGGTCATCCCTGGGGAAGAGGAGTTGAGCCAGCGGGAGCTCCAGCTATTGGCAGGAGGACCGGATCGCGGGACAGCGGGACCCTGAGTCTCTAGGGACAGGCCTGGGATCCTCCGGGGCGGGCTTTGATCCCTGATGGGTCTAAGGGTAACCCAGTGCAGGCAGCATAGGAGCACAGCCTAATTCTTCCATCCCTGCCCCTCTCACCCATGGGGTTGGTATCCCAGGATCCAACCTAGATTAAAGGGGGGTGGGGATGGATAGTGGGATAGTAGGATGAGGAAGTAACTTGCTTAGTGGTGTCAGTGACAGTGGTCTAGTGGTCTCTCTCTCTCTCTCTCTCTCTCTCTCTCTCTCTCTCTCTCGTGTGTGTGTGTGTGTGTGGCATGGGGGGAGCTGTCACCAGACCCTTGGGTGACTCTTTGATCTTTGAGCCTTCATGTCATGAGACATCTCCCCACCCCCACCTCTCACCCTATACTCTGCCACTCATAATGGCCACCCTCTTGAAATCTCTTGGAGTTGACCAAATGATCCCACCCCCATAACAAGCCTGAGATTTCTACCTGAAACTGATGGTGCTTAGGTCAGCTAGCTGGCAGCATCTCCTGGCCTGGTCACACAGCCCAAAAGCTCGGCTTTGTCTTTTATCTCCCTTATTACATCTCTCTGGAAAGGGGGGAGCGAGGATCTGTGTTTCTCGACTCTAAGCTGGTACCTGGAACCTTTTCCCTACCCATAATCAGAACAGCCCTGAGCTGAGAGAAAGCCCACTGGAGCTGTACTTCCCACTATTGCCCAGGAGCACACACTGGGAACCTAAGTAGAGTTCCAGAAAGAGCCAGAATCCTCTGTTCTGCCTACATGGCCCAAGGTTCCCATTTCCTTCCTGGTGAAGGGTGAAGCTGGCATAGTTATATTTAGTGGCTACCCTAGCAACTCTCTTAGGCTATCCTGAGAAAGTCCATGTGGACACCAAGCAAGACAAGTTTTTCTGTTGTCCTGGGGCCCTTTAGCCCCCAGGTGGCCCAATGCACTGGAAAATACTAAGTTTTTGTGTGGGATCAAGGCATTGGAGAAAAGTGTTGCTTTGAGGGATTGAAGAGTTTGTTTTTCTGTGGGGGATGAGGGCAGGGGTGAGTTTGGAGCCTCCCCTCCATACAATTCAAACACTTCAGGAAGTGTGTGTAAAGATTGGCCAATGATGTGGATGGAAAAAAAATTACTAGATTCTGGAACCTATCTGCCTTTTTCCCATTCAAAGGCATTTTCACTGTGGCCAGCAACCTCAAATGTACAGCCTTTCAAACAAAAAAGGTCTACATTATGATTAAGCTGGTCCCTCCTTTGGTATGAAGGCTGAATAACATATGTGGCTCAGGACAAGACTTTGCTTTATCTTCTTTTCTCTGACCAAACTGCAGTCCAATTAAGGCTTCCAAACCTAGGATAGAACCAGGAACAGTGCTGAGAAAGCTGTCTTCTTCAAAGGCCCTATATACAGTGCAGTTGTCTTTAACATATAAGGATTATGGATGTTTTTGAATTTGGGTGCTTTCCCAGTAGATTGTGGATAAGACCCAAAATTTTCTACCTGATCCTGCCCCTACTCTGCAAACCTCTTCAGGAGATCCAGAATAAAAAGAGGAAAACCCTTTCCAAAGTTAAAAGCACCATGCAAATGTCACAGATTATTATACAAATTCCTGGACAAATTTATTAGAGGACCTAGTGCAATTAAGAAGCTGATTTGCACAGGAGCCCAGGCTTGCCTAGGTTGCCTTTGCTATTTATTGCTGGGTGGCTCTTCTCTGTGGATATGGAAATGTTCAGGTTTTTTAGCTGGTGACTGCAAGTGTATGCCTGTTTGAACTCTCCTGGGGCAGTTTGCAACCAGAGGCCACATCTGTGAAAGTGGTTCAAAGCAAAAAATGTAAGTGACTATGAATAATTTAAGCCCAGATCTACCTGGCTTCTAGGTGAGATTTACTCACATGGCCTGGTCTATTCAAACACTATCCAAATATGACTGTCAAAATGCAATTGATTTAAAAATTCAGGGACAATCTATTTTCTCTACTCTTCTTATAGCCTATACAATAGTGGTAAGTGGAATATATAGACTGGAGTGTAGTGTAGTTTCATATAGGCAAAGAGAGATTGATATGAGGAACTGTAACCGGACAATCAATGTGTCCCGGCTGCCTGTCACTACTTGAGCCAATTCAGCAGACACAGGATTGAATCATATAGTGCTTATTCCAATAATGCTGGCAGTATGGGAGAGCAGCAGGTCATCCACAAAAATCTGCTCTGCTCCCTACTATAAGCCAGCTGCTTATATTGGGTAGAAGGATGAAGATTACATGGGGAAGTAGGCAAAAGGGTATGCCAAATGGGCAGTTTACAGGTAATGTGGGTTGGAGATTTGCAAAGGCCTGCTAATATGTAAAGGGCTGAGGGTCTTCAAAGGTTGGTGATATGCAAAGGGCTAGGGGTCTTTAAAGGGCTTGGGACATGCAAAAGGCTGAAAGCCTTCAAAGGGCTGGCAATATGCAAAGGGCTGGAGGCTCTGGTTTCTGCAACAAGGTTGTTAATCCTTCAATGACAAGAGGCAGCTCCAGGATGTGGAGGATGGACAACATTTCCAGGTGAGCTCTCAGGTTCAGTGTGCAACTCCTAGCAGGTTAGAATGTGCTTTCTTTAATCAGAACAAAACAATCTCGGTTAACAAAGCATGATTAATATTTCTTTCAATTATATCTGATCCCCAACATTCTATTTCTGCCCCTATCAGAACCCAGATATTAAAAGCATTTTCTTTTCCCCATTAGCAAGGTTTCTCAACTTGAACACTATGGACACTTTGGGCCAGGTGATTCTTTATTGCAGGGGACTGTCCTATGCATTGTATGATGTTTAGGAGCATCCCTGGCCTCTATCCACTAGATGCCAATAACACCTCCCATCTTGTGAAAACCAAAAATGTCTCCAGATATTGTCAAATATTCTCTATAGGGCAAAATCACCCTCTCCTTTGAGAAACACTGACACTCAAGGTAGTGTCACATTTCAAAGACCATATTTTACTTTAATTCTACACATATGGCATGCCCATACCATGTATGAAACAAAATCTTAGAAGATATTGGAATATATTTTGTGAGAAAACAACATAAAAAGGAGTCCTCATAAATTAATAAATTTTGACAAATGTTTGTTTGAATTCATTATTGCCATCTCCCCATCACCATCTAACTTTTGTTGAGTACTCACTATGAGTAGGGTGTTGATTATAACAAAAATTTATAAGGCATAATCCCATCCTTCAATACACTAAGACACTATCAACTTTTATATCCCTGAAAAGGAAGTGTTACAGATCTTCATGGATATTCTGTATTGAATCCAACCTGGCTTTGTCCTTCCTTTGTTTCCCCTTTATCTCCAAACTGTGACTTATTCTTTAAGGTTATATCTTAGGGAGATTGTTCTTTGTCTTACTAATTACCATAACCCCTGTTGAATTTTTGTAACTTCTCTATCAATGGCACTTATGCCATAACAATGTATCCAGCATTGAAATGACCACAACATCACAAAGATTTTAACAAATTGAGCAGTTTGAAGGTAGGTTTTTATTTATAAAGGAAAAGGCTCTAGTTACCTGCTTTGTAGATAAATACTTGACAATAGCGAAGGCAAAGGAAATGGAATTGAATGGAGAGATGATTTTTCAAATACTGTGGAGCAGTGATTTTCAACCGGTTGCACCTACTGCAAGAATTTTTAAAACAAGCAATACTTGAATTGGAATGGTTGTTGTTGTTTTTCTTTGGTGTTGAGTTTTATAAGTTCTTTATAAATTTTGGATATTAAGTCCTTATCAAATGTTTCGGTGAATATATTATCCCATTCAGTGGTTTGTCTTTTCATTTTGTTGATGGTTTCCTTTGCGATGAGAAATGTCTGAGATTATACTGCCTATGTTTTCTTCTAGGACTTTTATGGTTTTGAGTCTAACATGTAAGCCTTTAATCATTTGGGGTTTATCCTTGTGTATGGTGTAAGAAGGTGGTCTAGTTTCATTTTTTTTTTGCACATATCTGTCCAATTTTACCAACATCATTTATTGAATAGACTTTCTTTACTTTATTGTGTGTTCTTATTTCCTTTGCCAAATATTAATTTATCCATAAAGGTATGGGTTTCTTTCTGGGCTCTTTATTCTTTCCATTGATGTATATGTCTGTTTTTATGCCAGTACCATGCTGTTTTTATTACTATGGACTTGTAGTATAGTTTGATATCAGGTAGTGTGATTCCTCCAACTTTGTTCTTCTTTCTCAAGACTGTTTTGACTATTTGGGGTCTTTTGTGCTTCCTAATAAATTTTTGGAATATTTGTTCTACTTCTGTGAAATACGCACTGGTATCTTGATAGGAATTGTATTGAATCTGTAGATTGCTTTGTGTAGTATGGCCATTTTAATGATGTTAATTCTTTCTATCCATGGACACGGTATATGCTTCCACTTATTTATATCTTCTTAAATTTCTTTCTTTAGTGTCTTCTAATTTTCCAAATATAGGTCTTTTATATAATTGGTTAAATTTATTCCTAAGGTATTTTTTGAAGCAATTGTACATGGGATTGTATTCTTAGTTTCACTTTCTGATAGTTCATTATTGATATATAAAAATGCAATTGATTTCTGAATATTTATTTTTTATCCTACTACTTTTTTAAAAAAATTCATTTATCAGTCCTAGTAGTTTATTGGTGAAATCTTTAGGGCTCTCTATATAAAGTATCATGTCATCTGCAAATAATGAGAGTTTTATTACTTCCTTTCCAATTTGAATGCCTTTCATTTCTTCTTCTTTTCTGATTGCTGTGGCTAGGACTTCCAGTATATATTATGTTGAATAAAAGTGGTAAAAGCAGACATTCCTGTCTTGTTGCTGATCTTAGTGGAAATGCTTTTAGGTTTTGCCCATTGAGTATAATGTTGCCTTTGGGTTTGTAATATATGGCCTATATTATTTAGATTAATCACTACTTAAGGCCTAGTAGTTTTTTGCTGGGTGGCTTTTCTCTGTGGATATGGAAATGTTCAGGGTTTTTAGCTGGTGACTGCAAGTGTATGCCTGTGAGATGTCATGTGAGACATCTCCCATGATGTCTGTTCCCACTTTGCTGAGAGTTTTTATGACAAATGGGTGCTGGATTTTATCAAATTATTTTTCTGCATTAATTGATATGATCATGTGGTTTTTTATCCTTCAGTTTGTTTATGTGGTGTATCATGTTTATTGATTTGTGAATATTGTACCAAACTTACAACTCTCAAATAAATCCCACTTGATCATGGAGTATGACCTTTTTAGTGTATTGCTGAATCTGGTTTGCTAATGTTTTGTTGAGGATTTTAGCATCTATGTTCATCAGGGATATTGGCCTATAATTTTCTTTCTTTATAGTGTATCCATCTGGTTTTGAAATTAGGAGAGTGCTAGCCTCATAAAAATGAGCTTGGGAGTCTTCCTCCTCTTGATTTTTTGGTACTATTTTGAGAAGAATAGGTATTAGTTCTTCTTTCAATATTTCATAAAATACACCTGTGAAGTCAACTGGTCCAGGCCTTGGTTTGTTGGGAGTTTTTTAAATTACTGCTTCAATTTCACTAGCTGCAATCTGTCTATTCAGATTAGATACTTCTCCACAGAGGTCATAAGCATGGCCAATAGACATATGAAAGGATGATCAATATCACTAATCATCAGAGAAATGCAAACTAAACCACAATCAGATATCACCTCACACCTGTCAGAATGGCTATCATCAATAAATCAACAAAACTAGTGTTGGTAAGGATGAGAAGAAAAGGAACCCTCTTGCAGTTGATGGGAATACAAATTGGTACAGCCACTGCAGAAAGCAGTATGGGGTGACCACAAAAAAAAAAAATGGAACTGCTTTATGACCCAGCAATTTCACTTCTGGGAATATGTCCAAAGAAACCCAAGACACCAATTTGAAATAATATATGCAACCCTATATTCATTGCAACATTATTTACAATAGCCAAGATTTGGAAGCAGCCCAGTGTCCATCAGTAAATGAATGGATAAAAAAAAAAAAGGCTGTGGTATATTTACACAATGGGATACTACTCAGTCATGATAAAGAAGGGAATCTTACCCTTTGTGACAGCAAGGGCACACCTGGAGAGCATTATGTTCAGTGAAATTAGCCAGTCAGAGCAAGACAAGCACCATATGATTTCACTCTTATGTTGACTCTAATGAACAAAATAAGCTAACAAACAAAATAGAAATAGACTTATAGATAGAGAACAGATTGACAGCTGTGGGATGAGAGGGGGATTGTGGGGCTGAGTTAAAATGGTGAAGGGGTTGAATAAAAAATAAAACAAGCCCAACTGGTGTGGCTCAGCGGATGAACATCTTCCCATGCACCAAGAGGTCATTGCTTCGATTCCAGGTCAGGGCACATGACCAGGTTGCAGTCTCGATCCCCTGCAGGGGGTGTGCAGAAGGCAGCCAACGGATCTTTCTCTCTCATTGATGTTTCTATCTCTCTTCTCCCTCTCCCTTACTCTCTCTCTAAAAATAAATAAAAACATATTTTAAACAAACAAACAAACAAACAAACAAAAATCTCATAGACACAGACAGCAGCATGGTGATTACCAGAGGGAAAGGAGTGGTAGGAGAGGTTATGGGGAGATAAATGGTGATGGAAGGAGATTTGACTTGGGGTCCTGTACACACAATATGATATACAGATGATGTATTATAGAATTGTATACCTGAAACCTATATAATATTATTAACCAATGTCACCCTAATAAATTCAATAAAAATAAGTAAAATAAAACATGCAATACCTGACTATGTAGTCAGGGGCACTGACCTCTTTTCCCTTAGATTGTCAAATAAGAAAATGAACAACGGCCAACACAACAGTAGCCATTCAGTGTGAATGAATCAAAATTATACTTTTTTTTGCCAGAGTGGCAAAAGATGTAATCTATGTTTTGGAATGCCACAGAATTTTAGTATGTTGATACCTCATTTCTCAAACGTCTCCCATCTCGAACAGTTCTGTTCTCAACCAAGGTGTTCACAGAAAAAGTCTCTCAGTTGTCAAACAAAAAACTTCAGTTCTTGACCCTACAACCCTTTCATGCTGATACCTGTATGGTCACTCACACACTTCTCAGGTGACAAAGGAGAGAATGCCTGAGTATGAGTCAGTTTACTGCTAAACATCACATTGTTAAGATCTTAGGAAATTGTGCTGTGAATATTTTCATATTTTTTTTGTTTTTATTTTGCTTTTGGGGACCTGGAATGGATTAATTCAATTTACATTATTTCCAGTGTGTGTGTGTGTGTGTGTGTGTGTGTGGCAGGGGGGGGGGGGGATGGGGATGATTCTGTTTTCAAAGAAATTGCATCTCGGACAGCCCTCCAAAATGAATTAAGTTCAGGAATCAAAGTCCCACTGTAATTAGTTTATGTGTTCATGAGATGAAAAAGGTTGAAAATTGCTGCTGTGGTGTGTTGAAAAAATATCTGGGTGTGATTGTGTGTTTTAACACTCAGCAGTATCTCTGCCCCAGGAAGTCAAACAACACTAATGCATTGTAGGATTCTGATCAGGAATTCAGCAAAAGGAAATGCAGGGGAAGTGTGGAATATCTGTTCAAGATCAGCTGAATAAGCTACTGCCTTAGAAAATAAGTTTCCAGTGAGTCAGACCTACATCAGTGTCACTTGCTTTGAATCACTCCTAGCCCAATACTATGCATAAATACAGAAACTTGTCACTTGTAAAGATGAATGCAGAGACCAACAATCAGAACATTCAAACTGTATATTCATAAATTATGATTCTCTTGCCAAGACTAATTATTTATTTAAATAAAAGTTTTCCTCAATTGGGACCATGAATGGCTTTAATTGAAAACATATTTCACATTTGAAAAGTATGTTTAAACTCTTATGTCACAACAGGATCCCTGTAATCAAAGCATGAGGCCTTAAATAGTGATTAATCTTAATAAAAGAAGTATAAACAAAACCACACTTCATGGTTTAGTTAAGGACTTTGCTTTGATTACCATTAATAGGAATGTAAATGGAGCTGACCCTGAGTACATTTATAAAGAATCACAGAATATTAAAGAACATTGGGCCAGGGCTTTGCCTGAGGTTCAATGATAGGACAGAGACAAGGCTGCAATCAACTCTTGCTCTGTGACAGATACTCTGTGTGGCTTCAGGAGGGGCAGGTTTAGTCTTTTATTCTGCCTGTCCCTCCTCAGAATATTGAAAGCTGCCCTCCTGGAATGATATAGTCTTCCCTAATCAAAATACCAATGTTTTCCCTCTCCCAGGAGTAGCTCTGTTTTCAGCCTTTTCACCAATTGTGAAAACAATGCTCTATCTTCTTAGTAAAGAGAGTTAAAGCATGAGGGGACAGGTATTTCTTTGGGATAAAGACTTCCTGAGGACCAGGAAAGCACCCCAATAGCAGGTCAAGACTTGTAGATCTGTGGAAGCTTGGACTAGAACAGAGAAAGTTTGTTTCTCCTGCCTTTTCAAAAAGAGACAATTTAATTTATTTTATGTTTTTTACTTTATTTTTATTGTTGACATTATTACAGATGTCCCCATCCACCTCCACCGCACCCCCCGCACCACCCTTTGCCCATCTCCACCCAGCTCCACCCCCTTCCCTCTGGCTATCTCCATACTGTTGTTTGTGTCTATGGGTTATGCATATACAGTATGTTATTTGGCTAATCCCTTCACCTCCTTTCATCCAACCCCACCCTTCCCTCTGACAGCTGTCAGTTTGAAAAATATTATTTTTAATTTCAGCAAGATCTTTGTACAAAAGTGAAATTTTAGTTTGAATATTTTTTTTCTCAGGGTTTGTTGGTATGGAGTATTATGAGCTGTGCTTTATACCTGAGTAAATTTCACAAATCCTTATGGACAGAATAATGAGGGGCTAGTTATGGAAGGCTCTTGAGGGGATTGTAGAGAGTGCAGGCTTTGGAGTCAGACAGACTTGGGTTGGAATTCCAGCTCCATGTCTTATTAGTTGTGAAAATTAACTCATGTGAACCTCTATTTGCTCATCTCTAAAATGGGGATTATGACTCACAGAGTTGGTTAGTGGGATTTAAATGGATAATACATAATCTCAACACAGAGCTTAATATATAGCAGCAGTTCAACAATTGATAATTTTCTTTTTTCTCCCTTTCTGCCTTTTTTGTATTGAGGTGACTTACATAACACAATTACCCATCTTCAACTGTACAATTCAGTGGCATTTAGTACATTCACATGTCACATGATATTCATCTCAATCTAGTTTCAAAACATTGTCACCACCCCAAAAATGAGACTCTGTACCCATTAATGTAACTCCCCATTCCCCCATCCCCTAGGCACTGAAACAATTAATTTGCTTTTTGTCTCTATGGATCCAGCTATTCTAGATATTTCATATAACTGAAATCATATAATATGTGCCCTCTGTGCCTGGCTTATTGATTTAGCATGTTTCCAAGGTTTTTCCATGTCATAGCATGTATTGGTATTTCACTCCTTTTAATGACTAATATTACATTGTGTGGAGATAGATAGATAGATAGATAGATAGATAGATAGATAGATAGATAGATTATTGAGAGATTATTCATAGATACATACATATAGATAGATTTATATCTATATATTGTTTATATATCTACATCTATCTATCTATCTATCTATCTATCTATCTATCTATCTATCTATACTGTCTTACACAGGTTAGGCTGTTATAACAGAATACCATAGATTGGGTGGCTTAAATAATAAACATTGATTTTTTACAGTATTGAAGTTGGGATTTACAAGATCAAGATTCCAGCAGATTCCGTGTCTTCCTAGTTTGCCAGCAGCTTCTTTCTTGCTGCATTTTTAAAAATTAATTTAGTTTTTTGTTGAGAGTATTATAGATGTCCTATTTTTTCCTCCTTTGCCCCCTTCCATCTGGCTCTCACCCCATCCCAGGCCTTCACTGCACTATACATATATGCCTATAAATTCTTCAGTTAATTTCTTCCCACCATCCTCCCCCTTCCCTCTCAGATCTGTCAGTCTGTTCCTTGCTTCCATGTCTCTGGACCTATTGGCAGTGGTGGGGTAAGGAAGAGAGGGAGGAAGGGAGAGAGAGAGGGACAGGGAGAGGGTGCACTCCCTGGTCTGTCCTTATAAAGGGCACTAATCCCCTTGTTGGGAGCTCCACTATTATGACTTCATTGAGACCTAGCTACATTCCAAGGGCCTCACCTCCAAATACCATCACTTCAGAGATTAAGGCTTCAACATAAGAATTTTACAGGGACACAGACATTTAGTCCATAGCCACTGTATTTTGTTTTAACCATTCAACTGGTAATGGGCATTTAGGTTCTTTCCATCTTTTGGCTATTATGAATAATGTTGTTCTAAACATTTGTGTACAAGTATTTGTTTGAATACCTGTTTTCAGTTATTTTGGCTCCAAACTTAGGAGTGGAGTTGCTGGGTCATATGGTACTTCTATGTTTATTTGAGGAACCACCAAATTCTTTTCCACAGTGGCTGCACAATTTTACATTCCCATCAATAATGTACAATGGTTCCAATTTTACTACATTCTTGCTAACACTTATTTTCCATATTTTACATTAGATTTATCTTAGTGAGTGAGGAGTGGTATCTAATTAGGATTTTTATTTGAATTACTCTAATGATTAGTGACATTAACATCTTTTCATGTGCTTATTGACCAATGCATATATTTTTTGGAGAGTTGTCTATTTAAATCCTTTGCAAATTTTTAATTCAGTCAATTGTCTGTTCGTTATTGAGATATAATATTTCCTTATATATACTGGATACTATACTCTTACCCAATATAAGATTTGCAAATGTTTTATCTCATTCTCTAGGTTGTCTTTTTACCTTTTTTGTTAGTATCCTCTGATACAAAAAAAAGGTGTTAATTTTGATGAAATCTAATTTATCTGTTTTTCTTTTGTTGCTTGTGCTTTTGGTGTCATATATAAGAAGCCATCACATAATTCAAAATCATGAATATAAAGAAAACCCCTAAGTTTTTTCTAAATGTTTTATGATCTTAGCTCTTATGCTTGTCTTTGATTTATTTTAATTTTTTGTTTATTATGTGCAATAAGGGTCCAACTTCATTCTTTTGTATGTGGATATCTAGTTTTCCCAGCATCACTTGTTGAAGAGACTATTCTTTCCCCATTGAATCGTCTTGGAACCTTATAAAAATCAATTTGCCATAGATAATATGGGTTTACTTCTGGATTCTCAATTCTAGTCTACTAGTCTAATTTGTATATCCATGTGCCAGTACCATACTATTTTGATTACTGTATATTTGCATTAAGTTTTAAAAAATATTTAAACTTTTTTTAGTTAAAGTTTACATTCAATATTATTTTATACTAGCTGCAGGTATTTAGCATAGCAGTTAGACAATCATATACTACATGTTCTCCACAATATTTTCAGGACCCACCTGACAGCATACATAGTTATTACAATATTATTGACTATATTTTCTATGCTGTACTTTATATTCCCATGACTATTCTTAACTATCAATCTGCACTTTTCAATCCCTTCAACTTTTGCACCCAGTCCCCCAAACCCCTCTGCTCTGGCAAATATCAGTCTGTTCTAAGTATCTATGAGTCTTTTTCTGTTTTATTTGTTGTATATATTGCTTCATATATTCCACGTATAAGTAAAATCATATGGTATTTGTCTTTCTCTGACTGACTTATTTTGCTTAACATAATACCTACTAGGTCCATCCATGCTGTAGCAAATGCTAAGATTTCATTTATTTTTATGGTTGAGTAATATTCTATTGTATATATGGACCACAGATATTTTATCCAACTTGTGCATTGAAGGACACTAGTGTAGATTCCATATATTGGCTATTTATATATATAAAACCCTAATATACAAATAGACCGAACGGCGGAACAACTGAACAACCGAACAACCAAACAACTAGTCATTATGATGTGTGCTGACCACCAGAGGGTGCATGTGGAACATGGCGGGCATCGGCAGCAGGCGGGATGGTGGAGCAGGTGAGAGGGGACGCCAGACCAAGGCAGGGTGCTGGTTGCTGTCATCAGGAAGAGCCTCTGGTGGTTACTGAAAATTCTTTGCTCCTGTGTGCTGCAGTCCTGCCCGGTGCTCACACCTGCTGCCGGCGCCAACCCTGCTCACAGCCACTGCTAGTGCTAGAGCTGCCTCTCGCACCTGCTACTGGTGCCCAGTGCCGGCCCCAATCACTCCGTACCTTCAGTGGGTGCGAGCAGTGGCTGCAGGCCCCGATCGCCCCTCAGGGATTCTCCAACTCCCCCTGCTCCCAAGGGGCGATTGAGGTCGGCAGCTACCTCTTACACCTGCTGCCAGCGATGGAGCTGCTCACACCCACAGCCGGCACCAGAGCTGCCGCTCGCACCCATTGCTGGTGCCTGGCACTGGTCCCGATTGCTCAGTGCCATCAGTGAGTGCGAGCAGCAGCTGCTGGCCCTGATCACTCGAGGACTTCTCCACCTCCCCCTGCTCCTGAGGGGTGATCGGGACAGCAGCTGCTGCTTGCACCCGCTGCTGGCACTGTCCCCAATCACTCCACGCCGTGAGCCGGGTGGGGATGTGGAGGATGGGCAAAGACCTGCCCCTGTGCCCACCACAGCCTCAAGGCCCACAGTTCCTTTCAAGGTGCATGAATTCGTGCACTGGGCACCTAGTTGTAAATAATCCAATGAGCATGAGGATGTATATATTCTTTAGAATTAGTGTTTTGGGTTTCTTCGGATATATACCCAAAAATGGATTTGCTGGGTCATAAGGCAGTTCCATTTTTAATTTTTTGAGAAAACTCCATATTTTTTCCACAGTGGCTACAAAAATCTACATTCTCACCAGCAGTGCACCAGGGTTTCCTTTTCTCCACATCCTCCTCAACATTTGTTGTATGTTTATTTATTGATGACTAGAGGCCCAGTGCACGAAATTTGTGCACGGGTATGGTCCTTAGGCCTGGCTGGTGATCGAAGTGTGCGCGTCTGGTGTGGAAGGGCAGGTCCCAGCTGACCCCTGGGCCCTGGGCAGCACCTGGGCCCCCGGGCCCCCACGCGCCCCCCTCCACCTGAGTCATTAGTCCCCATCTGGCTCCCTCAGCGCCTGGGAGCCAGGCAGTGGCCCTGCCTCCCACCACTGCCTCTGGTCACCATCTGTGAGGTGATCGGGGAGGCAATTGGGCCCCACTTGCACCCGCCTTGACCTGGCACTGCCTGCTCACCTACTCCACCATCCCACTGCGGTCCCACTCTTGTCGTGGCCCATCGGGACTGGCAGTGCCTCCAATACCAGCCACTGCCAGCACTGCATTGCCAATGCTCTCCATGTTCCACGCCGCCCTCTGGTGGTCAGTGCAAGTCATAGCGAGCGGTCAAACTCCCCGTGGAGGAGACAATTTGCATATTAGGCTTTTATTATATAGGATTGCCATTCTGACAGATATGATATGTTATCTCATTGTGGTTATATTTTGTCTTTCTCTGATGATTAGTGATGAGTGATATTGAGCATCTTTTCATATGTCTATTAGCCATCTGTATATCCTTCTTGGACAAGTGTCTACTCAGGTCCTTTGCCCATTTTTCAATTGAATTGTTTGTATTTTTGGTGTTGCCTGAGTTTGTTGTTTGTTTGTTTTTATAAATTTTGAATAGTAACCACTTATTATACTTATCATTGGTGAGTATTTTATCCTATTCAGTAGGATATCGTTTCACTTTGCTGATGGTTTCCTTTGCTGTGCAAAAACTTTTTAACTTGATATAGTCCCATTTGTTTATTTTTTGTTTTATTCCTCTTGCCCAAGGAGATATATCAGAAAAAATATTGTGATGAGAAATGTCTGAGATTTTACTGCCTATGTTTTCTTCTAGGAGTTTTAAGGATTTGAGTCTTACATTTAAGTCTTTAGTCCATTTTTATTTTATTCTTGTATATGGTGTAAGAAGGTAGTCTAGTTTCATTGTTTTGCATGTATCTGTCCAATTTTCCCAATACCATTCATTGAATAGACTGTCTTTGCCTCATTTTATGTTCTTACCTTCTTGTCAAATATTAATTGACAATATAGATGTGGATTTATTTCTGGGCTCTCTATTCTATTCCATTGCTTTATATGTCTGTTTTTATGCTGGTACCTTGCTGTTTTTATTACTGTGGCCTTGCAATATAGTTTGATGTCAGGGAGCATGATTCCTCCAACTTTGTTCTTCTTTCTCAAGTTTGTTGTGGTATTCAAGGTCTTTGTGGTTCCATATACATTTTTGGATTATTTGTTCTAATTCTATGAAATATATCAGTACTATTTTTATAAGAATTACTTAGAATCTATAGATTGCTTTAGGTAGTATAGACATTTTAACAATGCTAATTCTTTCTATCCATGAGCAAAGTATATGCTTCCTTTTATTTGTATCTTTTTAAATTTCTTTCATAAGAGTCTTATAATTTTCCAAATAAAAGTTTTTTACTTCCTTGGTTAAATTTAGTCCTATGTATTTTTTTGAAACAATTGTAAATGTGCTTGTGTCCTTGGTTTCCCTTTCTGATAGTTCATTATTGCTATATAAAATTCAACAGATTTCTGAATTTTGTATCCTGTTATATTAATGAATTTATTTATCAGTTCTAATTGTTTTTAGTGGACTATTAAGGTTACTATATATAGTACATGTCTCCTGCCAATAAAGACAGTTTTACATTTCCTTTTCCAATTTGGATCACTTTTATTTCTTCTTCTTGTCTGATTGCTGTGGCTAGGAATTCCACTACTATGTTGAATAAGAGTGGTGAAGTGGACACCCCTGTCTTCTTTGTGACCTTAAGGGAAACACTTTTAGGTTTTCCCCATTGAGTATGATGTTAGCTGTGGTTTTGCCATATATGGCCTTTATTATATTCAGAAATGTTCACTCTATTCCCACTTTGCTGAGAGTTTTTTTTAAATCATAAATGGATGCTAATTTTACCCTAATCCTAATCCTAATCCTAAATTCTGTTTCTGCTTCTACTGATATGACATTTTTTATCTTTAATTTTTTACATGATGTATCATGTAAATTGATCTGCCAATATTGTACCAACCTTGCATTGCAGAAATAAATTCCACTAGATCATGATGTATGATCCTTTTAAAGTGTTGCTGAATTTGGCAACTGTTATTGAGGATTTTTGCATTTATGTTGATCAGTGATATTGGCCTATGATTTTCTTTTTTTTGTAGCATCTTTATTTGCTTTTGGAATTAGGATAATGCTTAATTCATAAAATGAGCTTGGAAGTTTTCCATCATCTTTAATTTTTTGAATTGTTTGGTAAAATTCACCTGGGTGGCCATTTTTTTCAGGATTTTTTTTATTATTGGGAGTATTTTAATTACTGTTTGATTTCATTAGTTGTTCTTTGTTCAGATTTTCTCTTTCTTCTTGATGCAGTTTTGTAAGATTGTATGTTTCTAGAAATGTATCTGTTTCTTCCAAGCTGTCCAATTTGTTGGCCTATAGTTGTTTGTAATATTTTCTTATAATCGTTTGTATTTCTGTGGTTTCAGTTTTTACTTCTCTTTTATCACTGATTTATTTGGGTCTTCTCTCTTCTTTTCTTGATGAATCTGGTTAAAGTTTTGTCAATCTTATTTATCTTTTCAAAGAACCAGCTATTGGTTTCATTGATCTTTTGTATTTTTTTATTTAGACTCTATTTCATTCATGTCCACTCTGACCTTTATTATTTCCTTTCTTCTAAGTACTTTGGGTTTTTGTTGTTATTATCTTTCTACTACCTCAGGTAAAATTATACTGTTATAGTAGGGGTCCAGTGCACAAGTTCGTGTACCTTGAATGGAACTGTGGGCCATGAGGCTGTGGTGTGCACAGGGGCAGGTCTCGGCCCATCCTCTGCACCCCCGCCTAGCCCCTCCTGCTGTGGCCCCTGGTCCCCTCTCTGCTAGCAGCCCCGGTACTGCCACCGCCACTCGCACACACAGACAGTGCTGTCCCCACTCGCATCTGCTGACAGTGTGGAGCAATTAGGGCCGGTGCCAGCAGCGGGTGCTGGCAGCGGGTGCAAGTGGGGCCATCGCCGGCAGTGGGTGCAAGCGGTGATTGCCAGCCCCGATTGCCCCTCATGGCTTCTCCACCTCCCCCTGCTCCTGAGGGGTGATCGGGGCTGGCAGCTACCGTTTTCACCTGCTGATGGCACCGAGCGATTGGGGCCAGCGCCGGGCACCTGCAGTAGGTGCAAGTGCCGGGCAGGACTGTGGCACGCAGAAACAAAGAATTTTCAGTAACCATCAGAGGCTCACCCTGATGACAGCAACTGGCACCCCGCCTTGGTCTGCCGCCCCCTCCCCACCTGCTCCACCATCCCGCTGTGGCCAACACCGTCCATGTTCTGCACACGCCTCCTTGTGGTCAGCACACATCATAGCGACCAATGGTTCGGTTGTTCTGCCGTTTAGTCTATTTGCATATTAAGGTTTTATATATATAGATGAGATTTTTCTTGTTTCTTGATGTAGGCCTGTAATGCTATGAATTTCCCCTTAGAACTGTTTTTTTTTTATGTGTCCCATAGATTTTGGTTGCTGTGTTTTTATTTTCATTTTTCTCTAGGTAATTAATGTTTGATTTCCTCCTTGATCTCATTATTAACTGATTCATTGTTTAGTCACATATTATTTAGCTTCCAGATACTTGTGTGTTTTTCAGTTGTTGTCTTATACATTTTTATTATTGAATTTATTGGAGTGACATTGGTTAGTAAAATTATATAGGTTTCTGGTGTACAATTATATAATACATCACCTGTATTATGTGTTACCACCCAAAGTGAAGACCCTCTCCATCACCATTTATTCATACCATGTGGTCACAGAAGATTCTTGATGTAATTTCAATCTTCTTCAACTTATTGATACTTGTTTTATATCTGAAAATGTGGTCTGTCCTAGAAAATGTTCCATGTGCATTTGTAAAGACTGTATATTTTGCTGCTTTGGGATGAAATCTTCTGAAAATATCAATTAAATCCATCTGATCTAGTGTGTCATTTAAGGTCATTGTTTCCTTGTTGATTTTCTGTCTGGTTGCTCTCCAGTGGTTCTCAACCTTTCTAATGCCGCGACTCTTTAATACAGTTCCTCATGTTGTGGTGACCCCCAACCATAAAATTATTTTCGTTGCTACTTCATAACTCTAATTTTGCTACTGTTAATGAATCGTAATGTAAATATCTGTGTTTTCCGATGGTCTTAGGCTCTACAGCAGCGGTTCTCGACCCACAGGTTAAGAAGCGCTGCTGTAGAGCCTAAGACCATCGGAAAACACAGATATTTACATTACGATTCATAACAGTAGCAAAATTGCAGTTATGAAGTAGCAACGAAAATAATTTTATGTTTGGGGGTCACCACAACATGAGGAACTGTATTAAAGCGTCACGGCATTAGAAAGGTTGAGAACCACTAATTTAAAGTAATTATTGATAGATACATATTCATTGCTACTTTATTCTTTGTAACTGTTTCTTTTCTTGTTTCTTTTTCTTAATAAATTCCCTTTAACATTTCTTGTAGTACTGGTTTGGTGGTAATTAACTTATTTAGTTTTACGTTTGTTTTTTGTCTAGGAAGCTCTTTATTTCTCCTTCAATTTTAAATGATAGCCTTACTGGGTAATGTAATCTTGATTGTAGGTTCCTCTTTTTTGCACCTTGAATATTTTGTTCCAATCCCTTCAGGCCTGAAATTTTCCTCTTGTGAAATCAGCTGAAAGTCTTAAGAGATCTCCCTTGTTGGTAACTAATTGTCTTTCTCTTGCTGCTTTTAGGATTCTCTATTTGTCTTTATCCTTTGCCATTTTATTTTTTTTTAAATGTAAATACTGACATTTTTGTATATGAACTTAGGAAGGTTAGATTTCTTAATTCAGACAACTTAAGTTCTTGAAAAAGAAACCAGATATATTAAACATATAAAACAGTTTTAAATATTTGAAGGTTTAAGTAATAAATGTGATAAGCATTACCAAAAATGCCTTAAAAATGCCTTAAAAATACTTAAAAAGTATTGCTGAAATCTGCCAAACTTATATTTTCTTTATTTTTAGGAATTATTTTTAAATTAAATTTCTTGTAATGACATTGGTTAATAGGATCATATAGGTTTCAAGTACACATTTCTATGATACATGATATGTATATTGCATTGTGTGCCCACCATCCAAAGTCAAATCATATTCTGTCACCTTCTATTTGTCCCCCTTTATCCTTGACTAACTCCCACCCCTTCTCTCTGGTAACCACAATATGGTAACTCTATTCTTAATTTTTTGAGGATCCGCCATATGGTGTTCCAAAATGGTTATACCAGTTTATTTTCATACCAGCAGTGAATGAGGATTCCCCTTTTTCCACAATCTCTCCAACACTTGTTTTTAACTTTCTTGTTGATAATAGCCATTCTAACAGGTGTGAGGTGATATGGCATTGTAGTTTTGATTTGCATTTCCCTAATTACTAGTAAAGTTGATCATCTTTCTACATATTTGTGGGTTTTCTGTTTGCTTGGGAGGATGTGTTTAAGTACTCTCACATTTTTATGTATGATTTTTATTTTTATTTTTAAATTGATTCACAAAACCATACAGGTTTCCAGTGTAGAACTAAAAAATAGAAAAATCTGCACACTGCATTGTGCATCCATCACTCCAAGCAAAGTTTATTTCCAACCCCACTTTCCTTCCCCTTTCCTACCTCCACCTAGTCCCTAACTCATTTCTTTCTAGCTATCACCACACTGTTACTCGTGTCTATGTGTTTATATACATACTAGAGGCCCAGTGCACAAAATTCATGCACTTGGGAGTGGGGCTTCAGCCCAGCCTGCACCATCTCACAGTCTATGAGCCCTCGGGGGATGTCTGACTGACGGCTTAGATCTGCTCCCCACGGGGAGTGGGCCTAAGCCAGCAGTCAAACATCCTTAGTGCTGCTGTGGAGGCGGGAGAGGCTCCTGCCGCCACTGCTGTGCTCGCCAGCCATGAGCCTAGCTCAGGGCTTCTGGCTGAGCGGTGCTTCCCCTGTGGGAGCACACTGACCACCAGGGGGCAGCTCCTGCATTGAGCGTCTGCCCCCTGGTGGTCAGTGTGTGTCATAGTGATCAGTCATTCAGCTGTTCGGTCTGTATGCATATTAGCCTTTTATTATATAGGATTTGCTTAATTCTTTCACCTTCTTTCTTCATGTTCCATTTTATCTATGACTTTGTTTCTATTTTGTTCATCAGTTTATTTCGTTTATTGGATTTCACATATAAGTGAGATCATATGTTGTCTTTCTCTGATTGACTTTATTTCACTTAGCATAATAATGTCCAGTTCCATCATGTTGTCATGTGACTAACAATCTATATTAGTTAGAAGGATCACACTATATATAGAGAATAGGTTACAGGGGAAGAAGTCTAGAGGCAGGGAATCTAGCTAATAGAATATTGAAACAACATAGGAAATAAATAATGGTGGCATAGAAAAAGGCAGTCATAATCAAGATGTAGAGAAGCAGATAGAATAATGACATAGCTAGGAAATAAAATCAATAAGGCTCAGTGATGGATTGACCATGGTGAGTGAGGAAAGGTGGAAGTAGTCAGTACAGAGACTGTATTTTTTGAGAACTTCTTCAAAATATTTGGCATAAAAGAGGAAATGAAAGAAGAAACTAGTTGGTGGGGTACATAGGGTTAAGTGAGATATTCAAATGCTGATATGAAGGGACCAATAAGAAAGGACAGAAGGATGAACACAGACACAAAAATCCTTAACAAAATATTAGCCAATAGAATCTAGCAATATATAAAAAAGATAGTATCTCATGGTTTATTTTGACCCCAGTATTGAAAGGTGTATTTCCCATTCAAAAATTTAAAAATGTATTTAACAACCTAAATAGATCAACGAGAAAAATCATACAGTACTTTTATTAAATAATGTAAAAACATTTGACAAAATTCAACACCCAGAGACTTCTGCTTATGGCCAGAATGGAATAACAAGGACTTGATTTACCATTTTATCTAAAACAACCAGAAAACCTGGACCAAACATATAAAACAATGATTTTCAAGACATTGGATATCAGTAAAGAAAGGGTGGCAATCTCTGAGAGACAGAGAAAAAAATTAAGTGATTCCCTAGATTACTGCATAGAGAGTATTCAGACCATGGCACAAGGAGAGTAACCCAGGTGCAGGCCAGTTAACTCTTCAATATGAGGAGGTGAAGCTGTGCGTCTGGGGAGAAAGAGTAGTTAGCATTATTAAGGAAATGTACTGAAGAGGAGAGAACTATACACGGGGGAAAAAAACCTATGCATATGTATAGAATGTCACCACTGAATATTTAGGGAAATACAAGGGAAAGAACCATAAAAGGATTAGAGAGAATAGGAATACTTACTGTTTTCACCAGCCAGAATGAAAAACCTTATTATTAATAGGTCTGGATAAATTACTGAGAAGCCTTTGCTTCAGTAGTGGGGCAGAATTTGCCCGAAAACCAGATCTGGTCCTGCCTAAGAAAATGTGAATCAAGATTCCACATGATCAAACTTTTTTCAAGTAATGTAACCATGTTCTGAGGAAAAAATATGCCAAAAAAAACCCTCAAAAATATTTATAAGAATACAAAATTTTCTAGCAAGCAAAAGGTAAAATTAACTGTATCTGTTCAACAATAAAGATTATTTAAAAATAAAAAAATAATAAAAATAAATAAATAAATAATCACTGTATCTGTAATCTAATACAAAATTATCAATCATGCCTGCAAAGAAACAGGAAAATAAGACCTGCAATGAGAAAAACAAAGCAGTTGAAACTACTCAGAAGTGACACAGATGATAGAATAAGTAGAAGGGGTTATTAAAACAATTATAACTGTGCTCCATATGTTTGGAAGCTGAAGGAAAGAAGGAAGCTATTAAGTAGAGACAGGGAAGATATTTTAAAAATACCCAAATCAGGCTTCTATAAAAGAAAGTTAAAATGTCTAAAATGAAAAAGTAGACTGAATGGATTAATTCTCGATATTGTAGAAGAAAATGTTAGTAAACTTGAAAACATACCAATAGAAATTGTTCATTATGAAATATACATAGATAAAAGACCAATAGCAAAAATGAACCAGAGCATTAATGAACTGTTAGAACAATCTCAAGCAGCCTAATATGTGAGTAATTGGGGTCCGAAAGAGAAAAGGGGCAAAAAATTTGAAGAAATAATGATGGGAAGTTTCAAATTTGAAGAAAATTATATAAGAAGCTCAACAAAACCAAAACCTAAGAAACATGAAGTAAACTATATAATGTTACTACACCAAGAATAGTAAAAGACTCACATTCTAGAAATATGCATATATATGCAAAACTTGTACAACAATTCAGGAGTTTTATAGGCCCCCACAAAGTTCTGAGGTCTGCATCTGAGATGAAAGTCTCAGGGCCTGGAACTGCAAAGAAAGTAACAATGAAATCTGAGAGAGAGTATGAGCACCAAGCCTAGCATCCTGACTGCCAGAACTTTGATGTGTCCTTTTCCAATGCAGTTGAGTCATTTCTGGTGTTTGACTATTACAAGGGTTGGATGTGGTTGTCTTCTCTTCCATTTTAAGGAAGATACCTATGAAATGTTTGATAAGAGAAGTTTAAGTTTTCATTCTTATGCAAACTCCTACCTGATTTGCATTAAGAAAAATTATAAGTTCCATAATAGCATTAAATACTTTCATACTCCAGTGCCCACTGGACAATTCCTTTGCCTTAAATATTTGGATGTTAGAGATGGCTATTAGTTCCTGGAAGAGGAGAGTTCACTCTGAATTTCAGAAAAGGATCTTCTCTCTAGTTATTGTTTACTTTCTATTTTGACTTTTCCAAAACTCATATATTCCAATGATGAGACATTGTTGGGATTCATGGTGAAACAGTGGTGTGTAGAAAAGAGTGTTGGACAGAGCCAGGACCTGCCGCTAACTTGCTGTGTTATTTTTGCTAAAGTTAGAGCACATTCCATTTGTGTCCTCAGGATTTTCATCTGTAACATGAGCAGATTGTATTGTTATTGGTACTTTTCAAGCCTCTTTAAATGTCTTTTTTTAAAGTGAAAACTTTATTTGAACAGAAATCTTGTGCAGAATGTGAATATATAAATAAACTAGAGGCCTGGTGCACGGATTTGTGCACCAGTGTGGTCCCTCGATCTGGCCTGCACCTTCTCACAATCCAGGACCCCTCGGGGGATGTTGAAATGCTGGTTTCTGCCCAATCCCCATAGGCCAGGGATATAAGATCTTTGGTTAATCTCTTCCCACCCTCCCCCTCCCCCCTTCCCTCTGAGATTCATCAGTCTGTTCCATGTTTCCATGCCTGTGCATTGAGTGTCTGCCCCCTGGTGGTCAGTGCACATCATAGCTACTGGTAGAATGCTCAAATGGTCGCTTAGGCTTTTATATCTATACTAGTGGCCCTGTGCATGGATTTATGCACATTGGAAGGAAATTAATTAGAAGAAATATTTTAATATTGGTATTTGCCCTTTCAATATAATAGAAGTGTCAACCAAATTCACAATTGACAATGACAGATCTAAACACATGTGTGCTATTGGCACCAGCGAGAGCTTTATATATATCATGCATGAGAGAGTCAACTTAGCCTTTTATATATATAGAATAAAGTTGCTTAATTAGACCTGCTTTCTGATGTAACTAAACTTTTTCCAGCCCAGTGAAGCACCCCAACTTCTCTTTCAGGTAATTGTCAGCAACACAGTAGTAAATATCAACAGGAAGCAGATAGTCATTATAGATCACGCAGGGAGAACAAAGGGTAAAATATTTAACTGCAGCAGTGAGACTTTGTTGTTTTCCTCCAAAGTTGTTGTGCTATTATAGGTTATTTTCATTTTTAAATGAACCTTAAAGTCAGTTGGCCAAATTTTAGAATCAGCTCTATTTACCAAAAATATTGCAAGGTTTTTCCAACTACTAAAAAATAATTCTAGGCTTCCTGAACAGTTGCAAAAATAACTCATAATATGCCCATCTATACTTTTCCCAGGTTTCCCTAATGATAATATCTGATATAACCATGGCACAATTATCAAAATTAAGAAATTAACATTGCTACAATACTATTACGTCTTGACTTTATTGAGATTACTCCTGTCTTCTACTAATGTTCATTTATTGTTTCAGAATCCAAACCAGTATATCACATTGCATTTAGCTGTCATCCCAATCTGTGAAATTTCCTTAGTTATTTTTCTCTCAGGATCTTGACACTTTTGAAGAATAATGGTCAAGTATTTTGTTGAATGCCCCTCAATTTGAGTATGTATTCTATTTTCTCATTATTAGACTGTGCTTATGAATTTTGGGAAACAATACCACAGAGATGAAGAGCTCTTCTCATTACATAATATCAGGGGTTGTATGATATCAAAATGACCTATCATGGATAATGTTAACCTTGATCACTTTGTTAAGGTGGTGTCTGCTATTCTTCTCTACTAAAAAAGTTCTATTTTTCAGTTTCTGTACTCTGTTCATTTAAAGAAAATCAGCTAACACTCAAGGGAGAGAAATTAAACTCCAATAAAAGGATTAGTGCTCCTTGGAGAAGTGTCTGATTTTAGGGCTAGGACAGGGAAAACACGAGGTAGGGCTGGATCATCTTGTAATGACAAAAATAAAGAAGTATTTACTATATACAAAATTAATGTATATAGAATAAACATTAATAAATTAATTGCATAGCCCAGTGCCTGGTAAATAGTGGAATTTAGTAAATGGTGACTATAGTAGCAATTGAAGTTGTTATTATGATGACCATATTCATCATTATGCAAATACATACTTTTTAAAGAATAAAAAAAAGAAGTGCTTAGGAAAACAAAAGGTAGAGCCATCTTAAAGATACACAGGAGCTGACATATGTTCAAAGAGCTTCCAATGTTCAATACTTGAACAATTTGTAATTGCACTTTATCTAGTGCTCTATCTCCAACACTCAGAACAGAACCCAGCACAGTTTTCATTTATATACTCTAAGCTAAGTAATGATAGCATTGGATTATAACCCAAATAATAACATAAATATATATTAATCCAGACTAAGATAAATAAATAACCGAAATAATAAAGAAAAGAGATGTAACAACTCTTTCTTACTGAATAATTCAAATTAGTAAATGTAGAAGGAATGGAGAAAATTGAAAATAACTATTATAACACCACAGTAACAATTGCTACAGGCAAATTCCACTGATAAATGCTAAAATTAGTGGATAAAACTTTAAGGAGAAACAGGATATTTGCATAGCCTCCAATTATATTTTCTAAAATACTTAATAATTCCTGTATTCCTTTTAACACATGCCCACATTTTTTGATACTCCTCCATCCTGGAGATGGAGGGAGAGGTTGAAAACCCCTGCACTTATTACTTTCTTAATTTGACAACTTCCTTCATTGTACAATGTTGCTTAGGGCCAATCATGATTTTTAATGTCAACTTTGACCTATTTTCAGGGTTCATCATGCTGGCTTCTTGTGACTTTGCATATCAGCATGTTCTTCCCCTCCTTCCCAGTGTCTATGGTCTACAATCCAATTTCTTTCTGTAGCAATAAGCCATTCATCAACAGAACTATTATCCTGAAAGGTTTTGTGCAGGAGCTCTTTTATACAATTTCACAACAGGTGATATTTTTAACCTCTTTATATATAGCATTCTGCTTAATTTTAACGTGCCAATCAAGTCACACATGTTGGAATATCTTAATTATTGCACATTCATCATGACAATCATTAGAAACAAGTACTTTTGGTCATGATCAATCTTTTTTTAATTAAAATCTCTTGAAGACTAGAGAAATCAGAGTTTTACCATGAAAATAATACTTTCAGAGAGCTATATTGATGTTTAGTTTGCCTGTCAGTGTTGATGTGGTGTGGAAAGCAGTTTCTTCCAAGACTCCCTATGATCTTACCTAGAGTGTGGACTTCATGTGACCTGGGAGCTTCACAGAGACAAACAGGGAATGTTGAGACCCAGTCAAGTTTGTTTCTAGTCAATTTTTTTTTCATTTATATACTCTACAAATATTTGCTAAAGGCCTACTGTGCTGGGTTCTGTTCTGAGTGTTGGAGATAGAGCACTAGATAAAGTAAAGCTCCTGTCACATAACGATGACATTCTGTTGTTTAGTGTGTGTGTTGAAGATATTTAAAAATGTAAATAAGTAGAAATATTATACATATGTACAGGGCTATGCTGCTTTTTCTAGGGATGTCCAATGAGAAGTAATTGTAGGAAGTTTTAAGTAAAGGAATTACATTATCTGAATAGTGGATTTAAAATGATCACTCTGGGTTCTGCATAAAGAATCCTAGCTAATAAAAGAGTAATATGCAAATTAACCATCACTCTGCTACACCCACAAGCCACACCCACCAGCCAATCAGGAGCAAGTATGCAAATTAACCCAACTAAGATGGCTGCAGCCACAGAGCGAGCAGGAGGCTTGGGTTTCCCAGGCAATGGAGGAAGCCAAGCTTTCCGCATACCCTGGCAGGCCCAGGCCTCCACTCAAGGCTACAAAGTTTCAATTATAGAAGATAAATAAATCCCCCAAAAAATGGCTGTGGCCACAGGGCAAGCAGGAGGCTTGGCTCTGTTCAAGGCTACAAAGTTTCAATTATAGAATATAAACAAATTCCAGATACCAGGGCCTCCGCTTGGGTCGCTGGGGGGCGTGGCCGGACTGCAAACCACCACAGGCCCCTCGTCCAGGCTGCCCCAAGCCCCAAGGGGACCTCCACCCTGATCCGGGACACCCTTCAGGGCAAACCAGCTGGCCCCCACCCGTGCACCAGGCTTCTATCCTATCTAATAAAAGAGTAATATGCAAATTGACCATCACTCCAACACACAAGATGGCTGCCCCCATGTGGTCAAAGATGGCTGCCCCCGTGTGGACACAAGATGGTCAGCAAGGGAGGGCAGTTGAGAGGGACCAGACCTGCAAGGGAGGCCAGTTGGGGGCAATCAAGCCTGCAGGGGAGGGCAGTTAGGGGTGACTAGGCCGACAGAGAAGGAAAGTTGGGGGCAACTGGGCCTGCAAGGAAGGGCAGTTGAGGGGGACCCAGGCCTGCAGGGGAGAGCAGTTGGGGGGGACCAGGCCTGCAGGGGAGGGCAGGTAGGGGTGACCAGGCCTGCAGGGGAGGCAGTTAAGGGCAAACATGCTGGCAGCGGAGCAGTTAGGCATCAATCAGGCTGGCAGGAGAGTGGTTAGGGGGTGATCAGGCTCGCAGGCAGAAGCTGTTAGGGGCAATCAGGAAGGCAGGCAGGCGAGCAGTTGGGAGCCAGCAGTCCTGGATTGTGAGAGGGATGTCCCATATTGGAGAGGGTGCAGGCTGGGCTGAGGGACACACACCCCTGCCCTGTGCACTAATTTTGTGCACTGGGCCTCTAGTGGTATATAAGGTGGCAAGAATGAATGCAGGGATATTAGAATGCAGGTCATGGTGCTTAGCCTAAGATTTTAGCAATGTAGAGATGAGAAGTGGGTGAATTTGTGAATATAACAAATTATAGAGGCATAGCCAATAGAACTTGCTGATGGGTTGGATATGGAATGGGAATAAAAGAGAAGAAGTGCCTGGGTTTTTTATTTGAACAACTGGGAAGATGCTGGAGGCATTTACCAAAATGGACAATAGTGAAATGAGGAGCAAATTTGAGAGGAAAATAAAAATTCTATTTTGGTCATATTTACTTTGAGACATCTATAATAAAATAAAGATACTGGATTGACATCATGACTGGCACTCAGAAGAGAGAGGTCAGAGGTAAAGATATATATTTGTAATTCATCAACATGTAGAGGGAATTTAAAGCCATGGCCTGAATAAGATGCTTTGGCAAAGAGTGTAGAAGAAAGAAAAAAAGAGATCTGAAGTCTGAGCCCTGAAGCAATCTAAAGGTTAATGGTTAGGGAAATAAGGAGGAAGCAAAGGAGACTAAGAATGAGCAGCAAGGTATGTATGAAGATAAACCCTGTGAGTACCTTTCCTAGAAATCCACATGAAAAAAAAGTGAATTCAGAGGAAGGAGTGGTCAAATGTTCCATGCTGACTAGTGATGCTGAAAGACCTGTCCTGAGCAAATGTGATAGAGAATAGAATGTGGTTTGCAAAGCGGGAAACTTGAGTTTTAAAAATTAACTGGAACTAAATGCATCATCATCATTATAATAGTAGTAGTAGTCTACTTTTCCTTATCTAGTATGTGTTAGGCACTGGCCTAAGTGTTTGAATTATCTCAGTGAATCCTCAAAGCAACAATATGAAGTATATGCTACCATCATTCCCATTTTACAGGTGGAGGAATAGAGGCTCACAGAGATAAAATAATTTGCTCAATGTTACACAGTGTATCTGGAGTGAATTATTTCCCTGTTTGAGCCTCAGTTTCCTTAATCTATAAAATGAGTGAGTGCATTAGTTTAAATTCTTTTTAGCAAACAAAAAGAGATGCAGAAACTATATATAAAACAGCAGAGTTGCACTATTTCAAACTTGGTGTGGGGTATGTAGTTTTATATCCTTGGCTTCTAACCCCCGCCCCCCCCCCCCCCCCACTCTCTGCCCTGTGGTTTGCAAATCACTCAACTGGATGTATTCTATGTGTCCTTTGGCTTTTAGAACTCTTGAATTTGTATTGTTTTCTGTAAAATATATTTTTATTGATTTCAGAGAGGAAGGGATAGGGAGAGAGAGATAGAAACATAAATGATGAGAGAGAATCATTGATTGGCTGCCTCCTGCACACCCCCTACTGGGGACCAAACCCACAACCAGGGCATGTGCCCTTGAATGGAATCAAACCCGTGACCCTTCAGTCCTCAGGCCGATGCTCTATCCACTGAGCCAAACCACCTAGGGCTTGAATTTGTATTCTTACCTGCCCCCACCCTGTGACCAACCATTGGCATTACAGGTTTATGGGTCAGCGTTAGGAAATTCTTCTGTGGTCTGGACCACATACCATGGAGCCATCAGAACATGTGGGATGAAGTCATGGTCATTTGCACTTCAGTAAACTGACAGTGATATAAGGTCATCACTGCTTCCATTCTGAAGTAAATATCTGTATGAATAAGGCCCAACATCATACCTTGAAAATTGGGTGTTCAAAATGTGCTTGTTTTAAAAATAATTAATTAGGTAGTCTTTGCCATTCTTTTATGAAAAATTTTATTTATTTATAATAAATCTTTATTTTTGAAAGTATTAAATATGTCCCCTTTTCCCCCATTGCCTTCTCCTACCCCTCCAAGCCTTCACCACCCTATTGTCTGTGTCTATGGGTTATGCATATAAGCATATGAGTTCATTGGCTGATCTCTTTCCACCCTTCACACTCCCCTGCCTTCCCTCTGAGGTTTGACAGTCTGTTTCTGTGTCTCTGGTTTTATTTTTGTTCATCAGTTTATGTTGTTCATTAGATTCCACAAATGAGTGATATTATGTGATACTTATATGACTCTGACTGGCTTATTTCGCTTAGCATAATGCTCTGTAGGTCCATCCATGCTGTTGCATATGGTAAGAGTTCTTTATTTTTTACAGCTTCATAGTATTCCATTGTATAGATGTACCACAGCTTTTTAATCCATTCATCTGCTGATGGGCACTTAGGTTGTTTCCAAATCTTAGCTGTTGTAAATTGTGCTGCTATGAACATAGGGGTGCATATATTCTTTCTGATGGATGTTTCTTAATTCTTGGTATATGTTCCTAGAAGTGAGATCATTATGTCAAATAGTAGTTCTATTTTTATTTTTTTGAATAAACTCCAAACTGTTTTCCATAGAGGCTGCACTAGTCTGCATACACAACAGCAGTGTATGAGGGTTCCTTTTTCTCTACATACTTGCCAACACTTGTCATTTGTTGATTTGTTGATGATAGCCATTATAATAGGTATGAGGTGGTTCCTCATTGTCATTTTGATTTGCACCTCTCAGATGTTTAGTGACTTTTAGCATTTTTTCATATGCCTTTTGGCTTTCTGTATGTTCATTTTGGAGAAGTGTCTATTTAAGTCCATTGCTCATTTTTTAATTGGATTGTTTATCTTCCTATTGTTAAGTTGTATGAGTTCCCTGTAGATTTTGGACATTAAACCCATATCAGATGTATCATTGGCAAATACGTTCTCCCATGGAGTGGGCTCTCTTGTTATTTTATTGATGGTTTCTTTTGCTGTGCAGAAGCTCTTTATTTTGATGTAGTCCCATTTGTTTATTTTCTCCTTAGTTTCCTTTGCCCTAGGAGATATATCCATAAACATATTGTTATGAGAGATGCATGGGATTTTGGTGCCTATGGTTTCTTCTAGGATTTTTATGGCTTCACATCTTGTATTTAAGTCTTTTATTCATTTTGAGTTTATTTTTGTGTATGGTGTAAGTTGATGTTTTAATTTCATTTTTTTGGGGGGAATGTATCTGTCCAATTTTCCCAATATCAGTTATTGAAGAAACTGTCTTGACTCCATTGTTTGCTCTTGCCTTCTTTGTCAAATATTAATTGAGCATAATGGCTTGGGTCAATTTCTGGGGTCTCTGTTCATTTCTGTTGGTCATATGCCTGTTCTCATGCCAATACCAGGCTGTTTTGAGTACAGTGGCTTTGTAGTAAAACTTGATATTTGGTATTGCGATCTCTCTAACTTTGTTCTTTTTCAAGATTGCTGCATCTATTCAGGGTCTTTTTTTATTCCATATACATTTTTGGGATATATGTTCTAGGTCTGTGAAATATGCTATTGGTATTTTGATAGGGATTGCTTTGAATCTATAGATTGCTTTGGGTAGTATGGCCATTTTAATCATGTTGATTCTACCAATCCATGAACACAGTATATTCTTACACTTGTATATATCTTCCTCTATCTCTTTTTTCAATGTCCTGTAGTTTTCCAAGTATAGGTCTTCTATCTCTTTGGTTGAGTTTATTCCTAAGTATCTAAATTTTTTTGTTGCAATGGTAAATGGGGTTGTTTGTTTGGTTTCCCTTTCTGAGAGTTCATAATTAGTGTATAAAAATGCCATAGATTTCTGGGTATTAACTTTATATCCTGCTACATTGCTGAATTCATTTATTAAATCTAGAAGTTTTCTAATGGAGTCTTTAGGGTTTTCTCTGTACAGTATCATATAGTCTGTAAATAGTGACAGTTTTACTTTCTCCTTTCCAATTTTTGGATACATTTTATTTCTTCTTGTTGTCTGATCGCTATAGCTAACACTTCTAGTACTATGTCAAACAGTAGTGGTGAAAGTGGGCATCCTGTCTTGTTCCTGTTCTTATGGGAAACGGTTTTAGCTTTTGTCTGTTGAGTATGATGTTGGCTGTAGTTTTGTCATATAAAGCTTATATTATGTTTATATATGATCCTTCTATACCCACTTTATTGAGAGTTGGTATAAAAAATGGGGGTGGGATATTGACAAATGCTTTTTCTGCATCTATTGATATGATCATGTGGTTTTTATCTTTGGGTTTGTTTATGTGATATACTTGAGGCCTGGTGCACTAATTCATGCACCAGTGGGGTCCCTCGGCCTGGCCTGTGGTATCAGGCTGAAACTGGCTCTCCGACATCCCCCTAGGGGTCCCAGATTGCAAGAGGGTACAGGCCAGGCCAAGGGACCCCACTGGTGCATGATTGGGGCCAGTGAGGGATGTAGGAATTTGGCCAGCTGGGGAAGGACTGCTGGAGGGCTCCAGGGCATGTCCGACCCATCTTGCTCAGTCCCGATCAGCCGGACCCCAGCAGCAAGCTAACCTACCAGTCGGAACATCTGCCCCCTGGTGGTAAGTGCACATCATAGTGACTTGTAGACCGGTCAACTGTCTGTCCCCTGGTGGTCAGTGATCATATCAACTGGTCAACTGGTCGACTGTCTGACCCCTCCCTGGTGGTCAGTGCACCTCACAGCGAGCAGTTGAGTGGCCTTAGCATATCATTAGCATCTTATGCTTTGATTGGTTGAACAGATGACTGGACAACTGGACACTTAACATATTAGGCTTTTATTATATAGGATCATATTTATCAAGTTATGTATATTGTACCAGCCCATGCATTCCTGGAATAAATCCAACTTGGTCATGGTGTATGATTTTTCTAATGTATTGCTGGATCTGATTTACTAGAATTTTCTTGAGGATTTTAGCATCTATGTTCATCAGGGATATTGGTCTGTAATTCTCTTTCTTTGTAGTGTCTTTATCTGGTTTTGGGATTAAGGTAATGCTGGCCTCATAGAAAGAGCTTTATGAATTTTTTGGAATAGTTTGAGGAGGATAGATGTTATTTCTTCTTTGAATGTTTGGTAAAACTCCCCTGTGAAGCCATCTGGACCAGGGTCTTTATTTGCTCGTTTTTTTTGTGTGTGTGTGTGTGTTTTTTTTTTTCATTACTGCTTCAATTTCATCAGTAGTTATCAGTCTATTCACGTTTTCTGATACTTGCTGATTGAGTTTTGGAACATTGTATTTTTCTAATAATACGTCCATTTGGTCAAGGTTGTCCAGTTCATTAGAGTAGAGTTGTTCATAATATTTTTTATGACCCTTTGTATCTCTGTGGGGTCATTTGTTACTTCACCTCTTTAGTTTCTGATTTTATTTGGGTCCTCTCTCTTTGTTTCTTGGTGAGTCTGGCTAGAGGTTCATAAATCTTGTTTATCCTTTCAAAGAACCAGCTCTTGGCTTTATTGATCTTTTTGATATATATCCTATATAATAAAGAGGTAATATGCAAATTGTCCCTCACGTCCTTGCACAAGATGGCCACCCCCATGTGGTCAAAGATGGCCACCACAAGATGACTGGCAGGGAAGGGTAGTTGTGGGAGATCAGGCCATCAGGGGAGGGCAGTTGGGTGCAATCAAGCTGGGAGAGGAGCAGTTAGGTGTCAATCAGGCTGGCAGGGGAGTGGTTAGTGGGTGATCAGGCTGGCAAGCAGAAGCGGTTAGGGACAATCAGGCAGGTGAGCGGTTGGGAGCCAGCAGTCCTGGATTGTGAGAGGGATGTCTGACTGCCCATTTAGGCCTGAGGGGTCCCAGATTGGAGACAGTGCAGGCTGGGCTGAGGGACACCCCCTCCCAGTGCATGCATTTCGTGCACTAGGCTGCTAGTATATATATATATATATATATATTGGTCTCTATGTCATTTATTTCTGTTCTGAGCTTTATTATTTCCTTCCTACTACTTTGGGTTTTTCTTATTGCTATTTTTATAATTCTTTAAGTTGTAGCATTAGATAACTTATTACAAGTTTTCCTTTTTTTTATGAGGTAAGTCTATAGTGCTGTGAACTTCCCTGCTAGGCTTTTGATGTGTCCCATAGATTTTGGGTTGTTGTGCTTTCATTGTCATTTGTTTCGAGGATGCTTTTTATTTTTTGTTTGATCTCTTTGGAAACCCAATCATTGTTTAATAGCATGCTATTTAGCCTCCAAGTGTTTGATTTTTTAATTGTTTTTATTGTAGTTGATTTTTATTTTTATGCCATTGTGCTCTGAGAAGATGCTTGATATGGTTGCAATCTTATTGAATTTTACAGATCTTGTTTTTGTCCTAATATGTGCTCTATCTTTGAAAAGGTCCCATGTGCACTTGAATGTATATTCTGTAGCTTTGGGGTGAAATGTTCTGAACATGTTAATTAGTTCCATCTGATCTAGTGAGTCATTTAGGATTGCAGTTTCCTTGTTGATTTTTTTCCTTGAAGATTTAACCAATGATGTCAATGGGGTATTAAAGTATCCTACTATGATTGTGTTGCTGTCATTCTCTCCCTTGATATCTTCCAGAAGTTTTTATATGTATTTGGCTGGTTCTGTATTGGGTGCATATATGTTTACCAGAGTTATATATTCTTGTTGTATGGATCCCTTTAGTATTATAATGTAGCCTTCATTATCTCTTGTTATGGCCTTCACTTTGAGACTTATTTTGTCAGATATAAGTATTGCTACACCAGCTTTTTTTTTCATTTCCATTTGCTTGAAAAAACATTTTTCCATCCCTTAACTTTCAGTCTTTGTGAGTTCTTTGATCTGAGGTGGTTCTCTTGTAGTAGACAGCATATATATTGGTCATGTTTCCTTATCCATTCAGCTACCCTATGTCTTTTTATTGGAGCATTTAATTCATTTATGTTTAAGGTTATTATTGATAGGTACTTGTTTGTTGCCATTTTTATTCTTTATGCCTGTGTTCCTTCTTCCCTTCCTATTTCTTCTTTACAGCAGTCCCTTTAGCATTTCTTGCATTGCTGGCTTGGTGGTAATAAACTCCCTTAGCCTTTTTTGTTTGTGAAGCTCCTGATTTCACCTTCAATTTTGAATGATAACCTTGCTGTATAGAGTATTCTTGGATTCAGTACCTTGCTTTCCATCACTTTGTATACTTAATTCCATTTCCTTCTGGCCTGATCTGTTTCTGTTGAGAAATCAGTTTATAGTGTAACTAGCATTCCCGTTGCAGGAAAATTCCTGCAATAGGGTTTCCTGCTGCACTCTACCCCCGGCCCACCTTCTCTGCCAGCCTGCCCCACTCTCCTTCCTTCTCACCCGGCCCCGCCTCCGCTCCTCCCTTGTCCCCCGGCCCTGCCTCCGCTCTGCCCTTCTCCTCCCCCTGGCTTGCTTGCTTTTCCACAGCTTTGCTCCCTTCAGCATCTCTTGGCTTCTTTCTACGCTGTCTTGATATGCAAATTAGCCGCCATCTTTGTTGGGGTAATTTGCATGCGCGTCCTGATTGGTAGGTGGGTGTGGCTTGGTTGGTGGGCGTGGTTTGGGCATAGTGAAGGTGCGGTCAATTTGCATATTTGTCTATTATAAGGTAGGATGGGAGATCCCTTGTAGATAACTTTCTGTCTCTCTTGCAGCCTTTAAGATTCTTTCTTTGTCTTTCACGTTTGTTAATTTAATTACAGTGTGCCTTGGTGTGGGTCTATTTGGTTTCATCTTGCTTGGGACTCTCTGTGTTTCTTGGATTTGTGTGACTTTTTTTTCCCCCCAAGTCAGGGAAATTTTCTGTCATTATTTTGTCAAACAGGTTTTCTATTCCTTGCTCAGCTTCCTTTCCTTCTGAAACACCAATTATGTGGATGTTGTATTGTTTCAAGCTGTCCCAACGTTCCCTGCAGACTCTTCTCCTGTTTTGTTTTGTTTTTTTAATTTTTTCCCCAGTTGCTGCTCTGCTTGCATTTTTTTTCTACTTTGTCTTCTAACTCACTGATTTGGTCCTCAGCTTCTTCTAGTCTATGGTTGAAACCTTTCATTGTGTTCTTTATTGCAGCTATGTCATTCTTCATTTCCTCTTGACTCTTATTTATACTGGCAAAATTCTCATTCAGCTCCTTATAATTCTCATTGAGTTGTTTGTATTTGCTTCCAAACATTTGAGCATCCTTATAACTATTACTCTGAATTCTTTCTCTGACAAATTACTTGCCTCCATTTCATTTAATTTCTTTTCTGGAAATTCCTGTTTTTCTTTCCTTTGGCGATTTTTTCTTTGTTTCCCCATTTTTGCTGTCCATTTGAATTGTTTTTATGTCTTAGATCCAACTGCAATGGCACCCAGGTTCTTTTGGCGGTGGTCCTATGTAATTGCAGATATTTGGGACTCATTGGTGCAGTCTCTCTAATATTCTGAGTTGGGTGTTCTAGTGGAGCTACCTACTTGAGTTATTTGGGTTCTCCTGATGCAGTTGGGTCTTGAATGTTAGCTTCTTGTTCATGGATCAAATCTCCTCACAGGTTGTCTGACGATGTGACTCACCCCAGCCTCAATGTGCAAGCTGTTATGGATGTGCACATGGTTCCAGCTCTTGTGGCCAGGGTTGCCTGAGGTCTCACTGGAATGCAGCTCACTGTGGGGTCCTGGAGTACACAGCCTGGGTGGTGGGGTTCCTGGCCCTGTGGCTGGGTTAGTGCAACTCTGGCTGGTGTGGCATGACTCTTGCCAGGGTGGTGTCACTCTGTGAATCATTGTGAGGGTCCTGGAGCCCATGACAGGGGATGGGCATCCTGGAGTTTGTAGGTGAGGCATCAGTACTCTGGGTGGGGTGGCTTCACTCTGCAAATCATGAGCGGGTCCAGGAGCTAACAGTTGGAGAGTTGGGAGTTGTGAGGTCTGCTGCTGAAGAAGCATGACCAAGGTGTCCAGGAACCCACAGATTGGGGGGGGGGCAGGATTCACAGTGTTTGCAGCTGAAGCAGCATGCCCTTGCCTGGAGAGGTGCATACTCAGCAACACACCGAGGGGTCCAGGCGACAGAGCCTGGGGAGGCAGGCATCCTGGGGTTTGTGGGTCTGTGGGTGAGGCAACGTGACTTTGGCTGGAGTAGCTGCAGTGTCCTAGGTGGTGTCCAAGGCCAGTCTGGGTGATGGTGAGGCTGCCCTCTCCTTCAAGATGGTGAGTTGTGTCGCCCAGGAAGTGCCAATGGTGGTAGCAGGGGCTCCCTGTCCAGGAGAGCCAGGTCTGCCAACCCCTGAGACTCCTGTAAGATCTAACTGTCCCTCACTCACACATGCACACACCGACACGTCCACACACTCCTTTGTCACTCACTTACTCACGCACACTCTCTTCCTCACTGCTGGCCTGCTGGCCACCATCTTCTTCCTCTTGGAAAACCTTCTTCTACATCCTCTAGTAAAAATTAGATTTCCTCCTTCCTATATGTTCCCTGCACTCTCTTCTAGTTTCCACTATAATTTTTTTGCTATGTTGGGTAGTTATTTATCATTTGATTACACGTCTCTCTCCTACTAGATGGAATCACATGCATCTTTCTGTCCTTGGCACTGGCACAGGGCCTGGCCACTGAGCACATTCAACATAGCATTGAATGAATAAGAGACTCTCCATTTTGGGAGAGGATGGCTGTAAGAAGGGGAGGAAAATGATTTGGCAGACCTCAAGGGAGTCTGCTGCCTCCTGTTCATTTCCTGTTAAGTGAAATCCTTTGTCTCTTCGAACTTGCTATGTACAGTGATATAGGCTTGGAATTCCTTAGAGCCTATTAGCATGCCATAAACAAGGAGGAGTACATGTGTTCCACTTCTCTCAATGTGATCAGACTGCTATGTGACACTTATAAGTGAGAAATTCTGGATTTGGTTTTCCAACTCCAGCTCTGCTAATGGAAATGATATAGAGGCAGGCAAATACAGTCAATAGCCTGCAAAGGGAGAAGATTGACATTTGTCCTAATGTGCTGCAGGAAGCAGGCAGTGCAGCAATTTATTTATTTGTTTGTTTATTTATTTTAATCAACACAAATGACTTATTTATTTTTTCTTTTTATTGAATTTATTGGGGTGACACTGGTTGACAAAATTATACAGGTTTCAGGTGCACAATTCTACAACACATCATCTGTACACTGTATTGTGTGTTTACCACTCCAAGTCAAGTCTCTCTCCATCATCATTTATTCCCCCTTTACCCTCCTTCACCTCCCAAAACCTACCCCACAATCACCACAGCATTTCACATGTCCATGAGTTTTTTTTCTCTTTTGACCAATCCCTCTGCCCCCCTCCCCCACCCCAGTATGAATGGAAAATATTCACTGTAAATAGCAAGTAATGGCAAGTCTGAGGATTTTGACCTGTTGGTCAGAATTGAAACCTTGGATGAGGGTACATTTTTCTCTTCAAATACAGTAGGACGGTAGAGCAGAAGGAACAGAATTTCAGCATCCCATTGACCTGGGTTTGAAACCCAGTTCTAGTCATGTGACTTTTGGCAAGTTACTCTATTTCTCTGAGTATTAGTTTCCTCTTCCATAAAATGAGGATAATGCCATGTACCTTGATAAGTTTGTGTGAGGATTTTAGTTAGTTATATAAAGGGCTTAGCACACAGTAAATTCTCAATTTGTAGTAGCTTAAAAATTAGTTTTATTTGTGCCAGAAGTAATCTCTGCATCTCATCCTATTGATGTGTCTTACTTGCTAAGCACTTTAGGTAGGGTGGTTATGGCACATCTGAGGGCAGGTAGGGAAGACAGTCTCCTTGCCCTTAAGTATCTCAATACTTCCTGCAACTGTCGGTGGATGGAGGCATATGTATTTTCATTTGTTTAGCCATTTAGGTATTCTATTCTCTTGGAAATAAAAAATCCTCAGCTGATGATTACTTTAGCGCAGCTTAATTTAAAATATTAAACTCATTCATTCATTCATTCACTCATTAATTATTTTCACAGATTTAGTTAATTGCCTATTATGAGTGAGACCCTTTTCTATGTACTAGGATACAAGGCAGACTAATACCCTCACTTTCATAGAGCTTAATATCTTTTTGAGAGAAACTGACAATAAATAAGACAAGTTAACTATATCATTGTATGTTATATAGTTCTAAGTACCAGGGAGAAAGAGCAAGAAAACATGATAGGAAGTATCAAAGTTATCCTAAAGTGGTAGAGTTTAAGTTTTAGATAGTGAGACCAGAGATGGGATCATTGAGAAGGTGACATTTGAGTAAAGGGCTGAAGAAATGCAAATATTTGAGATAGAGCATTCTAGGTGGAGAATACAAGACAAATGCAAATGCCACCGAGCAGGGGAATCCTATGCATATATAGGGTAGTAAAGGGGCCAGTGTATTTTAGTGAACAAGAAACACAGTAAATGAAATCAGAGAGGTAACTGGGGAGTTGGAGGGCAGATGGTAGGGTCTTGTGGGAAACAGTAAGTACTTTGCCTTTTACTCAGTAAAGTAAAAGATGGGGACCTATGGAGAATTTAGAAGGATCTCTCTGGTTACTGCATGAAGATTAGACTTTTGGGTGGAAGCAGAAGTAGAGCCAGGATATCAATTTGGGAGGTTATTGCCCATTTTACCCACTGTCATCAGCAAAGAAAATCAGTCTGAAGCAATCACTGCTTGAGGGTGTAACTATAGAGCATAAAAAGGAAGGTAGAAATGGATCAAAGCACAAACTGATTTAACAATTTTGCTGTTGTCTCATTTTTTCTGGTTTGGGGGGGTTGTCTCTCAAATCTCAAGGCATTGGGTCAACTCAGCTGTCATGGCCATTGTGACAACAGCCTCATCTTGAGTTTTACTCTGGCGCTGGGAAAATGCCCAAACTCAGTGAAATGCCAAGCTACAAATGCCTCTTGCCTGCTATGTCTCTTTTTCATCCTTTTCCCCCTTCCCCCAGATTTAATCTTAAGGCTTTTGCCATTCGCTCATCATGGGTTCTTTAGTATAAACAACTGGCTGTCTGAGAGATCTGGGAAGTCTGTTACATATGCTCTTTCCTCTTTGTATGAGCAAATTGTGGGTTACATGTTCTCCAAGGTTCAAGGCTTTAATATTGTCAGTTTTCATCAATTACATTTACTTTGAATATCTAGAAATATGAGCATGGGGCTATTTCTAAGTTTCCTGTTATCTGAGAAGTAGTCTAGGTACTAATGGCAGGACGTCACACCCTGCCTAATTGCACCCAGAGGCAGGGAACACATTTGACAAATTTAGTAAATAAGTAAATAAGCTCCAAGAAGGATGTGAGAGTGCTATGTTCTTGTCCATCAAGAGGCCATAACAAGGGCAAGGCTAAGGTTGTGTCTGTGTAGGACAAATGATGTGATTGTGGCAGAGCTAATCTGTTGATTTCCACTGCCTTGATCTACTGCTTTCCTTACAAGGCAGTGCTGAGTACAAAAACAGCTGACATGGACCAGGCTGTTCCACCACACACTACACAGGATGCCAGGCTCATCATCTGCCTCTCTCCTTTCTAATACAAGGATGCTAATATACTTAGCCCTTTTAAAGTTATTTTTACACATATATCATTTCATTATTATGAGATGGGTAGGGCAAGGATTATTAGGCCTATTTTCAGATGAGGAAACTGAGATCCAGAAGATGGGAAGGGTCTTGCTTGTAACCAAAGAGTAGACCCATACCTTGAATCTAGGCTTCATTGCTCCTTTCTAAACATGAATCACAGTTCCTGTCATAGAATTTTAAAACAGACATTGTTAAGTGTCTATTTATACTGGATGCTGTATTAGGCATGAAACAAAAAGTACATAGATTTGTTGTCTCTAAATCTTCATTTTCTCTATATAAAACATGTATTTATATATCTTATATGATAAATAAGAGCACAGGGACCAAACAAATATCAAATTTGGTACCATTGAATCTGGGTTGAAATATGGGTACTGTAGGGTAGAAAGAAATATGTGTTTGTGGATATGGTCTGAGTGATAACTAGGCTGATGAACTAGGACAGAGAAGGTTCTTGGGACACAGGACTTTCAGGGCTAAAACCAAGAAAGGCTTATGCAAACCAAGACAAGTTGTCACCTAGACAACCAAACTTTCCTTAGGGTCAAATATGGAAATAGAAGGATGTCATGAAAAGAGCATTGGGCTTGTTGTTAAAAATCTAGGTTAAAATTCAGACTGGAATCTCAGAGGGAAGGTGGGGGGTGGTGGATGGGAAGTGATCAACCAAAGAACTTGTTTGCATGTATGCATAACCCATGGACACAGACTATAGGGTGGTAAAGGCCTGAGGCAGGGGACAGGCTAGAAGGGGTCAATGCGGGGGGGAAGGGGCATATGTAATACTTTTAACAATTAAGATTTAATTTTTAAAATAAAAAATTCTGCCTCTGTCACCTACAAGCTATGTTACCTGAGGAATATCATTGTTCTTCTCTAGTTCATAGCTTACTCATGTGGAAAATGATATCAATAGTGCATATCTCATAGAGTAGTGAGCATTAAATGAAATAACCCTCATAGGTAAAAATGCATGCTGTGGATAATTATACAAATGTAAAGTTTTATTTGATGGTGGCTTCAAAACAATCTCAAGAATAAAATGAGAGCAAGTTTTCTGTTTATTCTCATGCATCTGCTGTATATATGAAAATACAGTTTCAATGAACCTTAAGCGATTTGAAGAGTCAACTCAGTCAGCAAAATGTCAAGCCCAAAACAAGTGTGATATTGTAATACATATCTGTGTCTTTTATAGACCTGAAGAATAAAATATTAGCAATTATTGAGGGTACTTATCTTTTCTCCTCTACCAAACTGAATATGAGAAAACATCCTTCTCCCACTTACTTCTATTGACGATTTTTCTCAAAATCTGTGGCCATACTCCACATGAGTAATTGCCACACAATATCAAAAAATGGAAGGTAAAATATCTGTGTTAATTGATATTTCCTTTCCTATGTGTTCCCACTTCTACTCCAAACATTCAAATAGTGGTTTTGAGGAAGTTACCTATTTTTTAAACTGCATCCTGTGCATTGCTATTGGGACAGTGTAGCTAAGGAAAAGAAAGATTTAGCTTCTATAAAGGTCTTTAAGAATTAATTTAACTCATATTTAGTCATTCAATTCATATTTATTGAGAGTCCACCAGTTTACCATCAATGCACTCGGGCGCTACAATACAAGTAGTGAACAAGGCAGACCATGTCTCTGACTCCTCATCGGCTTTCATTCTAATGGAAGGAAGCAGATGTTAAATATCTTTTTAAAAATAAATACGTAATTACACATGTTGAATGTTGCTTTGAAAGAAAAGAACATGAAACTTTGACAAAGGAAAATAGGAATTTAATTTAGATTAGAGTGCTGCACAGTGAAACTTATACTTCAAGGTCTCATCTGACTTTGAAATAGAAATGAAATGCACCAAATCTATATTTGGTTAATATTGAATTTTTTATTTTTCACTAAATTGTCAATGAGAAACTCAGTTTGAGATCTTGGATATTGAGCTCTCTGCTCATCATTTTCTACTCATTGTTTATTTAACAAATATTTATTGAACACCTACTATGTGCTAAGCATTGTGCTAGGGACTGGAATAAGTTTCAGGGAACAAGATAAATGGAGTCTGTGCCTTCATGGAATTATAGTCTAATGAAGGGAGAAAATAAATAAATATATGTCAGGTTGTGAGACATGCTAAAAAGAAAAATAAATCAGTGTAAAGGGAGAACAAAAAGCTAGGGCAGAGGTTAGTCACTATTTTAAATAAGGTGGTCAGAAAAGGCCTTTCTGATAAGGTGATGTTTGAGTAGAGACCTGAAGAGAGAGGGAGCCAGATGTGGGGATTTCTGGTAGAAGATCATTTCTAGATAGAGGGAAGGACCAATACAAAGGATATGAGGTTGGAGTGTGCTTGTGTGTCCTAGGAACAGAGAGGAAGCCAGTGTGTCTGGAGCAGCATAAGAGAGGAGAATGGCAGAAGATGAGGTCAGAAATGTAAGTAGTGAGATTGATGGGGTGGAGTGCAGGGGAATGCAATCATGTAAACCTTGTAGTCCATTGCAAGGGGTTTGGTCTTTATTCATCTATTTGAAAAAAAACAACAACGATGGCAATATTTAAGAAAATATCTCTAAAACGTGACAGGACAATTCCACTGTTCTATGAATAAAAGAATATGTGCACTGCCAAGGAAATCAGAATGATCCACTAATTAAGTCATCCGTGTGATAGAACTTGTCAGAATATAGCTTGGTAGCTTTTCTTAGAAATAAAAATTTTATTTTGGTACATGAAAAAGACTATAAAGACCATGAGATGGGAAGAATTTCAAGTGTGGCTAGTATCTTAGTGTATAAGTAAAGGAATCTTGGTGCCAAGAATGAGATTCTTAGAATGGATTTATTAATGAGGTAGTGTTTCTGAAATTGGAGCTTGAGGTTTCTTTATTTCTTGAAGGAGCAGATAGAATGGAGAAGGCAAGCAATCTTGAGGAGATTAAGGACATGGCAGAGAGAGACCTAGGGAGTAGAGGTCCTTTTAGTTATCCCAACCTATTGCTCTTGACTGAAATGAATTATCCCCACCATCTGCCCAGACATAGCTACTTTTCTTTTACCTTTCTCTGCCTCCTTGAATCTGCTGAAACTCAAGAGGGAAGACATACAAATGTTCTGTAATGGCAGCACACAAAACAGAGATGTTGAACCTTTTTCGAGTAAAAGATTCCATTGAGAATCTGATAAAACTGTAAAATACCTTTTAAAAAGTACTATAGACATATGGATGTGAATTTTTGCCTATTTTCATAGGTTCATGGACCCCCTGATGCCCATCCATGGATGCTAAAGGGAACATGGGATTCAGCTTAGATAACTCTGTACTAAGAGATCAATCAGGGCATTTGCTTTAATAAAGGAAAATGTGGGACATGAAGAACTATGAGAGGAAACAGGAACTATTACTCTGAGAGCATTAATTGAAGTTATTTTCTCACCTACCTATTTTCTCTGGATTCTAAAAAAACACTCTTTGTTTCTGCTCCTCTCAAATACTGACCATCTGGTTTGCACAAGGGATTTAGAGGAGTGTCAGGCAGGAACTTTTGAGGGCTCCTATGTTTCTTATCATCCATGGGAAAGGGATTTGACTACATTGTCTGAAATAAAGTCAAGAAAAAGAGAATCAGTTAGAATACATCAAGGAATCCAAATCTTCTTTCATTTAAATTCTTCCAAAAGGAAAGATTTCATTTTCAACCAGGTTGAGGCATACAAGACATCCCCAGGCTGGCTGTGAATTCTGATGTCAGTACATGGTCTCACAGAGTTTGTCCCATTGGGTATATTTTCTTTGTCTGGAACCTTCTTTTTTTGTGCATGATTTCTAATCCTCTCACCCAATACTCAATGGAAAAAGCTCAGGGCTGAGCCAAAGGCAATTATGAAGCACTTATAGAATTGGAGACTGATAAGTGGTAATTATTTGAAGATGCTTGTTTTCCTCACCTCTTCACCACTCTCTTCAATCTTGCTCCATGACTTCATATGGACTGACCTTTCAGTTTATTCAGTTTATTTGGCTCATTACCAAAGTTTGCCTTTATCACTTTTACATTATGCGGAGAAATATCTGTAATAAAGCCATTTGGGCTACTTTTCCAGCACTGAAGTTAGTTAGAAGTCTGATAATTTCATGCCAATGCTGAATGTCTTTCCACGATTTCCTTTCATTAGCCATTGGGATAAGGAAGAAACAGATTTGATGGTGTTCATATGCGTTCTGTTCCCCTGGAAGCAAACTGAGTTTAATTCATTTCTACAGTCTCACCTTTTGTTCCTCTCAGCAAAACAGGTGTTCATGCAGCTTTAATCCATTCAAAGCAATGACTATTCAAACTATTTTGCAGCAATTCTGTTCCAAACCCTGACCTCATTGCTTCTCTGAACACAAAATCTCTATGTTGACTTCCACACAGGTTTACAAATGGAATGCCAGAGGGAAACAAAGGAAAAGAAAGTAGCCCCTGTGGTTCAATATAGTTTTTCATGTGCTTCTTGAGCATTTGAGTAAATCCATAAAACAAAACACCATTTGTGAGGGGTGGTTCTTCCTGTTAGATTTCTAGACTTCCAAAGACCAGTCAAAAACAAGAGGATAAGGTTATAGTATCTTCTTCAGGGCACTTTATTCTTTAGTTGAAATGAAAGGGCTCTCTTCATAAGCCTAAGAAGATCAAATGATAAAAGACTAGAGTGGACACATATGTAATACCTTAATCAATAAAGAAATTTAAAAATAAATAAATAAAAAAGACTAGAGTTTGCCCTTACAGCTTTGCAAGGTTTAGTACTTTGGTCTTTAGGACTGTAAATGGGGCTCCAGAGTAAAGGTGAGGGTTTCAAATTTTGCCCTTGTTCTGAAATTTGAAACATGCTGGGAAAAATCATTTGATCATTGCCTCCAAATTTTACTGGTAGATGGCTATCAGATTTGGAGTGTACTTTGAAAGACATTTAGTAAACTCTGAAACTTGAATAAAAATTATACCTCACTAGACTGTAATCTCCATAAGAATGGGTCCTGTGACTTTTTATTTTCACTGATGTATCTCCAGGGTCTAGTGCAGTGCCTGGTCCATGATAGCTTTTTTATTAAATAGGAGGGTTCCAGTGCACGAATTCATGCATGGGTGGCATCCTGCCAGCCCGGCCCCAATTGGGGCTGATTGGGGCTGGGCCTGTTGGGAGGAGGAGATGGAGGGATGTTGGCAGGACAGCCTTCCCTGATCCAGCCCAATCAGGGCCAGGCCCGCTGGGGGAAGGGGCAGTGGGCAATCGGCCAGTGGGCCCGCCCCCAATTGGTGTTGGGGGGCTGATTGGGAGTGGGGACGGCCATGGGGAGGGGCTGTGGTCGGTGGGCCAGCCAGCCACATCCCCTGATCAGGGTGGGGGGCTGATCTGGGGTGGGCCCAGCCCCGCCCCATATTGGGGTGGGGGAGTGCAATCAAGGGTGGGCCGGCAGAGGGGAGGTGCTGCGGGCCTATCTGGTGGGGTAGGCTGACTGGGGCCTGGGCTGGCGGGGGCGGGGCCGTGTTTGGCCAGCCCTTCCCTGCTCTTTTTTTTTTTTTGGCAACTTCATGACTTTTATTTGTGGTGCCTGTGCTATGTCTCAATAATATCTTCTCTCCCTGCCCTGGACAGTGTGGGGGAAGGGGCAGCAAAAATAGAAGATGTCCCTTCCTATTGCACACAGACCCTATATACAGGTCCACCTGGCCCAGGCTGGTGGGATCTCTGCTCAGGGGCGGGAGGGGTGACTGGTGGCAGCACACGTGAGAGGGCACCTCCGGGTGGCCACTCTGGTCCTGGCTACTGGTCCTGGCACTTCCTGGTCCTCAGTTCCTTCCTGGTCCTGCCTGCAGCTCTGGTCCCCCTACCTGGCTCAGCCTCCCCTCTCCATCCTGGCCTCAGATGGCCCCCTTGGCTCCTGGGGGCTCTGTCCTCCCCTCCCAGCCTGGAGGTCCTGAGGGGAGGTTATGGCTTCTCAGAGACAGCCCTGTCACTCGTGTTCACACAGGGGAAGGGGTGCGTGTGGCAGAAGCAGCTGTGTAAATGCGGGTGCAGGGGCAAGTCCTCCAGGGTCACTTGGACAGTTTGCTGATGACGCGGATCAGGGCCACGTTCTCATCCTTGAGGCACTGGTTGTCAGCCCGGAGTTTGGACAGGCCCTTCAGCTCCTCTTCCAGCTCAGCAGCCTTGCGCTCCAGGGCCCTGCACTCAAATCTCTCCAGCTCCAGGAGGGCTGGCCTCTCTGCAAAGTGCTCCTGCCTCTGAATGTTGTGCTCCAGCTCCACCTTGAGCTGTGCCAGCTGCAGCGTGGTCTGGGTCAGGACCTCACGAAGTCTCATGTTCTCAATGTGCAGCTCTGCATAGAGCTTCCTGAAGCCTCCCTCGGGCTCTTCTGATTCAGGCTGGGGTTCTGGGTTAAGGGCCTGCTGCCTCCAGGGGGGAAGGGCTGGATTCTGGGCTGATGTCCGCTGGCTTCACCTCCTCCCCATCCACAGGTCCTCTCCTCTCCTTGCCAACTCTTCAGTGCTCCCTGGAGGCTTGTGGTCCCAGTCCCTGCCCGTTAAGCGCCTCTACTCTCTGGGCAGGGCCATTAGAATTCTGAACCCCACAGACTCAGGGCTGCCAGGAAGGGACCAGGCTCTGTGCCAACCCGTTCTTGATTGCTATGGGAGAGTCTGATCAGGGGCAGGTCGGCAGGGGGGAGGGGCTGCGAGGTTGGCTGCTGGCCCCACCTCCTAATTGGCCCGTTAGCTGGCTAAAGTGGCATCATAGTGACCGGTTGTTAGGTCGTTATGGCTGTTAAGTAGCTGGCTTATATATATACAGTTTTGCTGGACAAATGAATGAGTTACTCTGGTTGCAAATTGACGTTATCTCCTCTCCTGCCCAAACACACAGGCACATAGGGAAGAAATATATGTATTTGTAGATTAACCCAGTTAGTCCTATAAAAAGAGGTTGGAAGAAGTGGCTTCTGACCCCTTCCCTGTCGTGTAAACGTTCTGAAGTCTTTTTTCCAATGGGTTTATACCACTCTTAATCTTATCTCCAGTAGAGAATTACTAGTAGATTCCATAATACTTTGATTTTTTATTATATTTTTCTTCAATAATGTCCACAGTCTTTTAAAACTGTTTGAGACAGATTCTTATGTTACATCAAAGTCTTACTGGCTTTCAGGAAAATACTTAAGGAAATTGGATAAGCTTATTCCTGTCCCTAGAGGTCCTTAAAGATCCTGTAAAAAACATTGCCCCAGTTATCCAAAAGCATTAAATAGCTACCAGCATACTTAATTTACAACCAGGTACAACAATTATTATGTATCTGAAGTCTAGAAAATGGAAAAGGTCAAATAAATATATTTCATCCTAATACTTTGACAAGAAAAAATAAGTAAACTGACATAATTGAATAGATTTTTTTAAGCAACACCCAAGGACTGATTAAGACTTGTTGCATATTCACTCCAAGTTTCTTTTTTTTTCTTTTTAATTTCTTTATTGATTAAGGCAGTGATGGGCAACCTTTTGAGCTTGGTGTGTCAAACTTCGCCAAAAAAACTGAGCATAACTCGGGTAGTGTGTCACTTTGAGGAAAAAACATTATTTTGCGATATTTATAGTTTAAATGACATAAATGTTTCATCCTCGGCGGCCGCATGTCATCAAAAATGGCACTGACATGCGTGTCAGAGGTTCGCCATCACTGGATTAAGGGATTATATATGTGTCCTTATCCCTCCATTGCCCCCCACCTCCCACTCATGCCCTCACCCCCCTGTTGTCTGTGTCCATTGGTTAGCCTTATATGCATGCATACAAGTCCTTTGGTTGATTTCTCCCTCTTACCCCCACCCTCCCCTACCTTCCCTCTGAGGTTTGACAGTTTGATCAATGTTTCTCTGTCTCTGGATCTGTTTTTGTTCATCAGGTTATGTTGTTCATTATATTCCATAAATGAGTGAGATCATGTGATATTTATCTTTCTCTGACTGGCTTATTTCACCTAGCATAATGCTCTCCAGTACCATCTATGCTGTTGCAAATGGTAAGAATTCCTTCTTTTTTTACCACAGCGTAGTATTCCATTGTGTAGATGTACCATAGTTTTTTAATCCACTCATTTGCTGATGGGCACTTAGGCTGTTTCCAGATCTTAGCTATGGTGAATTGTGCCGCTATGAACATAGGGGTGCATATATCCTTTCTGATTAGTGTTTCTAGTTTCTTCGGATATAGTCCTAGAAGTGGGATCACTGGGTCAAATGGGAGTTCCATTTTTAGTTTTTTGAGGAAACTCCATACTGTTCTCCACAGTGGCTGCACCAGTCTGCATTCCCACCAGCAGTGTAAAAGAGTTCCTTTTTCTCCACATCCTCACCAGCACTTGTCGTGTATTGATTTGTTGATGATAGCCATTCTGACAGGTGTGAGATGGTACTGCATTGTCCAACTTACACCATACACAAAAATAAACTCAAAAGGACTTAAACATAAGATGGGAAACCATAAAAATACTAGAGGAATCCACAGGCAGCAAAATCTCAGACATATGCTGAAGCAATTTCTTCACCGATAGCCCTCCTAGGGCAATGGAAACTAAAGAGAAAATAAATAAATGGGATTACATCAAAATACGAAGCTTTTGCACAGCAAAAGATACCATCAACAAAACAACAAGAAAGCCCACTGCATGGGAGAACATATTTGCAGGAGAGAACATATTGTTTTAACATATTGTTAATCTGCATGGGAGAAATATCCATGGGAGAACATATTTGCCAATGTTATCACCGATAAGGGTTTAATCTCCAACATTTACAGAGAACTCATGCAACTTAACAACAGGAAGATAAACAACCCAATCAAAAAATGGGCAACGGACCTAAATAGATACTTTTCGAAGAAGACAGAAGGAAGGCCAAGAGATATATGAAAACATGCTCAAAGTCACTAATTATCCGAGAGATGCAAATCGAGTTTCTAAATTATATTTCGGGTACTGCATGATGAGAAATCATATTCTCTATTGGGACATTAAAGCAGTAAACAAGGTTCAATCACTGAAGAAAAAAATGGTCATTCTCAATAGAGTAGATTTGGTGTTTTTTATAATATTATATCCCAATTATTTGGGGAAAGAAAACCCATATGATTTATGTAAAGTAGAAAGAGGTAATAAATTTTCATTGCCCAGAGTAATCAATTAAGAAATATGTCATTTCCCAATCAGGCTGAATAAATGAAAGTGGATTGTTGAGATATTTCTGTAATGGTTTTTATAGTTTGATGTATTTAATAATCAAGATTTTTCCCCCCTGAGATGATTTGCTTGCAAGCATTTTGATTATGGATCCAAGATCCAAACAATCAGGCTTTCTGTAAGCTAACATAATAGCAAAGAAATACACACAATTTCCCACACAAATATTCATTTCCATAGAAATAAAATTCTAATGTTTGTGTTTGACTGTTTGAATATAGGAAGGCATAGATAGTACTAAAGCATGTATTTTAAAATAAAAAAAAATAAAGAGAAACAACTAGGTACTATACTTTCAAGATCTTTTTTTTTTCACTTTCAAACAGTTTGATTAAGATGTGTTGTCAGAGAAACAGATATAGCAAAATTAAAGCCGCCAAATCAATAAATAGTATTTAGTAAGAGTTTATTGTGCATATAAAAACAGTTCATGAACTGGGAGCTTCAAAAACTGATTTCAAAACTGATATGAAGCTCAGGGGCCTGATGTTACAGTATGGCTTATAAAGTGAAAATGAAGTTGTTTAACCTTTATAATGATTGGTTATTTGAATGGAGTTTCCATATGGCAAGGGATTAATTAAAAGTTGGTTTTCTTACACCATTTTTAAGAAGATGACTTAAGTTTTTTATGAGTATTAGAGGCACTTATAAGAAGTGGCCCAAGTTAAGTTTCACATGTTATGCAGAATAAGCTAAATTAAGTTTCACTTTTGTGGCTTAAATGGTTTTGTGTACTCAGGGAATTTTCAAGTTTGGTCTTCATTTTGTATTTACAGTAATTTTAACAGTGCCTAGGTGTGGATCTCTGAGTTTATTCCACCTAGACTTCATTGAAGAGATTAAGGTGTTTTTTTTTTTTTTAAAAAATCGAATTAGCAAAGTTTATCCATTATTCATCAAATTATTTCTGCCCTCTTTTCTTTCTCTTCTCCTTTTAGAACTCTTATTAGGTATATTTTGGTATTCATTTTTTTATATATTTTTATTGATTTTTCACAGAGAGGAAGGGAGAGGGATAGAGAGCTAGAAACATCGATGAAAGAGAGACATCGACCAGCTGCCTCCTGCACACCCCCCACCGGGGGATGTGCCCGCAACCAATGTACATGCCCTTGACCGGAATCGAACCTGGGACCTTCCAGTCCGCAGACCAACGCTCTATCCACTGAGCCAAACCGGTTTCGGCTATTTTGGTATTCTTAATGGTGTCCACAGGTCTCATAGGCTCTGTTCATTTTTTAAAATTCTCTTCTCTATCTGTTCCTCGGACTGGATAATCTCAGTTGACCTATATATAAATTTACTCATTCTTTCTACTTTCTCAGATATGATGTTGAACCACTCTAGTGAATGTCTAATTTCAATTATTGTCCTTTTAAATTCCAGAATTTCCATTTGGTTCTTTTTATAATTTCTATTTCTTTTTTAAAAAATATATATTTTATTGATTTTTTACAGAGAGGAAGGGAGAGGGATAGAGAGTTAGAAACATCGATGAGAGAGAGAGAGACATCGATCAGCTGCCTCCTGAACACCTCCCACGGGGGGATGTGCCTGCAACCAAGGTACATGCCCTTGACTGGAATTGAACCTGGGACCCTTCAGTCCGCAGGCCGACGCTCTAGCCACTGAGCCAAACCGGTTTCGGCAATAATTTCTATTTCTTTACTGATATCTTCTATTTAATAAGGCATCATATTCATACTTTCCTTCAATTCTCTAGACTTTTTTTGTTTTTAAAAAGGTATTTAAATGCCCATTTAAAGTATTTATCTAGTAAATCCAACAGCTGAGTTTCCTCAGGAATAATTTCTACTTACTGCTTCTTTTCCTATTTATAGGTTATAAGTTCATATTTCTTTGCATGTATTGTAAAATTTTGTAGAAAACTGGACATTTTAAAAACATAATGTATCATATTTGAAAATCAGATTCTCCATGCCCCAGTGTTTATTGCTGCCTTTTGTTTGTCTTTGTTTATTTAATGTCTTTTCTGTACTAATTCTGTAAAGCTTGTATATTTTTTTCTCATGTGTAGTCACTGAGGTCTTTGTTTGGTTATCATAGCAGTCAGCTAATAAGTGGACTAATATTTCCTTAAATGATTTGAACCCAAAAGTCTTTCAGTCTTTGCATAGGTTACTTGTTATTTTGGGGGCATGTTTTCAGCCCTCTAGTATATTATAACTCTGCCTTACTAAAGAGCATGTGCAGAACCTCAAGGTCAGCCAGAGGGTGGAGATAGAAGCCTTCTTAATTCATACTTGGGCAAACACACAGTCTTACCCATTTGCATGGCCTTTAAGATCCCCAGGAATATGTTCAAGCATTTGAAAACCCCAAATTATATCTTATTCCCTAGCTTTTCCTTGTAAGTTTTTAGATCACCTTTTTATTTGCACCAAGTTTTATTGCTATTTTAGGCAGATATGATATTAAATGACTGCCACAGATTGTTTTTAAAGCTCCAAGGAAAAGGCTTTTTGCACTGAGCAATGTCTAAGGTCTAATAAAGACAAGCCCTGTGAATTGGGGTTTTAATGGAACTGAAATATAGGTCAATTAATGATAATTCTGTGAGTAATGGTTTGGGGAAGCTCCAAACTGATTCCGCCCCATCCTGTGGTCACTGGGTTGAAGTTTTTCATCCTGACTGTGGGGTTGTTGGTTTTCAAGGTTACTGTGGAGCTGGGGGTTGTAAACAGGCCAAGTAAAAATCACAAAGCTGCTGTTCTTAACCAGAGTCAAACATTTTTCTTGAATAAATGTTGATTAGATTTTTGAAAGCCTGTGATTAATATCCAGAGTTCTGAAAATTTTGGTTTTCCAATTTTTTGCCCAATGTTCTCATTACTTTATAAAGGGGTAGCTTTTTGGAGGTCCTTACTCTGCGTTCTCATTGAGCTGGAGTGGCTCAGTTGAGCTTCATCCTGTGTACCAAAAGGTTGTGGGTTAAATTCTTCATCAGGGCACATAACTGGCTTGTGAGTTTGGGGTTGTGAGTGGTTTGATCCTCAGGTGGAAGGCAGCCAATTGATGTTTTCCTCTCAAATCCATCTCTCTCTCTCTCTCTCTCCCCCCCCCACCCCAACCCTCTCTCTCCCTTCCTCTCTCTAAGTACATCCTCTGATGAGAATTTAAAAAATAAATAAATAGGAAAAGCAAAATTTTATAATTTTTGTGTAGGTGAATCTGTAACTTCAGAGCAGGGAGGGATTTCATAAATATGACATAGAAGGACAAACCATAAAGGAAACTATTGATAAATGCATTTAAATGAAATCTTATGTGCATCAAAAGACAGCTCACAGGATGTGAGATGTTTACAGTACATTTAGCTGGCAAAAATGATCCAGAACATATTAAGAATATTACACATTATAAGAAAAGGGCTAACAACCCAATTTGAAAAATTGGAAATGTATATAGGCAGGCAATTCACAGAAGAGGAAACCAGAATGGTTAAGAAACATGTTAAGTGGGAAATGCAAATTCAAACATTTTCAGATACCACTCTTCATCTGTTACAATGGCAAATTTAAAAAAGTCTGACTATTCCAAATGTTGTGAATGTGGGGAAATGGTTCCAAGGGAGTGCAAATTGGCATAGACATTTTTGGTGAGCAATTTGCCAATGTCTAGTCAACCTGAAGATGTTCATATTATACTAGAGGCCTGGTGCATGAAATTCATGCATGGAGGGGGGATATTACCTCAGCCCAGCCTGCACCCACTCCAATCAGGGACCCCTTGGGGCTGTGGTTGGCAAACTGTGACTCGCGAGACACATGCAGCTCTTTGGCCCCTTGAGTGTAGCTCTTCTACAAATACTGCGGCCTGGGCGAGTCTATTTTGAAGAAGTGACATTAGAAGAAGTTTAACTTTAAAAAATTTAGCTCTCAAAAGAAATTTCAATCATTGTACTGTTGATATTTGGCTCTGTTGACTAATGAGTTTGCCGACCACTGCCTTGGGGGACATCCCTCTCACAATCTGGGACCTCTGGCTCCTAACCACTCACCTGCTTGCCTGCCTGATTGCCCCCAACTGCTCTCCCCTGCCGGCCTGATCTCACCCCCAACTGCCTCTGCCTGCCTGATCACCCCTAACTGCCCTCCCCTGCTGGCCTCATCTCTCCCCCAACTGCCCTCCCCTTTTGGCCAATTTGTTTCTGATTGGGCGGTTTCTATGCCATCAGCGTCAAAAGCTCTGCCTCCTAGGCAGCCATTGGCTCCTCACAGTTCACTCAGATTTGGTTTTGATTGGTTGGTTTCTATGCCAGTCAGCGTCTAAAGCTCTGCCTCCTAGGCAGCCATTGGCTCCTCACAGTTCACTCAGATTTGGTTCTGATTGGTCAGTTTCTATGCCAGTCAGAGTCAAAAGCTCTGCCTCCTAAGCAGCCATTGGCTCTTCACAGTTGACCCAGATTTGGTTCTGATTGGTTGGATTCTATGCCAGTCAGTATCTCTGGGCCTATCTCCAGGCCTGATCAGAGAGGCAGGGCTGATCAGGGGCCCTTGCAGAGGCCTGGAGAGAAACAGAGGCGTGGCTGCTGGCAGAGCCCAGAGAGAAAGAGAGAGGCAATGGCTGATCAACAGCTGCCACAGAGGTAGCAGGTCAGACCCTGCCTCTCTCTTCGGGTCTCTCTCCGGGCCTGATCTGCAGCCCCCTCAGCAGTCAGTGCTGGGTTGCTGCGCCCTAACTGCAGGACTGACTTCCAGGCTTTGGTCGAGCCTTTGGTCGGTCGTTACGGATCCTGGGTTTTTATATATTGGTATGATCTTGCATGCTTCTTCCTCACTTCTACATTGATGGAGTTCCACTAATGTAGCACTTCTGGCCTCTCTTTGCCCCTTCATTCACTGCACTTCAGGGGGCAGAAGTGACTGATTTTTATTGGTGAGTTTGGGAGGAACTAATTCTGTGAGGCTCAGCCCTTCCGTCATTAACTTCCTCCTGGGAGGCTTGGGTGAGGCTGAGCACTTGTCCTCTTGTACTCCCCTATGTTTTAAGTTTTACTGTTGCTTGTGATGGAGGTGGGTGTAAATTTCCTTTTAGAATTAAAAAGTATACCTGGCTGCAGATATAAACAACTTCTCTAATGTCAGCTTTATTTTTTAACAATAATCTTTCTTATTTTTAAAACAACAACCAATCCTCTGGATTGATTGATAGCCTGAGTGAGGGAGATGTTATTTATTGGAATCTCTTCAACATCCAATTACCATCATTTTACTTTTATGTATATAAACTTAGAGTAAACTAAAGTTATCATATATGTATACAAGAAGATATTTACAAGAATGTGTATGGCATTTTTGTAAGAGTGAAACTTCAATTTTTCTTAATAGAAGAATGGATAAATAGAATGAAGTAGCCTACGTGTATCAACACATCACAAAACATGTTGAGTGAAAACAGGAAGATGCAGGATGATATGTGCTGTGCATGACCATTTACATAAAAGTTTAAAACACACAAAATTATATCATTAATTGTACAAGAACATAGGAAGAGGAAAAGTAAAATTAAATCTTTTTAAGTAACTATAACTATTTAAGAGCATGGATCCACCTCTTGTGGGTCCAGGTGAGAATGGAAGTGATACTGAGGAAGTATACAAAGAGAATTTCAACTGTATATGTAGAGCTGTGTTTCTTAAAAAGAACTAGAGCATAACCTTCATGGTATTAAAAATTATGATATCTGGGCAGTGGGCACATGGTTGTCTGTTACTTTTTTTCTGTACTTTTCTCTATGCTTTAAGCATTCAATGCTAAATAAGATACCTCAGAATATCAGCTTTACTATACTAACCTCAATTTCTCACAGAAATATTTAAAAATATATTTTGACCCAGAATGCAGGATATGGGCTTTTGAATGAACTTGATTATTTTCTCCCTGTATTTTTTGATTCATATTGTATTGCATTGTTTTAAGTGAAGCTTTAAGCATATCCTTTGTTTCTCTTTATCTTTTGAGGTTTCTCATTATAAATCAAAAGAGGTTGGGCTAAATGATCTATATAGTTCTCACTCTGATATTCTGTGAGATTGGAATAGTATAGTTCTATATAGTATAGTTCTATATAGTTCTATATAGTTCTCACTCTGATATTCTGTGAGATTGGAATGCTTTTTTCTTTGTTTGTTTATTTATTGAGGCAGATGTTGAAAGAAAGAAAAGTTACATAGCAGTAGTCCGTCTTGGGAAAACTGTAATCTCCCCACCTCCACCCTAGGCTTCTTAGCTGTTCTACTCTTCTCTCCACCCTCAGTTTGAGCAATACTTTAGCTGGTGTAGTTCAGGTGGGTAATGATAGAAAGGTGCTATGTATTTGCCTAGGCAAAATGACCTCACATGCCTATACTGGCAAGTGCTGTATTCCTCAGACAAGCAGTGCACACCTGGCAATCTCCTTCTGTTTATGCAAGGAGGGCTACTCAAACCCAACACAGAAAGTCTCAACACTCAGGGTTTTCTAGGCTGCGTTCTGAGCTGTTGTCATGTCCTCTGACTAGTCTCTATTCTTCACTTATTTCTTTTTACCTGATTTGAAGCCCTGGCCCTGGTTCTCCTAACTTTTCACTTCAGCTCAGTCTGGCACTGTGAAAACTGGCTGCATAATATCTATTATGGACATACTAAGATATAATTAAACCATTCTTCAATTGTTGGACATTTACATTGTTTGCAGTTATTTTTGCTATTATAATTAACTAGAGGCACAATGTACGAAGATTTGTGCAAGATTGGGCCTTCCTTCCCCTGGCTGCCAGCACTGCCTTTGCTCTGGCCGGAGCCACCTTTCCGCCTTCACATGCTGCCCAGCGGCCCGGAGTGGCTGGGGTGGTGTGGAATGCCTGCATCCCAACCTGCCCCCAGTCGCTCGGCACCTGTGTATGCAAATTAACCCTCCATCTTTGTTGGGTTAATTTGCATACTCACTCCTGATTGGCTTGTGGGCATCGCGACGGTATGGTCAATTAGCATGTTACTCTTTTATTAGGTAGATTATATAATTAATATTTATGTGGATAAATCTTTGTGTCATTCTCTGATAATTTCCTGAGGACAAATTCCTAGAAATGAAAACACTGGGTCAAAGAGTATTCATATTTTGAAGGTCTTTTCGATGTATATCCAGAATGACTTTCAAAAAGTTTGCACATGTATACGCTCTACCCAGTGTATAAGACAAAGACTGTTTCTGGGAACTCTTGTTACACTGGGTATTATCTATCTTTTAAATCTTTAATGATTTGTTAGAAAAAAATGTTGTTTTATTCTTGCTTTGCTGTTTTATTCTTAATTTGCATTCTTTGACTACCACTGAGATTTTTATTTTACCATATGTTTATTGGTCACTTGTATTTTTTTCTATGAATTGGCATTTTGTATCCTTTGCCCATTTTAAAATATATTTTATTGATTTTTTTACAGAGAGGAAGGGTGAGGGATAGAGAGTTAGAAATATCAATGAGAGAGAAACATTGATCAGCTGCCTCCTGCACACCTCCTACTGGAGATGTGCTCACAACCAAGGTACATGCCCTGACCAGAATTGAACCTGGGACCTTTCAGTCCGCAGGCCGACGCTCTATCCACTGAGCCAAACCAGTTAGGGCCCATTTTTATATTAGTGCATTTTCCTTTGTCACATTGATTTGTAACATCTTCTAATGAGATTTTTAAAGCATAGACATGAAGTGGCTTCACTATAACCATAATAGGCAATTTTAGTTATAGGCAGGAATAGAATCTTTTGCTCATCTATTATTTCAGCATCATTGTAAGTCAGGACTGGAGCTCAAATGCAGGGTAGACATGTCTGAAAGTATGAAATTAAGTCCCAGAGAGGTTCAGTGGCTTAGCCAACATTACTGTAGAGTTCAGTGGCTGAGCTGAGATGTGATACTCACCTTCCCAAATATTGTCATGTTAAGTCCTAATTCCATATTTCAAAGAGATCCATACAGGAAAACTTAAAATTACCTATCTTGCTGCCAATGTGTTTAGATTTAAATGAATCCAAAAGCTCAGTTTTACGCAGGGTATTTAATAATTGACTGGACAAAGTAAAGCAAATATTTAATCACTTTATTCCTCACTGCACAAACCTCTAGTAGCTCTCCATTGTCTCCAGGCAAGTGCAGACTCCCAAGCTTATAATTCAAGACCCATAATAATCTGCTTCCATGTGGCTTCTTTCTCCACTACCCCAAATATACTCCACTCAGAATGCTCACCTCAGTGATACCACCCTGTGATATCACTGTACTCCACATCTGCAATGCTCTTTCTCCTCACATTTTCTATGTCTATATAAATATGTCCTGTCCTCCAGGGTCCAGATAGAGGGCCACTTCCATGAAGCCTCCACATCTCAGCTTTTATAGACACTTTCCTTCTCACATACTCTGTTGCTTTACTGTAATCTTTCCTGTGTCATCCTGCCTCTTAAGGATGCATGTGCTTTTGATTTGGTCTTGTGTCCCCAAGTAGAAGGTATAGATCTTGGGAGGTTAGGCCAGAACTTCAATACATCTTGCCTATTGGTATGGGATAACCAGGAGCAGAGGTCTATAAATTGTTAGGTGTTGATTTGTATTTATTGAGTTGACCATTTCATTAAAACATATATTAAGTATTCATTGTGTGCCTCTACTTGGCTAAGTGCTGAAAGGTTTGTGCCTTTAAGGAAGTCACAGTCCACTGAGGAAGGTAGACTTCAGTTCTAAACCTGCTGCTGCTAGCATCTTAATAGTTTACCTTGGCAATGTCATCTAATCATCTCATTCATTCATTCATTCATTCATTCATTCCACAAGCATTTACCTATGTGGCAGGCAGTGTGCTTGGCACTGGGGATACAGAGATAAATATATTCCAAAAGCATGGATGTACACAGCTCCTTATAATACAACGTGGTAAGTGATGTGGTAAAAGTATCTACAAAGTGCTATGGGAATTAGAGGAAAAGTCACACTTGAGGGCTTCCTATATGGCAAGCACTATCTATGTAAATGTTTTCAGCTTGGGTAAGGATGATGCACTGAGGCATAGTTCAGGAGACAGCTTTGTGGAAGGTGAACTTTTGAACTGGATAATTGGTTATTGACTTAAAAGGTAGAGGGATAGAGAAATATGTGACAGGAACTGATGGGTGCATGGCTATGTGTGTCTTGTGTGTGCATTTCGGAAGGGGGAGAGAGTGGGAGAGCTTGGAGAGTTATGTTAGGAATAGATTATGTTGGACTTTGAATGCATACTAAGGAATGAGGAAAGAGAGAAAGATTTGTAATGTTAACTCTGTGGAAGGAGAAAAGAAAGGATAAATAAGGGAATTTTAAAAAGCATGTTCTATATAAGACATTTTAATACAAGGGGAACTCCCCTTTATAGGTTCTTATGTGGAGTATGTACATAAAGGAGCTTGGTAAACTGTAAAATATTGTGGTTGTATTGTTCTTGTTGTTGCTTAAGTGGAAAAACATGTGATTCCTATCTCCAGTTTAAAAAGCTCTATCCAATTATTCAATTGAAAATTCCTGGTCTCCTCTTAATGTTCAATTAATAGTTTACATGGGAAGAAAACAGGTTCTAAAGAGAAGATAGGCATGAACCATGCGGCCAAGCAAAAAATCTTAGGTTCCCTGCCAATACCTCCAATCACTTATTATTTATATAATTGATGTCTATCATGAGCATAGCATCATCCTAGTCAATATTGAGGGAAACAAAATAAGCAGAAGTTCTTCACTTTCAATCATTTTAAATTTTATTATAGCATATAGTGCAACCTTTCTATCAGTTCAATTGAACTTTACATTTTAGATTGAGAGGCTAAATACAAAGTGTGAATATGACATTCTTATTGTCACCTGAAGCTTGAAAATTAGAATATTGAAAAGGTTATCCATCCCTCTATATCTGATCCTGAAATTTGGATACTCTTGCATTAGGTAGTTAGTATATACCTTGGTTGATAACATTTGTACAATAGTAATATGTTGTCTGAGGTTCAATTACAGCTATTATTTGTTGTTCTCCTTTACTATATATATGTATGTATGTGTGTATATATATATGTATATACATGTATATATACATATATACATATATACACACACACACATATATATATATGTGTGTGTGTGTGTGTATATGTATATATGTATATATATGTCTTATCTGTACCCATAGATCTTAAAATAACTAAACATAAATCAGATAAGTAGATAATTTCAGAGAGCAAGCTTTGAGGAAACCCAACATGTAGATACAATATGGTAACTTTCTTATCAATTCTTAACCATAGTTGCAGCTTAATATACCCTAATATTTGCCCCAGACATTGATTAGATTTAGACTGTATCCTGAGTTCTATCTTTAATTTAATTCACATGAAAGACTATTGGAACTTCAATACTAGAATCTTATAACAGTTGAGTATCAAAAGCCACTTTGAGGTTCACAGTTGTCAACTAGTGTACTTCAGTCTAGGAATCATTACACAGCTTGTTGTCAAATGCATTTCCTGCACATTTCACCTTTTATTTCTCTCCTTTATATAGGCGGAAGAACGCAGAGTGAGGGAGAGCCTCCGAGCACCAGCAGGCCTTGTGCTTGCCAGGACTGCATTGCCAAATTGCTGTTCTTTCTTTCTCTTTTGCTTTGAGGAAAAATCCATTGAAATGCTCCTTCTCCTTTCTGATCAATATCTTTTTTCCCATTTGTATACCATGACTTGTCATAGTAATGCCCTTGGAACCAACTACTTTTATAATTGACTTCAACATGATAGATTTTTAAAAATAACTTTTATTTTTCTTAATTAAACATAATTACATTTGTTTACAAAAGAGGGTTTTGGAAATAAATTTTAGACATCACAGGGAATACTGGTATATTGTCCATGGCTAACCAAATCAATCTGTTTTAACAATAATAACAACAACAATAAACCTGTATGAAACATTTGTTTTACTTTGAATCAATCCTGACTGAAGAAAATCTTTCTGAGGCAACAAACTACCATCCAAAGAGGTGGGTTTTATGCTTGCAATATCTAGGAAAACTCTCCTTTCCATTTTTTTCTTTGTTCTCCTTGGTAGCTTGGTGTTTGGTATAAATGTTGTAGAGACAGTGTTTGCATGGTTGGTTATAAAAACTGTGAGATATCCTTTTCCAGTTGAAAAGAAGTTAGCCTTGCACATTTTCTCATTAAGGAAAAGCAAAATTATTTGCCTGACATCTTTAGTGATAGAATTTGGTTTAGAACTTCCTGCCCACAGTACTTCTACTACACAATATATCTTATCAGGCCTGTCCTGCCCTGATTAAACTGAGATTGTTCTTTAGATAAAATTAAATGGGAGAGGGTAAACCTCAGGGGAAAAATGTGTCTTTAGCATTAAGCCACCAGGAAATTATGGTTGTCTTTAACTCCATCTCAGAAATTTGTGGATTCACTTCATCATCTTTGCCGTGTAAAGTAGACAAGTTTCCTCTAAATGTAGTTTATTCAGGATTCCTACTGCTATTTTGTTTTCTTCAATTTTGCTCAATATTTTCTGCTCCCGAAGATACTAAGGAGATAGAATTTCATCTTGAAAAGCAAGGATAATTTATTACTATTAGTGTTGTGCCAGGGAAAAGAGATGAATTTATTTAGCAGCATCTGAAAATAGAATTGCCTTAACATTGACGTCTGCTGCTGATGCTAAATGATGAATACTAAGCACTTGGCATGTACTTTGCACTTTTCTTGATCTATTCTTCATATTCGGGTGCTTTAGGATGCATAGAGCACATTTTCGCTGTGTTCTATTCTTGGTTGGGAGTCATGCAGTAGATGTCATTGATTATTTGTTGAGCAATTATACCACGTGGGGAACTGTACAAAGCACACAGCATGGAATTGTAGAAAGAACATAAGTGTGTGGAATCCAGACAGAAATCCTACATTGAATATTGGCTCTGTCATGTTTCTAGCTTTTGACCTTGGGCAAATTACTGAACTTCCCTGAGACTCACTATCCTTTTGAAAACTCAACTGTCTCATCTGTAAAACTGGATTAATTTAGTAGCTAAGGAAACTCATGTCCATAGGGTGGTAGTGATTTGTCCATAGTAAGTGGTAGATCTGGGATGAAACCCAGGCAGTCTAACACCAAAGCCTTTGTGATTTCTAATGACTCCAAGCAGCCTCACATAGCAGCCTCAGATACTTCTCAGTTGATGGGGAGAAAGGTACATGTAAAAGATCTGTACTCAGAAATTTATAAGAAAGAAATTGAAGAATATTCAGATTATTACAGTTGTTCCCTTTTTTCCCCCCATAGCTCCCCTCCACTCAGTTCCCATCCCACCATGATTCATGCCCTTACCCCCCCACTGTCCTCATCCATAGGTGTAAGATTTTTGTCCAATCTCTTCCCGCACCCCCATACCGCCTTTCCCCCGAGAATTGTCAGTCCACTCCCTTTCTATGCCCCTGATGCTATTATATTCACCAGTTTATTCTGTTCATCAGATTTTTTATTCACTTGATTTTTAGATTCACTTGTTGATAAATATGCATTTGTTGTCACTTTGTTGTTCTTAATTTTTATCTTTACCTTTTTCTTCTTCTTCCTCTTCTTAAAGAATACCCTTCAGCATTTCATAACATAATACTGGTTTGGTGGTGATGAACTCCTTTAGCTTTTTCTTATCTGTGAAGCTCTTTATCTGACCTTCAATTCTTTTTTTTAATTACTTTATTGATTAAGGTATCACATATTTGTCATCAATCCCCCCATTCCCATCCCAAACCCCCCCACACTCATGCCCCCACCCCCCTGTTGTCCGTGATCACTGGTTAAGCTCATCTGCAAGCACACAAGTCCTTTGGTTGATCTATCTCCCTTGTCCCCACCCTCCCCTACCTTCCCTCTGAGGTCTGACAGTCTGATCAATGCTGTTCTTGTTCTTCAGTCTATGTTGTTCATCATTTCCCCTAGATGAGTGAGCTCATGTGATACTAGGAATACACTTATAGGAACCGAAAATTATACAAGCAATAATGGTTATGCTGAGAGGCAAATGAATCAGTCTATAGTGAGTTTCTTTCTGGGCCAACAGTTCTTTTGAGTCCAGATTTCTATGTTCAACAGTTGTTTATATGAACATAACAGCAATGATATTTCAGTTCTGGATGGTGGACAAATGGTGGTAATGCAGGTCCGACCCTCTCTGGTTTGGTCCTGGGCAATCTGCAGTGACGCACATCTGCTGACTGCTAGTATGGCAAGGCATGGTCAGCGTCTTCCATCTCTGGACTGTTTCTCTTCTGTCTTCATGGCTGGAGCACTCCTGTCAATTCCTCTCTGTTGCAGGAATCCACATGGTCTTGGAGTTGTTTTCTGAAAATATACAAACATATTCTCAACCAAAAGTTAATAAAGGAATATTTTCTATAAATTTGGCTTGCAATCCTTTTTCATTTTTTTGCCCAAACGATTTTCCTTTGGCTTGTTTTGACACCATGTATGTTTTACCCGGGTGTCTTGCTGTTTAGCATTACAAATGATAATTTTCTAAAATAAAAATTTCTAGATGTAATTTATTTACAGGATATTTTTCCTTACATGATATTCTCCTACTATCCCCCCTTTTTTGGTTTAAATATTGGGAGGCTTTTGGAAATTTTATGCTATAATCTTGATAGCTTTTAAATTTTACTTTTTTGCACTAAAATGTGACTGTTTTAGGTTCATTATATGTTACGCAATTTTACCAGGAGATGAACTACCAATAAAAATTTTAGTTAACACTTTAGGAACAGCTTTTTTGTCCAGTACAATTGATTTTTCTAGAGTATTTGCTTATTTTGATTGGCCAATTTAAATTAGTCTGAAAACTTGACTACTATTTTACTGTCAAATTTAATACTCTAACAACCATCTTGTTTTACCCCGTAAATATTAGTGGAGAGGATTATTTGCCTTCTTGAGTAGGCCCTGAGCATTCCTGGTGCTAGGTTGGATTTAGATATCATAGACCCCAGTTCCCCAGATCATGGGTGCAAGACATCTCCATCAAGTCTTGTTGCAGTGAGAGGGCATCAGCTGTCGGCCAAGTCTCTGTTACCTGGGTCCCAATTTGAGCTGGGCATGCGAAGCTGAGCAGCCATGGCGGCAGGAGATCTCCCTCAGCAGGGGTGAGGGTTCAGGACCCTGCAAACTTGGGGGGGTGAAGGTCTGTGCCCCACCTCTGTTGACCCCCAAATTCTCTCCTGATGGCCCCTATGCGAATGTGCCTGTCTTAGGTTGTTCCTTCCCTGAGGAATATTACCCGTCTCTGGCTAACCAGCCATCCTCCGGGGCCAAGCAGGGTGATGTGATGTTTAGTTCTGTCTCCTTGGTCGCCTATGCCCCCATGGCCTCCACACCCAGCACCTGCCTTGGGATCCCCTCGCCTGCTGGCAGGGTCCTAGCATTGATCTCATATCTTGTGGAACCCAGGTTTCTTCTCCAAGGAGGCCCAGCTCACCCCACTGGGCGAGAGACAGATCCATAGTACCAGCCATCACGAGGTTTCAAACTTGGCATGAACAGAAGCTCAGGCAACAGCTGTGGACAATTGGATTGTGAGAAGTGGGTCCCTCTTGGCCAAGAGGGCAAGAGGGGCCAATTTAGAATGCTCAGTTGCCTTCCCAGGGGGCCCTCTACACAATGGGAGGGATTAAATCCTTTCATGTCCTTTTTAAATTGCTGCCAGACATTCAGAGAATTAGTTTGTAAGTTTGTTTGGGATAATTGTATAATATGCTGTTGTAATTCTAAAATATCTAGAGATGTGTTACGTTTGTCTCCAAGCCCCAAAAAGATGATTTTTTTTTAATCCCCATGGGTGTGAGGAACTATTATAAGTAATGGGGGTGATCCAAATCTGGGAAAAATTTTAATGACAGTGTAGAATAATATCATGTAAGGATATTCTTTGTTCTAGTCCGTGGCAATTCCCTTTCAAACTGACCTTCAATTCTAAATGATAGCTTTGCTGGGTAGAGTAACCTTGGTTGTAGGTTCTTGCTATTCATCACTTTGAATATTTCTTGCCATTCCCTTCTAGCCTGCATAGTTTCTTTTGAGAAAGCAGCTGACAATCATATGGATACTCCCTTGTAGGTAACTGTTTTCTCTTGCTGCTTTTAATATTCTCTCTTTGTCTTTTGCCCTTGGCATTTTAATTATGATGTGTCTTGGTGTGGTACTCTTTGGATTCCTTTTGTTTGGAGTTCTCTGTGCTTCTTGGACTTGAAAGTCTATTTCTTTCACCAGGTAGGGGAAGTTTTCTGTCATTATTGCTTCAAATAGGTTTTCAATATCTTGCTCTCTTTCTCTTCTTCTGGCACCTCCATAATTTGGATGTTGGTACGCTTGAAGTTGTCCCAGAGGCTCCTTACACTATCTTCATATTTTTGGATTCTTTTTTCTTTTTGCTTTTCCGGTTGGGTGTTTTTTGCTTCTTCATATTTCAAATCTTTGACTTGATTATTGGGATCCTCTAGTCTCTGTTGGATGTCTGTATATTATTCTTTATTTCAATCAGTGTATGCTTAATTTCTGATTGGTGCTTTTTCATATCCTTAAGGGTCTCACTAAATTTCTTGGAGGTTACTAGAAGATTCTTGAGTAACCTTATAACAGTGGCTTTGAACTCTATATCCAGTAGTTTGCTTTCCTCTATTTCTTTCATTTGTGCCCTGTTTCTTTGTTTCTGAATTTTGGCTGCTTCCCCGTGTTGATACAGTGGCTTTGTGTGCTAGGTGTCCTATAGGGCCTAGTGGCTCAGCCTTCCTAATTACCTGAGGTGGACACTCTTGGTGCACCCCTTTGTGGGCTGTGTACACAGTCTTCTTGTAGCTGAGACTTGATTGCTGTTGGTGTCACTGGGAGGAATTGACCTCCAGGCCAATTGGCTGTGAGGACCAGTTGTGTCTACAATGGGAGAATTTCTGTGCTGGAGACACCCTTATGGGGCAGGACTTGCTTCAGTGGGGCTTTGGCACTCACTGAGTCTTCCCCCTGAGTGTGTCTCTTATGGATGTGAAGAGTTATAATCCTGTATGGTCTCACTCTGACCACTGGGTACACTGGCTCTTGGATCTGCAAGGAGATGCAAGGTCAGCCACTGTCTGTGGCTGCCCAGCAGGAGCTACAGAGACATCTGCAGATTCATTCTCTTTGTATGGGGTTTGGAAGTGCCCAGACAAGGCCCAGCTCTGAAGCAAGTCAGGCTGCTGCTGCCAGGCCTTGGGCCTTCTTTTGGGAGTTCTGGGGCTCTCTGACTCAGCTGTAGTTTGACAGGTTTTAGGCAGAGAAAGGACAGGCCATTCATATGCAAAAGCCTCTGCACACAGCTTGGGTGGGGTTGTAAATTGGGTGGGGCAGGGTCTCAAGGAATCGCCAGGGTGGAGCAAACAGCAATGGCTGCCAGTCAGCCCTGCCCCAGGGAGGTCCCCAGGTCTCTGTGTCCTGCAGCACTGTGCAGGAACAATGATCGTTGCAAGCCCCTCTGAGAGAAAGCCGCCTTCGTGTTCTAGCCCAATGCCAGACAGTCCAGTTTCTCCCTGTATGAGTCTGGGTCCCCAGAGTCTCACCCGGAACTGGAGTTCAGAGCAGTTAGGAGCTTGTATCTCCCTCCCGATTGAAAAAACAAAAACAGCGCACCCAGTTGCCAGCCCGTTTCTCGCATCCCTGTGTACCTCCACACTTCCGCACCTTGGCATCTCCTCCCAGTCTCAGTGCACTTTTCTCTTTCCTTCTAGTTGTATAACTTCCACTCAGCCAGCCTTCCCGTGGTTCTGGATGATGTCCGTTTTGTCTTTTAGTTGTAGTTTTGATGTGGTTGTGCGAGGCAGCAAGTTCAGGTGTTCACCTATGCCGCCAGAGTGGTTCCTCCCTCCCCCTCTTTTATTTTATTTATTTATTTATTTATTTATTCATTTATGTTTTAAATATATTTTTATTGATTTCAGAGAAGGGAGAGAGAGATAGAAACATCAATGATGAGAGGGAATCATTGATCGGCTGCCTCCTGCACGCCCCCTATTGGGGATCGAGCCCACAACCCGGGCATATGCCCTTAACTGGAATCGAACCCAGAACCCTTCATTCTGCAGGCCTACACTCTATCCACTACTAAGCCAAACTGGCCAGGGCCCCCTCTTTTATTTTTAATATTGTTGACTCTAGTTTATTTTTTTGTATTTTTTATTATTTTAGTTTTGTATTTAGATCACTCTTTCTACATAGTCAGGTAACAACCAAGAAAGGCCTTGCTGAGAACACAGTGAATGATCTGTCACTGTAACTGTGCTCCTCTAGCCTTAAGATGGTCAGGTCCTGTGGGTACATTTTAAGGGGCCTCAGGTTTCCTTTCTGTCAAGGAGTATCAATATTGTAGCACTTTTCTTTCTACTCAAATACTATTAATGGAGAACATTTTCATTAGAAATGGAACATATGTTCATTAAAACCAATTCATATAAAATACAGCACTCTTTAAGAGGAAGGAGATTAAGATTTGCAACATGAGGAATAATTGACTTGTTGAAACTTCTTTCATCCAAAAAATATGTCCTTTCTTAAAAGCTTTAAACAGTAATTAATATAGTGTTCTTGACAAAAGTGCTGATTAGTCATGGCTTATGGATCGTATTATTCAGCAATGTCTTTCAGAGGCTCTGTCCAATGAAAACACTCTAAGTGCCAGTGTAGCCATTGGGTCCACTAATTGGGAAGGTAAAAATAGAGTGCAGTATGTTCTTTGGCTATTTAATTCTTTCCGTTTTCTTTCTCATTTTCTATAAAGATTATGTTTTTTAATGACCTGAATTGGCAAGAGGAAGGAGAGTAGTAAAATTGCAGGAAACAGAGCATTTTTTAAAATATAGACAACTATGAAGGGGACAAGATCCAGTGAGCTCAGATAAATGGAACACCAGGAAGAAGGTAAGAGGTTAATCTTCAGGAGCTGCTGAACATAATGTCCTGCTGAAGTGTCTTTTTGAAGATCCCAAGTGTCACTAAGTGTAGGCTAGAGAAGGTGAGTAAGTGGTGATAAAGATGTATGTCCAAAAAGGAAAACTGACTGGATAAACAGAGAAAGAACACTTAGGGGACTTCTCTTTTACTCAGGTTAACTGCAGCCTGTGTTTGAAAGTGCTTTGTTTCTTAGAGAGGTAACATAGTGCTGCATTTATAAGCAAAAACTCTGGATCATGCTGTCCGGTTCTACCACTTACTAACTCGCTAGATTACCTGAGTGAGTCTGTATTTCAGTTTCTTTAACTGGAAATTGGATAGTAAAGGAACCTACCTCATGAGGTTGTGTGAAGATTAAGTGAGTTGATGTATAGGAAGTATTAAGAACAGGGCCTGATGCACAGTAACTACTACATAAATAATTTTGATTATTTTTTTTAGTTTGACTTTCTGAGTCCATTCCCCTTCTGCCATGGCTGCTCATCCTCTCCTTTTGTCTTGGCAGGTATTTCCTATTCTGTTCTCTTACTTGTTTTCTTCTGCTTAAAGATAAGCACACTGAAAGCCTTTATCTTTGTGTGCCTGACAGGAAGTAATGAGATACAACAAAAACTCCCTTCAAAAAATATATATATCACAGATCAAAGGTTTGTGGACTCAGTAGGACAGATGGACTCAAGCCAAATCCTGGGTTCATTTAGAGTCTAATTTCATTCTGGTCACTGACAAAAGTACATATTTTCATCTGTGTGTTAGATTTATCTCTAACATGATATATCTTCCAGTGACATACTTAGGGAGCCAAGTAAATTTCTTGATTCTTCATATCACTAAGGAAAGGAAAACTAAGGCAAAATAGGAGTAAACAAGGGCACAGCAAAGTGTGTTAGTAGAATTTGGGTAAGTTTCCTTCTTGGGAATAAGGTTCCTCATTCTACTTATCTTGCTTTATCTGTTGCTTGTTCCTGAACTCTAGAGACACAAAGGCTAAGCAGTCTGATCCTGAAATTGAGGGCTTCTATTGTTTTTATTTCTATATTTTTCAGAAATAACCTTATATTTATATCACTAACACTCTCCTTTTGGAGGGCTTTTAAAAATGTTTGCTTTTGTTAAATATTTTCCTACTTATTTAGCCTTATTCTCCAGATATAAAAGGCCTGGGTAACATTTGCTTTGTGAGTGACACTGCATACATTTCTAAATGTTTGAATTCCTACTATGTTCTGCTACTCTTTCTTTTGATTGTTATAACAACCTGTAGGGCACTGATATTATCCTTGCTTTATAGGGAAACTGAATTTAAGTGAGATTTAGATGTATCCAAGGTCATGCGGTACTTTATTTATTGTGGTGGCATTTTCCAAAATGGAAATAGCTTTATTGCTATTATTGTCTATTATAGGAAAACGCATATTCAATATTAAAATAAATAAGATAATGCAGAAAGGCCTAAAACAGTGGTGGCGAACCTATGACACGCGTGTCAGCACTGACACGTGTAGCCATTTCTGAGGACACGCGGCCGCTGAGGCGGCCGCATGCCGAGGATGAAACATTTGCTGCTCCTGAGGATGAAACATTTGCGAAATAATGTTTTTTCCTCAAAGTGACACACTACCCGAGTTATGCTCAGTTTTTTGGCGAAGTTTGACACACCAAGCTCAAAAGGTTGCCCATCACTGGCCTAAAGACACAAAGCAAAAACTGTTGGTATATAGCCTTCCAAGACTATTTCTGTTTACCTATATATCTATTTCTCTATCATCTCATCTGTATTTGGGTAATCCCCAAGATATCAGTACATATTTAATCAGGGCTGATCTAACTGATACAAGTATTGCAGAAATGTTCACCTATTTGTGAATAGGCACATTTCCACATATACATCTATCTTGCATACTGAGCAAAATATTTATCAAGAGAGCTGGTATACTTCTAATGTAGACACAAGTTCACCTTGAGTGCCATCAGTTCCCCCCCACTCTGGGTAGACTCTGATTCCCTTTCACAGTTCCTCTCATACCGTAGTCTCCTGAAACCCTCATAGTGGCATCCTTAGCCTCTGATGTCATAGCAGACCAGAAGAAAATAAAGTGTTTTATATTAGGTACTGGAGGCCCGGTGCACGAAATTCATGCATGGGGGATGGGGGGGGGATGTCCCTCAGCCCAGCCTGCATCCTCTCCAATCTGGGACCCCTTGAGGGATGTCCGACTGCCCATTTAGGCCGAATCCCACCAGATATCCCTCTCACAATCCAGGACTGCTGGCTCCCAAACGCTCACCTGCCTACCTGCCTGATTGCCCCTAACCTCTTCTGCCTGCCAGCCTGATTACCCCCTAACCACTCTGCTGCTAGCCTGATCAACACCTAACTGCTCCCCTGCTGGCCCGATTGCCCCTAACTGCCCTCCCTTGCCATCCTGGTCCCCCCCAACAGCCCTCCCCTGCAGGCCTGGTCCCTCCCAACTGCCCTCCCCTGCAGGACTGGTCCCCCCCAACTGCCCTCCCCTTCAGGCCTGGCCCCCCCAACTGCCCTCCCCTGCAGGCCTGGTCACCCCAATTGCCCTCCCCTGCAGGCCTGGCTCCCCCAACTGCCCTCCCCTGCAGGCCTGGTCACCCCCAACTGTCCTCCCCTGCAGGCCTGGTTGCCCCTTACTACCCTTCCCTGCCAGCCTGATTGCCCACAACTGCCCTCCCCTGCCGGCCATCTTGTGTCCACATGGGGGTGGCCATCTTGTGTGTTGGAGTGATGGTCAATTTGCATATTACCTCTTTATTATATAGGATAAGACACGACATGGTGCCTTTGGTAGCCAGAATATCAGTATAGCTATCTTCAATGTTAGTGCTTTCCAAACTTTGCACTGAAACCATGCATAAGTATAACATATTTCTATGAAACCCTGGTATACAAAGTGAGACTTGTAGCACCCAGCGGCAATCAGCATTGGGACCTTGACGCTGAAGGATCTATATGTCATCAGTATAGTGGCAAACCTGTCATTCATTTGGAGCACACCAGAGTTCTGGAGTAGACTGATTAGAAAGAAATGCTAGTTTACAGCATTCTTCTGAACTTTTTTTTTCTTTCATATAGCTCTTCTGCTTATATCTCTTTTGAACTCTCATGGTCCCAACTTCCACACAGCTTCTGGCAGATGTTCTATCAGACAAAAATTGGCCTACAGACTGTAATTAGATTGCTGATGATAATGTTTTGGCTCCAAGAAAGAAGAGTGAGTTGGTAACAGGTGCTGCCAGAACATAAAGTGAGTTTGTGAATTCCCTGCTGCCCCTACAGAAACATTAGGCAGTTGCATCAAGTACTCTAGGAAAGCATCTTATCTGAAAATAATTTTTAAAAGTCTATTGCTTTTTGATGTTTCACTTTTAGCCACAAGCCATGGTGGAGAATTGTAGAAGATCTGAAAGTGTATGTAGTGTGGTGGTAAGGAGTGTAGTGCTCCAATTATTCCAAGCTGAGTTACACACCTGCAACTTACTGGCTATGTGACCTTGGGCAAGTTGCTTGGCCTCTCTTATCCTCAGTTTTCTCACCTCTAAAATGAAGACAATAAAATAAATTATGGTTGTATGATTTCAGAGGTATAGACTATACTATAGAGGAATGAGCAATCCGTTCTTGAGCTCCAGGGGAAGCTGGGGCCTGTGGTAGAGGCAGACTACAGTTAAGCAAAGAAGTATTTTTTGAAGAAGTTGAGCTTGACTTTGAGTTTGCTTACCTTGAAATTGTGGTTCCAGAGATCACAATGGAAAAAGTTGAAAGGATGATATAGGGAAGAAATTACAGAGCAGTCCTAGGATAAGAGGGGATTGGGACTAAATTAGAGCATTTAGACATTTTGATACTTTATTGTACTTTTATTATAGGTGGACAGATGAGTGTCTTTTATTCCTCACTAAAATCATAAGGGTTTAACTTCTCTTTGTAATCCCAGAGGGCCATGCTCTAAGTGTTATATAAGGACTTGAGTGATAAAAATATTCTCTTATCTGATGAAAAACTAATGTTTTAAAGTCATCCTGAAGATACAACCTTGTCAAAATAAAGCATTAAAATATATTAGTAGCTTATACCCATTAGTTTTCCTTATTTTTGTTTCTCAACATTACTGTATCCTGCAAAGGTCTCTCAACACTGGACAGGAGTGATTTTCCCCTTCCCACAACCATGCTTTTCTAGCCTTTCTGTGGCTCAGTGATCTACTGTTAATTAGAGATTCCAGCAGCTTGAGTCTGGGGTAGAATCCAGGCTCAGCAGTCTTTGTCCCTAGAGTTTCCAAGGAAGCCTCACCCATTACTGGGCATGCCACTGGTCATGCTCCAGACCTCTGACATAGGTTGCACACTTTGGCTGACAATTGAACAATTTCCACTTGGTAGAGGTCGCTCAGGCTCTTATTTCTCTACCTGTTGATTAAATCTAAATTACTTTTTCTATAATGGGCCAGATAGTAAATATTTTCAGCTTTGAGGTCCAAAGGGTCTCTGTTTCAACTATTCAAGTTCTGTCTCTGTAATGCAAAAGCAGTCTTAGACCATATGTGAACAGATGGAAGTGGCTGTGTGTTCCAATATAACTTTATTTACAAAAAATTGGCAACAGGCAATATTTGGCCTAAAGGGTTATAGTTTTCTAACCTCTGATTTATAACATTCCATGTATTTGGCACACTTTGATTTATTAACCCTAACATGGTTACTTTATAATACAGTTTTGTCATTCTTGATATAGTTGGGGGCAGGGGATTCATTATGTGTCAGCTTGAATGCCTGACCATAATTCTTTTCATGCCTAAGCATACCCCTCCCTGCTACTGTATTCATTATGGAGTCCTACTGAATTCTTGGTGGTTTCTTCTTCTTGACGCATGTACAGAAACTCAGCTAAGTGATTTTGGAATCTCTGGGAAATGACTTTCAAATTCTCCCCCTTTCCACCTAATCTCTAATTGGCAACTGATGTTGTTTTCTTTCTTTTTCCTCATGTTATCTGAAAGATGTTCTTCACTATGCAACATCCTTTTACATTTTGCTACTAGTATTTAGCCACGCTCCCATTGGCTGCACCATGCAGTGCTGACTAACCAGGATTTACAGTTTTTTTAAAAAAGGCCCAGGTGAGCAGCTTTTCCCCAGTGAGCTGGGCTTAGGCTTGGCCTTTTGATTAGATCTTCTCTCATTATACCAAAAAGCTATCTGTTAATTGCAACATGGGATCCTAGATTGAACCCTGAAAAAATAAGAGAACACTAGTGGAGAACTGGTTAAATCCAATACTTTAGCTAATAGGACAGCACCAATGTTAATTTTTTATTTTTGACAAATGTACTATGGATAGACAGGATGTTAACATTAGGGGAAACTGGGTGAAGTTGTACATGGAACTCTGTAGTATTCTTCAACTTCCTTATGAATCTAAAATCATTCCAAAAATACATAGTTTAGGAAAAAAAACACACTTCTCAGCTTAATTGATATTCTATCCTCAAACATCCCACTTTATTGTTAGGCAATCTCATCTGTGATAGGATATGTAAAATACAACCCCGCCCCCCATCCCAACTCCAATTCATCATTGCTTCCTTAGAATGACATACCAAGGATACTTCCAGAAGGAATAGGAATGTAATTCTCATCATATTGCTCTCTGACTCCACACTTCTTAGAAAATATATCCTTAACATACAGTGAGAGCAAAGAGAATGTGAAGAGACTCTTGAATTGTCAATAGACAAAAGAGTACTCTTGGATTCTTGGCCTAATGGACAATAAGCTATAACAGTTGGCAAAGAAAATAGTGATTGGTTGGATTGATTCCTTCTTGAAGAACAGTATTTAATGTTTTCTAAACACTTCTTCAAGCATGACCCACCCAGTATGCTAGTAGAAGACTGGACCAGATAGAGATAAGAGGTTACAAAGTACCAAGTTTATCTTGCTCCCTAATTAATGTGGCCCATAATTCTTCACTTTTGTGAGTTAGGCCTAGGGCATTAAAGTGTTCCATATTAAAATTCAAATACTGCCTAGAAAGAGTGATAAGTTAAGGCTAAACAGAGCCCATGTGAAAAATGAGGCCCTGGAAGGGCTGTGGTGGATAGTTATGTTTCTGCCTCTTATATTTAGGTTAAAACAATTTTAAGTACCCAGGAATACAGTAATACAAAAACAAAACAAACAAAACACATATTTAAGCAAAAATGAATAAATGAGTAGCTTTGTGAATGGGACATTTTGCATGAAAAATGCTTTGATTTAGCTATTTTTTTCCTCTGGGTTAAATGTGAGTCCAGTTCACCAATCAGAATCCAGTTTTATCAGGTAAGGCAAACAAAGGATTGATGCTCAAGGAACAGGAAAATTAGATTAATGTGACAGATCTGAGACAGATGGAGATTGAAGTCCAAAGAGTCACCTAAGGCAAAAAGGAATAGTCAAGCATCATTCATTTATTAATTTATTAAATGAATTATTTTTTTTACTCTTCTTATTTATTTTTTTAAAATTTATCTTTATTACTGAAAGTATTACAGAAGTCTCTTGTTTTTACAATTGACCCCCTGCACCCTGTACCCACCCCTCCCAGGCCTACACCACACTATTTTCTGTGACCATGGGTTATGCATACATGCATATAAATTCCTCAGTAAATCTCTCCCCACCCACCACCCACCTCCCTCTTCCCTCTGAGATTCGTCAGTCTGTTCCATGCGTCTATGTCTCTGGATCTATTTTGTTCACCATTTTATTTTGTTCATTAGATTCCATATATGAGTGAGATCATGTGATACTTATCTTTATCTGACTGGCTCATTTCATTTAGCATAATACTCTCCAGGTTCCTCCATGCTGTCTCAAAGAGTGAGATATCCTTTTTTGGTACAGCTGCATAGTATTCCATGGTGTAAATCTACCACAGCTTTTTTATCCACTCATCTACTGATGGCACTTGGGCTATTTCCAGATCTTAGCTACTGTAAATTGTGCTGCAATTAACATAGAGGCACATTTATTCTTTCTGATTAGTGTTTTGGGTTCCTTAGGATATATTCCTAGAAGTGGGATCACTGGTCAAAAAACAGTCCCATTTTTAATTTTTTGAGGAGACTCCATACTGTTTTCCATAGTGGCTGCACCAGTCTGCTTTCCTACCAGCAGTGTACTAGGGCTCCCTTTTCTCCACAGCCTTGCCAGTACTTGTCGTTTGTTGATTTGTTAATAACAGCCATTCTGGCAGGTGTGAGGTGATATCTCATTGTTGTTTTAATTTGCATCTTTCTGATGATTAGGGACTTTGAGCATTTTTTTTCCTGTCTCTTGGGATTCTGTATTGTCCACTTTGGAGAAATTTCTATTTAGGTACTTTGTATATATATATATATATATATATATATATATATATATATATATGAGAGGAAAGGCGAGGAGAGGGACAGAGAGGTAGAAACATCAATGATGAGAGTGAATCATTGAACAGCTGCCTCCTACACACCTTCTACTGGGGTTTGAATCTGTAACCCCGGCTTGTGCCCTGACCAGGAATCCAACTGGTAATCGAACTGTTACCTCCTGGTTCATAGATAGACACTCAAGTACTGAGCGACACCAGCCGGGTGCTTTTGCCCATTTTTAACTAGATTGTTTGTCTTCCTTTTGTTAAGTTGTATGAATTCCTTATATATTTTGGAAATTAACACCTTATCAGATGTGTATGTTCTACCATGCAGAGGGCTCCCTTTTCATTTTGTTGATAGGTTCTTTTGCTGTGCAGAAGCTTTCTATTTTGGTGTAGTCCCATTTATTTATTTTCTTCTTAGTTTCCCTTGCCCTAAGAGATGTTTTGGCAAACACATTGCTACAAGAGATGTCTGAGATTTTGCTGCCTATGGTTTCTTCTAGGATTTTTATGGTTTCATGATTTACATTCAAGTGCATTGATTTGAGTGCTTAACTATGTACCAAACACTATTGTAGGCACTGAATAAACAAAACAGATAGAATTCCTTGTCTTCTTGGGACTTATACAGATTGCAAACAGATAAATAGACAATATTTTAGGAAGTGGTAAATGCTATGAAAAAAAGCAGGGTAAGGGAATGATGATGATAGGTGGGAATACTGTCTCAGAACTAGGTGAGTCTGATTTAGAAGATGAAAAATTTCAATGTAGCAGCAAACCAGCACTAGTAAGGTATGCTAAATACAAGTGCTAATACTAGGGCAAATGCATTTGCTCTCTGATTTAGTTTATCCTTTTTGGATGTGGCAGACTTCTGTCCCCAGGTATTGATCAGAATTCTCAAGGAGTCTGAAGAAAAGGTGAATATCTTTCCTCTGATTGAGAGTGGTGTAAATTGCTATATATGGTCATTAAAACATCTTGATGTTTGGAAACATTACCTTATATGCCAACTGTGACTTGCACTTATGTTATCTTGCATGCCACATCCCCTTTCCAGGTAGCCTAGAATCTGGATTAAAGGAGTGAGTTGGAGGAAAACCAGAAAGGAAGGAAATTCCAAAGCAAAGTGAAAGTCTTAAAATTGTCATTGAAGTCCCAACCCTGGTGGCTCAATATATAAACACAGTTCTTAAAATCCAAAGAGATATGAAAATACCTAACACAGCTCTTGACATAAAACCCATGCTTCATAAATATTTGAATGAATGAATTGAACAAACGCCAGAACAAAAGGAGCAACTAGACGAAAAAAGGAAATAAAATTGCTTCCTGTGAAATGAGATAGACTTTTTCTCCAAACATAAATTCACACTTTTTAAATAGGGGCATTTATAAACAATTAATTAAGCCTCTTTTTTCTTAAAAAAAAACAATCCATGCTAATTAAATACGTTAAGTTCATTTTTCTCAAAGGACTAGTTAGTATACCTTATAAAGCAATGCGATCTCATTGCATCCAGATACTTTTAGGACCATGGTCTTCATGGACCTAAGAGCAATCTCTTTAAATCACCTCATTTTCTTTAATGATAAAAAGAAGATTTTACCCCTCACATCTTTAGTTATTTAATCCAGATGCTTCAGGGTATAATGTTAACTCTATAGCTGTTATCTTTCTTTAAGAAATGGATGCTGGAATTATGACCATAGTCATGATATCTGAACTTCTCACTTACTTAAATCTATTAATTAATTAATTAATTAATTAATTTTACGAATGGCCTTTATTGGTTGCAACAGAAGTGGAAAAGAAGGGGATACGTCAGCTCCAGCTCCTGTGGCAGCTTCAGAATCCATGGCTGTCCTCAGAAAGCAACTCTATTATTTTAAAATTTAATTAGAAAAATGTATTCAGATCAAACTGTAGAGAAACAAATATTATTGAACAGGACACATATTTTATGTCTCTTAACTTGCACATATCAAGAAATACAAAGATTTGAATCCAGACTCTAAATGCCCTCACTCTTACTTTCTTCCAAAAGAAGAAAGCAAATCAGTTCTAATTCATTATTTTTCTTCCTGGCCAAGGCAGAAAATATTTATCATTCTTTGAGCAGAAGGTCATGTGGTTGTCTAGAATCATGCTTTTCTTTCACATTCTGCTATTTGATACAATTTTCCCTGGAGATTTTTGGATGAAGAGATCACCTGCCCAAAATGAACGTGTTCATCGTATTTTTATTGCAACACGATAATTCATTTGAGATATTGGTGAGGGGAATGGCTTATTGTCTATAGCCAGTGATTGCAAAACTAGTTTATGACCAGGTAAACTGGCCCAGTTATTCCTGCTTACTCATCAGGAATTCCATTAAAACTACCTAAATGTTAGTTATCTTGTTTTCTATTAAAAGTTTGCAAATAATCATCCAGGAGTCTGCAGCTCATTACCCAGGTGTTTTCTTAAGTGAGCTGGAAACCTGGACAGACTATAATTTCATAGGCCACTGATTACAGAATCCTAGAACCAGGAGTGTTAGAGAGCATAGAGTCCAGTCATGTCATCTTACAAAAGGGAAACCGAGTCTCAGAGGGATAAAGTCACTTGTACAGATTTATACAACAAATCAGTAGTAGATCTAGGATTATAAGGCAATTTTCTTGATTCCTAATCTAGTGCACTTTGTACTATCCTCTCATAAATATTCAGACTGCAAACAACTTGTGCATGGTTATAATCTTGGTAGGCTGATTTCTCTTTTGTGCAGTAGATAGCTTCTGTATCCTAATATTGGTGTCAGGGGAAAGGAAAGGGTCCTGCTTTTTTGTCACCTTTGCCCAAATTTAGTCAGGTCAGTCTTTCCTCTTCCTTGAGTTATACTGTTCAAAATATATTTTTTCTAGGCATATCCTATATAATAAAAGGCTAATATGCAAATTGTCCCCTTGACTGGGAGTTCGACCAGGAGTTCGACCAGGGGGTGGGGTCAGCCTGCCAACCTCCCACATCCCTTCCCCCAGCCAGCCCGGCCTGATCGGCCCCAATCGGGGCGAGCCAACTGGACCCCACCTGTGCGTGAATTCGTGCACCGGGCCTCTAGTAGATAAATAGGATTGATATAGACATACTAGAGGCCTGGTGCATTAAAATTCATGCACTCAGGGGCAGAGGGTGTCCCTCATCCAAGCCTGCACCCTCTCACAATCCAGGACCCCTTGGGTAGGGTCCCTAGGCCTGGCCTGAGATCAGGGCCTATCAGGGCTTTCCTTATCCTGGCTGCAGGCAGCTGGCCCCACCCCCACCACTGCCACTGCTTGCCATCTGTACAGCGCTGCCCCCACTCCCCTACCACCAGTGGCCTCCCTCTGCAGGCAACAGGTTGAGGTGCAATGGCTTGGCTGGCCTGGGCCTCCCTCTTTCTTTGCTGGGGGCGGGGCCAGCCCTGCGAGGGGCCATCTGCCTACCTGATCTCCCCTAACCGCTGGCCTGCCTACCTGATCACCCCTAACCACTCTGCATGCCTGCCCTGATCACCCCTAACCACTTGCTTGGGGGCAAAGCCAGCCAAATGAGGGGCTATCTGCCTACCTGATCTCCCCTAACCACTCTCCCTGCCTGCATGATTACCCCTAACCGCTTGCTTGGGGGCAGGGCCAGCCAGGCAAGGGGCCATCTGCCTATCTGATCTCCCCTAACCACTGGCCTGCTTTCCTGATTGCCCCTAACTACTTGTCTGCCTACCTGATCACCCCTAACCACTGGTCTGCCTACCTGATCACCCCTAACTACTCTGCCTGTCTGTCTGATTGCCCCTAACCACTTGTTTGGGGGTGGGGCCAGCCTGCGAGGGGCCATGGTTGTCTGGTCTCTGGTCGTTTCGGTTGTGATGCCTCTGGCCTTTTATATGTAGGATAATCTCATTCAGGCTCCCATTTAAATATGCTGTGCTGTCATAGAATTGTGTTCTTTTTCTCATAGTACTTATTTACCTCTCTGTGAATAGTTTCAAACTGAGGTTTGAGAAGCAGATAATATGGTGGTTAATCTCACACACACATACAAACACACACACACACATTCTTAAGCCAAATTTCTTGAGTTTAAAACTTGGCTTCCCTCATTTATTACCTGTGTGACTTTGGGCAAGCTGCTTAATTTCTCTTGAGTCTTAGTATCCTCAATATTTAAAATGGGGATACTAATAATACCCACCTTAGTCTCAGTTAAGGTTCAATCATAGAAGTAGAACCACTATAGGTAATAGAGAATAAAGGGTTTTGTTATGAGGGTTATCCATTAAGTAATCATGGGAGATAATTAAGTCATTTTCATAAAGCATATTTTATCATTTGGTGTTCAGCTTAAAATCAGCAGGGGAACTGGGGGAGAAGAAAGACAAATTGGAACCTAAGAGGATAAACTGGATCCAATAATGACAGTCTGAAAACTGTGCCTGTCTTTCACTACCTCCAGCCATAATGATGCATGTAACCTGTAGGAGAAGCTGGTGCCCTTCACAACAGAGCTGCACATGTACTTAGCCCAGAATTCCAGAATCTCAAGGAGGACTTTCTGGAGGAGCTGTGAGTCTGGCTGGCAATGGGATGGGCCAGTAAATTAGCAACCATGATCATGAACTGAGACAGCACCTGGCCCCACAATGACCTTGAATGTTAAAAATGGCTGTTTTTTCACTTTTACTTTTCAAATGTCATGTGATTTTATCTTCTGGCCAACTCTAAATTGGAACCATACAGGGAAAGTAATGCAGGGAATCATAGCTTTAGATTAAAACTAATTTGACAAAATACAAAGTGACCATAAAATGCCTGACATTTTATAAGCAATTACTAGACATTAGCTCTTATATTTACAAGTGTGGTTCCTTTATTAGTGTTTTTCTCTTGTTCTAGATTGCAAGTGCCATGAGAGGAGTGAATGTATATAATTTTTGTGTACCATTGTAACCCACCACCTACCTCAGTGATATATGGTGGAAACTCATGAAATCTTGTTGAATGAATAGAAAGGTAGACAGAAAGGAGACAATATGGAGAAACTCTAAAACTTGGAAAACAATATGTCAGCAAGTATTATACTATGAGAGAATATAGATAGATATATCACATCTAGTCTCCAGCATAACTTGCAGCTGAGGGATATGGAAGTAGACATTGGAGGGACAAGAACCTCATTAGCACAAGTAGTTTTTGGGTAGAGCAGGGCTGGTGATAGCAGAACTGATCCTCCTGTTAGTGTAGTATCCCAGAGAAGTATCCACCTGTGTTGAATATTTTCTATCTGTTCCTCTAAGTTCAGTCCTTCTGCATTCTTCTATATGCCTCAGGAGGCTGACCTTTATGGGTGTAACAACTAGGTTATTTGGCTTCTCAGTTTGTACAGCTAATGGAAGACAGCAGCAGATGGAAGGAGGTGGAGGTTAGAATATTTATTTCTTTAAGTTGATGTTGGTTGTCAATGACCAAATTCATCCTTGAAAGGCCACAATTTTTTTTGGGGGGGTGGGGGTAATCTCCTATAGTCACAACTATGGGTTTCTTTCTGGGTTCTAGTAACTGTTTTTTCCACTTGTCCCTTTAAGACTAAGAGTGGTAAAGGCTCCTCTGTTATCGTCAGCTTTAGGGTACTTTATCATCCATTGTTGGTTTCTCTTAGCCTTTTGCACACCTTCTGAATAGCCTCTTTCATTAAATTTTCTTCAATTAATCTCACTGAGTGTGTCATTTATTTCTTTTTGTGACCCTGACTTAAACATCATCAGTCCAATATGGTACTCTGAGAAATGTACTGTGGTTTGTTAGGCATGGAGTCAACAAAATCTAGACAGACAACACTCAAAGTCTGGTGTGAGGTGGCTTCCGGGTTCTCAAATATCAGTGTGTTGTAATAAGAACCCCAGCCATAGCTGAGGGTACCATAATACAGAAGCCAGCTTCCTGAAAAGGAACTTGTTAGATTTAGGCATACACACAAGATAGGCATCATTTCCACCAGGAAATAGGCAGAAGTTCAGTCATCTTGATGGAATCACCATGGGTTAAGGAACAGACATGACACAGAGACATGAGGGAATGGATCACTACAGGCTCATTGGATACCATGCATGAAGGTGAACAATTCAAGCCAACCCATCCACTGGAAGAGATAAAACCCCCAATATATTGCAATCCATGATTAGGATTTGTAGGGTATTTGAGCATGCCTGGGATTGTAAGTAAATTGTTTCAAAGACTAATGAAGTGGAAATGGCCAGATGAGGCCAAATTTTGGAAGGCATTAAATGTTGAACAAAAGAGTTTGGATTTGAAACCGTAGGAAATAGTTTTTGATGACTTTTTGACATTTAATGTCAATGATTTCTGATAAGTAACTTTTTATGTGAATAATTTAAGAATGTCTTTACTGCCAGTATGGAGAGAAATTAATGATGATGATGATGATAGCAGTTGTTATTTATTAAGTTTCCACTAGGTGTCAGGTACATGCCCCACACTTTATACACAATATCTTAATTAATCTTTATAATAGTGCCTTTGTAGTTAATATTACTATGATCTTCATTTTACACACGAAGTAACTGAAGCTCCAAAAATGGTTAAACACGTTGCTTGAAGTGTTGGAACTAGAGTTGAGCCTAGCACTCAATGGCTCTAAACCCTGTACTTGCAATCTCTATAAAAGATCATCTCCATTTACCACTTACCATTTAATTGTCTTCTCCTGACATCAAATCTACCTATGGCCTTTTTGGCTTGCAGTTGGCATTGTCCCCTCAGCAATATTGTAGAGTATACCAATTTACAGCCTTATTCATGAGCACCAAACACTGCCTTCATTCTCAGGCAGATAGTGGGCTCTCTGCCAAATTAATGGCACTGATAGTAATCTTTCAACCCAACTGCATTTGGACAGCAGATGTTGAGAAAGGAAAGTCTAGAAAATTTGAAGCTGACTTTGGAATTGTCCTCTATAGTTTCCGTGAAGCTCTTAAAATGAGTCACCTATTTTATTTATTTATTTATTTATTTATTTATTTATTTATTTATTTATGTTATTTTTCCATTCATGGGACTAGGCTCAACTAACTGAGCCACACTGTCAAGGGCACGAGTCACTATTTTTTACTGCATTTACTGAACCTTGGAGAGTAAATGTTATCTAGCCCTGGCATTGGACCTGTATGGCCCTGATTTTACAGTGACCCCAAAGCTTTAGGAAGATATCTTAGGATAGAAAAGAAACTCATGTTCAAAAAAACTAAATTCTCATTCAATACCCACCCCCCCCCCCAATTTCATATATGCACTTGTTATTTTTAAGTAGATGCCTGAGTTAGAAAGGCACTTAAGGATTTAATCCAACCTCTTCAGTTTACACATGGGAAAACAGAGGCCCATAGAGGAGACAGAGCCTGCCCATGGTTACATAGTAATTTAAGGTTAGAGCCAGAACTAAACCCCAGGTCTCCTGGCCTCCTGATCAGTTGCTTTTTCTGAATTCTTTTTATTAGTCATAGTTTATTTTTATAGCTAGTGTGTGAACTCTTAAAGACAAGTTACCTAATCTATATTTCTTTCTATAATTACAAAATGCTAAAGGGTTCTTGGCATGCAGTGGGTTATCTGTAAATGTTGATTAAACATTTTTCAGTTGATCATAATTGGAGCAAAAGAGATCTCTTTCCGATTTGGGGTATTAGCTCAGTTTGGAACTATCTTTTCCTTTTAATTTATTTCATCTTGGTCCAGTGGAAAATCCAGTTGAATCTTTTCACTTACCCAAAGGACTATCAAAGAGCCCCAAATCCCCAGAGGATATTGTTTAATCCTTAGCCTTAGAAAAACTCCTCAGGAAACCCATTTTTTAACAAAGCTGGATTCCATTTTTTTCTTGAGAGTTAAAGTTGGTGAAGTTTCATTAGGAATTCATTTTCACAGATTATATCCCATAGGAGTCCCTCCTGATTTTTCCCTTCATGTGGGAAATTTATGGATGTTATTAACATTTTACAACTAATTTGTCTTCTCTCATCAGGATTCCTAATTGACATATACCAATTTGCTTCTCTCTTCTTAGATCTAGCAAATCAGAGTGGTTTAGAAGCACCTCAAGATGCATTGGCAATGAAATAGCTGTATCTTATGGAAGGACCTCTCTTCCATTTTTAGGATCAACTGCCTGCATGTAGTTCATCCCTGATATGATATTTGATGATGGGTAACTCAGCGCTGTGGCTACAGTGTCTGTGCATTAACCTTTACCTTCTACAAAAATAGGGGGATCCCTTTCCCCATAAATGTGACCTTCATGCTCTACTGATTGCTGTTTCTGTCTTTGAGTAATAGCTTCTTTTTCCCCCAAATGCCTCATTCTGGCCTGTTCTTTTGGAAGATTGCATGTGTTCTTTCCTAATACTTCCTTTTCATTAAAATATTCTTGATTTCTGACATTTTCCCTTTAGAAGGCACATGTATGCCATGTAAAAAGCAATGGACTTGGATACAGCATATCTACATTTTTCATTAACTTTAAAGACTGATAAATTATAATGGCTATTGGAAACCCTTCTCTTGCCTTTTATTCTCTTCCCCAATCCTCACCATTCTTAGCTTCTGTAGCTTCCTTGGAATCCTAGGGTATTATAGAAAAAAAGCCTAAAGTAGTTTTGCTTAAGAGAATATTAGAAACTTCTTAGATTTTTTTTTTGCCCAGTCTCAACATGGAATTAGGTATTAGATATCTTTTTTTATTTTATTTTATTTTTTTTATTTTTTATTTTTATTTTTTTTAATATTTTTATTGAGGTATTATATGTGTACATATCTTACTATTACTCCCCCACCCCACACCCACACATGCCCTCCCCCCCCAGAGTTTTCCGTCCATTGTTTATGCTTATATGCATGCATACAAGTCCTTCGTTTGATTTCAAAACTCCCCCACCTTTCCCAAACTTTCCGCCTGTAATTTGAAAGTCTGTTTGATGCTTTACTGTCTCTGTATCTATCTTTTTGTTCACCACTTTATAATGTTCTTTACTATACCTAAATGAGTGAGATCATGTGGTATTGTTCTTTCATTGACTGGCTTATTTCACTTAGCATAATGTTCTCCAACTCCATCCAGGTTGCTGCAAATGATGAGAATTCCTTCTTTTTTATGGCAGCATATTATTCCATTGTGTAGATGTACCACAGTTTTCCGATCCAGTCATCTACTGATGGGCACCTAGGCTGTTTCCAAATCTTAGCTATTGTAAATTGTGCTGCTATGAACATAGTGGTGCATATATCCTTTCTGATTGGTGTTTCTAGTTTCTTCGGATATATTCCCAGGAGTGGGATTACTGGGTCAAATGGGAGTTCCATTTTCAGTTTTTTGAGGAAACTCCATACTGTTCTCCACAGTGGCTGCACCAGTCTGCATTCCCACCAGCAGTGCACGAGGGTTCCTTTTTCTCCGCATCCTCGCCAACACTTGTTGTTTGTTGATTTGTTGATGATAGCCATTCTGACAGGTGTGAGATGGTACCTCATTGTTGTTTTGATTTGCATCTCTCGGATAATAAGTGACTTTGAACATGTTTTCATGTGTCTCTTGGCCTTTCTTCTGTCTTCTTTTGAAAATATTCTGTTTAGGTCTGTTGCCCATTTTTTTATTGGATCATTTATCTTCCTCTTATTAAGTTGCATAAGCTGCCTGCAGATGTTGGAGATTAAACCTTTATCAGTGATAGCATTTGCAAATATGTTTTCCCATGCAGTGGGCTTTCTTGTTGTTTTGTTGATGGTTTCTTTTGCTGTAAAAAAGCTTTTTATTTTGATGTAGTCCCATTTGTTAATTTTCTCTTTAGCTTCCATTGCCCTAGGGGCAGTGTCAGTGAAGAAGTTCTTTTGGCATATGTCTGATATTTTGTTGCCTGTGGATTCCTCTAGTATTTTTATGGTTTCCCGTCTTATGTTTAAGTCCTGTATCCATTTTGAGTTTATTTTTGTGTATGGTGTAAGTTGGTGATCTAGTTTCATTTTTTTGCATGTATCTGTCCAGTTTTCCCAACACCATTTATTGAAGAGACTGTCTTGACTCCATTGTATGTTCTTGCCTCCTTTGTCAAATATTAATTGAGCATAGTGGTTTGGGTCGATATCTGGGTTCTCTATTCTGTTCCATTGATCAATATGTCTGTTCTTGTGCCAGTACCAGGCTGTTTTGAGAACAGTGGCTTTGTAATACAGCTTGAAATCTGGTATTGAGATCCCACCTACTTTATTCTTCTTTCTGAGGATTGCTGAGGCTAGTCGGGGTCTTTTTTTATTCCAGATGAATTTTTGGAGAGTTCTTTCTAGGTCTGTGAAATATGCTGTTGGTATTTTGATGGGGAGTGCATTGAATCTGTAGATTGCTTTGGGTAGTATGGACATTTTAATGATGTTGATTCTACCAATCCAGGAACATGGTATGTTCTTCCATCTGTTTACGTCTTCCTCTATCTCTTTTTTCAGTGTCCTGTAGTTTTCCGCATATAGGTCTTTTACCTCCTTAGTTAAGTTTATTCCTAGGTATCTTAATTTTTTTGGTGCGATGGTAAATGGGATTGCTTTTTTAGTCTCTCTTTCTGTAAGTTCATTATTGGTGTATAGAAAAGTCATAGATTTCTTGGCATTAATTTTGTATCCCGCTACATTGCCGAATTCATTTATTAAGTCTATTAGTTTTTTGATGGAATCTTTTGGGTTTTTTATGTACAATATCATGTCATCTGCAAATAAGGACAGCTTCACTTCTTCTTTTCCAATTTGGATGCCTCTTATTTCTTCTTCTTGCCTAATTGCGATAGCTAATACTTCCAGTACTATGTCAAACAGGAGTGGTGAGAGTGGGCATCCCTGTCTTGTTCCTGTTCTTAGGGGAAATGGTTTTAGTTTTTGCCCATTGAGTATGATGTTTGCTGTGGGTTTATCATAAATAGCTTTTATTATGTTGAGGTATGAGCCTTCTATTCCCACCTTGTTGAGAGTTTTTATCAAGAAAGGGTGTTGGATTTTGTCAAATGCTTTTTCTGCATCTATTGATATGACTATGTGATTTTTATCTCTCAATTTGTTTATGTGATGTATCACGTTTATTGATTTGCGGATATTGTACCATCCTTGCATTCCTGGGATAAATCCTACTTGGTCATGGTGTATGATCTTTCTGATGTACTGCTGGAGCCGATTTGCTAGAATTTTGTTGAGGATTTTGGCATCAATGTTCATGAGGGATATTGGCCTGTAATTCTCTTTCATTGAGTTGTCTTTATCTGGTTTTGGTATTAGGGTGATGCTGGCTTCATAGAAGGAGCCTGGAAGTGTTCCTTCCTCTTGAATTTTTTGGAATAGTCTGAGGAGGATAGGTTTTAGTTCTTCCTTCAAAGTTTGATAAAACTCTCCTGTGAAGCCATCTGGCCCCGGGCTTTTGTTTGCCGGAAGCTTTTTGATGACTGCTTCAATTTCTTCCATAGTTACTGGCATGTTGAGCTGTTTAGAATCTTCCTGATTGAGTTTTGGAAGGTTGTATTTTTCTAGGAATATGTCGATTTCCTCTAGGTTGTCCAGTTTGTTGGAGTAGAGTTGTTCGTAGTATTTTGTAACAATCCTTTGTATTTCGTCGGGATCTGTTGTTATTTCACCTCTTTCATTTCTGATTTTATTTATTTGGGTCCTCTCTCTTTGCTTCTTGGTGAGCCTGGCTAGAGGTCCATCAATCTTGTTTATCCTTTCAAAGAAGCAGCTCTTGGTTTTGTTGATCTTTTGTATTGTTTCTTTGGTCTCTATGTCGTTTATCTCCGCTCTGATCTTTATTATTTCTTTCCTTCTGCTTACACTGGGCTTATCCTGTTGCTCTCTCTATAACTCTTTGAGTTGTTGGGTTAGGTAATTTATTACCATTGTTTCTTGTTTTTTGCAGTAGGCTTGTAGAGCTATGAACTTCCCTCTCAGGACTGCTTTCGCTGTGTCCCATAGATTTTGGATTGTTGTGTTTTCATTGTCGTTTGTTGCCATGATGTTTTTTATTTCTTCCTTGATGTCTTTGGTAACCCAGTCATGGTTTAATAGCATGCTGTTTAGTCTCCAAGTGTTTGATTTCTTTGGGTTGTTTTTATTGTTGTTGATTTCCAGTTTTATGCCACTGTGATCTGAGAAGATACTTGATATGATTTCTATCTTCTTGAATTTGGAGAGACTTTGCCTATGTCCTAACATATGGTCTATCTTTGAAAATGACCCATGTGCACTTGAGAAGAATGTATATTCTGTGGCTTTGGGGTGAAATGTTCTGAAGATGTCGATTAATTCCATCTGTTCTAGTGAGTCATTTAGGATTGATGTTTCTTTGCTGATTTTTTGTTTAGAGGATTTGTCCAATGGTGATAGTGGGGTATTGAAGTCTCCTACTATGATTGTATTACTGTCAATCTCTCCTTTGATATCTTCCAGGAGTTTTTTAATGTATCTTGGTGCTCCTGTATTGGGTGCATATATGTTTACCAGAGTTATTTCTTCTTGTTGGATTTCTCCCTTTAGTATTATGAAGTGGCCTTCATTATCTCTTGTTATGTCCTTCACTTTGAGATCTAATTTGTCAGATATAAGTATTGCAACCCCTGCTTTTTTTTCATTTCCATTTGCCTGGAAAACCTTTTTCCATCCCTTTACTCTCAGTCTGTATGCATCCTTCTTTTTGAGGTGGGTTTCCTGTAGACAGCAGATATCTGGGTTTTGTTTTCTTATCCAGTCTGTTACCCTGTGTCTTTTGATTGGGGCATTCAATCCATTTACATTTAAAGTTATTATTGATAGGTACTTATTTGACGCCATTTTTATTCTATACCCCTGTGTACCTTCTTTGCTTCCTATTTCTTTCTTTCTTTTTTTTTTTTTACAGCAGACCCTTTAGCATTTCTTTCATTGCTGGTTTGGTGGTGATAAACTCCCTTAGTCCTTTTTTGTCTGTGAAGCTCCTGATTTCACCTACAATTTTGATTGATAGCCTTGCTGGGTACAGTATTCTTGGATTTAGACCCTTCCTTTGCATGACTTTGTATATTTCATTCCATTCCCTTCTGGCCTGATGAGTTTCTGTTGAGAAATCAGTTGCTAGTCTGATGGGGGTTCCTTTGTATGTAACTGTCTGTCTCTCTCTGGCCGCTTGTAAGATTCTTACTTTGTCGTTGGTGTTTGCCAACTTAACTATAATGTGCCTTGGCGTCGGTCTTTTGGGGTTCATTTTGCTTGGAACTCTGTGAGCTTCTTGGATTTGTGTGGGTTTTTTCTTCCCTATATCAGGGAAGTTTTCTGTTATTATTTCTTCAAACAGGTTTTCTATTCCTTGCTCAGTTTCCTTTCCTTCTGGCACCCCTATTATCCTGATGTTGTTTTGTTTTGTATTGTCCTGAAGTTCCCTTACGCTCTCCTCAATCTTTCTAATTTTTGTTTCTAGAAGCTGTTGTAATTGGGTATTTTTTTCCATCTTGTCTTCTAGCTCACTTATGCGGTCCTCTGCTTCATCTAGTCTACTCTTGATGCTTTCTATTGAGTTCTTTACAGCAGCGATGTCATTTTTCATTTCTTCTTGGTTCTTCTTCATTTCTTCTTGGTTCTTACTCATATTGTCGAATTTGTCTTCCATCCTTTTCAGCCACTTTATGACCATTTCTCTGAATTCTTTCTCTGATAGGTTGTTTGCCTCTAAATCGTTTACTTCCTTTTCTGGTGATGCCTGCTTCTCTTTCCTGTGGGGGCTGTTTCTTTGTCTCCTCATGGTCTCTCTTCTCCGGATGTCTGGTTATATAGATTTCTCTCTCTGGCGTTGATTTAAAGGTATAAAATACAACACAACCAGGCACAACAGACAAGGCACTGAACAGAATTGTATTCACGATATTAATAACCTCCAATAAAGGTAACCACCAGAGAAAGACAAATTAGGGAATAGGAGTGGAAGAGGGAGAGTAAAAAGAAAGAACAACAACGAAAAAAAAACAACAAAAAACAAAGAGTGTGAATCTGAACTTGGGAAAAGAGCAGAAAGAAAGAAAAGAAAAAGAAATAACAGAAAAGAAAAAGAAAAGAAAAGAAAAAAAAAGTAAGAGAGACAAGAATGATACTAAGAGAGAAAAGGGGAACAAACTATATATATATGGGGAGTAAACTCCACTAGAACAACCACTATTCCCAGCAAATTCCAGCAACACGAGCCTGGAGATTAATACAAACTGCAACAGCAGCTAATATCAAGTGAGGCAAGGGAAAGCAAAAGTAAAAAACAAACAAAAACAAAGCAAACAAAAGAACCAACCAAACCAACAAAAAGAATAATCAAAACAATCTCATAAAAAAGCATAAAAATTCAATCTAATCAACATTCAAGCAAACAACAACAAAAGGCCCGAGAGAAAAATAATTTTTTTAAGGTAGCGTAGAGAGAGGTTTGTATGGATTTGGAGCAGGGGGTTGGGAATTAGATATATAAGTAGGGTGAAGTTTTAGCAGGGAGTAAACTGAAAAAGTAGGGAAAATCTAAAGCCAGAAAGGGTTAAGATAAACTGGGGACCAAGGGGGAAAGGTTAGGAGGAGAGTGATGGCATAATGTTAGCTTTGAGATAGGGTAAAGCGATTGTAAGGGAAAGATGCAAGTCGAATGTAGGACACTAATCCCAAAATAAAAGAAAGAGAAAATCAAATGACATTAAAAAAAAAAGTAAAATAATAGTAATAATAGTGCTGATTGAAAATAAAAATGTAATAATTAAAAAGGTGAAAATCGAGTGAGGAAAAAGAAAAAAATTAGTTTCTTAAGTAAAAGATGCAAAAAATGAAAATAAAAAATATGAGAATAAAAAATTTAAAAAATTGAAAAAAGAATTGAAAATTAAAAAATAGGAAGACTAAAATGTGCAGTAGCGGCTGTCATTCACTTCCTCTATTATTCTGTTTTGTACGCCTTTTTCCCAGTCTGGGCGGTATTTCAGTTCAGCTTCATTCCAGGGCTCCTCAGTGTTGGAAGCCAGTCCTGCTTTTTAAGCCAGCCGTGTCTTAATTTCTCGTATTTATTTTTTATTACACCAGAGACAATTAGCGTTTCAGCCCCTGGGTGGCAGTGTTTCTGAATTGACTTCCGGGCCTCTCTAGCTCTTTTTTTTTTTTTCCCCTCTATGGCACTCACTACCGGTTTGTGGAGGTGTGCGCCTCAGAGCTTGTGGAGGTGTGCGCCTCAGAGCTGCCTCTCTGATGGTCACACGCAGCTCTGGTCCCCAGGTTCCGAAAAAACACCTTCCCCCTGCTGTCTTTCAGGGTTTCCACCTCGGTTTTTCTATGTATTGGGCTTAGCAATCAGAGTCGGAAAGAGCCCAAGTGTGCGGACCGTGGGTCTGTGCACCAGGCTAAGGAGCCTGCACTCCTTTGAAAATTCTTAGTCTGACCCTCCTCGTCAGATTAAAATGAGTTGCTTTCAAGAGGTCACTTCTGTTAGCAGCTCAGAAGACCCCCCTCCTCATTCACGGATCACAGCAGTTCCAACTGCAGCCGATTTTTCTAGGCACAGACCTCCCGGCTCCTGCCGGTCCTGCGGCTGCCGCGCTTCCCTCACCCAGCGCTTCCCTCACCCACCGCGGGGATTAGAAACCGCCCCTCATTTCAGGCGAAATCTGACCTTTCCGTGGTGCAGTGAAGAGTTTCTTTGAATCCGAATGTTTGCTCTGATAGGGGACCGGTGGTCTGGTGCTCCCAGCAGTTCAGTGTTTGCAGTTGTCGCAGAAAGTCAGGTTTCCACTAAAATCCTCCTTTCCTTGCAAGATGGCGAGGTGCCCGGCGAGCCCGCAGCTCTGGGAGGGGACCCAGCCCCTGTGGGTGCTGCGTGGTCAGAGGAACACTGCCCAGCACTCCCCCGCCTTCTCCTGGAGTTTAGCTGTCCCTTGGCTTGCCCACATACACTCCCTCTGCGAGCCTCTGCTGCTCCGACTCTCCGCCCCAGGAACAGACTCCAAACCCGACTCTATTCCGTCGCGATTTTTTCCTCCAGCCTCGGTATTAGATATCTTAAACATAACTCAAAGTAGAACTCCTTGGCTGTATTATGTTTACTGATCTTGTTTATTGTTTCTCTTTTCCCACTAGTATATCAGTTCCATGATGGCAGGAATTTTTGTCTAAATTATTTGCTAATGTATCCCCAAAACCTAGAATGGTGTCTGGCATGTAGTAGTCACAAGAAATGCATTTCAGGGACCCCACACATAGGAGGACTTGAGACATAGTGGTAAGATTTATTGGAGTGAATAAAAGGACTGCCCTCAGATGCCCAATGTCTCATCCATGACCAGGTGGATCAGCTCTGTCTCACTGCAGAAGTCCTAGCCCTGGTAAACACAACTTACCACCAGGAAGGTCAGGATCCAGAACTATATAGCCATCACCCTGGACTCCAGTAGTTCAGCATAGTCTCTGCTCCTGGCTGCACTCTGGCCAAATCGGTACTGCACTTCAGCCCTCATGGTTACTATAGGGAGAGAATGCAGGAACAAAAGAGCCTCCAGCCTTTGTTAAGCTTTGATTATACACTGAGTGGCCAAATTATTATGACCACCTGACATTTGTAGGCAAATTAGCCGTGCACTGCATCGTATGGGATATGGAAGCCGAAGACCTGTTCGAACACCTTTGCTGTCTGCAGTTACCAAGATAAAACATCTCCAATTTGCACAGGAACACAAGGATTGGACAGTCGAGCATTGGAAAAAAGTCATGTGATCCGATGAATCACGTTTCCAGTTGTATCATGCAGATGGCAGAGTGAGAATTTCACAGAAACAGCATGAAAGCATGCACCCCACATGCATGAGTACAACCCTTCAAGCTGGTAGGGGCAGTGTTATGGTTTGGGGCATGTTTTCCTGGCATGATTTGGGCCCTTTAATTCATGTGGAACAACATCTGAATAGCACAACATACCTAAGTATCGTTGCTGATCAAGTTCATCCTATCATGTTGATGGCGTATCCCAATGGAGATGGCTTCTTCCAATAAGACAATGCACCATGCCACAGTGCTCATATTGTACAGAAGTGGTTTCAAGAACATGAGGGAGACTTTACCTTGCTTAGGTGGCCTCAACAATAACCAGATCTCAATACAATTGAGCATTTGTGGGACGAAGTTAAAAGAGCCATCAGGCAGCTGGTTCCACAACCGTCAAATCTCACAGAACTGGACAGTGCTATTCATCAGGCATGGTGTCAGATTCCTCGCATTAACTTTCAACATCTCGTGGAGTCAATGCCAAGAAGAATCGCTGCAGTATTGAAGGCAAAAGGTGGGCCAACGAAGTATTGATGGGGTGGTCATAATAATCTGGCCACTCAGTGTATTTCTTTGGGTTTGGGAAGGTGTAGCTTTCTTCCAAACTAAACAATCTTCCTAATTCTTCACAGGCTTGTGCTGGACCCTCTTCCTAATCAATCTCTTTCCTGAATCTTCTAGGGTTCCATGCTTTATCTTATCTGATCTTTTCCCCAGGCTAGATTCTTCCCTTTTATATTGCCATTTTGACTCCTCATGGGCGTGCCTCATAGTGGAAGGATCTCCTCCTGCACTATTTTAGCTTCTATTGTGCATGCCTCAGGAGATGAATTTCCCCTTTATTGTTTTACCTCTCTCTCTGGTAATCCAAGCTAACAGGCTTGTTTTCCCCTGGTAGATTGGAAAACCAGTTTTTCCTGCCTGCTTGGGGATTATCCTCCATTTGGAGACAGATAGGACTGTCCCTTGGGGAGTCTGTGAATGCTTCAGCTTCCTAGTTAATCACACTTAGTAACTGATTCCGTTTGTTCTCTTCCCTTATTAATAATTAACTAAGTACCTACCCTAACAGTAGGATTCCAATAAATATTGGTTGAATGAATGTATGAAAGAGTAAATGAATGACTTGGAATTGGGTGACCTAGATTATGGTCCTGATTTTGTCACTGACTAGAGAGTTTACCAGACCATGTTCCATTTTCTGTGCTCAGTTTCTAAATTTATGAAAGATGATGATTGCACTAAAAGATCATTCAGGTCCTTTTATCCTTTATTATTCAGTACTTCTGTGAAGATTTATACTTATATATAACATATCCATGATATCCATTCATCCATTTACTCATCCCTTCACTCACCAATTTACTCATTCATCCCTCCATCCATTCATCCATTTATCCATTCACCCATCCACCCAACATTTGTTGAATACTGACTATGTGACAAGGACTTCAAGATATATAAGGATTTGTGTCAAAGGTAAAGCAGATGATTAAAGTTGTTCAGAGTACTGTGGACTGTTTAAATGGACTGCGTAGCCAGCCGAGTAATGGGATTTCAGAAATGGCAGGAAGACTAATGACTTACTTCTCCCCAAATCTTCCTACTTATTAGCCTAAGCCTAAAATTACATAATCACTTTTCTGTCTTTACCTTACTCTATTTCGCAGAAACGTTTAACACAGGTGAACACACCATCCTTTTTTAAACACTTTCTATCTAGACTTTAATGATACCACACTTTCCTGTTTTTTCTCCTTCCTGACAGAGTACTTTTTTCCTGTTACTTTGTTGGCTCTCCCTTTTCTTTGGCTTCTAAAATTGGGAATTCCTCAGTGCTTAAATGTGGTCTGCCTTCTTTATATTCATTACATAGATGGTATAATTTACTTTTATAGCTTTCACATAATCTCTATGCTGATGACATCCAAATTGGTATCTCCTTAGTACTCCAGACACCTCTATTCATTTGACTTCTTGATATTTCTTGGATGTCTAATAGGTATCACAAACAAAATATGCTCAAAAATAATTTACTTGATTCTGTCCTCTACTTCTCTCCTCTGCCCTGGTCAAACCTCTCTATTCTTTACACTACTGCATAAAGAGGCCCAAATCCCCACATAGTAATGGTACTACTATTATCCCAAATGCTTAACCCTAAAACACAAGAATCATTCTTGATTTCTCTTTATCTCTCACAATTCGCATTCAATCCATCAACAAATACTTTCAACTTTATCTCTGTAAATATATTCCACATATATCTACTTTTCTCAATCTTTACTATTACCATTCTAATTAGTCACCATCATCAATCAACTGAACTACTGTAATAGTCTCCTTAATGCTTTTTATAATTCTTCTCTTGCCCTCCTTCATAACCAGCCCCTGGACTAATCTTTTGAAAATGTTAATCAGTCCATGCTTAAACTCCTTTGGTGGCTGCATGAACTATCTCTCAGATGTCAACTTGAGTCACTTTACATATAATGCATCAATTCACTGAGTTTCAGCTTAATTGTCTTTCTCTCTATACCATCTCACCTCAAATTTCACATCCTGGGGGTCTTTCATGACCTCCCATCCTATCTGATATAGTTTCTTTATTCATCATTCCAGCAATGCTATTTCATTGCCATTTCATTACCTTGTTCTATTTTCTTCTTTGTGCTTATGGCCATATGAAAAAATGCTTAAAAATTGATGTGAGAAATTAATGGATGGCAAACTTAACCATGTACTTTTGAATAAGGAGTTTTTCTTGACACTCCAATTTCACTACTTGGATACTCCATCCATGTTCATGGACAATCATGTCTGCATTGATTGTGTAATGGCTTATAAAATTAGTATTTTCCATCAGTAGCATCATATTTTTCAAGTAAAGTTTCTGTTGAACCAAATAAATCAGACAGATAAAAATGAAATTGCTTTGGTGAAGCAGGGGATATAGTGTGCCCAGTCATTCTTATCCCTTGAAGCTTCTCTAAAGGCCCCCTAAGACCCACCACAGATAGAATCCTGGGGCTCTAAACATGGCTTGAACTATTGAATTAGAGACTTAATGGAATGAAATGTAGGGTCAAACACTGTGCACAACTCCTCTAGCTCATGCTCATTCTGAATATATAGTGGGCAGTAGTTATGGAAATCAGAGACCCTATGCAAATTGTCTCCATTGATATCCATGGTCTGAGAATATGTCCCATTTGACAGATATTAGACCATTACATTGTTTAGTTGCTCAAAACAGGGACTTGTGGCACTAAAGTGAAAATTAAATCAAAGCATCTACTGCAATACCAGAGAAAAGTTACCTGGATATTAATGGATGGGGCTTAATTCCAAACTGCTATTAGTTGAAAAGGAGTTCAGCTGTGAAGGTCACTGAGTAATTGTTTGTGTAGAGAAGATGTTTGTGTTCCTCTTGTTTCTTTGTAAATCATTGGTACTAATACAAGTTATGACTTCTGTAGTGCTGGGAAATAGAACCTATTGGGAATGGCCAGTTCAGAAGATGTGCTTGACCTGACAGACCTCACCATCATCAAGCAAACCCAGATATTGTTCTGTATGCAGGATTATGTCCCTACGATAGTTAATAGGTATGAGGACAGGAGGTGATTTGGCAACAGTTTATCTGTATTCTTTTAGGAATCAGTCCAAAAAGTAAAATCCTTGACATCTTCACTAAGATTATTTCCATGAACTAGAATGATAGCCAATAGCAGGGACCATTTGTAGAGACTGCAAAAGCCAATGTAGCTATCATGTACCTATGGCCTCAACTAAGGGAGAAATTCAGTTTCACCATCTGTCTTGCTAGATAAAGAAACCTTTTCAGATGCTTAAAAACAGGTTAAATTATAGGTGTGTATGTGAAAACACAATCATAGATACGCTACCTTGTTTTAGGCCAGAAACTGACCTAAGGAGCATAGGTCCACTGCCTATAGAAGTCCTTGAGATAAAGGTCTATTTTTTAGCCTCTTTCAACAACCTTGATATGTACCCAACCTCCACCATTGTATCAGAAACTGAAGGAGTGTATTGTGGTCTATCTAGATCCTCAATCCTTTATTGTTATCACTTCATGGGACACTCATACTGTGTTCCTAGTGATGGCAACATAAACCTTCAGATTGATGCACCAATTAGCTCTCCACAAATAGGACTGGGTTAGAAATTAGACCAACCTGTTTATGAAAATGCACCTAAAGAAAGAAGGTTCATTTGACCCAGTGATCCCACTTCTAGGAATATATCATAAGAAACCCAAAACAACAATCAGAAAGAAAGTATGCATCCCTATGTTCATGGCAGCACAATTTGCAATAGGTGAGATCTGGAAGCAGCCCAGGAGCCCATCACTAGATGAGTGGATAAAAAATCTGTGGTAGATTTACACCATGGAATACTATGCAACTGTAGAAAAGAAGGATATCTTACCCTTTGAGACAGCATGGAGGAACCTGGAGAGTATTATGCTAAGCAAAATAAGTCAGTGAGAGAAAGACAAGTATCACATGATCTCACTCATATGTGGAATCCAATAAACAAAATAAACTCTTTTTTATAATTTTTTTATTGTCTAAAGTTTTACATATGTCTTCTTTTTCCTCAATTGACCCCAACACCAGCCATTCCCACCTCGGGCAAGCCCCCACCACCCCAGTGTCTGTTTGAGCAACATAGATCCAGAAATATACAACAGACTGTGGAATCTCAGAGGGAAAGTGTGGATGGGTGGATGGGAAGAGATCAACCAAAGAACTTGTATGCATATATGCATAATCCATGGACACAGACAGACAGTAGAGTGGTGGAGGCCTGGGGAGGGAGGGGGTGTGAGGGCAGGCTATAAAGAGTCAATTGGGGGAAAAAGAGAACATATGTAATACTTTCAACAATAAAGATTTAAAATAAAAATAAAAGAAGACAGAAGGTTCAATGTAACTCTATATCCTTTCCCCACCCACTTCCACCCCATATACAAATGCCTGGAAGGAGGCACTGCAGGGTAGTCAGGCAGTGCTACTGTCTTCTAGGTGTCCTGACAAGCTTGGGAATAAAGTTCTTGGTGTCTCCAAAGAGGTAGCTCACAAGCTTGAACTTCCAGTTCTTTCAGATCTCTATTTCTGAAGCAAATTTCTGCCAACATGTTCCAAAGCCTTCTGATTTCATTGTCACCTCATTTTAAAAAAGTAACAGCTTTATTGCGATATAATTCACATACTATAAAATTTGCTATTTTAAAACATATAATTCAGTGATTTCAGTATATTGAGAAAGTTGTGTTACCATTCACATTATCTAATTCCAGAACATTTTTATCATCCCATAAAGAAACACAAACTTTGTTAGCAGTTACTCTTCATCCCCCCCCTCTCACCAAGCTACTTCTATCTCTGTAGATTTGCCTGTTCTGGAAATTCTCATGTTAACCGCATTCTTTTTTTCTAAAAGTCATTTCCTAGACATTAGGATAATGTTTCAGTTTTATTTTAAAGCTGGCTTAGAGTATTTATATTCTTAGAGTTTGCTTTACTGTAAAAACAGCATCACAATCATTTCATGTTCTGAAATTTTTTCATCTATCTCTCTTCAATCTGTATTCATTGTCTTATCCAAAGGTCAGTATAAGATAGTGGCTAAGCATGTGGTGTTCGGAGTCAGCAGACCTGTGTTGTATTTCAGCTCTGTGATCATAGGGCAAACTATTTACTTCTCTGTACTTCAGTATCCGCATGTATAAAATGAGTATAGAAATAGTACCTACATCATAGGGTTGTTGTGAAGACTGAAGAACTGGATAAATGAAAACACATGGCACAGTGCCTGAAAAAATGCTTATTTAATGATAGCTTTTATCATTCCTAAGCTACAGAGTATAACATAACTTGGATTGTGTGACAACATGAAGTCATGACAGGTTCTGTATGACTTAGTTCAGAGATAACAAGAACATTGAAGATGCTGACATACAGAGATAATATTTTAGTTTCTTGTACACTACTGCATTTTCATTGTATCTTATCCAAAATTCATGTAATTACTTTCCTGAAGACCAGAAACCCCTTTACCTTTTCATCCCAGATACAAGCTGAGCTCTCCTAAGCCAGTGGGGACTCCACAAAGACAGCAACACAAACAAGTGACCTAGTCAGTTGATTTGCATTCATTAAAGTTCCAACTGAAATTTTCAGATGGTTTTCAGGGCATCATATCAAAGGCGGAAAATGTTTTTGGTAGCAGGTCTTAGATTTTTCAGCTCCTGTGAGAACTTAAGGGAAAAATATTTGCATTTTAGCTTGTATTTCACCAAGTCCTAGAAAACAAGTTTCTCTGAAAGAGAGCTATTTTTCTTTGAGAACTATTTCCACTATGCCGTGGAACATATATTCTCTTCACCATTAGAATACAGTAATAGCAATGACAAAAAAATAAAGAATTCCTTCAAAAACAGTTGGTTTATGTGTTCTCAAACTCTCTTTTAAAAAAAGAATAGTAAGGCATTGGAGATGAGACTTCACCCTTTTCAGAAAATGACACCACATGGAAAGCTGAATACATCTCTCTCTCTGCATGAGATGATATTAGTGGCCTAGAAATAGAACTTAGTAAAATGAAGCTCACAGTCATAAATAGACAACTGAAGGTTTGGAAGTGCAGAGAGGGTATTTAATCAGGAAAAAAATTATTTAAATTTTAATGGTTTTTCATAGCAAAGCCACTGAGGAGCTTAAAAAGAGGACTAATTAAAACAGAGGGACAGAGGGTGAAATAAATGATTCTTGTATCAGTGCTGTTGAAATGCAGGGAAAGTGCACTGGAATATTTGCTTCTGAAGAAAATTATAAACCTGTTTGTGTGAACCTCAACCCAGGGTGCACTGTTAGAATGTGTATTCCAGTTAGAACAGTGCCGCATAGGAAATGACCATGGAGGTGACCAACAGAGTAAGACATAGTTTAATAGACTGTTTTAGGAGGTCTGTCTGCTGTTGAATTGGCTGCTTTCACACAGCACATGGATCTGGATTTTTTGTGAACTTTGTATATGACTAAACCAGAGTGTTGGCCAAATTTGGTGCTGGTAGCCTATGACAATTCAGCAGTGATGCAATTTGATGATTAAGAGCACAAGCTTTGGAGTTAGATCTACCCGAGTTTTAGTTTCTCCTTTCTTCTTGGCTTCCCTCCCTCCCATAAGTGTTTATTGAATGCTAAGTAATATACAGGCACTGTGCTAAATAGTGGAGATATAATGTGGGGAAAAAACTAGGTATGGTTTTTGCATCTTTAGAGTTTATAACCTCATTAGTGGATGAGCAAAAAATAAAATAAATACAAATTATAGGAATTGCTATGGAAGACGCAAACAGGGTTTGGTGATAGGGGTAAACAGTGAGTGTGTAATCAGGTAGTGTGGTAAGTTTTACTACTAACTCACTGTGTAAACTTACCCTCTCTTAGCCTAACATTATCTTACCTGTAAGCTAGGGGTAACAATATACGTTCTTTATAGTTTGTGTGTGTGTGTGTGTGTGTGTGTGTGTGTGTGTGTGTGTGTGCGCGTGTGTATAAATTTAAAAAGATGATGGGCAAAGAGGGGGAAATGGGGAACATCTGTAATAGTGTCAACAATAAAAAGGAGGTGATGCATAGGCAGTGCATAGGTCAGTTCTTGGCACTCAGTACAACCATTGCTACTGCTATTCTATTGTTAACAAGGACTAGTGACACTAAACCCTCTCTTCTCCAAACTAATATTCTAGGTCCTTTGGACATTCTTTTCCTAAAATGCTTGTCTGATCTCTTGCTGTCTTGGTTTTCTTCTTTTCAGACACTGAGGCTGGGGTTTTGAGTACTATTGCCATAATCTCATAACCTAGCACTGGGAGAGGACACAACTAAGGTTTTGAGAGAGTTGCCAGTGGCAAAGCTGAAATGCAAACTTATTGGCAGGAAGGGTCTATGTCAGAATAGCTAGCAAGATATTCATTGTTCAGTATTTCTCTAGTAACTTTTCAGTGTTGCTCACTAGATCAGTAGATGTTTTCCTTCCCAAATTTAACCAAGATTATCTCTCCCTAATAAAAGCTATTTACATAGGAGCTGCAACATATAATTACATTGATGTATAAATGACTAAGTTGGCTTACCATGTGGCTTGAACTGGCTAACCCGACACCCACATTGTTGGCTTTAGGCACCAAATGACTCTGGAGTGGATATATTAGTATGTTATGTGACTAGCAATATTTGTTTTCTCCAGTATATTTGTCCTATGGGAAAAGCTGATAAGCTCACTTCTGTCTTTATTCCATGTTGGGAGAAATAACCAGTAAAATAGAAAACAGAATTATCACAGCAGCGGGGAAGAACTGACTGGGCATTAGTTCATGGAAAGGAAAAAAAAAAGTCTGGGGTTTTTAGTGGGCTTCAAGATTATTATGTATTAAATGTTTTAGAAGCCCTGTTGGCATGCTTCAGCTTCTGCCTCAGTAAAATAAGGTTAATAACATTCTTTGCTTCAAAAGGTTGTAAAGGATTAAATGAGTTAATAAGTAAATGGTTCTTGGAACAATGCTTTTCATGTTATAAGTATTCAAAAAGTGCCATTGTCTTAGAATATGAGATTAAGTCTGTGCTTATTAAAATCTGTGCTCCAGATCAATGGAAGTGACAAAGTCTTTTGGATGTAGTGCAGGCCAAAGACCTAGATCCAGTTCTTGGTGTCATACAGGCATGTTTTGTTTGTACAACCAAGTGCTATTTTAATTTACTATTAATTAAGCTCCAGACTTTTCATATTTTACCAGGATTTTTTGCAAATTGTGGTAAAATATACGTAATAAAATGTCTCACTTTAGTCATTTTAAAGTGTATACTTTAATGGCATTAAGGATCTTCACATTGTTGTCCAACTATTTTCACCACCCATCTCCAGAACTTTCTGATCTTCCTCAATTGAAACTCAGTACCCATTAAAAAAATACCTCCCCATTCATCTCTGCTCCCTATCCCTGGTAATTATAATTATTATATCTGTATTTATGAATTTGATTACTCTTGGTACCTCATATAAGTGGAATAGAAAAATATTTATCCTTTTGTGTCTGACATTTCACTTGGCATAATGTTTTTTCAAAGTTCATCCATGTAGTAGCATGTGTAGGTATTTTCCTTTTTAAGGCTGAGTAGTATTCCATTGTATGGATATACCACATATGTTTATCCACTAATCTGTTGATGGATATTTGGGTTGTTTTTACCTTTTGGCTATTTTGAATAATGCTGCTATGAACATGGGTGTGCAAATCTGTTTGAATCCTGCTTTAAAATCTATGGGGTATACACCCAGAAGTGGAATTGCTGGACCATATGGTAATTCTATGCTAAATTTTTAAAACTGCCATACTATTTTCCACAGTGGTTTTACTATTTTACATCCCTACCAGTAATGAATAAGGGTTCCAATTTCTCACTACTGACTATTTTTAAAGACTTTCAAATTAGTTGCCAACACATAAAAAGGAAATTTCACATCTGTCAACATTGTTTTCCTTTATGTTGAGGGCTGAGGACAGGATGTTATTTGCTTTAATGCCAGATTGTAGGTCCAGGAAGTAGCACCAAGGCCAAGGAATAGAGGTTCTAAGGAAGTGAATCTGGACTCTGTTTGAAGCACTTGCAGCACAGTGGGCTTCTTTGGAAAGTAGAATTACCAGTCATCTCTTGGGGTCCTATCTGTCAGGGATAATGCAGAAAGATTGGTGAGCTCAGGGTAAGTTTGAAATAGCAGGCCTCTTAGCCTCATCCAATTTATTAAAACACATTACACACTAGAAATACAATTAAGCAACAGAAGTGGTTTCATGAATGCTTTAGAACATCATGCTTTTATAATCGCCATTCCTCTAACTGTAGGATATTTGTATTTTAATAGTTGGAAAACCTTAAGTTCCCAAGAATGAATCTATCTCTTAAGCCCCCAATAACAAATCTATCTCTAAAGGAAGAATTTTTTGGGATTTATGTATGGGCACTATAAGTATATTTTGGCTGCACTAGCTCATTACCTAATTCATCTATAAATTATGGTTGTAGGAACTTATAAGAAAGCTTTTTCAATATTGGTTAAATTTGCGATCTATAATCTTGCTTTCCTCTACTTCCTCGGCTTTGCCATGCAAAGCTTTCCTACAATGATAGATGGCCCCTATTTTTAATGGACTTGTGAAGATGGAAGGTATGATTTATTTAGAGGGCTCTGAAATAAAAATTGTCTCATTAGGAATGTTTATTTTAGTACAAAAGGAATAAGAAATCCTCTCCAGCATCTTTAGGATGAGAAATTGGCTCATTTCCCCCAGTGGCAGTGGGGCAGCCCATTGAAATCTATTCATAAATTGAATGCATCTTGTTGTTTGTTTCAAAGTATTTGGCCTCAGCATACTTAATGAGAAATTTAATCCTGCAGTCTTTCACTAGTTGTGTGAAGAGTTAATGATCCATTCCTGACAACAGGGATCCTCCAGAACTTTATTACCCTTGAAATCATTAGCTCTCATTAAACATTAGAAAAATTGACATTTCTTGGCCAGAGGTTAGCACTGGTCAATGCTACCCTAAGGGAAAGGAGATTAGAGAATGAGATGAGGAGAGAGAGAGAGAGAATAGATATAAAATTTTCATTGCCTATGATCCCAGGGAAGCTGAGTACTAATAGTGCAGAGGTCTCTTGCCCACCTGTCCTCCTGCAGGGGTCTGAAATAGTGGCAGTAGGCAGTGTCCAAGAGTTCTTCAAAAGTAATAGCCCTGAGGATGCCCTAAGTTTGTGGGACACATGAATATAGAAGGTATGGAACAGAGGAGGCCTGAAGCTAAGAGGATCTTGACTTTTTTCATTATAAGTGACTTGATGTCAACAACACTCTCACCTCTTTCATTTGTCTCTACTTCCAATAGGCAGTAAAATGCAGTTTTAAGAACTCCAACTCCAGAGAGCAGTTGAGTTCCAATGTCAGCTCTGCCAAGTACTACCTGTATGCTCTCATCCAATTCTTTAACCTCTTTGGATTTTAATTTATTCATCTGTTAGTGAGGGAAATCATGACAGCAGGCCACATAAGATTGTTGTGAGTATCAAATGTGATAACGCACAAAAGAAACAACCAAATGTTGGCTAAAGAGAAAAGAATATGCCCATAATATTTTCTGCCAATAGTATCCTATCTAATAAAAGAGTAATATGCAAATTGACTGTACATCCACTACACCCACCAGCCAATCAGGAGTGAGTATGCAAATTAACCCAACCAAGATGGCTGTGGCCACGGAGCGAGCAGGAGGCTTGGGTTTCCCAGGTGATGGAGGAAACCAAGCTTCCTGCACATCCTGGCAGGCCCAGGCCTCCACTCAAGGCTACAAAGTTTCAATTACAGAAGATAAATAAATCCCAACAAAAATGGCTGTGGTCACAGAGCAAGCAGGATGTTTGGCACTGCTCAAGGCTACAAAGTTTCAATTATAGAAGATAAATAAATCTCAGATACAAGGGCCTCTGCTTGAGTAGCAGGGTGGAATGGCCAGCCTGCAAACCACCACAGGCCCCTCACCCAGGCTGCCCCACACCCAAAGGGAACCCCCACCCTTATCTGGGACACCCTTCAGGGCAAACCAGCTGGCCCCCACCCATGCACCAGGCCTCTATCCTATCTAATCATATCTAATAAAAGAATAATATGCAAATTGACCATCACTCCAACACACAAGATGGCTGCCCCCATGTGGACAAAGATGACTAACCCCATGTGGACATAAGATGGCTGCCACAAGATGGCCAGCAGGGGAGGGCAGTTGGGAGGGACCAGGCCTGCAAGGGAGGGCAGTTGGGGATGATCAAGCCTGCAGGGGAGGGCAGTTAGGGGTGACCAGGCCAGCAGAGGAGGGAAGTTGGGGGTGACGGGGCCTGCAGGGAAGGGCAGTTGGGGGGGACCAAGGCCTGCAGGGGAGAGAAGTTGGGGGGGGGCAGGCTTGCAAGGGAGGGCAGTTAGGGGTGGCCAGGCTTGCAGGGGAAGACAGTTAGTGATGACCAGGCCTGCAGGTGATGGCAGTTAGGGGTGACCAGCCCTGCAGGGGAGCAGTTAGGGGCAAACAGGCTGACAGGGGAGCAGTTAGGCATCAATCAGGCTGTCAGGGGAGTGGTTAGGGGTGATCAGGCTGGCAGGCAGAAGCGGTTAGGGGCAATCAGGAAGGCAGGCAGGCAAGCAGTTGGAAGCCAGCAGTCTTGGATTGTGAGAGGGATGTCCAACTGCCCGTTTAGGCCCGATCCTACTGGGAGATCCTACTGGGATCGGGCCTAAATGGGCAGTCGGACATCCCTCGAGGGCTCCCAGATTGGAGAGCGTGCAGGCTGGGCTAAGGGACACACCACCTCGTGCACGAATTTTGTGCACCAGGCCTCTAGTATAAACAATAAAAATTGAATTGCTCTGCTTAACACAGAAGTGACCTTAAGGGAACTTAAGTAGTATGATTCAAAATTATTGTGGAGTTACCTGGCATAAAATATTTCATTTATTCTCTATCACAGAGTGAAATTTCATTAAGTTTTCATTTTTTTGGTCCACTTTCTAGTCTTCAAAAGTAACTTGTGAAAATGAAAAAAAAAAAAAAAAAAAAAAAACCTCTGTGGGAGGGAATACTGTAAGCCATTATTAGCCAATTCATCAACTAAACAAAAAATCTTATTATTTTTCTTTTTTTTTTAACTGAGTAAGGTATTACAAATGTGTGGTTATCCCCACCCCCCAAATCCTGCCCTCACTCTCACCCTCTGTTATCTGTGTCCATTGGTTATGCTTATATGCATGAAAAGAAGTCTCTTGGTTGATCTCTCTCCCTTACCCCCACCCTCCCCTACCTTCCCTCTGAGGTTTGAGCATCTGATCAATGTTTCTCTGTCTCTGGATCTGTTTTTGTTCATCCATTTATGTTGTTCATTATAATCCACAAATGAGTAAGATCATGTGATATTTACCTTTCTCTGAGTGGCTTATTTCACTTAGCATAATGCTCTCCAGCTCCATCCATGCTGTTGCAAATGGTAGGAGTTCCTTCCTTTTTACAGCAGCATAGTATTCCATTGTGTAGATGTACCAAAGTTTTTTAATCCACTCATGGGCACTTAGGTTGTTTCCAAATCTTAGCTATTGCAAATTGTGCTGCTATGAACATAGGGGTGCATATATCCTTTCTGATTGGAGTTTCTAGTTTATTGGGATATATTCCTAGGAGTGGGATTGCTGGGTCAAATGGAAGTTCCATTTTTAGTGTTTTGAGGAAACTCCATACTGTTCTCCACAGTGGCTGCACCAGTCTGCATTCCCAACAGCAGTGCACAAGGGTTCCTTTTTCTCCGCATCCTTGCCAGCACTTGTCATTTGTTGATTTGTTGATGATAGACATTCTGACATGTGTGAGATGGTACCTCATTGTTGTTTTGATTTGCATTTCTCAGATGATTGGTGACTTTCAACATGTTTTCATATGTCTCTTGGCCTTCCTTATGTCCTCTTTCAAAAAGGATCTATTTAGGTCCATTGACCATTTTTTTATTGGGTTGTTTATCTTCCTTTTATTGAGTTGTATGGGTTCCCTGTAAATGTTGGAGATTAAACCCTTATCAGTGATAACATTGGCAAATATGTTCTCCCATGCAGTGGGCTGTCTTGTCTTGTTGATTTTTTTTTCTGTAAAATAGCTTTTTATTTTGATGTAGTGTTGTTTGTTTATTTTCTCTTTAGTTTCCAATGCCCTAGGAGCTGTATCGGTGAAGAAATTGCTTTGGCATATGTCTGAGATTTCGCTGCCGGTGGATTCCTCTAGTATTTTTATGGTTTCTCATCTTACATTTAAGTCCTTTATCCATTTTGAGTTTATTTTTTTGTATGGTGTAAGTTGGTGGTCTAGTTCATTTTTTTGCATGTATCTGTCCAATTCTCCCAACACCATTTATTAAAGAGACTATCTTGACTCCATTGTATGTTCTTGCCTCCTTTGTCAAATATTAATTGAGCATAGTGGTTCAGGTTGATTTCTGGGTTCTCTGTTCTACTCCATTGATCTATATGTCTGTTCTTGTGCCAGTAGCAGGCAGTTTTGATAACAGCGGCTTTGTAATACAGCTTGATATCTGGTATTAAGATCCCTCCTACTTTGTTCTTATTTCTCAGGATAGCTGAAGCTATTCAGGGTCTTTTTTTTATTCCAGGTGAATTTTTGGAGAGTTTGTTCTAGGTTTGTGAAATATACCGTTGGTATTTTAATGGGGAGTGCATTGAATCTATAGATTGCTTTGGGTAGGTAGTATGGACATTTTGATGATGTTGATTCTTCCAATCCATTAAAATGGTATGTTCTTCCATCTGTTTATGTCTTCCTTTATTTCTTTTCTCAGTGTCCTGTAGTTTTCTGAGTAGAGTTCTTTTACCTCCTTAATTAAGTTTATTCCTAGGTATCTTAATTTTTTTGTGCAATTGTAAATGAGATTGTTTTTTTAAATCCCTCTTTCTGTAAGTTCACTGTTGGTGTATTAAAATGCCATTGAATTCTTGGTATTAATTTAGTATCCTGCTACATTGCTGAATCCATTTATTAAGTCTAATAATTTTTAAAATATCTTTTATTGATTTTTTCAGAGAGGAAGGGAGAAGGATAGAGAGTTAGAAACATCAATGAAAGAGGAACATCGATCAGCTGCCTCCTGCACACTCCCCACTGGGGATGTGCCCTCAACCAAGGTACATGCCCTTGACCAGAATCGAACCTGGGACCATTCAGTCTGCAGGCCGACACTCTATCCACTGAGCCAAACCAGTCAGGGCAAGTCTAATAATTTTTTGATGGAGTCATTATGGTTTTCTATGTACAGTATCATGTCATCTGTGAATAATAACAATTTTACTTCTTCTTTTCCAATTTGGATGTCATTTATTTCTTCTTCTTATCTGATTGCATTGGCTAGCACTTCCAGTACTATGTTGAACAGGAGTGGTGAAAGCGGGCATCCCTGTCTTGTTCCTGTTCTTAAGGGAAATGGTTTTAGTTTTTGCCCATTGAGTATGATGTTGGCTGTAGGTTTGTAATATAAAGCTTTTATTATGTTGAGGTATGATCCTTCTATTCCCACTTTGCTGAGCGTTTTTATCAGAAAAGGGTGGTGGACTTTGTCAAATGCCTTTTCTGCATCAATTTATATGATTATGTGATTTTTGTCCCTCAACTTGTTTATATGATGTATCACATTTATTTATTTGCAGATATTATACCAGCCTTGCATCACTGGAAAAAATGCCACTTGGTCATGGTATATGATCTTTCTAATGTAATGCTGGATCCGGTTTGCTAGAATTTTGTTGAGGATTTTAGCATCTATGTTCATCAGGTATATTGGCCTGTAAGTCTCTTTCTTTGTGGTGTCTTTATCTGGTTTTGGGATTAGGGTAATGCTGGCTTCATAGAAAGAGCTTGGAAGTGTGACTTCTACTTGAATTTTTTGGAATAATCTAAGAAGGATTGGTTTTATTTCTTCTTTGAATGTTTGGTAAAACTCTCCTATGAAGCCATTTGGTCCAGGGCTTTTGTTTGCTGGAAGCATTTTGATTACTGTTTCAATTTCATCAGTAGTTATCAGCCTATTCATGTTTTTTATTCTTCCTGATTGAGTTTTGGAAGCTTGTATTTTTCTAGAAATGTGTCCATTTCATCAAGGTTGTCCAGTTTGTTGGAGTAGAGGTGTTTGTAGTATTTTTTTTACAATCCTTTGTATATCAGTGGGGTCAGTTATTACTTCACCTCTTTCATTTCTGATTTTGTTCATTTGGGTCCTCTCTCTTTGTTTCTTGGTGAGCCTGGCTAGAGGTTCATCAATCTTGTTTATCCTTTCAAAGAACCAGTTCTTGGTTTCATTTATCTTTTGTATTGTTTTTTTTTCTCTTTGTCATTTATTTTTGCTCTGATCTTTATTATCTCCTTCCTTCTGGATACTGTGGGATTTTCTTGTTGCTCTCTTTCTAATTCTGTAAGTGGCAGGGTTAGATAATTTATTACCATTTTTTCTTGCTTTTTGAGGTAGGTCTGTGGAGATATGAACTTCCCTCTCAGGACTGCTTTAATTTTGTCCCATAGATTTTGGATTGTTGTGTTTTCATTGTCATTTGTTTCCAGGATGCTTTTTATTTCTTCTTTGATCTCTTTGGTAATACAATTATTGTTTAATAGCATGTTATTTAGCCTCCAATTGTTTGATTTTTTTTCATGGTTTTTATTGTAGTTGATTTCTAGTTTTATGCCATTGTGATCTGAGAAGATGCTTGTTATGATTTCTATCCTCTTGAATTTGAAGAGACTTTGCCTGTGTCCTAATATGTGGTCTATCTTTGAAAATGTCCCACGTGCACTGGAGAAGAATGTATATTCTGTAACTTTGGGGTGAAATATTCTGAAGATGTCAATTAAGTCCATCTGATCTAGTGAGTCATTTAGAATTGCTGTTTCCTTGCTGATTTTTTGTTTAGAGGATTTATCCAGTGGTGTCAATGGTGTATTAAAGTCCCCTACTATGACTGTATTGCTATCGATCTGTCCCTTGATATCTTCCAGAAGTTGTTTTATGTATTTGGGTGCTCCTGTATTGGGTGCATATACTATGTTTACCAGAGTTATATCTTCTTGTTGAATTGCTCCCTTTAGTATTATGCAGTGGCCTTCCTTATCTCTTGTTATGGCCTTTACTTTGAGGTCTATTTTGTCAGATATAAATATTGCAACCCCACCTTTTTCTCATTTCCATTTGCCTGAAAAAATTTTTTTCCATCCTTTCCCTATCAGTCTGTGTGAATCCTTTGTTCTGAGGTGGGTCTCTTGAAGACAGCAAATATATGGGTCATGTTTTATTATCCATTCAGCTACCCTATGTCTTTTGATTGGTGCATTTAATCCATTTACATTTAATGTTATTATTGATAAGTACTTGTTTGTCATTATTTTTGTTCTTAATATTTGTGTTTCTTCTTGCCTTTCTGTTTCTTCTGTTTACAGCAGTCCCTTTCGCATGTCTTGCATTGCTGGCTTTGTGGTAATAAACTCTCTTAGCCCTGTTTTTGTTTGTGAAGCTCCTGATTCTACCTTCAATTTTGAATGATAGCTTTGCTGGGTATAGTATTCTTGGATATAGTCCCTTGGTTTGCATCATTTTATATATTTCATTCCATTCTCTTCTGACCTGGAGATTTTCTGTTGAGAAATCAGTCCATATTCTAATGGGAGATCCTTTGTATGTAACTTTCTGTCTCTCTCTGGCAGCTTTTAAGATTTTTACTTTGTCATTGATGTTTGCCAACTTAATTATGATGTGTCTTGGTGTTGGTCTTTTTGGGTTCATCTTATTTGGTGGGACTCTATGTGCTTCTTGGACTTGCATAGTTTTTTTTTTTCTTGCCAATATTGGGGAAGTTTTTTGTCATTATTTCTACAAACAGGTTTTCTATTCCTTCCTTCTCTTCCTCTCCTTCTGGTACCCTTATTATATGGATGTTGTTTCATTTCGTGTTGTCCCAAAGCTCCCTTAGGCTCTCCTCTTGCTTTTTAAATCTTCTTTTCAGTTGCTGCTGTGTTTTTGTGTTTTTTCCTACCTTGTCTTCTAGCTCACTGATGCGGTCCTCAGCTTCTTCTAGTCTACTGTTTAAGCCTTCCATTGTGTTCTTTATTGCAGCTATGTCATTCATCATTTCCTCTTGGTTCCTTTTCATGGTGACATTCTCATTCAGTTCCTTATAATTCTCATTGAGTTGCATGTATTTGTCATCCAGCCATTTGTGCATCCTTATAACCATTACTCTGAATTCTTTCTCTGATAAGCTGACCCTTTCTGGTGATTCCTCTTTTTATTTCCTTTGGGGTTTGCTTTCTTATCTCCCCATGTTTTACTGTAACTTTTAAATTGTTTCTCTGTTCTAGATCTTTCTGCTTTGCTACCCAGGTTCTTTTGGGGATGGTGCTGCTGGTGTGATCTATCAGGTCTCCTGGGCTTGGTAATCTATTGTAGCTCTCTGCTTGAGCTATTTGGGTTTTCTTGATGTAGGCCTGCAAGCTGGAAAGGTGCAACTGTGGTGTCCAGATGTTAGCAACCAGAGAGGGGGATGTCCCAATTTTTGCTGCGTTGTGTCCTTCGTTGAAATTGTGCATTCCCAGTGGGGGCTCACAGAGGTACCCAGGAGCCGTCTGTCAGGGTGGTGGGGCTCAGGTGCCTGCACTCTGGAAAGGTCGACTGTGGTGTCCAGAGTTCTGTAGTTGTAGGGTGGGAAGATTCAGTTTTTGCTGCTGCCACCTTGGTTGGATACACACACACCCAGTGGCAGCTCACAGGGTCACCCACAATGTGTTTGCCAATGCAGCGCACTGATGCACTCTGAAGGGTCCTGGCTGAAGCAAAGCAATCAAGGTGTCTGTGGACAGGTATCCAGCACGAGGGTATTCAGAATTTCTACTGCTGGGGTAGTGCACCCTTATTTGGATAAGAGTGCTCCCAGCGGGGGCTCACAGCTGCACCCAAGAGCTGCCTGTTGAGTGGTGTGTTCAGGAGGCCCGCACGCTGGAAACATGCAATTCCAGTGTTCAGAGTTCTGCAGCTGTGGGGTGAGAAGACTGTTTTTGCTGCTGTACCCATGGTTGGATACACATACTCCCAGGTGCAGTTTACAGGAGTACCCATGGTGTGTTTGCGGCATGGATCTCTGAGGTACTCTGAGCGGCCCTGGTGCTATAGTTGTGCGATGGTGTCTGTGGGCAGTTATTCAGGAAGAGTGATTTCAGAATTTTTACTGTGGGGCAGTGCGCCACTGTCTGTACAATATCACACCCAGTGGTGGCCCGCAGTGGCTCCCAAGAGCTGCATGTGGGGTGGTGTGTCCTGGATGCCTGCACTCTGGAAATGCGTGGCTGTGTTGTCCTAGAGGTCTGCCGCTGGGGAGGGGGGAAGTTGCACTTACTGCTGCAGGATCAGTGCACCCTTAGAGGTGGAAGTCCTAGGGTCCGAGGTTTTGCAGGTGGGGCAGCAGGATTTTGGCTGGAGTGGCTGCCAGGTCGCAGGCAGTGTTCAAGGGCTGTCTGGGTGGTATTGTTGATGAGTTCCTAGACAAGGCCTCTCTCCCCTTCAAGATTGCGTGGGCTCCGTGCCCAAGTCCCACAGCCCTGGGAGTGTCTGCAGCGATGGTAGGTGCTCCCTGTCCAGGAGAGTCTGGTCTGCCAGCCCCTGCTACCCCTGCCAGATTTAACTGTCCCTCACTCACTCACACACATCCACACACATCCATACACTCTCCTTTCACCCTCTCACTCACTCACATCCTCTCCATCACCTCCATCCTGTGAGCCGCCATCTTTCTACCTCCTCCACAAAAAGTCTTATTGAGGGTTAATTGACACTAGATAAAATAACCTTTTGGGAACAATATCTAGGCTAAGGATTGGAAGAATCAGAAGTATCTGGAAATGTATAAGGGAAATGAGGGATGAAACAAATATTGCCAATCACACATCTTTGCCCGGTAGCTCATCAAGAGTTTAAAACATTTAGGAAAGCTGGTAACTTTGGTACGAAGCAAAGTGAACAACAAAATGTTTATAAGAAAGGGACACAACCTCTGGCTGTGTGTCTTTTCCTTGGTTGAGATGAACTAACCTCTCAATGTTTTGGTTTCCCTCTCTCTGGGATGCTGGTCTTCACTGAGCCATCTACCAAGATGCCAAATAGTCAGGCTATGTGTTGCTAGCTGGTACAGAAGTCAAGCTGCTTTTCATGTTTTTCCATCTGAGCAAAGAAGGCAGCTGTCACATGACCAGAGTGTGAAGGTCAAGACCTAGTCTAGGATCAAGCTACCCAAAGGGTCTGACTCTGGAACACTGTTGTTTATTATTTCTTCCTCTATTTTATACTGCCTGCCTACTGGCAACTGGTATTCCCAGTCCATCTGCACCCAAATTCAGTATCCCTCAGTTAAAGAACAAAGTAGTTTAAACCATTTAAATCCTTAGCAAAATTTTCCACTAGTGGTTGGTCTCCATCATACTTTCACAGATATATCTGGGTGTAGTATGATTCTAGTTCTTGGTTTATAATAAAAATTCAATGTAAATATTAGTTTCTGATTAGATATTCTACCTGCAATTTAAGTAACTACCTGTGTTACTAGCTATTTGGTTACCAGCTCTGGGGTGAAGATCTGAGTGCCTGGAAATTGCTATAGGTGTAGCTGGTTATGGTTGACAGTGTCTGAAATTCATGTTGCTTCTACCAGCTTTTGCATTTTAATTCCGTTATCAACAAATAAGGACAGAAAATCAGTTTTCATTTTAAAATTCATTTTAGGAGCTACTACATGGTGATTTTCTATTTAAGAAGTAAGCAGGAGCCCTGGATGGTGTGCTCAGTGGTTGAAGCATACACCTGTACACCAAAGGGTCATAAATTCGATTCCCGGTCAAGGGCACATACCTGGGTGTCAGGTTCTATCCTTGGCCCCAGTCCAAGCACATGTGGGAGGCAACCAATCAATGTGTCTATCTCACATCAAATTCTCTCTCTCCTCCCCTCCCTCCCTTCTACTCTCTAAAAATCAATGGGGAGAATATACTCAGGAGAGGATTCAAAAAAAAAAGAAGTAGGCAGGGTAGATCTTGCTACCACGTTAGTGGATAATAAACTAAATATGGCTGAGGCCTTTTATGAGAGTACATGTCTGTATGTTGTGCTGAGGAGTGTGCTAGAGCAGTGGTCTTCCAAATGGTGTGCTGAAAGAAAATATTAGAAATTCTAGTGATATATTAACTTTCATTAAATGAAAGGAATTAGGATGCACTGATATTTAATATTGAAGGTGAATATTAAATATTTAGTATCTATATTAGATAGTCTCATGCCATCTAAGATTCACAGGGTATCTTGAAGAAAGGGTAATAATTCCACAACTAGAAAGTTATTGATTTGCATTCAAAACATTGCAATTTATATATGTCCGACTCAGAGAATTTATGAATCATATTAACTTATTCTAATTAAATAAACCCCCACAAAATGAATATGTGGCTTAATAAATATTTCTTCAAAGCAACTGTGAATTGAAGATCATACTTATAACATAAGCACAAATGAGCAACAACAAAAAAAGAACTGGCACCTTTCTTATTTGTGGCATGAACTTTTCATCAGCTATTGATTTATCATAAAACAGTGGTGATCTAATACATTTGGAAAAGCAGTGTCCAAAAGCAACATAAAATTATTAAGAAGAGTATTCAAAAAAACTGTTGATTATCATTAATGATCATATCTTATCCTAAGTGTACATTTTGCCTTGAGATATTAGTGAATCACAATGGAGCATGTACAAAATTTATATATAAGCAAATTTACATATATTTGGACATATCCTCCACATTTTTTTGTAATGTGGTGCATGATCCCTGCCTTTTTTGCTGCGTGTAGCTCTGGTTAGAATATTGGAAACTTAATCCTAAGAATTGCTTAAGATAGAAAAATTCCTCTTTCTCCACATCTTCTCCCCCTATCTTCCTCTGGCTTTACTCCATCTCCTCCTACTCTGTTTGTTTCCCCAGAACCTTGCTTCCATAGTATCCCAATATTTCTATCCCCACCTCCACCTGCTCTGTCAAATCAATAATCTTCTCTCTATATTATCAGTTATAGTTACTCATTAAAAACTCATAGTAGTTTTATAGTCTGGCTCTTGACACTAGTATTTCTCTTCAAAGGGATTCTGCCCCCTTTTCCTAGAACATAATTAATTTTTAAGTAATCCTATAAAATAATGACTTCTTTAAGAATAAGGTCCAATTGTTTTTCTAGTCTACATTGTATTGCTGATTAAAAAGTATTTCTCCTTATGGGCTCATAGTATAATATATATTTTTAAAACAACTCTAGTCAAGTTGAAGACATGGCCCAATTGAGGCAATGGTGACACTATTAATAGTAAAGTAAGTAATCATTCAATTCGTTGGATTCTAAGGGACACCAAGGTGCTCTCCAAATAACAGATATAATGGTTTGGTTGTATATTAATCAGGAGTATTTCAGTTGTGTGTAACAAAAAAAAAAAAACCCTCAAAGTTGTTTTGGAAGAAAAATTGACTCATATAACTAAACAGTCCAGAGATATATTTGGTATCAAGTATAGTTGGATCAAGGTGTTCCATCCAGATTATGAGTAATATGTTTCTATCTCTTGGTTCTGGTTTTCTCTATGTCGGTGTTGTTCTTGGCCAAGTTTTTCTCAAATGCTGAGGAAGATGGGCATGAACAGCTCTAGACTTACATCTTACTAGCGTGTTAACAGTAGCAGTAATTTCAATTAATACCTTAAGGTTTACTCTTGTTGTCCAGACCTGGGATACTTGCTTTTCTATGAAATCAGGGGATGAAGTCAGTCTTATCCAAACAACATGAACCTGAGAGTCAAAGACTTATTTTTTTCTTGATTTTATGTAAGCTCACTAGACTCATAAAGTCTGAAGTTGTGACTTAAAAACATTGATATGAAGGTTATTAATCTCCCTGTGTTGTCTTGGAAACAAACATTAAGCTTTTTACCATCTCTCCAGAAATTCCCATCTCTCTTTTCACCCCACCTATTAAAATGGGTTCTCTTACAACTGGGGATAGGAAATATGTTCTGAAGTCCTGCAAGATCAACTAGGGAGGGAAATCTTCAATAATGTTTTAACTCTCATTAAGTCCAGATTTAACATATTATGATACAAATTGATATATTATGAAAAACAGAATTGATATATTATGAAAACAGAATTATTGACAATTCTCAGCAGTGACTGAAGCATACACAGGATGATGAACACCGCTCCTTGGGCTGAAATTTTGCAAACAGCCTGAACTGTGTGTGGGAAAAAGGAAGAAGGGTCAGGAGCTGAGATTATCATCACTAGGATTTTTTCTGCCTATTCAAGCTGCCATTTGTTAATTGTATTCAGTTCTCATCGCTGTTGGTAAAAGGCAACTGGAATTATGAATTTAAAATCTTCCAGCTTTTAAATTAATTTTTAACCAATGACTGATTGGCTAGCACAATTGGTTTTGTTTTGCATTTTAAATTGCTTTTTGGCTTCATTCCACCACCTAATACAATATAGATTATTCCCTGACAACATGGCAGAGCTAATGCAATTATTGAGTTTCCTTAGACATGTTTTATATTACCTACTTAAAAGAATCCTATTTCCTTGCTGTAATTTAATCTAACTTGGACCTCACTATCTTAAATGAGACAGTTTAAAGACAAAAGGATAAACTGTATATGGGCTAAGGTGCTTGCTACCTGTGCCTCCCTTGTGAGAGAGTATATTCTGTGTAATCTATGTCAGAGGTTACAGCCCCCAGTTCTGCATCCTTATGTCCCTAGGGATGTCTGTGGATAGCTTCAGGCTATTTCCATTGATGTTTATGTTATTAATCTTATAGGAAGAGATCTTGAGGTGACATTTAGTTCATTTTCTACCTCTTAGTAGGAACTACATTGGGACTATTCCAGCAGACCCTGTCGCAAGTTTGAAATTCTGCTTGAGTAAGGTCTTTCAGCCTCTCTCTGCCCTACTCTATAATTCACAATAGTGTACATTACTATTTTCTCTCAGAAATTTATTTACATCTGATTTAAGTTACTGATAGTGTAACTTAGTGCTCATTTTTCCTTAATAGAAATTTACAATTTTATCTTCCTTTTCATGTGATAAATTATAAGTGATGCCTTATAATTCCTGGAAACCACAGATAAGTCATTCTTTGGTCTTTCCTGATAAAACTGTTCCATTTCCTTTATTTTTTCCTTTTAGACATTAGTTTTTAATATGTGTTAATAAGCTATCTACTCTCCTTGCCCCCTCCTCCACTGGTTCTCCACATGTTCTGAAATTGTGGAGCCCAGAATTGGTGCCTGTTGTCACAGCCAGAATTGGAGCAGACAGAGACTTCTGGGGAATCAGGGAAAGACAGTCAGTCTGACTGAGAATCATGCCAGTAGAGACATAGTCCACAAAGAGAAATAATGCAACTCTGTAGTTTGGGTAACATCAAATGAGCTTGGAGAATTGCACTATTTGTATGAATACAAATAATTACAAACCTTTCAGATTCAGGAAATTACATCAGCCACTCACAGCAGGGATGTTTATGCTTCCCACGCATTCATATGTCACCTCAATGCAAGCTAGCTCTCACATTGGTCACATAAAACAATCAGAGTGGTTTCCATTCCCAGGTAGGTGATAGTTTGGTGGAGGTAATGTTGTAGTCTCCATCCCCCAATTTTATTTTCATTAAACAAGTAGGCAGAGTCTAATTTAGCAAAGAAAACAATTTCTGGTCCATAGCCCTTTTGGACTGGCCATTTATTTATTTAACAAACATACATAGTGTTTCTTATGTGCCAGGTACTGTTCTAAATGCTTTACAAATATTAATTTATGTAATCTTCATGACAATCCCAGGAGGTAGTTATTAATAACTAGAGGCCTGTTGCATGATATTCGTGCAAGAATAGGCCTTCCTTCCCCTGGCTTCGCTCCTGGCTGCCCAGGAGCTTGCAAGTCCTCGCTCCCAGCTGGAGCACTGCTCCTGTAGCTCCCTCCACCGTCCCCCCTCCCCCTCATAGCAGGCATCCTGCCACTCTGTGCCTGCATATGCAAATTAACCCAACGTCTTTGTCAGGTTAATCTGCATACTCACTCCTGATTGGCTGTGGGCATAGCGGTGGTATGGTCAATTTACATGTTTGTCTATTATTAGGTAAGATAGCCTCATTTTATAGGATAAGTAATGTATAGCATGGATTTAATAAATAACTTGCCTGAAGTCACAGCATTAATAAGTGGCAGGACAGAGATTTAAACCGAGGCAGTTTGATTCCAGGACCTATCTGTTTACCTACTATACTTATCTGCTTTTTAAATTTTCATCTCAATCCCACCTTCCAAGCCTACCTCTTCTCCAAGACTAGACTTCGATCTCTCCTAAACTCTTGTTTTTCCAATAATTTTCTCTGGCACATTATTCATGCACATAGTGCATGATTCAGGGAGGGGGTGGCAGGGAGAAATCACCCTGCCTAAATGGTAAGCTCTTTTACTTTGTGCATTTTGTTCTTGTGCTCTTTTTTGCCACTTTCATTAGGATAAAAGGTTTCTATCCAACTACTTAATCAATTGCTTTCCCCATGAAAACTTGGTGAGAAATTCGAGTGATTCTGTTTATTTCTCAGATGGCTGTGATTGGCATGGGCAGAGAGCCTTGCATTTTGCTCTGCTTCCATTACCTACAGTGCCTGTATACTTGAGGTGAGACAAAATGCTCTAGATCAACTCCAACAGAATCTTGGTTGGGGATGGGGGTGTGTGAATCTTATAACTATAAAGATTCCTGGGCTCCGCTCTTGACTAATAACACATATTAACGCACATATTAGCAACCTCCCCTTCAATGATTCTGATGCATACCTGTTTGAAATCCACTGACCCAGGAAGATTTGTGAATTGCAAGGCTGCATAATTAACGTGGAGCTTTTGGGGGGGAAAAAGTAGATGTACTGGTTCCATCCATAGAGAGTGTGTACAATGATGTGCTAATAAATGTTTGACACCCATCTCTCTAAAAGAAAGAAAAGAATTCTAATCTGTAACATTTGCCTATTTCCAGGTGTAAATATTCCCACCATGATTTATTTCCAACTACATATGTGAAATCACTGAACTCAGAGTTGGGAAGACATGTGCACAGTTGGTTCTTGCAAGCCAGGTCAAGCTTACATCTACACACTGGAAGGGTGAATGTGAGAGGGTGTGAGTATAAAGTTGGCAGTAAAATAGTGGCATTGAATGCAGCTAGTAGGTGACAGAGCAGGGATTTGAACTTAGCTTTTCTCATTCCAAAGTCCGTGCTTTTAACCCCTGTATTTTTCATGCACTTATGCACATTATAGCCAGTTTCAGGAATAGTGTTTCCCTTCAGCTTTATCTGTGAAAATTATGTTAACATTTTCAAGGACCAGGTAAGCAGCAATTTCTTCCCCAAAGCCTCCCCTGTATCACTTTTTCACTACCAATAGATGTGTACTTTTACACATCGCTTTGGGATGGGTAATGGAAGGACACAACTATTAGAAGTGTGCACTTTAAGCAGATCCACCCTTCTTAAAATAGGGTAGCATGGTGCAGGAAAGCAGTGGGGCACAGTGAAAAGAGTATGGGTTTTGGATCTAGACATACAAAAACCCAAACCAGAGCTCTAATACTGATCAGCTGAATAGAGAGGAAATCACCTCTTTAAGCCTCAGTCTCCATGACTGTACAATGGTGATAAAAACAACCCTGCAGAATCACTGTAAAGATTAGTAGTAATTTATGGGAAGTGCCAGGCACATTTTTTTAAATTTCTTTATTGATTAAGGTATCACATATTTGTCCTCATCCCCCCATTCCCATCCCACACCCCTCCCCATGCATGCCTCCACCGCCCTGTTGTCCTTAACCACTGGTTAGGCTTATATGCATGCACACAAGTCCTTTGGTTGATCTTTCCCCTATATTCTCACCCTCCCCTTCCCTCCCTCTGAGGCCCGACAGTCTGATCCATTCCTCCTTGTTTCTGGGTCTGTTCTTGTTCATCAGTCTATGTTGTTCATCATTTCCCCTAGATGAGTGAGATCATGTGCTACTAGAAATACACTTATAAGAACCAAAAATGAGACAAGCAATAATGGTTATGCTGAGAGGCAAATGAATCAGTCTGTAGTGAGTTTCTTTCTGGGCCAACAATTCTTTTGCGACCCAATTTCAATGTCAAACAATTCCTTATGTGCACATGTCAGCAATGATATTTCAGTTCTGGATGGTGGACAAATGGTGGTAATGCAGGTCCAACCGTCTCTGGTTTGGTCCTGGGCAACCTGCAGTGACACACAGCTGCTGACTGCTAGTATGGCAAGGCAACGTCAGCGTTTTCCATCTCTGGACTGCTTCTTTTCTGTCTTCATGGCTGGAGTAGTCCTGTCGATTCCTCTCTGTTGCAGGAATCCACATGGTCTCAGAGTTGTTTTCTGAAAATATACAAACATATTCTCAAACAAAAGTGAATAAAGGAATATTTCCTATAAATTTGAGTTGGGATCCTTTTTCATATTTTGCCCAAATGATTTTCCTCTGGCTTGTTTTGACACCATGTGTGTTTTTCATGGGTGTCTTGCTGTTAGCATTACAATTAATTTTCTAAAGTACAAATTTTCTAGATGTAATTTACTTACAGGATATTTTTCCTTACATGATATTCTTCTACTATCCCCCCTTTTTTTGATTTAAATATCAGGAGGCTTTAGAAAATTTTTTAATGTAGTCCTGATAGCTTTTAAATTTTATTTTTTGCACTATAATATGACTGCTTTAGGTTCATTACATGTTATGCAATTTTATCATGAGATGGACTACCAATAAAAATTTTAGTTAACACTTTAGGAATTGTTTTTTGTCCAGTACTATTAATTTTTCTAGAACATTCGCTTGCTTCAATTAGCCAATTTAAATTAGCATGAAAACTTGACTACTATTTCACTGTGAAATTTATTACTCTAACAACAATCTTATTTCACCCTGTAAACATTAGTGGAAAGGATTATTTTCCTTCTTGAGTAGGCCCTGAGCATTCCTGGTGGTAGGCTGGATTTAGATATCAAAAACCCACTTCTCCTCACCATGGGTTCAAGACAACTCAAACAATTCTTGTTGTAGTGCGAGGGCAGCTGCTTTTGGCCAAGTCTCTGTCTATTACCCGGGTCCCGATTTGAGCTGGGCATGGGACGTTAAGCAGCCATTGGGGCAGGAGACTTCCTTCAGAAGGGGTGAGGGTTCAGGCCCCTGTTAAGTTAGGGGGGGCAGGCACATATTAAATGCCCAATAAATGATGGCTATTATTTTTCCTGTGTTTGCCCTACACTAACAAATGACACTCATGGCTTCGCATCCTAACTTATTTGATATGAAAAGCACATCCTATAGCATAGCTTTTCCTTTATCAAACTTTAATACCATTTCTCCACTCACCTGACATGAAGGGCAGCATTTGAGCTAGTCTTTGGTGACTCTCAGCCTCTCCCTGGCTTTGGTCAGGGCTGCTAACTCATGCAGGAACTATGTCCTTAGTTGTCCTTTACCCAGATAAGTTATAAATGGAAGACTTGCCTGATATCCATTTACCCCTCCTGCCTCATTTTTGTGGTTGTCAGGGATGTGAGTAAGCAGAAGTGATAAAGTCAGGATTGAGATGGGGCTCATGTCCTATAGTACCAGTGTATCAAAACTCACTTCCCAGGCACTGCAGCCTTTTGAGTGGCAGCCAGTCTCTGTGGGCTGATGAGGCAATGAAGTGGCCGTCAAACAAACAGCTAATACCAACCCATGAACTCAGCCTTTGGCCTACAGGCAGGAGAGAGTCTGATGTGTCTGGAGTTCATAAGCCTAGGCCTGGATCCTTCAGGATGATGACTATAAGGCTGGTGTGCTGTAGAATATGCAATTCTACAGAACTCTCTGGTGTCTAAAATCTTTCTGGAATGATCTTCTTTAAGGCATTATTGAAGGCTGATGTTCAAATTGTGATAGTTATTGGTGGGGCCATTATCTGCTGTTTACACTTATGCAGAAATGAGTTTATCAGTTTAGTCAGTCATCCAGAAATGCAGAGTGAGATTCAGAAAAGTGAGGTTCGAAATTGTGACCAGGAGGGGATGATTGGGTTTCAAAACTGGGCAGGGTTACCTGAGCACTTGAATAATAGGGTTGGAGAAGAGGGAAAATATTGGGAGTGTTGTGGCTTAGGAGACAAACTTCTGAATTGCCAAGCCGCAAGTTGTTGGCCTGCACAGAGCAACAATATATAATGGTGTGACAATACTTGGACATACTTGTATGTACTTTCTGACAGCCCAGGGACTGGGAGGTTGCAGAGCTGTATTTCAAAAGACTTTTTCAATGCTCACTCTTTCTACCTGTGGATGCAGGGATCCTGGAGATATCACTGAATCAGAACTAAGGATTTGAATAACACTGAGGGAAGTCACTGCTGACACCATTTCCTAGAAGACCTTTAGTTGAGGAGAGTGGTAGCTGGTGAGGGCAGGGACCCAGGATCATGATTGGCTTTGGTTTAACTTCTTCCTTTACCCACAAATTCAAAGAACCATTTTCATTGTAACACACTGAAGTCTGTGAGGGATGTGTTTTCTCTCCATGTAATTCTAATTCTATCTCAACAAGATCTGATTAGTTGGGAATTATCTCAGAAAAAAATTCAAATCAATTTACTAAAACCAAGCAACCACACCCAGAGTCTTCCATCACTGACTTCATAATAAAGACAAAATGCTAGACACCCAAACCCTCTCTATGAGATGAGTGAAGCTTGATATTTATTCCAAAAAACATGTCCCCTCTAGGGGAAATAAGTACTTCCACAAGCATTCACCATCATCAATCCTCATTCAGCTTACTGGTTATCTTGTCCACTCCTGTTCAGTCTCTGGAGGGATATTTTGCTTACTTTGTCCCTCCTATTGCAAGTGCTAAGCCATTCAGTCCCATTTAGTAAATATTTACTGAGCATCTATGATGTGTCATGCATCATGTCAAGCACTGAGGCTAAAAGTATAAATAGTTATAATCATTACAATTTATTGATAACTGAATATGTGCCAAATACTTTAGACATATTTTCTTTTAAAAAGTCCCAATAGCCCTATGCTGATAGGGACTATTATTATCCCCATTAGAGGCCCAGTGCATGAATTTTCAGAGGGGGGTCCCTCAGCCAGGCCTGCCCCCTCTCACAGTCTGGGAGACCTCAGGGGCGGGAGGCGACCTGGCCATCAGGGCAAGGCGACGCCCCATCACACCTCTGGTGCTGCCACTACCAGAAGTGCAAGCCTCGGCCAGCCCTGGTTAGATGAGCCTCTGGTGGCCCTGGGTGGCTGGGAAGTTGCCATTTGAGGCTTGCCTGCACCTCAGGCTGGCCCTGGGCAGCTGGGGGTCTGAAGGGACTGGGTACTGCCATCTTTGAGGGCGTGGCAGTCAATTAGCATATTCCCTCCTTATTGGCTGTGGGCTCTGCCATCTTTGCAACAGCGTGAGGTTCAATTAGCATATTCCCTCTTTATTAGATAGGATTTTACTGCTGAGCAAACTGATGCACAGAGAGGTTAAACATCTTCCTCACAGTCATAAGTGGTAGAAGTAGGCCTTTATACCTAGTTTTCCCTGGCTCAAGAGTCAAATCTTTTATTCTATTATGTACAATACTGTGATAAGGATTTTGGCTTAAATCATGTGATACAAAAACCCTATAAAGTAAGTATTGTTATTCCTTTTATTTTACAGATGAGTAGACTGAAACTAAGAGGGGTTATGTGACTTGCCTGAGGTCATATGAGGAATAAGTGGAAGGGCCAGGAGTTAAACCCTGGTAGTCAGATTCCACAGCATATATGCTTAACTGCTGCATTCCACAACCTCCTTGAAAGCAATCTCTGATTATTACATGGGGATGAAAATTCCAGTGAGATCATCAGTGACAACAAGACAGGGGAAAAATAGAATCAAAAGCCCCTGTAGATGAGCTTGGGATTGGTAAGTATTGTAATTCAGGTGGACCAATGGAATGCCAGAAAGATTACAAGGAGCAGAAAGCAGGTAACTTAGGTTAAAGTACAGGTAATAAAGCCCAGAAATGTCAACTAAGGCTGGTAATAGCATAGATACATTCAGCGAAGAAATTATAGCAGTTATCTTCACAGAAGTCAGGAGATATGGATCCTAGTCTGAGCCCTACCATCACCTCTCTGGAAATAGCAGACAAGTTAGGTCTCTTTGGGCCTGTTTTCCATTAGTAAAATCCAAATTAGAGTCACTACTCTGTATATCTTAGAGTTATTGTGAAGATAAAAGAAACTAATACATATTGAAGTGCTGTTCAAATGTTTTCATTTCTATTAAGTTCATTTTGGGGGTAATTAGAAACATTTCCTATACGTTTTCACATCATATAGGCACTGCCTGAGTTTAACTGATACTTGGTGATTAATGGACCCAAATGGACCCACATATTGTCTTTAGAAATATCTAGAAATGAGAGTCGACCACTATTCAATAGGCATCTCCCTGGGATCTTACACTGAGTGATCTGGGCATAGGGCTGAAGTGATATTCCATCATTTTTACTGTTGACTCATTTTTTAAATTGCTCATTTAATTAAGGGAGAGGATATTTGCTGGAGTGTTTCTCAGCATCTAGAAGGGTTCAGGAATCTGCAGAAGGGGTTGTGTGTAAATTAATTAAGAGACTAAATATGAAATATAAATTTGGAAGGCATTTTGGGGAACCTGAGAAGACTTAGCTATAGCAACCAAGTTCTCTGAATCTCTGGACCCCTAGATTTTTATTAACACAAATTGTCCTAAGGCAAAGCAGATATACATATCAAAGGCAAGATTTGGTATACAGTAGGCATTGTCAGATTGGAGGAACTGCCCTAGGCTGTTTAGCTGTTTGGCCAGCATCAGGTAATAACATGTAGATTGAAATGCCCTCAGCTGTCTGGCAACAGGTAGTAATATATGCATCTTTTTCAGGTTTGGGGAAATGCTTTCAGCCATTCCAGCAGGCAACAATATGATTCAGCCCTGCTGAATATAGAAGCCCTTCAACCTTTTGAGGACTTCTTGCATTTATTATGACATACTGGAATTAGCTTCCAGCAGATATTGGAGTGAGCTTTCCTAAATTTGACAGAAAATTCCCTTTCCTTTGTTTCTTGAGCTGTTTACTATAATTTTTCTTGCCTCCTCATGCAGTTTACAAATTTAATACCCTACCCTAGCCCCCACCTTCCCCAGTACTTGAGGGTAACTGAGCTAAGACCCAAAATCCTCACCCTATTTTGGACTTAATTCTTAGGAAAGGGAGATGGGGATATTATTACCATAACCACTACTTACAAAGCAGTAGGAAGAATAATCCACTACTAATTTTAAAGTCTTCGGCTTCTTTGGGACAAAAAAAAGAGTAGTAACTGTGTAGTAGTATTTAATCACCCCTTTGGACTCAGAAACACATTAGTGTATTTTGGTGGGCATAAAGGGGAGAAGAGGCTTCACTCCTACTTCCCACTGATCATCTCTGTCACCCACCAATCATGCACCTGCCAACAGAGTGTGAACTCACAGAAAGGTCAGAGTGGGCATAGTTGAGCATGTTACTGAGAGGAAACTCAAGAAAATAGCCAATATTCATCTCCTTCAAATTGGTTCAATTATTTATCTTGTAGTTATAACCTCTATTTGGGGATGTGGCTGATTGTTGCTGGAGAGAGCTCAGTTGATCTGAAACACATTGGGCTGGCCTAGAGTCAACTGACTTTGGAGCCAAGCCCTGTTATAGATCTTGAGCCAAAGAGAGAATCTTCCACTCTCAATCTGGGCAGGACTGAGCTTTTAGATGCCTCATCAGGAGTCAGCTATTTGTTACTGAAGGAGTAGCAGTCAAAGGAATGTTGTTGGAATTTCTACAATCTTCTATTGTCACTCAACAATTTTGATTTTATTTATTAGACTAGAGGCCCGATTCACGAAGATTCGTGCAAGAATGGGCCTTCCTTCCCCTGGCTGCCGGCACTGCCTTCGCTCTGCCCAGAGCCGCCTCTCTGCCTTCTGACACAGCCCTGAAGCCCAGAGTGGCTGGGGCAGTGCTGAATGCCATGGCGACAACGCAAGTGTCCCACCCCCTACCCCCCTTCAGCACCTGTGTATGCAAATTAACCCACCATCTTTGTTGGGTTAATTTGCATATTCACCCCTGATTGGCTGGTGGGTGTCACGAAGGTATGGTCAATTTACATCTTTCTCTTTTATTAGTGTAGATTTTTCTCAACAGTTGACAATCTATTGATTATGACTTTGAAGTGAGATAAAACTCTTACTGGCTATGTGACATTAAGCAATTCTTTTAATCTTTCTGAGCTATAGTTTTGTTTCTGCCCTCTCCAACAGGGTTAATAATGCCCACCTCACAAATATGCATTGAGGATTAAGTGAGATGCCATAGGTAAAGGAGGCAGCATAGTGCCCTGCCACAGAGTATACATTCAACAAGTACCAAATCTCTGGCATATTGGACAATATGGCATGATGCTTATTTGCCTTAAAAATAAAAACAAAACCTTTCTGCAAAAATAGTAAGTGGTTGGCTTGCTACCCAGTAAACTATCATTTGGAGTTTAAGGGTAGAGTGTCACCTTATTTTTATTTTAGTTTTTTGTTAATCATCACCAAAAGATATTTTTCCATTGATTTTTTAAAATTAATTTTATAGTTGAGATTATTACAGATGTCCCTCTTTCCCCCCTCCTCCCCTATAGCTCTCCTCCACCTGGTTCCAACCCACCCCAGGCCCTTGACACCCTATTGTCTGTGTCCATAGGTAATGCATACATGCATATAAGATCTTAGTCTAATATCTTCCAGCATCCCCCACATGCCCTTGCCTCTGAGAATCGTCAGTCTGTTCCATTTCCATTAACCTGATTCTATTCCATTCACCAGCTTATTCTGTTCATCAGAATTTTTATTCATTTGATTTTTATATTCAGTTGATAGATATGTATTTGTTGTCACTTTGTTGTTCATATTTTTTATCTTTACCTCTTTCTTCTTTCTCTTCTTAAAGAATAACCTTCAGCATTTCTTATAATACTGGTTTGGTAGTGATGAACTCCTTTAGCTTTTTCTTGTCTGTAAAACTCTTATCTGACCTTCAATTCTAAAGGATAGCTTTGCTGGATAGAGTAATCTTGGTTGTAGGATCTCGCTATTCATCACTTTGGATATTTCCTGCCACTCCCTTCTGACCTGCATAGTTTCTGTTGAGAAATCAGCTGACAGTTGTATGGGAAATCCTTTGTAAATGAGTAACTCTTTTTCAATTGCTGATTATAAGATTCTATCTTTGTCTTTTGCCCTTGGTATTTTTTTTAAATCAATTCAGGGTTTTTAAAATTTATTTTCTATTTTTTTCATTTTTTATTTATTAATTAAGGTATTACATATGTGTCCTTATCCCCCCATTGCCCCTCCACCACCACTCATGCCCTCACCCCCTGGTGTCTGTGTCCATTGGTTAGGCTTATATGCATGCATACAAGTCTCTTGGTTGATCTTTCTCCCTTATCCCCACCCTCCTCTACCTTCCCTCTGAGGTTTGACTGTCTGATAGATGCTTCTCTGTCTCTGTTTTTTTGTCCATCAGTTTATGTTGTTCATTATATTCCACAAATGAGTGAGATCATGTGATATTTATCTTTCTATGATGGGCTTATTTTGCTTAACATAATGCTTTCCAGTTCCATCTATGCTGTTGCAAATGGTAAGAATTCCTTCTTTGTAATTGCAGCGTAGTATTCCATTGTGTAAATGTACCAAAGTTTTTTAATCCACTGATCTGCTGATGGGCACTTAGGCTGTTTCCAAATCTTAGTTACTGCAAATTGTGATTCTATGAACACAGGGGTGCATATAGACTTTCTGATTGGTGTTTCTAGTTTCTTGGGATATATTCCTAGGAGTGGGATTGCTGGGTCAAATGGGAGTTCCATTTTTAGTATTTTGCGGAAACTCCATACTGTTCTCCACAGTGGCTGCACCAGTCTGCATTCCCACCAGTAGTGCACAAGGGTTCCTTTTTCTCCGCATCCTTGCCAGCACTTGACATTTGTTGATTTGTTGATAACAGCCATTCTGACAGGTATGAGATGGTACCTCATTGACATTTTGATTTGCATCTCTCAGATGATTGGTGACTTTGAGCATGTTTTCATATGTCTCTTGGCTTTCCTTATGTCCTCATTCGAAAAGTATCTATTTAGGTCCGTTGCCCATTTTTTAATTGGGTTGTTTATCTTCCTTATGTTAAGTTGTATGAGTTCCCTGTAAATGTTGGAGATTAAACCATTATCAGTGATGACATTAGCAAATATGTTCTGCCATGCAGTAGGCATTCCTGTTATTTTGTTGATGGTTTCTTTTGCTGTACAGAAGCTTTTTATTTTGATGTAGTCCCATTTGTTTATTTTCTCTTTAGTTTCCATTGTCCTAGGAGCTGTATCGGTGAAGATATTTCTTCGGCATATGTCTCAGATTTTGCTGCCTGTGGATTCCTCTAATATTTTTATGGTTTCCCATCTTATGTTTAAGTCCTTTATCCATTTTGAGTTTATTTTTATGTATGGTGTAAGTTTGTGGTCTAGTTTCATTTTTTTGCATATATCTGTCCAATTTCCCTAACACCATTTATTGAAGAGACTGTCTTGACTCCATTGTATATTCATGCTTCCTTTCTAAAACATTAATTGAATATAGTGGTTTTGGTCAAATTCTGGGTTCTCCATTCTATTCCATTTGTCTATATGTCTGTTCTTGTACCAGTACCAGGCAATTTTGAGAATAGTGGCTTTGTAATACAGCTTGATATCTGGTATTGAGACCTTTCCTACTTTTGTTCTTCTTTCTCAGGATTGCTGCAGCTTTTCAGGGTCTTTTTTAATACCAGATGGATTTTTGGAGAGTTTGTTCTAGGTCTGTGAAATATTCTGTTGGTATTTTAATGGGGAGTGCATTGAACTTATACATAGCTTTGGGTAGTATGGACATTTTAATGATGTTGTTTCTACCAATTCATGAACACGGTATGTTCTTCCATCTGTTTATGTCTTCCTCTATCTCTTTTTTCAGTGTCCTGTAGTTTTCTGAGTACAGGTATTTTACCTCCTTCGTAAAGTTTATTCCTAGGTATCCTAATTTTTTTTTGGGGGGGGGGTGCTATGATAAATGGGATTTTTAAAAAAACATATATTTTACTGATTTTTTACAGAGAGGAATAGAGAGCTAGAAACATCGATGAGAGAGGAACATCAACCAGCTGCCTCCTGCACACCCCCCACCGGGGATGTGCCCGCAACCAAGGTACATGCCCTTGACCGGAATCGAACCTGGAACCCTTCAATGGGGAAAGGTGTTCCTTCCCCCCCCGCCCCCGATAGCTCCCCTCCACCTGATTCCCCACCCGACCCCATGCCCTTACCCCCCGCCACTGTCTTCATCCATAGGTGTAAGATTTTTCTGTAAGTTCACTATTGGTGTATAAAAATGCCATAGATTTCTTGCTGTTAATTTTGTATCCTACTACATTGCCGAATTCATTTATTAAGTCTAATATTTTTTATGGAGTCTTTCGGTTTTTCTATGTACAGTATCATGTCATCTGCGAATAATGACAGTTTTACACCTTTTCCAATTTGGATACCTTTTATTTCTTCTTCTTGTCTAATTGCTATGGCTAGCACTTCCAGTACTATGTCAAACTGGAGTGGTGAAAGTGGGAATCCCTGTCCCATTCCTGTTCTTAGTTGAAATGGTTTTAGTATTTGCACAGTGAATATGATGTTGGCTGTAGGTTTGTGGTATAAAGCTTTTATATGTTGAGGTATGATCCCTGTATTCCCATTTTCTCAGGTTTTTTTTTTATCAATAAAGGGTGTTGGATTTTGTTAAATGCTTTTTCTGAATCTATTGATATGACTATGTGATTTTTATCTCTCAATTTGTTTATGTGTTGTATCACGTTTATTGATTTGCTGATATTGTACCAGCCTTGCATCCCCAGGATAAATCCTACTTGGTCATGGTGTATGATCTTCCTGATGTAATGCTGGATCTGATTTGCTGGAATTTTGTTGACGATTTTGGCATCTATGTTCATGAGGGATATTAGCCTGTAATTCTTTCATTGTGTTGTCTTTATCTGGTTTTGGTATTAGGGTAATGCTGGCTTCATAGAATGAGCTTGGAAGTATTCCTTCCTCTTGAATTTTTTGGAATAGTCTGAGGAGGATAAGTTTTAGTTCTTCTTTGAATGTTTGGGAAAACTTCCCTGTGAAGCCATCTGGCTCTGGACTTTTGTTTGCTGGAAGCTTTTTGATGACTGCTTCAATTTCCTCCATAGTTATCAGCCTATTGAGAATTTTAGCTTCTTCCTGATTGAGTTTTGGAAGGTTGTATTTTTCTAGGAATATGTCCATTTCCTCTAGGTTGTCTAGGTTTTAGGAATAGAGTTGTTCATAGTATTTTTTAATAATCTTTTGGTATTTCTGTGGGGTCTGTTGTTATTTTGCCTCTTTCATTTCTGATTTTGATTATTTAGGTCCTCTCTCGTTGCTTCTTGGTGAGCCTTTCTAGAGGTTCATCAATCTTATTTATCCTTTCAAGAACCAGGTCTTCGTTGCATTGATCTTTTGTATTTTTTTTTTCTCTATGTCATTTATTTCTGTTCTGATCTTTATTATCTCCTTCCTTCTGCTCACTCTGGGCTTTTATTGTTGCTCTCTTTCTCATTCTTCAAGTTGTAGAGTTAGATGATGTATTACAATTTTATTTTCCTGTTTTTTGAAGTAGGCCTGTAGAGCTATAAACTTCCCTCTCACAACTGCTTGCACTGTGTCCCATAGATTTTGGATTGTTGTATTTTCATTGTCATTATTTTCCAGGATGTTTTTAATTTCTTCTTTGATCTCTTTGGTAACCCAATCATTGTTTAATAGTATGTTATTCAGCCTCCAAGTGTTTGAATTTTTGTGATTGTTTTTACTGTAGTTGATTTCTAATTTTATGCCATTGTAATATGAGGAGATGCTTGATATGATTTCAATCCTCTTGAATTTGAAAGACTTTGCCTGTGTCCCAATATGTGTTCTATCTTTGAAAATGTCCCATGTGCACTTGAGAAGAATGTATATTCTGTAATTTTAGGGTGGAATGTTCTAAAGATGTCAATTAATTCCATCTGATGTAGTGAGTCCTTTAGGATTGATATTTATTTGCTATTTTTTTCTAGAGGATTTATCCAGTGATGTTAATGGGGTATTAAAGTCTCCTACTATGATTGTGTTGCTGTCAATGTCTCCCCTGATATCTTCTAGAAGGTTCTTTATGTATTTGGGTGCATAAATGTTTATCAGAGTTATATCTTCTTGTTGTATAGATCCTTGTAGAATTAGGAAGTGGCCTTTCTTGTCTCTTGTTATTGTCTTCACTTTGAGGTCTATTTTGTCAGATATAAGTATTGCTACCCCAGCTTTTTTTCATTTCCATTTGCCTGGTTGATATTTTTCCATCCCTTCACTTTCAGTCTGTGGGAGTCCCTTGTTCTGAGGTTGGTCTCTTGTAGACAGCATATATATGGTTCATGTTTTCTTACCCATTTAGTCACTTGATGTCTTTTGATTGGAGCACTTAATCCATTCATGTTTAATGTTATTATTGATAGTTACTTGTTTGTAGCCATTTCTGTACTTTGTGCTTGTGTTTCTTCCTCCTTTTCTATTTCTTCTTTTTACAGCATTCCCTTTAGCATTTCTTGCATTGCTGGCTTGGTAGTGATAAACTCCCTTAGCTTTTTTTTTTTTATCTGCAAAGCTCCTGATTTCTCCTTCAATTTTGATTGATAGTCTTGCTGGATAGAGTATGCTTGGAGTCAGTCCTTTGCTTTGCATCACTTTGTGTACTTCCTCCCATTCCCTTCTAGGTTTATGTGTTTCTGTTGAGAAATCTTTGATAATCTGATGGGAGATCCTTTGTAGCTAACTCTCTGACTCTCTCTTGCAGCCTTTAAGATTCTCTCTTTGCTGTTAACATTTGCATTGTAATTATGATGTGTCTTGGTATGGGTATTTTGGGATTCATCTCACTTGGGACTCTCTGTGATTGTGTGACTTTTTCTTCCCCATATCAGGGAAGTTTTCTGTCATTATTTCTTCAAATAGATTTTCTAATCCTTGCTGTTCTTCTTATCCTTCTGGCAGCCCTATTATATGTATGTTACTTTGTTTTGTGTTGTCCCAAAGCTCGCTTAGGCTGTTCTCCTGTGTTTTATTTATTTTTCTCCAATTGCTGTTCAGATTGGGCTTGTTTCTCTACCTTATTTTCTAACTCACTTATTTGGTCCTCTGCTTCTTCTAGTCTACTGTTGAGACCTTCCATGATGTTTTTGATTGTAGATATATCACTTCTGATTTCTTCCTGATTTTTGCATACATTGTTAGTTTTCTCATCCATCCAGTGTATGAACTGTAAGACCATTACTCAGAATTCTTTTTCTGTCATGTTGCATGCCTCAGTTTCACTTATTTCCTTTCTTGGCAATTACTCTTTTTCTTTCCTCTGAGGATTGTTTTGTTGTCTCCCCATTCTAACTATCACCAGAAGGTTCAATCACTGAGCTGAGGGGACCTGGGCTGTGTACATTGGGAGCTTTGCGACACCCAAGTGTCACTGAAGAGCTCTGATACCAAGACATGTGGCTGCCATGGGTTGATGGGAGCCACGCTTGCCCAGGATCAGAGTCACTGGCACTCAGTGCAACATTGTACATGCACCTAGAATCAGGAACCCCACCTGCGCCACGCTGATAAAGAGACCCCACTGGTGTGTGCTGAAAATCAGAGTCCCCTAGTGCGTGCCAGTAGTCAGAGTTCCCCTGTGCCTTCCCCAAGAATTGAGCATCAGAGTCTCTGTTTCTTGGTGCAGCCTTGCACTGAGAATCAGGGTCCCTGTGTGTGCATGCACTCAGAGTTGGAGCCACTGGCTCTTAGTATGCATGTACTGGGAATCAGGGATCCCAGGCACGCATGATGATAGAGTTAAATCACTGGTATTCAGTGGTGCCTTTCACTCATAGAGTTGGGGTCCATGGTCTGCTTGGGGGACCAGGTTGCACAGCTGCCCTGTGTCAGCAGGAGGTCCACTCCTTCACTGTGAAAAACAGACTTCAGTGTGTGCTTGCCCAGAATCAAAGTCAGGTAGCACTGCCACCCTGCGTGGGCATGGAGTCTGGTCTCTGCAGGAAACAGATTCCCAGTGTCTGCATGCCCAGGCTCATATTCAGGCAATAGGGCTGGAGCCATCCTGTGTGGGTGTGGGGTCTGGTCTTTGTGAGAAGCAGGTTCCCAGTATTTGCTCACCCAGGCTCAAATTCGGGCAGTGGAGCTGGAGCTTCCCTCTGTTGGTGGACCTGCATGTGCTGGGTGGGACCAGCAGTTCCTATGGCACTGCAGCAAGCCTGTGGGAGGGGTATGGACTCTGTGACTCACAGAAATCTACTGCCAGGATGTCTGGATTCTTGGTGTCTGTGGATCTGCAGCTGTGGTCGTTGGTCTTTGGCCCTAATGGCTGTAGGGTCCTGGTTTGCATCTGAGACCAGATTGGGTGGTGGCGAGGCTATGATCCCAGTCTCAAGGAGTTCTGTTTCTCAAGATGGCATGGTCTCTGTGCCCGTGCTGGCTGCCCCCTGAATGTCCGCGGTGGCAGCAGGGTTTTGCCATCTAAGACTGCCTGTTTTGGCAGCCCCTTGGAAGACCTGCAGGATCTAACTGTCCCTAGCTCACAGACACACACACACTACACACATCCAAACACTCCTCTATCACTCCCTCACTCTCTCACACACTGTCCCTCCCTACCTTCTTTCTGGTCACCATCTTTGTTTCTATATTATTCTTTACTTCAGTCAGTGTATGCTTAATTTCTGACTGGTCCTTTTCCTTTTTTTCTCCTTTTTTTTTTTTTTTTTTTTTTACCTTCTCACTAAGATCCTTGAAAGTCTTACTAAGTTCCTTGGAGGTTTCTAGAAGATTCTTGAGTAACCTTATACTGTGGTTTTCAACTCTATATCCAGTAGTTTGCTTTCTTCCATTTCTTTCATTTGTGACATGTTTCTTTATCTCCGCATTTTGGCTGCTTCCCTGTGTTTGTTTCTATGTATTGGGGAGCTGCTAAGTCTCCTTGAGTTGATAGAGTGGCCTTGTGTAGTAGGTGTCCTATAGGACCCAGTGGCTCAGCCTCCCCAATCACCTGAGGTGGACACTCTTGGTGCATCCCTTTGTGGGCTGTGTGCACAGTCTTGTAGTTGAGCCTTGTTTGTTGTTGGTGTCACTGGGAGGAATTGATCTCCAGGCCAATTGGCTGTGGGGACCTGCTATGACTACAGTGGGAGAGCTGCTGTGCAGGAGAAACCCTTATGGGGCAGGACTTGCTTCAGTGGGGCTTTGGTGCTCACTGAGTCTGTCCCTTGAGTGTGTCGCTTGTGGATATGAAGAGTTGTAATCTGGTATGTTCTCACACTGACCACTGGGTACACTAGCTTTTAGGTCTCCAGGGAGGTGCACAGTCAGCCACTGCCTGGCATCATCCAGCAGTAGCTACAGAGAGATCTGCAGTTTTCTTTTCTTTGTATGGGTTTGGTAGTGCCCAGATGAGGCCCAGCTGTGAAGCAAGGCAGGCTGGTGCTGGTGCCAGTTCCTGGGCCTTTTATTGATGGGATTGGGGCTCCCTGACCCAGCTGCAGCTTGTTTGACAGATTTGTCACCTGAGAGAGGACAGACCATTCATATGCAAAAGCCACTGCACACATCTTGGGTGGGGTTGTAAATTGGGTAGGGCAGGGTCTCAGGGAATCACCAGGGTGGAGCAAACAGAAATGGCTGCCAGTCATCCCTGCATTGGGGAGGTCCCAGCATGGGAACAATGATGGCTGGAGGCACCTCTGTCTGGAAGAAAGCCACCCCTGAGTTCCTGCCCAAATGACAGATAGTCCAGTTTCTCCCCATGTGTGTCTGGGTCCCCCAGAGCCTCACCCTGCACTGGAGCTCAGAGGAAGCAGGAACTTGTAAATTCAGTTCATGGTGCTGGCTTTTGAAGAGGAGCCTCTGTGTCTCCAGCAGCCGGTGTGTCACTCAGCCCCAATCTGCACTGTTTTTTACAGTCCATAGTTCTTATTGCCCATAGGGACTTCTTTCCCAGCTATGGAACCTTGAGCTGGTGTGGGGCTGGGACCTCTCACTCCTCCAGGCATCTTTCACAGAGGTGATCTCCCTCCCAATTAAAAAAAACAGCATACCTGGGTGCTGGATCAGCCTGTTCCGTGCCTCCACACCTCCTACCAGTTTCAGTGTGCTTTTTTCTTTACTTCTCTAGTAGTACTTCCATTCAATCAGATTTCCAGCGGTTCTGGGTGATAGTTGTTCTGTATTTTAGTTGCAATTTTGATGTGGTTGTGGGAGGCAGCAAGTACAGGCGTTTACCTATGCCACCATCTTGGTTCTCCTCTCCATTGATTTTTTTAAAAAATATATATTTTTATTGATTTCAGGGAGGAAGGGATAAGGGGAGAGAGAGAGAGAGAGACATCAATGATGAAAGAGAATCATTGATCGGCTGCCTCCTGCACACCCCCTACTGGGGATGGAGACTGCAACTCAGGCACATGCCCTTGACCGGATTTTAACCCAGGACCCTTCATTCCACAGGCCAACACTCTATCCACTGAGCCAAACTGGTTAGGGCCATTTTTTTTTTAGATAGTAGAATGGAGGGAGAACGAGAGAGAGAGAGGGAGAGGTGAGACACATCAATCAGTTGCCTCCCGCTCCTGCTCCAACCAGGGCCTGGGATGAACCTGCAACCCAGGTCCATGCCCTTGACTGTGAATTGAACCCAAGACCTTCTGGTGCATGGCTGACACTCTAAACACTGAGCTACACCGGCTAGGGCTACACCTGGGTTCCTGTAAAATTGTTGAATATCCCGGAGACCTCCACTTCAGCAGCATTGTCATTAACACCATATATTCTGGGGACTGTGAGCCCTTGGGATTTTAGTCTAAATACAGAAGTGCTATTTTCATTACTGTCAGTTCCAGAACTAGTGGCCAATTTGCCAAGGTTTAAAAATTCCACATAGGCTGCACTTAGGGCAAATGGCTGCAAGCCATAAGTCATCCTTGAATCCCACCCCCCCAACCTGTACTCACTCCTTTTTTTCCTCAGCTATTGCCGGAGTAAATGAGTGGCTGGAGAGAAGGCAGGTTAAGAGTATCTCTCTTTTTTTTTTTAATGTATCTTTATCATTGAAAGTATTACAGATGTACCCTTTTTCCCTATTGGCCCCCTCCACCCTGCATCCCCCCAAGAGAGGCTCTTTTTTGTACTACCTAAAATCTGATTTTGAATCACTACTTCAGGCAAGTGGGATCAATATCACTTCCCCCAGTAAAATGCAAGCCTGTATGGCTTGATTGATAACTCTCAAACAATTTCATTGTGAGTGATTTATGTTTAATGGAGCACAAAGAGGGGGAATGCACAAGTAGAGCTTTATGATTCTGGTCTGGCGACTACTTATACTCACCATGGCCTTAAGGTTTGGCTTGTATTCATCAAGTATGAGGGTAAGCTTGGTTTCTTAAATGTGTTCAGGGCTTCTGCTCTTTGAGCTTATGATTCTTATTTGCCTGTTGGCTGGATTCAGATATCTTTCCTTGCCTTTTTCTACTCCAAGTTGTATCTAGTTGCAAAATTTAGAAATATTATTAAGGTATGCTCATAGCCTTATTTTAGAGGGATGGTATCAAACTCAAATGAACAAAATAAATGAATAGACATTTCAGTTTGGGCTTCTTTAAGACTTGCTTTCCACAGCCAACTTATATTTGTGGACTCAGTCAGGAAAAATGACAAGTAGCTATTCTAGGCCAGAATACAGTCTCCTTAGCAGTAAGTGGCAAAGGTGAATCCAACTTGAGCCTGCAGTCTGCTCAATAAAGGAGGGTAGACTTCAGTATGTAGGTATGAAGCTCTAGAATGCCTATGCTAAGTTCCCAGAATGCCTTAGTGATTCATAAAAGCTATGTCCCATTGGTTTCAGCCCAAAGAAACCCTTGTAACTATCTTCACTGCTGGTACTATTGTTCACCTTAGACACAGACTGTGTGCCTGACTGTATCTTCTGTGAAGACAGGATTTGACCACACAGCCTGTTATGGAATTGAGCCCCAAGGCTTTAGAAAATTTCTTCACAAATTATTGGGCAGTATTTGTTTAGTTATTGTGATTTAAGAAAAAGTATAATTACACACAATAAAAATAGCAAGCCAATTCAGAATTTTATAAGGTCTAGCCAAAGTCTTACTGAAAAGATGGGCCTGGTACCCTTTCCAGAAGGTCAACAGATTGGCTTTATTGGTGTATCAAGGGAGGAGACATTCCTGAGGTGAGATTGACTTGCTTCTTCCCACTCTGTCCTTGGTTGTTTAAATTTGGGAACTATTATCATGAGCATATTGAAAATGTCAGCTCCTAAAAGTCTATTCACAAGTAACACTGAGAAAATGATCCATTTTAGAGTTGTTAATGTTTGTAGAAATAGCTCCTTACAAGTACTCATATGGAGTCATGTATCCCAGGCTGTACCAAATGCTTTTGGAAACAGAGACACTATTACTTTGGAGGCGAGGTGGGAAAGAGATGAAAAGAGGAGGAATGTGTAAAAAAAATTATGCTGCAAAATTGGCCCAAGTGCCAGAAATTGGGAGAGAATGGTTTGAATGAACCTAGCAATTTACTTAGCAGTTTACTTTTGCCTAATTTTGATGAATTGTTTAATGGAATTTAGTATCAGAACAGCATTCTTTCAACTATAGTTTCCTATCTGTATGATGTAAATAGGTGATGTGACCTCTAAGATCCTCATTTTATTCACTTAAAGATGGGGATAATAGTATCTACCTCACAAATTTATTGTGAGGATTAAATGTCCTTCCCTTCCCCTCTTCATTATACAGTGCCTGCTCCTCACTCTACCTTATATATAGCATATTATCTTTTCAGGGTAACCAAAAGTAGGAGAAATTCACAATGTCCATACTCAAACCAGGGTAAATACCAGGATTCAGTGGAGACACCAGAGACAAATTTTGGATTATACCAGTGAATCCAGACCATGACTTGGATAAAAGAACAAAGCATAATGATCCCCCACCCCAGGAAATATCACAATCTCTGGAATCCACATGTTACCTTACACAGCAAAAGGAGCTTTGCACATGTGACTAAATTAAGAATCTTGAGATGGGGAGGTTATTTTAGATTATATAAGTTGCATTGGGCTAAATAAATACAAGGTTCCTTATAAGAGAGAGCCAGAGGATCAAAGGCAGAAGAATGGAATGTGACAATGGAAGCAGAGGTTGGAGTGATGCCATTGCAGGCTTTGAAGACTGAAGAGTATGATGAGCCAAGAGAAGTGGGCAGACCCTAGAAGCTGGGGGGAGGAAAAACACAAGGAAAGAGATTCTCTCCTACAGCTTCCAGAAATGAACCAAAGAGCCCCAGTATTAAGTGGTCTCAAGTAAATAATCTTAAATTTCAAAACAGTGTACCCTTCTCTTGATCAAGACTAACCTTCTGTGTGAGAGGTCAGCCATCAAGATGGTTTTATTTCAGGGGTATAATATCTTGACATAAAAGGGCTACCTTTCTCATAAGATTTTACATTAGAATCATGGAGGGAAGGCTTGTGTGGTTTACTGAGGAAGTAGGACATTTAGATAGTGGCCTATGGGATTAGAGTGTTTTGCCACATAGCTACTTCCCTTGTATAATTCACAGGGTATGCAGGGACTAGACTATTGCCCTGGGAATTTCCTGAAAATCAAGGTAGTTACTACAACATGATCCCCCTCAAAGTTGAATGGTCTCTGAAGGGAAAATTCACAAGGTAAGAATTGCAGCCAGCATAAGGCAGATGGCTACTATTTGCTAATTGGCAAATTTGCTAGGGATTAGCTCCTAATTATTCTAGTTTAAGTACATAATAAGGGAGGGAAGCAGATTTTACCTCCCTCCAAATCTTTACAGCTCACCTGTTGTGTCCTATCAAACTTGAAGGAGAAATTAGTCTAAACATATATAATAGAGGTATAAACTCTATACATTTCTACTATAGCTCTTATATAATGTACTAGAGGCCTGGTGCATGGATTAGTGCACCAGTGAGGTCCCTCAGCCTGGCCTGCAGGAATCGGACTGAAACTGGCTCTCTGACATCCCCAGAGGGGTCCTGGATTGTGAGAGGGTTCAGGCCAAGCTGGGGGACCCCACTGGTGCATGATCGGGGCCGGGGAGGGACTGCAGGAGGGCTCCAGGGTGTGTCCAGCCCATCTCACCCAGTCCCAATCAGCCGGACCCCAGCAGCAAGCTAACCTACTGGTCAGAGCATCTCCACCTGGTAGTTAGTGAGCATCATTGCGACTGACTGAATGGTTGGGTTGGACACTTAGCATATTAGGCTTTTATTATATAGGATTTTATTGCTAAACATTGCCTGGGTCTTTTTCACCAGTGTATGCTCAGCACTTAGCATAGAGAGAGGCACTTACTACATTCATTGTGACTGAATGAGGACCAGTTTGTTATGGGAGTCAAATGATGCCATGATCTATTGAAGGAATATGTCATGCTTTTCTAGAATTAGGTAGGTGGCCTGCTACAGATTGCATAATGATCACCTCTTCATAAAAATCCAATTTAAGTTACATGGTTCATATTACAAAGCAAATGTGTTATTTGCCCTCAATTTATACATATCAAAAATACAGAAAAGTGAAAAGAATAATAACACATATACCCTTCCCAGTCCTATAATTAACTATTAGTATTTTGTTTTACCTCCTTCTAGTCTGTTTTTACAAAAAATATGAAATTAATATTAAGCTAAATTCTCCTTAACTACCACCCCAACCACATACCTCTCCACATTAGAGACAAGCAGTATAACATGTCATACTTTTATGTATATCATCATAAAAATTAGTTTTTGTATGTATATAATTTTTATATTTATATAGTTGGCATCATACTTTACTTATTCCATATATTATTTTTTATTCACCATTGTTTTTTAAAATATGCCCATGGTGATGTACAAAGATCTAGATCATTTCTTATAATTGTTGTAGTAGTCTACCTTAAAACTACACCAAATTTAATTGTTTTACTTCTCTTTTGAGAGAAAAATAGGATGTTTTCACTGTTACCGCTATTACAACGAGCACTTGAATGTTCTTTTTTTAAAATTTCTTTATTGATTATGGTATCATATAATTGTCCTCATCCCCCCATTCCCATCCCAAACCCCTCCCCATGCATGCCCCCACCATCCTATTGTCCTTGAACACTGGTTAGGCTTATATGCATGCATACAAGTCCTTAGGTTGATCTCTCTCCCTTCCCCCCACCTTCCCCTACCTTCCCCTCTGAGGTTTGACAGTCTGATCCATGCTTCCCTGTCTCCAGGTCTGTTTTTGTTCATAAGTTTATGTTGTTCATTATTTCCCCTAGATGCGTGAGATCATGTGATACAAGAAATACACTTATAAGAACCGAAAATGAGACAAGCAATAATGGTTATGCTGAGATGCAAATGAATCAGTCTGTAGTGAGTTTCTTTCTGGGCCAACAGTTCTTTTGAGTCCCAATTTCAATGTCAAACAGTTCCATATGTGTACATGTCAGCAATGCTATTTCAGTCTGGATGGTGGACTAATGGTGGTAACGCAGGTCCGACCATCTCTGGTTTGGTCCTGGGCATCCTTCAGCGATGCACAACTGCTGTCTGCTAGTATGGCAAGGGGTTGTCAGCGTCTTGCATCTCTGGACTGTTTCTCATCTGTCTTCATGGCTGGAGCAGTCCTGTCAATTCCTCTCTGTTTCAGGAATCCACATGGTCTTGGAGTTGTTTTCTGAAAATATACAAACATATTCTCAACCAAAAGTTAATAAAGGAATATTTTCTATAAATTTTTATTGTGATCCTTTTTCATTTTTTTGCCCAAATGATTTTCCTCTGGCTTGTTTTGACACCATGTGTGTTTTTCATGGGTGTCTTGCTGTTAGCATTACAAATGAAAGTTAATTTTCTAGATGTAATTTACTTACAGGATATTTTCCCTTACATGATATTCTTCTACTATCACTCCCTTTTTTATTTAAATATTAAGAGGCTTTTGGAAATTTCATAATGTAGTCTTGATAGTTTTTACATTTTAATTTTCTGCGCTAAAATATGACTGCTTTAGGTTCATTACATGTTACACAATTTTACCATGAGATGAACTGCCAATAAAAATTTTTGTTAATACTTTAGGAACAGCATTTTGTACAGTACAATCAATTTTTTAGAATATTCGCTTATTTCAATTAGCCAATTTAAACTAGTCTGAAAACTTGACTACTATTCTACTGTCAAACTCAACACTCTAACAACAATCTTATTTTACCCTGTGTATATTAGTGGAAAGGATTATTTGCCTTCTTGAGTAGGCCCTGAGCATTCCTGGTCCTAGGCTGGATTTGGATATCAAAAACCCACTTCCTCTCACCATTGGTACAAGACACCTCAAACAAGTCTTGTTGCAGTGAGAGGGCAGCCAAGTCTATGTCTGTTACCTGGGTCCCGATTTGAACTGTGCATGGGAAGCAAAGCAGCCATGGGGGCAGGAGACCTCCCTCAGAAGGGGTGAAGGTTCAGGCCCCTGCAAAGCTGGGGGGGGGTAAAGATCTGTGCCCCACCACTGTTGACCCCCAAGTTTTCTCCTGATGACCCTTCTGCGACTGTGCCTGTCTTAAGTTGTTCCTTACCTAGGAATCTTACCCCTCTCTGGCTAACCAACCATCCTCTGGGGAAAAGCAGGGTGATGTGAGGTTCAGTTCTGTCTCTTTGGTAGTCTATGCTCCCGTGGCCTCCACGCCCAGCACCTGCCTTGGGATCCCCTCGCCTGCTGGCAAGGCCCCGGCACTGATCACATATTTTGGGGGACCCAAGTTTCTTTTCCATGGAGGGCCCAGCTCACCCCATTGGGTGAGAGACATATCCATGGTACCAACCACCATGATGCTTTAACCTTGGCATGAACTGAAAGCTCAGGCAACAGCTGTGGGCAACTAGACCATGAGAAGAGGGTCCCTCTTGGCCAAAAGGGCAAGAGGGGCCAATATAGAATGCTCAGGTGCCTTCCCAGGGGGCCCTCTACACAGTGGAAGGGATTAAATCCTTTCATGTCATTTTTAAATTGCTGCCAGACATTCAAAGAATTGCTTTGTAAGTTTGTTTGGGATAATTGTACATTATGCTGTTGTAATTCTAAAATATCTAGAGATGTGTTACCTTTGTCTCCAAGAACCAAAAAGATGTTTTTTTATTGATCTCCAAGGGTGCAAGGTACTATTATAGGTAATGGGGGTAACACAAATCTGGGAAAAATTATAATGGCATTGTAGAATAATATCATGTAAGGATATTCTTTGCTCTAGGCCATGACAATTCCATTTCAAACTGGCTGCCAGTTTCTTTTTGTATAGACAAGGTCTTAGCTACATTTTCTACTCCTCTTCCAAGAGCAAGTAGTGGTAGTCCCTTTCTTTGGTATCCACACAAACCAAAAACCTCACTTTAATGTTACATACAAAAGAGCAATGGTTTGATTTGGTGTCATACAAAAGGGAAGCTGGGTGGAGTCCCCTGTGTAATTATACTTCCTTGCCCCACCCATTGTCTTCCTGTATGACCAAGGTATTTGGTATTATTAGTGACTACACTAGGAGGGGGATCAGCCATTGAGTCAGGAACATAAGTCCAAAATACTTCCCCATTTGCCCCAGGTAATCTTACTGTACAGCTGTTGACTGCTAGCATGGCAAGAAAGATGTTCTCAGGCATCCTTGGGGTTTTGGTTACCTCACAATTTCTTTTTTCTTTTTTTTTTTAATTTTTTATTTCTATTATTATTATTATTTGTATGTGTCCTTATTTCCCCATTACCCCCATCCCCAATTTGTGCCCCATCCCCCTGTTGTCTGTGTCCATTGATTAGGCTTGTTGCATGTACACAAGTCCCTTGCTTGATCTCTCCCCTTTCTTCCTCAAACCCCCTCCTTCCCTGAGGTTTGAGATTCTGATCAATGTTTCTCAGTCTCTGGATCTGTTCTTGTTCATCAGTCTATGCCGTTCATTATATTCCACAAATGAGTGAGATCATGTGATGTTTATCTTTCTCTGCCTGGCTTATTTCACTTAGCATAATGCTCTCCATCTCCATCCATGTTGTTGCAAATGGTAGGAACTCCTTCTTTTTTACCGCAGCATGGTATTCCATTGTGTAGATGTACCACAGTTTTTTAATCCACTCATCTGCTGATGGGCATTTAGGCTGTTTCCATACCTTAGCTATGGTGAATTGTGCTGCTATGAACAGAGGGGTGCATATATCCTTTCTGATTCGTGTTTCTAGCTTCTTGGGATATATTCCTAGAAGTGGGATCACTGGGTCAAATGGGAGTTCCATTTTTAGTTTTTTAAGGAAACTACATACATTTCTCCACAGTGGCTGTACCAGTCTGCATTCCCACCAGCAGTGTAAAAGAGTTCCTTTTTCTCCGCATCTTCACCAACACTTGTCATTTGCTGATTTGTTGATGATAACCATTCTGACCAGTGTAAGATGGTACTGCATTATGGTTTTGATTTACATCTCTCTGATGATTAGTGACTTTGAGCAGGTTTTCAAATGCCTCTTGGCCTTCCTTCTGTCTTCTTTTGAAAAGTATCTATTTAGATCTGTTGCTCATTTTTTGATTGGGTTGTTTATCTTCTATTTGTTAAGTTGTATGAGTTCTCTGTAAATGTTGGAGATTAAACCCTTATCGTTGATATCGTTGGCAAGTATGTTCTCCCATGCAATGGGCTTTCTTGTTTTATTGATGGTTTCCTTTGCTGTGAAAAAGCTTTTTATTTTGATGTAGTCCCATTTGTTTATTTTCTCTTTAGCTTCCATTGCCCTAGGAGCAGTATCAGTGAAGAAGTTCCTTCGGCATATTTCTGAGATTTTGCTGCCTGTGGATTCCTCTAGTATTTTATGGTATTTTCGTCTTATGTTTAAGTCCTGTATCCATTTTGAGTTTATTTTTGTGTATGGTGTAAGCTTGTGGTCTAGTTTCATTTTTTTGCATGTATCTGTCCAATTTTCCCAACACCATTTGTTGAAGAGACTGTCTTGACTCCATTACATGTTCATGCCTCCTTTGTCAAATATTAATTGAGCATAGTGGTTTGGGTCGATGTCTGGATTCTCTGTTCTATTCCATTGGTCTATATGTCTGTTCTTGTGCAATTAACAGGCTGTTTTGAGAACATTGGCTTTGTAATACAGCTTGAAATCTGATATTGAGATCCCTCCTACTTTATTCTTCTTTCTCAGGATTGCTGTGGCTATTCTGGGTCTTTTTTTTTATTCCAGATGAATTTTTGGAGAGTTCTTTCTAGGTCTGTGAAATATGCTGTTGGTATTTTAATGGGAGTGCATTGAATCTATAGATTGCTTTGGGTAGTATGGACATTTTAATGATGTTGATTCTACCAATCCATGAACATGGTATGTTCTTCCATCTATTTACGTCTTCCTCTATCTCTTTTTTCAGTGTCCTGTAGTTTACCACGTACAGGTCTTTTACCTCCTTAGCTAAGTTTATTCCTAGGTAACTTAATTTTTTTTGGTTCGATGGTAAATGGGATTGCTTTTTTAGTCTCTCTTTATGTAAATTCATTATTGGTGTATAGAAATACCATAGATTTCTTGGCATTGATTTTGCATCCTGCTACCTTGCCGAATTCATTTATTAAGTCTGATAATTTTTTGATGGAGTCTTTAGGGTTTTCTATGTACAGTATCTGGTAATCTGCAAATAAGGACATTTTTATCTCTTCTTTTCCAATTTGGATGCCTTTTATTTCTTCTTGTCTGATCGCTATGGCTAGTACTTCCAGCACTATGTTGAACAGGAATGGTGAGAGTGGGCATCCCTGTGTTGTTCCTGTTCTTAGGGGAAATGGTTTTAGTTTTTGCCCATTAAGTATGATTTTGGCTGTGGGTTTGTCATATATGGCTTTTATTTTGTTGAGGTATGAGCCTTTTGTTCCCACCTTGCTGAGAGTTTTTTATCAAGAAAGGGTGTTGGATTTTGTCAAATGCTTTTTCTGCATCAATTGATATGACTATATGGTTTTTATCTCAATTTGTTTATGTGATGTATCACGTTTATTGATTTGCGAATATTGTACCATCCTTGCATCCCCGGGATAAATCCTACTTGATCATGGTGTATGATCTTTCTGATGTACTGCTGGATTTGATTTGCTAGAATTTTGTTGAGGATTTTGGCATCTGTGTTCATGAGGGATATTGGCCTGTAATTCACTTTCATTGTGTTATCTTTATCTGGTTTTGGTATTAGGGTGATGCTGGCTTCATAGAAGGAGCTTGGAAGTGTTCCGTGTTCTTGAATTTTCTGGAATAGTCTGAGGAGGATAGGTTTTAGTTCTTCCTTAAATGTTTGGTGAAACTCCCCTGTGAAGCCGTCTGGCCCCGGGCTTTTGTTTGCTGGAAGCTTTTTGAGGACTGCTTCAATTTATTCCATAGTTATTGGCCTATTGAGATTTTTAGACTCTTCCTGAGTACTTTTTGGAAGGTTGTGTTTTTCTAGGAATATTTCCATTCCTCCAGGTTGTCTAGTTTGTTAGAACATAGTTGTTCATATTATTTTTTAACAATCCTTTGCATTTCTGTGAGGTATGTTGTTATTTCACCTCTTTCATTCTGATTTTGTTTATTTGGGTCCTCTCTCTTTGCTCCTTGGTGAGCCTGGCTAGAGGTTCATCAATCTTGTTTATCCTTTCGAAGAACCAGCTCTTGGTTTTGTTGATCTTTTTATTTATTTCATTTTTTTGTCTCTATGTCATTCATTTCTGGTCTGATCTTTATTATTTCCTTCCTTCTGCTCACTGTGGGCTTTTCTTGTTGCTCCCTTTATAATTCTTTGAGTTGTTGAGTTAGATGATTTATTACCATTTTTTCTTGTTTTTTGAGGTAGGCCTGTAGAGCTATAAACTTCCCTTTCAGGACTGCTTTCATTGTGTCCCATAGGATTTGCAATGTTGTGTTTTTATTGTCATTAGTCTCCAGGATGTTTTTAATTTCTTCTTTGATCTCATTGATAACCCAATCATTGTTTATTAGCATGCTATTTAACTTCCAAGTGTTTGAATTTTTTGGAATGTTTTTATTGTAGTTTATTTCTAATATTTGCCATTGTGATCTGAGAAAATGCTTGATATGATTTCAATCTTTTTGAATTTGGGGAGACATTGCTTGTGACCCAATATGTGGCCTATTTTTGAAAATGTCCCCATGTGCACTTGAGAGGAACGTATATTCCGTGGCTTTGGGGTGAAATGCTCTGAAGTTGTCAATTAGGTCCATCTATCTAGTGATTCATTTAGAATTGCTGTTTCTTTGCTGATTTTTTGTCTAGAGGATTTATCCAGTGATGTTAGTTGTGTATTAAAGTCCCCTACTATGATTGTATTCATGTCGATCTCTCCCTTGATATCTTCCAGGAGTTTTTTTATGTATTTGGGTGCTCTTTCATTGGGTGCATATATGTTTACCAGAGTTATATCTTCTTCTTGAATTGCTCCCTTTAGTATTATGTAGTGGCTTTCCTTATCTCTTATTATGGCCTTTACTTTGAGGTTTATTTTATCTGATATAAGTATCGCAACCCCAGCTTTTTTCTCATTTCCATTTGCCTGAAAAATGTTTTTCCATCCCTTCACTCTCAGTCTGTGTGAATCCTTTGCTCTAAGGTGGGTCTCTTGTAGACAGCAAATATATGGGTCATGTTGTCTTATCCATTCAGCTACCCTATGTTTTTTGATTGGTGCATTTAATCTATTTACATTTAATGTTGTTATTGATAAGTACCTGTTTGTTGTCATATTTTTCCTTAGTGTTTGTGTTTCTTCTTGACTTTCTCTTTCTTCTTTTTATAGCAGTCCCTTTAGCATTTCTGGCTTGGTTGTGATAAACTCTCTTAGGACTTTTTTGTCTGTGAAGCTTCTGATTCCACCTTCAATTTTGAATGATAGTCTTGCTGGGTATAGTATTCTTGGCTTCAGTCCCTTGCTTTGCATCATTTTGTATATTTCATTCCATTCCCTCTGGCCTGGTGTGTTTCTGTTGAGAAATCAGTTGATATTCTAATAGGAGATCCCTTGTAAGTAACTTTCTGTCTCTCTCTGGCAGCCTTTAAGATTCTTACATTGTCGTTGGTGTTCGTCAATTTAATTATGATGTGTCTTGGTGTCGGTCTTTTTGGGTTCAACTTGTTTGGGACTCTATGTACTTCTTGGACTTCCATAGTTTTTTCTTGCCAATATCAGGGAAGTTTCCTGTCATTATTTCTTCAAACAGGTTTTCTATTCCTTGCTTCTCTTCCTCTCCTGCTTTTTTCCTTATTAAGCGAATGTTGTTTTGTTTTGTGTTCTCCCAAAGCTCCCTTAGGCTCTCCTCTTGCTTTTTAAGTCTTCTTTCCAGTTGCTGCTGTGTTTGTGTGTTTTTTCCTACCTTGTCTTCTAATTTACTGATGCTGTCCTCAGCCTCTTCTATTCTACTGTTTAAGCCTTCCATTGTGTTCTTTATTACAGCTATGTCGTTCTTCATCCCCTCTTGGTTTCTTTTCATATTTGTGACATTTGCATTCAGCTCCTTATAGTTCTCATTGAGTTGTGTGCATTTGTCATTGAGTTTTGTGTATTTGTCATCCAGCCTTTTAAACATCCTTATAACCATTACTCTGAATTCTATCTCTGATAAGCTGCTAGCCTCAAATTCATTTAACTCCCTTTCTGGAGATTTCTCTTTTTCTTTCCTCTGGGGATTGCTTTTTTTGTCTTCCCATGTTTTCCTGTAATGTTTTAATTGTAGACCCAATTGCTTTGCTACCCAGGTTCTTTTGGGGATGGTGCTACTGGAGTAATCTCTCAGTTCTCCTGGGCTTGTTAATCTAGTGTAGCTCCCTACTTGAGCTATTTGGGTTCTCTTGATGTAGGCCTGTGAGCTTGAGAGGCAGAACTGTGGTGTCTAGAAGTCAGCAGCTGTGGAGGGGAGTGTCCCAATTTTTGCTGTCTTGCACCCTTAATTGTAATCACGCATGCTCAGCAGGGACTCACAGTGGCCCCCAGGAACCGTCTGTTGGGGTGATGGGGTTCAGTGGGCCTGCTCTTTGGAAAGGCATGACTGTGGTGCCCAGAGTTCTGCAGTCGTGGGGTGGGCAGACCCAGCTTTTGCTGTTGCACCTGTGGTGGGTAGGCGCTTACTCCCAGCTGTGGTTCACAGGAGCACCCTCAGTACATTTTCCAGTGAGGCACACTGAAGAACTCTGAAGGGCCCTGGCAGTGTAGCCGCGCAATTGAGGTGCCTGTGGGCCGGTATCCAGGCTAAGTGAATTCAAAGCTTCTACTGCTGGAGGGGCGTGCTCCCCCTGCTTGTTCAAGATCTTACCCAAGGAGAGCTCACAGTGGCTCCCACTAGCGCCCTGTGTTTATTTGGGCTCAGTGTGCCTGGCTGGGGAACCTCGCATCTGCAGAGGCGTGCTCTCTGGGTGCAGAGCTCCGATGCACTCCGAGGGTTCCAGCACTGCTGTTGAACAGCTGGGGTGAATGTGGGCAAACCTCCAGGAAGAGGGAATTCAGAATTTCCACTGTTGGGCCACGCGTCCCGTCTGCACAGAATCACACCCTTGGGTGCTCTCGGCGTCTCCCAAGTGCTGCTCAAGAAGATGTATGAAAACCCAGAGTAAAGTGTCCTGGCTTGCCTATGGGGTTGGGAATGCGAGTGCGAGAGTCTGGGGTTTTGCTGTTGGGGAGAGGGAGTTTCACTTACAGCTGCCGAAAGGTGTATCTTTGGAGGTGAAGGTCTCAGGGTCCACGGGTCTGCAGCTGAGGTAGCAAGATATTGGCTGGAGTGGGTGCTGGGTCGCGGGGCAGTTCCAAGGCCTGTCTTGTTGGTGGTGTTGATGAGTTTCTAAAAAAGGCTGTTCTCCGCTTCAAGATGGCGTGGGCTCCGTTTTGGAGTCCCGCCATCCGGGGAGTGCCTGCAGTGGTGGTAGTCTCTCCTTGTCAAGGAGAGGCTGTCTGCCAGCCCCTGCTGCTCCTGTGAGATTTAACTTTCCCTCACTCACTCACACACACACCACGCACATCCACACACTCTCCTTTCATACCCTCACTCACTTCCTCTCTCTCAGCTCCGTCCTGCCAGCCACCATCTTTCCACTTCAAAGAGCTTTAATGTCTGCTGCCACGTTTTTCTTGAATGTTCTTTTTGCAGACAAGCTAGAGCAACCCCATTCTTCTCATGTTCTTCCTCTTACAAATATTGAAAATAAAACTATTGACTTAACACATCAAACAAACAAGAATTTTCCAAGAGAAGAAAATAGAGTGAATTGCTTTAGTGATCTCAAGATCTGAGAAACAACACAGTCATTTTGCTAGTTTGCCTTTTACCTCCCTCTCATATATCCCAGACAGGGAACAGTAGTAGCTTCCAACCGGGAACCAACAGGCAACTCCCAAAAAAGCTCCAAGAAAAGCTTGTTACTCCTTGGTAGCACTATGAAAAGTATTCCCCAACAACAAGAAACTTTTTTATAATATCTGCCCTAATCAAGCTAAACACCAATTTAAAAACCGTACTCTACCCACGGTGATTTCAGAGGGGCCAAATATAAGTTAATTTTATTTCTTTTTCTTTTTCTTTTCTCTTTATTTTTTTTGTAATCACACTTATTTTATTGCATTGTCTGCTTACAGAGACCTCTTACAATGGCCCTCCACAGTTCTGTGGGCTCCTCCGGGTGAGGGCCCCATTCTTCACTTAGTCCTGTATTCCAAATATCTAACACAGAGAGTAACACATAGTAGACCTTCAGTAAAAGAATGAAGGAATGAAGGATGCCTCAGAAGCTAATTTTTTACCCTATCTTTCTCTCTTGCAGAAACAGGTGATTATTCTCCCACTGAGAAGCAGATATTCCACCCTATCTGAACTCAGTGAGAGAAAATGGTGGCACTTTGAGTTCCTCACCCCAGTGGTATTGAAGGGAAGAATAGGGAGCTGTTTTTCCATTTTCCACCCCTTCACCCTATTACTTCTGGCTCTGAGGAAGTAACATTCTGATTTCCTCTCTGAGGTGATGTTGGCAGAGCTGAGCAGAAGGGAGCTGATTTTTCACTCACCTACATGGCAGAAGTAGATGTTACTCAGACTGAAAATTCTCCCCAGTGTGGAGGTAGGCTTCCACCCGTATCCAACATCAACAAAGTAGGATGAGGAGGGACAAAGTGGGGCTAGTAGAGTAAGCTCTCCCACCTACCTCTATGTAAGTATGGCTCAGTAGGGAGACTTGTGAGGAACTGAGTCTCCATCCCCATCCAATAACAATGAGAATAAGTGATGGGGCATAATGCAGGGCAAATGAACATTTTGCTTTCTGCCTTCTTGGTATCAGCTTGGCCCAGAGAGGAGCTGAGCTTCCATTAGCACATGGCAGCAATAAGGCAGAATATGGCTATGCAAGGTTGAGAATCAACCTCTGTTTCCTCCCTCATTCTTGTGTCAGCAGATCCCAGGAAGGTGCTGAGCTTATATACCCACTCGATGTGACTTGGTGCCTCACATTCATTAACAGGGTGTCAGTGGGGCAAAGAAGGGAGTTGAACTTCCATTCCACTATTTGAAAGGGGGTGGTGTGATTTACCTGACATCGTATTAACAGTCCCAGACAGAATCTGAACATCCATTCCCATTCATACTTGTACAATATTCTTAAACATGGTGACTGCCTATCATGAAGAGGGTTAAATAGGATCCGGAGTCTCACAACGTAATACCTAAATGTTCCAGGATACAATTGAAAATCGCTTGTTATACCAATAATCAGGAAAGCCATAACTTGAGTAAAATGAGAAAATCCACTGACATCAACAAGGAAATGACTTAGATTCTGGAATTATCTGACAAAGATCTTAAAGTAGAAATTATAAAAATGTTTCATTGAGCAATAACAAATACTCTTAAAACAAATGGAAGATTAAATATAAAAGTAAAGGAATAGAAAATATAAAGAACCATTATATAACTGAAAAATATAATAACAAATATTTTTTTAGAAATCTCCCTAGAAGTTTTAAGAAAGAATCAGTGAATGTGAAGACAGATGAACAGAAATTACCCAATATGAAAAACAGAAAGAAAATGGCTGAAAAAAACAAAACAAAACACAAAACAATAAGGCAAGCCTCAGAGACAGTGGACAATAGCAAATTTGTGTTATCAAAGTATTAGAAAGACTGAAAAAATATTTAAAGAAATAGTGGCTAAAAATTTCACAAATTTGGTAAAAAGACATGTCTACAGATTTAAGAATCTAAGTGAACTACAAACAGAATAAATCCAAAAATATGCATACCAATATCTCATGATAATAAAAATTCTAAAAACTGAAGACAAGAGAAAATATTGAAAGAGGCTAGAGAGAAACAACAAATTACCTTTGAGGGATCAATGATTCAAATGTAAGTTAATTTATTATCTGAAGCTATGGAAGCCAGAAGAGAGTGGCACTGAAGGAACTTCTAACATCAAATTCTATATGCAGCCAAGATATTCTTCTGTAATGAAAGAGAAAGGAGAACAGTCTCAAATTAAAAAAAAAAAAACAACACAAAAAACAACTAAGAGAATTTATTACCAGCAGAATTACTCTTAAATAATGGCTAAGGGAAGGAGACTTGACTTTCAGTGGTGAAAATGCAATACAATATACAAATGATATATTACAGAATTGTACACTTGTAACCTATATAATTTTGTTAACCAGTGTCACCCAAATAAGTTCAGTAAATTTTTTTTAAAGAATGGCCAAAATAAGTTTCTGGAACAAAAATAAAATGATAGCAAAAGAAGATTGGGACTTTAAGAAAGAATGGGTAATAAAAATGGGTCATTCTCCTCATCAGTTTTTTAATTGTTTGATGGTTGATACAAAAATTATAACATTATCTGATTGTGGTACAAGTGTGTTTAGAGGAAATACTTCAGATATTTACATTTTCAAAACAGGAAGAGTAAAGGAACTCAAATGAATATAAATTTCCCCACTTCACTTTGTAAGTGGTAAAACACTAGTACAAGTACACTGTGATATGGTCAGCATATACATTGTAATAACTACAGTAACCACTAAAAACTATATGAATACATTATAAACTATAAAATTCAGATATATTAATCAAAATTTAAAATGGAATTCTATTAAATGTTCATGTGACACAAAATAAAGCTGGAAATGGAAACAGACAAATAAGAAATGGAACAAATAGGAAAGAAATAATAAAAAGACAGATATAAGCCCCACACATATGACTAATTACTTTAAATGTAAATGGTCTAAATCTACCATTTGAAAAATTGAGATTGCCATCATCTTAAAAAAGAATCCTATAAACATTAGCATTTATTCCCCATCCCTGACCACTAATAAACTTTATGTTTCAATAGATTTGCCTAAGCTGGACATTTCACATAAATGAAATCATATAACATATGCTCCTTTGTGGCTGGCTTCTTTTACTTAGTATTATGTTTTCAAGGTTTATCCATGTTGTAGCATGCCCAGTCACTTTTAAATTTATCATTTATTGGGTATGCAACATGGTGTCAGGTACTATGATGGGCTCCATGAGTGATTTATTTTGTTTGTTCTTTAAAACAGTCCTTTGAAAGCAAATAACTTTATCTCTTATAGATAAGGAAAACAAAACTCAGAAAGGTTATATCATTGGCTTAATGTTCCATAGGTAATAAATGGCTGAGCCTGAAACTAAACCCAAGTCTGAAGCCAAAACATCTTTTCACTATGTCATGCCAATGCACTGTTCAAGACAAGGTGGATGTGTTCCAGCAGACAATTTGGACTCTATTCAGCGGCCAGTCATGATTGTTGTCTGGTTGTAACAATAATATCTGAGGATCCTATTGGCCTTGACTTGAGTTGGTCTTTTTGATAACAAGAAGGACTGGTTAAGCTGATCTTGCAGAAATGCTACATCTTTATTTTGTGACCAATTCTACTGCATGTAAACAGATTTGGTTAATATTCTTGCCCATCTATGACAAAGGGGTTAAGCATCTTCAGACTTCTTTGGTTTTAGATAAAAGGGGTGTATATTTTATACTGTATTTGGCAGTGATTTATCTAGGCTTTCATGCATAATTAATGTAAGTGGAAGACATTGTTTGCTGCAGATATCTATAATTATTTCTGAAAGAAACTTGCAAGTTTCAGGGAAATTTGGTATTTTGTTTTGTAGATTCTTTCTACTATCTCTTTAAAATATATATTTTCTTTTAGTAATGAAAAGAGCATTTTAAAATTTCCTCTCAGAGACTTGCGAGCAGAAAACTTCTTTAACAAATCATGTGCAGTTGGAAAAAGCAGCTTAACTCGCCAGGTTTTCAGCCAATAACTTGATATTCTTAGATTGTCAGATACTATAGCCATCCAGGTATTTTGCTACTTTGAACCAAAATACAATTTCTTCTCCAGCCCTCCACAACGTCCTTTTGTTTTTTGAAATGCTGCCTAACAAGGGCTTTCTCTCTTCAATTCACCATTCTGCACCATCTGTTAGGAGAGTGCCTATTTTGAACACAGTGTTCTATAGATCCTGGAGGAGACAGGCTGTTTGGAGAAGGAATCTTGACATTGGGGAAGGGAAGAAGGAGAAAAAGTGGAGAGTATTAAATATATTTCTATGAAGTTTCTCTTCTATACCAGGATAACTGTTTCATGGTGGTTCATCCTTTTAATGTGGGGAGTGATTCCAAATTAAAAATGGGTTAAGGTGTTGTCAAAAGCAGACTGGAGAGTTTTAGGGTCAAACCCCAATGATAGATCATTGGGTGCTTTATTTTATTTGTTCTTCAAAACAGTCCTTTGGAGATCAGCAGGGTGTTTTGTTTGTTTTTAACTGTGTAGAGTTAATATCAAAAGTGGAGTTAAGAATAAGAACCTAGGAGGTGTATCAGCAAACATAATGCTATGAGAGATGTCTGAGATTTTGCTGCCTATTGTTTCTTCTAGGGTTTTTATGGTTTCAAGGCTTACATTTAAGTTTTTTATCCATTTTTAGTTTATCCTTGTGTATGGTATAACTTTGTAGTCTAGTTTCATTTTTTTGCATGTACCTGTCCAATTTTCCCAACACCATTTATTGAAGAGATTGTCTTTACTCCATTGATTGCTTTTGCCTCCTTTGTCAAATATTAATTGAGCATAATGGCTTGAATCAATTTCTGGGTTCTCTGTTCTGTTGCATTGATCTATATGCCTATTCTTGTGCCAGTACCAGGCAGTTTTTATTATAATAGCAGTGATCCCACTTCTAGGAATATATCCTAAGAATACTGAAACATCAATCAGAAAGAACATAGGCACCCCTATGTTCATAGCTGCACAATTTTAAGTAGCTAAGATCTGGAAACAGCCCAAGTGCCTTTCAGTAGATGAGTGGATAAAAAAGATGTGGTACATTTACACAATATAATACTATGCAGCTTCGAAAAAGAAGTATATTTTACCCTTTCAGACAGCATGGAGGGACCTGAAGAGTATTATGCTAAGTGCAATAAGCCAGTCAGAGAAAGACAAATACCACATAATCTCACCTATATATGGGATGTGATTAACAAAATAACAAAATAAATCCAGAGACATGGAAGTATGAAACAGACTGACAAATCTCAGAGGGAAGGGGATGGGGTGGAGGCAGGAAGAGATTAACCAAATAACTTATATGCAGTGAAGGCCTGGGTAGGGAGCAGGAGCTGGGTGGAGGGGGTTAATGGGGGAGAAAAGAGACATCTGTCATACTTTCAACAATAAACATACTTTTTTAAAAAAAAAAAAAGAATAAGAACCTAGGTTAGCTATAAGATAGCAGTAGAACAGTACTGGAAAATGAGACAAAGGCAATCTAACTTTATCCTGCCTGGTACAGGCTGACTTTTAAAGTCCTGGCATCATTGCTTCTAGACTAAACTGTAGTTTTTCTTTAAGGTGTTTTCAACTAGAGCCCAGCATTATCAAGTGTGTGGGGAGAGAAATGAAGGTGAGATAGTGAGCAGTTTTCAAGGCAGCCGGTCAAAATGAGACTAATGAGTGGGTTAAGAAAACAGACTTATCTCTTCACCCTCCTAACCTCAAGTAATCCCTTTATGGGCACTTGTTGGGGGAAACAGAAAATGCTGATGGATGACAAACCTTGGGTTATACTGGTGCCAATGAACAAAGATTTGGGGGGCATGGAGTCAGTGTGTGCGCATGTGAATACCTTAGTCTTTTTTCTGACCATCTTGATCAACCCTCATATCCTCTGATGGTGAATTTTATGTGTCAACTTGACTGGGGCACGGGTGCCTAGATATTTGGTTAAACATTATTTCAGTTGTGTCTATGAGGTGTTTTGGATGAGATTAACATTTGAATAGGTAGACTGAGTAAAGCAGATTGCCCTTCCCAATGTGGGTAGACTGAATAAGAAAGAATTCTTTCTTTCTGTCTGGTTGTCCTCAAGCTGTATGGTCTTCTCTTGCCTTTGGACTTGGCTCTCCAGGGTTTGGCCTTCTTATCTTCCATAATCATGTGAACCCAATTAATAAGTTTTCTCTCTCTCTCTCTCTCTCTCTCTCTCTCTCTCTCTCTCATCTCTCTCTCTTTCTCTCTCTCCACACATACACCCACCCTACTGATTCTATTTCTCTGGATAACCCTAATACCAAAATCCTCATTGCTTGCCCCTTGGGTCACATATGCTCAGTCCAATTCTCCTACAGGTAACCTTGGAAGAACAAAGAGGAATGTCCTTGAACTTCTCCTATAAAAGGAAGAAATAAGTCTCTCCTTCCTAAACCAACAATCATCTTCTACATAATCACAAAGACCTATATGTAGGCTTAAAATTTTAAGAACTGAAGTAATGTTGTATGGTTCTTGATTTATTCAGTTTAGTACTTGTTCAATTATCTATAGCAGTGGTTCTCAACCTTTCTAATGCCCTTTAATACAGTTCCTCATGTTGTGGTGACCCCCAACCATAAAATTGTTTTCGTTGCTACTTCATAACTGTAATTTTGCTACTGTTAATGAATCGTAATGCAAATATCTGTGTTTTCCGATGGTCTTAGGCGACCCTGCTAGCGGTTCTCAACCTGCTAGCGGTTCTCAACCTGCGACCCACAGGTTGAGAACAGCTGCTGTAGAGCCTAAGACCATTGGAAAACACAGATATTTGCATTACAATTCATTAACAGTAGCAAAATTATAGTTATGAAGTAGCAACGAAAACAATTTTATGGTTGGGGGTCACCACAACATGAGGAACTGTATTAAAGGGTCACGGCATCAGAAAGGTTGAGAACCACTGATCTATAGCTATAGAGTCAGCTCTTCTGGCTAAATTCACTGGCTAACAGATGAGTGGGAGTATTATATAGACCCAATCTGTGCATTACTTATGCATGGGGTATTGTTGTTCTAAGTGTTCACAGGGCAGAGCTTGCATTGCTGTAATGTGTGTACAGTGTCTAGGAAGGTGCTGCATAAAGACAGAGGCTTCATTGGAATAATTTGATGATATAATAACTAGTGATTTGCTTTCTGTATGCAGATTTCTCAGGAAAAAGTAGAGAAGCCAGAAACACTGTTGTGTCTAAGTGGCAAAACATATTTACTAGTAGAGACACAAAAGAAAAATACAATTGGTCATCAAAGTGTTTGGTTGCTATCAAGAATAGGGAACATTTAACCCCCAGAGGGGAAGGTCATATTTGCAGCTTATTTTCACTAAGTCCATAAGTCAGATTTCAGGAGATGATCCCAGCTATGTGTATAGTTGGGAACACAAACATGACATTTAAAGTATTTTGTGGATATATTTTAAAAATAAGAAGAGCAGAATGATTTTTTATTCAAGTTCTTTATCTTGGCAAAAATGTAATGATGATGATGATGGCTGTGATACTGACTATAATGATAATAATGATAGTAACTGCCACATATTGATTATTTACTAAGTACTCAACACTGTTCTAAGTATTTAACATGTAAAAACTCATTTAATTCTCAAAAAGACTACCTTCAGCTACAAAGCTTCATTTAGGGATACTTCTTAAATGAGAAAAAGGAAGTATTTTACAAGTTCTTGCACTACTGAGGTTTAAATAGAAATTAAATTCTGTCAGTTTTTACTATTAAAATACAAAGAATTATATTATTTTCTTTTTTGTAAGTCAATGTGTTAGATCTTTGTTTCTGGGCTCTTTGATCAACATCAAGCTCTGTATGTCTTTTCTGATCTTGCCTCCTCCTTTCTGCTTATTCTTCCTTTTCTTTCATCCTCCTCTTCTTTCTTCAGTGACCATATATGGAAAAATAAAATATATTATTATGGGGAGGGCCCTGTTTATATCCTGCAAAAGGTAACACTGCACATCAGGCCATTTGAAAACTTCTGGATTACTAAGGAAATATTTCAATATTCACAAGGTTTAGAGTAAATAAATTAAGTCTTGATCCAACCAAATTTTATATCAGGTTAGTTTTGACTGTCATTGACGATTTTTCACATTTACATCAATAATATATAATGTGTGCATGGTTGTATGTGTTAGAGTGAGGATAAAGGATTCAAAATGAGTACATGTTGACCTTGCAGGCCACCATTCCACTTCTAAAATATTTACAACCATAAATCCCAGTCCCTATCACTCAAATACTTGGAGAAGATAAGCCAGGATAAAAATAGCTTTTCATTTGAAAGCAGATATAGAGCTTTCTTTTTTTAAAAAAAAAAATGCCCTGATGTCTAAGAGAAAAACAGGTGCACTTTGATTTCAAATTATTTACTTGGTGAAGTTGTGAGCATTTTTATTTAATTTATTGGGGTGATATTGGTTAATTATATAGGTTTCAGGTGTACAGTTCTATAATACATCATATGTATCTTGTATTGTGTATTCACAACCCCAAGTAAAGTCTCTTTCCACTTATCCCCCCTTTACTGTCTTCTACCACCCCCTTTTGCTCTGGTTAGCACCATATTGTTGTCTGTGTCTATGAGATTCTTTTTTTTTTTTTTTTTTTTTTTTTGCTTAATCCCTTCCCCTTTTTCACCGAGCCCTCCAACTCCTCTCCCCTTTGACAACTGTCAGTCTTTTCTCTGTCCCTAAGAGTCTGTTCCTATTATGTTTGTTAGTTTATTTTGTTAATTAGATTCCACAATATAAAAAATATGTTTCTGAACCTTATGAAAATTAGATACACTGAAGCTGAAGAACATATATGCATATACAATGGACATGGATAATAGTGTGGTAAAGGCCAAGGGAGGGGCAATGGGGGACATCCTCAATAGTGTCAACATTAAAAAAATTTTAATTAAAAAAAGATATTATCTTTGAACTGGAATTGCTGTTATGTAAAGTATGTATGGCATTTTCACTATTATTAAATGACTTCCTAAAATAGATATTCAAATTTATATTCCTATTAGAAATTCATAAGATGTCCAATTTCCTCAAATTCTCACCAGTCCTTTGATACAATAGACCAGGAATAGGGATAAGGCAAATAGCATGAGTCATGTAAGTGCATGGTCAGATCCTGTTTTTATTTAGAATTTAATATTTTGTTCATTATGGGTTTTTTGTATTAATTTTGAGTTTTGAAGATATTGCATTAAGATATTATCTTGACTAGTGAGTTTTTTGTGCCCCCTTATAGGACAGTGCCTGATTGATGTTAATTAATTTTATTTTTTTGTAATTCTGATGTATATAAAAAGATCCTTTATTATCCTAACTTGGCATTTGCCTGATCATTAGCAGGATTAAGTATTTTTTTCTATACATATTAACCATCTAGGTTTCTTTTATGAAGTATCTGAACATATCTTTTAACCACTTTTCTGTTGGGTAGTTTTCCTTCTCTATATTAATATGTAGAACTAATTTATATGTCCTTTTAAAAATCTCTTTTTGACTTAAATGCATTGAAAATATCTTTTCTCAGTCTGTCCCTGACCTTTTCATTTTGTTTATTATATATTTGTTATATCCTAATATATAAAAACCCATAATGACCGACTGAAGGCTTGACCAAACACCGGAAGTCAGTCCTGCAGTCAGTGCGCTGACCCAGCACTGACTGCGAGGGGACTGCAGATCAGGCCTCTGTGGCAGCTGTTGATCAGCTGCTGCCTCTCTCTTTCTCTCTGGACTTCGCCAGCAGCCACACCTCTGTTTCTCTCTGGGCCTCCAGGGGGGCTGTTGATCATCCTCACCTCTCTGAGCAGGCCTGGAGATAGGCCTGGAGATGTTGACTGGCATAGAAACCGACCAATCAGAACCAAATCTGGGTGAACTGTGAGGAGCCAATGGCTGCCTAGGAGGTGGAGTTTTTGATACTGACTGGCATAGAAACCGACCAATCAGAACCAAATTGGCCAGCAGGGGAGGGCAGTTGGGGGTGAGATCAGGCTGGCAGGGAGGGCAGTTAGGGGTGATCAGGCTGGCAGGGGAGAGCAGTTGGGGGTGAGATCAGGCTGACAGGGGAGTGCAGTTAGAGATGATCATCAGGCACCAGGCCATTAGTAGAAATTTATAATTATAATGTAATCAAATTCATTAATCTCTTCATTTATGATCTATGCTTTGCAGTGTGCTTGTTTAAAACATTTTCTCTACCCCAATGTCAGAGGACTTCTCCCCGCTTTCCTTTGGAAAGTTTTAAAGTTTGGATTTTCATATTTAATTCTTCAATTTATCAGGATGAAGTAGGAATATTTTTTCATATTTATAGCTAGTTGCTCAACAAAATGTATTGAGTAGTTCATCCCATCTTTTCTTAATTAATTTATAATGGAATCTATGCCATATACAAAGTTCAAATATATAAAGTGAGTCTGTTTCTGGGTTTTCTGTTACATTTTATTTGTTTGTTTATTTTTGCACCAATTTTATGCTTAACAAAATAACCCTATATAATAAAAGTGTAGTATGCAAATTGTCCCCTCAACCAGAGTTCTTCCAGGAGTTTGACTAGAGGTTGGGCTGGCAGGGCTAAGAGAGGGATGCCCCAGCACTGGCAGGTGGTTGGGGGAAAGGAGGGAGGCCCCAACCAGCAGCTGGCAGCCACTAGGGACCCTACAAGTACATGAATTCCATGCCCTGGGCTTCTAGTAGTTTATGGTAAGTCTTGATTTCATGGTGGCTAGAACCTCCTATTATTATTATTATTATTACTAGTGGCCCAGTGCATGGATTCGTGCACATTGAAAGGAAATTAATTAGAAGAAATATTTTAATATTGCTATTCACCCTTTCTCTATAATAGAAGTGTCAAAGATTAAAGAAAATTAGTAAAATGTATATGAAAATAATATATAAATTGATTAATAAATAAATGAGAACAACGTGATATAACAACAAAGACATGATACGAAAACAACATTGATAAAAACAATGACTGATAAATTGATTAAACTTATTCTAATATCTCCCTGTATACCACATTAAAAGTAAAGATACTTTCAGAGCACTTGACTAATTTCCCTTGTGGTGAAGTATTTACAACTTTAACTTTAACGTCACAAGCTCTTCGAACTCGAGAGAAAGCAACATATAACTGACCATGTCAAAAAATCAGTTCAGGTAGGAATATTTCTGCTGTGTCTAGAGTTTGTCCTTGTGATTTATTAATAGTCATCACAAATGCTGGCATCACGGGAAACTGTCTTTGAATTAATTTAAATGGGATGCCAGTGTCAGATGTGGATAAATCATTTCTTGGAATCAGAACAACCTCTCCTTCCACAGATCCTATTAATAATTCAGCTTTGATTATGTTAGGTGCAATCTTTTGATAATAAATCTAGTATGATTACAAAGGCCCCATTTACTATTAAGATTTCTCAGTAGCATGATGATTGCACCTACTTTCAATTTTAATTTATGACAGGGCATTCCCAAAGGAGTAATACCATTAAGAAATTTGATGGGAAAATTTTCCTTTTTGGCATCATCCATTGAATCAGTGGAATCATCACTCAAATAAGTGTGAAAATCTCCATTGAGTATATCCAAAATTTCTTCATTTGATTTATGAACGTGCTGATTTTTCGGACAAAGAAACGATCAGCAATGACAGACTGAAACGCACGCATGCGTTTGGCACCAGCAAGAGCTTTATATGTATCGCGCATGTGTGAGTCAATGTTTATTTTCAAATTGCCAGTGCACGTCACATGTACCAACCACTTGGTCAGTCAGATGGTTGGATGGACGTATGGTCAGTCACTTAGCCTTTTACATATATATAGACTAGAGGCCCGGTGCATGGATTCGGTGGGGTCCCTCAGCCTGGCCTGCAGGGATCGGGCCGAAACTGGCTCTCCAACATCCCCTGAGGGGTCCCAGATTGTGCGAGGGCACAGGCCAGGCCAAGGGAACCCACCAGTTCATGAATCTGTGCACCGGGCCTTTAGTATGCATATAAGATGTTTGGTTAATCTTTTCCTGCCCTCCCCCCTCCTCCCTTCCCTCTGAGATTCATCAGTCTGTTCCATTTTTCATGCCTGTGGTTTCTGCTCCTGCTTTGAGCATCTGCCTCCTGGTGGTCAATGTGTGTCATAGCTACTGGTCGGACAGTTGAACAGTCAGCCGGTTGCATAGGCTTTTATATATATAGATTATTATTAAACAATATCTTGGTTACTTTAGCCTTGCATTCTTCAATATAAATTTTAGGATGAGCTTTTGAAGGAAAAAATATTGTTGGAATTGTATTGGATTTATGGATTCGCTCAGAGAAAATTATAATCTTTGTGATATTGATTTACTCATCCATGAACATGACACATGAACATTGGCATTTCTCTATCTATTTATATCTTATTTTGTGCTTTTAATAACGTTTTATAATTTTCTCCATAAAAGTCATACTTCTATTTGATTTATTTTTGATACTTATACAGAACTAGAGGCCCGGTGCATGAAATTCATGCATGGGTAGGGTCCCTAGGCCTGGCCAGCTATCAGGGCCAATCTGTGGGGCGACTGGCAGGGTGATCAGGGAGCCTCAGCTGGCACCTGCCTTGATCAACCTGGTGCCACCCACTTGCCGACCCCACCTCCTGCTGCCACCACTGGTTATCTCCCTCTGTGGGGTGACTGGTGGGGCTCCTGGGGTCAGCTCCTGCATTTAGCATCTGACCCCTGGTGGTCACTGTGCATCAGAGCAACCAGTCATTCCACTGGTTGTTCCACAATTTGGTTGATTTGCATATTAGGCTTTTATTATATAGGATTGTTTTTCTATTGTAAATAGTATTTATATGTATTATTTTACTTTAAAAATTTTTGTTGGTGGTGTAAAAGAATACAATTTTTGTACATTAATGGTATATCCATTAACATTTTAGTTTTATAAGCTCATAGATTTTCTTGTTTTTTTGTATAGATAATTGTATTATCTCTAAAAAATGTCAGTATTTCCTTTCCTATGCTGCTACATTTTACTTATTTTTCTTATTTAATTGTATTGGCCAGGTCTCCCAGCATAATCTATAACAATAAAAGCATAATATGCTAATTATATTGGAAGTCCTTCCCGATGTCCTTTGGGACTACTTTCCAAAAGAAGCCAGGGTTACAAGGGAAGCTCAGGTCCTAGGTGCCTGCTGGTCGCCAGAGTGAAGCCTGGGTCCTGGGTGTCAGAGGGAAGCTGGTGCCATCAGCTGGGGGAAGGAAGGCCTACTCTTGCACCAATTTTGTGCATCAGATCTCTAGTATTAAATAAAAACAATGGTAGTAAGCATTCTTGATTTCTTTTTATTTTAAAGAAAATATTTTAAAGTTATCATCAATTATATTTGTTATATATTTTCCAGTAGTTTACTTTTATCAAGGTAAGGAAATTAACTTTTTTAAAAATATTTTATTGATTTTTTACAGAGAGGAAGGGAAAGGGATAGAGAGTTAGAAACATCGATGAGAGAGAAACATCGATCAGCTGCCTCTTGCACACCTCCTACTGGGGATGTGCCCACAACCAAGGTACATGCCCTTGACCGGAATCGAACCTGGGACCTTTCAGTCCGCAGGCCAACGCTCTATCTACTGAGCCAAACCGGTTAGGGCGGAAATTAACTTTTCTAACACTGTTTTTTAGAGAAGTTTTAGGTTTGTAACAAAATTGAGAGGGAGATACAAAAATATCTCATATACCCACTGGCCTACACACATGCATAGATTCCCCTGTTATTAACATCCCCATTCAGAATGGTACGTTATCAAAGATAAACCTACACTGACATAATATAATTATCAAATGTCTACAGTTTACCTTCGAGTTAACTTGTAGTGTTGTACATTCTATGGTTTGAATAGAATGTTTGTATTGTCACATATATCTATGATTATATGATACAGTCGTTTCACTACTCTAAATATTCTTTGTGTTCTGCCTATTCATCCCCTGCTCCAGCCACTGGCAACCAATAATCTTTTTATTGTCTCCATAGTTTTTCCTTTTAGAAAATTAACTTTTATTCTTAGTTTTTTTTTTAGATATTTTATCTTGAAAGGTTGTTAATTTCTATCAAAAGCTTTTCCAGCATTTCACTAAATTATTTTTATGATTCATCTTATAATAACAAATAATATTTTTTCCTTGAAAGCTAAACCATCCTTACAATCTTCAGATATACCAGACTTAGTCATGATGTGTATATAGATTGAGTGAATTTATAATATTTTGTTTAGTGTTTTGTGTCTATGTTCATAATTGAGTTTGGCTTATAAATATTCATTTTCATTCTGTCTTTTTCTATGTTTGATGTCAAAACTAGACTAGACTTATTATATAATTGAATACTTTTTAGGAACATTTATGTAAATTGGAGATTATATGTTTTTTGAAAGTTTGTGTTTTGAAATTTTATTGAGAGAGTACATTTTTAAAATTGAGTTTATTGGGATGACATTGGTTAATATAATTATATAGGAGGAAGTAGATTTTTTAATATATATTTTATTGATTTTTCACAGAGAGGAAGAGAGACGGATAGAGAGTTAGAAACATTGATGAGAGAGAAACATCGATCAGCTGCCTCCTGCACACCCCCCACTGGGGATGTGCCTGCAACCAAGGTACATGCCTTTGACCAGAATCGAACTCGGGACCCTTCAGTCCGCAGGCTGACTCTATCCACTGAGCCAAACTGGTTTCGACAGGAAGTAGATTATTTAGTTTTTAAACAATAATTATAGGTTTTGTCCAATTTTCTGTTTCTCTATGGGTTGTTTTGGAGAAAAATTTTTCCCACATTTCATTTTATTAGCATAAAACTCTTCATAGTATTCTGTTTTGATGGTTAAATATATTCTCACTAAAAATGTATTTAAATAAAATGGTGGGTACGTGTCATTGTACATGTGTATAATGCAAAGGCATCTTAGATAATAAAAACCTAATATGCTAAGTGTCCAACCATTTTATCATTCAACCAGGTGCTATGATGCATACTGACCACCAGGGGGCATATGCTCCAATCAGTAGGTTATCTTGCTGCTGGGGTCCGGCCAATTGGGACTGGGCAAGATGGGCTGGACATGCTCTGGAGCCCTCCCACGGTCCTTCTGGGGCCCCGATCATTCACCTGTTGGGTCCCTCAGCCTGGTCTGTGCCCTCTCACAACCCTGGACCCCTCCGGGGATGTCAGAGAGCCAGTTTTGACCGGATCCCTGCACGATAGGTGAAGGGACTCCACTGGTACACGTGCACTGGGCCTCTAGTAATCCTACCTAATAAAAGAGTAATATGCAAATTGACCATACCTTCACTACGCCCATAAGCCACGTCCACCAGCCAATCAGGAGCAAATATGCAAATAAACCCAACCAAGATGGCTGCAGCCACAGAGAGCAGGAGGGAGGCTTGGGTTGCCCCCGTCAATGGAGGAAGCTAAGCTTCTGCAGTCCTGGCCAGCCCAGGCCTCCACTTAAGGCTACAAAGTTTCAATTAGATTAGATACATAAGTCCCAACAGAAATGGCTGCATCCACCAAGCGAGCAGAAGGCTTGGCTCCGCTCCAGACTACAAAGTTTCAATTGTAGAAGGTAAATAAATCCCAGATACCAGGGCCTCCGCTTGCGTTGCCAGGGGTATGGCCAGCCTGCAAACCACCACAGGCCCCTCGCCCAGGCTGCCCCACGCCCCAAGGGAATCCCCACTCTGATCCAGGACACCCTTCAGGGCAAACGAGCTGGCCCCCACCCATGCATCAGGCCTCTAGCCTATCTAATAAAAGAATAATATGCAGATTGACCATCACTCCAACACACAAGATGGCTGCCTCCATGTGGTCAAAGATCCTGCCCCCATGTGGACACAAGATGGCCAGCAGGGGAGGGCAGTTGGGGGTGACTCAGGCCTGCAGGGGAGAGCAGTTGGGGGGGACCAGGACTGCAGGGGAGGGCAATTGGGGGGAACCAAGCCTGCAGGGGACGGCAGTTATGGGTGACCAGGCCTGCAGGGAAGGGTAGTTAGGGGCCAACAGGCTGGCAGGGGAGCAGTTAGGCATCAATAAGGCTGGCAGAGGAGTGGTTAGGGGCTGATAAGGCTGGCAGGTGGAAGTGGTTAGGGGCAATCAGGAAGGCAGGCAGGCAAGCAGTTGGGAGCCAGCAGTCCTGGATTGTGAGAGCGATGTCCGATTGCCCATCTAAATGGGCAGTCGGACATCCCTTGAGGGGTCCCAGATTGGAGAGGGTGCAGGCTGGGCTGAGGGACACAACCACCTCCCCACCCCCCGTGCACAAATTTTGTGCACCAGGGCCTCTAGTATATAATGAAAAGACAAAACTATAAAGACACTAAAAAGGTCAGTGGTTTCCAGGAGTTTGGAATGGGGAGGAGGATGAATAGGTAGAGCACAGGAGATTTTTAGGGCAGTGAAACGACTATGTATGATACTATAATGATGGATACATGTTGTTGTACATTTGTCCAAAACCACAATGTATAACACCAAGAGTTAAGCCTAATGTAAACTTTGGACTCTGAGTGATTATGATGTGTCAATGTAAGTTTATCAATTGTAACAAATATACCACTCTGGTGTGAGATGTCAATATTGGGGGAGGCTGTGAGTGTGTGGAGATGGGTTATATGGAACTTTCTGTACCTTCCATTCCATTTTGTTGTGATCCTAAAACTGCTCTAAACAATCTATCCTATCGAATAAAAGAGTAATATGCAAATTGACCATACCTCTGCTATACCACAAGCCACGCCCACCAGCCAATCAGGAGCAAGTATGCAAATTAACACAACCAAGATGGCTGTGGCCACGGAGTGAGCAGGAGGCTTGGGTTTCCCCAGCAATGGAGGAAGCCAAGCTTTATGCACACCTTGGCCCACCCTGGACTCCACACAAGGCTACAAAGTTTCAATAATAGAAGATAAATAAATCCCAACAAAAATGGCGGCATCCACGGAGCTGGAGAGAGCAGGAGGCTTGAGTTGCCCCCAGCGATGGAGGAAGCCAAGCTTTCTGCACACCCTGGCTTGCCTTGGCCTCCACTCAAGGCTACAAAGTTTCCATTATAGAAGATAAATAAATTCCAACAAAAATGGATGCAGCCACAGAGCAAGCAGGAGGCTTGGTTCTGCTCAAGGCTACAAATTTTCAATTATAGAAGATAAATAAATCCCAGATACCAGGGCCTCCACTTGGGTCACTGGGGGGCGTGGCCGGCCCGCAAACCACCACAGTCCCCTCACCCAGGCTGCCCCATGCCCCAAGGGAACCCCCACCCTGATCCGGAACACCCTTCAAGGCAAACCAGATGGCCCCTGCCTGTGCACCAGGCCTCTATCCTATCTAATAAAAGAGCAATATGTAAATTGACCATCATTCCAACACACAAGATGGCTGCCCCCATGTGGTCAAAGATCCTGCCCCCATGTGGACACAAGATGGCCACCACAAGATGGCCAGCAGGGGAGGGCAGTTGGGAGGGACCAGGCCTGCAAGGGAGGGCAGTTGGGGGTAATCAAGCCTGCAGGGGAGGGCAGTTAGGGGCAAACAGGCTGGCAGGGGAGCAGTTAGGCATTAATCAGGCTGTCAGGGGAGTGGTTAGGGGGTGATCAGGCTGGCAGGCAGAAGCGGTTAGGGGCAATCAGAAAGGCAGGCAGGCGAGCAGTTGGGAACCAGCAGTCCTGGATTGTGAGAGGGATGTCCCAGAGTGGAGAGGGTGCAGGCTGGGCTGAGGGACAAACATACCCCTTGACCCCCGTGCATGAATTTTGTGCACCAGGCCTCTAGTTAATTTATAATATGCATTTAATTATGGGTGAAGTTAAGTAGTCATATATTTAAAAGCCATTTTAAAATTATTTTGTGAACTTCAGGTCCATGAGGTTTGTCCATTTTTATTTGAGTTCTTAGTGTTTTATTACAGATTTCAAAAAACTATTCATATAAAAATGAAGTTAGTTTTTTGTCCTATGTTATAAATATTGTTTATTTTATTTTAGTGTAAGAGTATTTTTTGTCACAAATTTAAATTTTTTTTCTGTATTAAGATTTATCAGTCTTTTCTTGCATTACTTCTAGGTTTTGTGGTTTGCTTTGAAAGGTGTTTCTCAATATTAGATTATTTTATAAAATATTCTTCCATATTTATATTTAGTATTTTTATTATTTTATTTTTATATTTAAATCTTACAATTGTCACCCCTACAAAGAGTTTAGTTTGTAATAAACAATAAAAAAGCATTTATTTGAACAAAGGAATTACGATTCAAAAGACATATTCAAGGAACAAGCCAAACTAGGCTCTATGAGAACAAAGAAGGGCAGGGCTATTAAAGACAAAACCACAAAATGTAGTTCTTCCATGCAAATAAAGAATTGATGACCTGATTAACAGGGATTAGTTAGTTATAATAGGCAAATGAGGGTGGTGACAACTATAAGGAAGAGGGATAATCTATATGTGTCCATACAGCAGTTGTTGTTCCAGGATGTTTATGGCTCAGGCCTGAGCTGAGTTTAGCAACAAGTTTAGCAGCTAAATAGCAGAGACCTGAGGCACTGGATGTGCATAGGCTGTATGGGCCCCACTTCCCTAACAGCCTCCTGACTCTATTTTAAGTGACTCTCTTAGCAATGTTTATTCTACTTTATTTGTTTTTGTTTTCACTATCTGGAATTGTTTTTTGTTTAGGGAGTTAGTCACTTTAATAGAAATCGATAACATTGCCTATTACTCAATTGTCAATTTAATAACATCAGTTATTGAATAATTCATTTCCTGGCAGATTTTGAATACCATTTATACAGTATAAAATACTTATATGTATAGAAGTTGACAATAATAATTGCTACTTCCTGTTGATGTTACAAGGATTAAAGGAGATAATGTATTAAAGCACTCGCAGAGTGCCTGGCACATAATAACCATTCAATATTTGTTTGAGAACTTATTTCTGGGCATTATATAATGAACATAATAGGGGTATACAATACAGTGCCACCCAGATATCTGTTTCCTTATAATAGCGTCTAACATAATATACATCATCTTATTTACATTTTAGTGATCCTAAACACAATCTCAGAAAGGTTTTGCAGATTTGGGCTTCAGGAGCATAACACCCCCCCCCATTAATATCTACTTTTAGATACACTTGACATAAAACATGAATTGTTGCAGGGGCCTGATGCGGCAGGGACCAGACATGGTGGGGATCTCCCTTTTCCGCGTCCCGCGCAGAAAGAGAGATGAATGAACCGGTTCTAAATGTAGGCAGCCAGGGATTGAGAAATATTAGAAATAAAGAAAACAAGATGCAGAAATAGATTCATGAATCTGGGAGCCTGGCTGGATCTCTCTGTGCCTGGCTGAGGCCACAGAACAGATCCAGACTGCAAAGCTGAGGCTTTATTTATACTCAGGGACAAACAAGGCAATTGACAATGTTCTTGTAAGTTTCACTTGTTTTGGCAGCACTTGCTGCCCCTCCCACAGCCCACTAGCTACCCAGGAAAGATCTAGGGATCAGTTACAGGATCAAGCTTAATTATGCTTAGAGGACTGTGCCCTTCTAAGCTTGGGACTTGTTTGTGACTTTGCCAGCAGGTCAGTCCAAGGTTTAACCCTATAACAGCTTCCTACAAATTGTAATTTGGGTTACTATACCTGGAGACTTACAATTTGGTAAAGCAAAGGTAAGGTCAAACTTAGCTTTTATTAATTTATGAAATAAACATCAATGCAATGTCCATAACATATCAGGCACTGTGCAAAGCACTGAGGAAACATGAATGAACAGGGCCCAGGCTCTGCTCTCAAGGAGATTGCAGATGAATGCAGTGGTAGGGAGAAGCATTAGGTTCAGAAGTGATCACCCAAAGAGGGCAAGGGTGGAAGTCTTAAAGCACAACAATATCTGAGGTTTGAGCTCAGCAAGAGAATCCAGAATAGGAGACCAAGGATGACTGTCTAGAAAAGGAGAGAAACTACTAGAGAATGATTTATAAGAAGTCAAGAAAAGAGAGAGAATTTTAAAGAGGGAGTAGTCAGTCATGTCAATTGGAACAGAGGTCAAGTAAAAAGACAGGAGAGTATCTATTGAATCTGGAATAGTGGAAATCATTCATGACTTTGGGAAGAACAGTTTTAGTAGAATTATGAAAGATGAAGCCAATTTTCACTAAGTTGAAGTATTAAATGAGATCTCAGAAAGTTAAAATTGTGAGTACAGACTCATTTAAAGAGCTTATCCAGGAAGGAAAGGAGAACAAGATGATGGCAGCTAGAAGGAATTGTAAGTTAAGAAGCATTTTTCATTCTTTTTAATGTGGAAGAAACTTGAGCATGTTTCTATGCTGTAGAAAAAAGTCAGCAGGAGAGAGTGAGATTGAGGTTAAGAAGACTAATGGATGCTTTATACATCAGTATTTCTGAGAACAGAGGAGGTAGTAAGATCCAAGTGGATGAGTTGGCCTTGGACAGAAGAGGTGACAGTTCACTCATTGAGACTAGAGAAAAGTAGTCTACAGTGGGGGTCATTGCTGGATAGGAAAGTCTCCCTTGATGACCTTGAATTTCTCAGTGAAACAAGAGACTCAGCAACTGTAGATAGTGAGGGGAGAGATGGCAGAGTAAGATTTATGACAGCCATGTATCTGTTTGAAACCATGGTGTCTAGGAGAAAATAGTGGGAAAATAAAGATTAGCAACTACTATTACTACTATTACTAAATATTTGGAAATTCACAGCCCTGAGACTTCAAATTAGTGTTTGGAGCTTACCACCTTCCTCTGTAAACAGTGCCACTAATACTGCAGGTGCCAAAACTTTGAAACATGCCTGAAGATAATAATGATGATTATCATGATGGTAAGAAAAAAATAGTTAATATTCATTGAGTGCTTTCTAAGGGTTAGGCACTGTTTTAAGTTCTTTACATGGATAAAAGTTAGCTGACTAAGTAACTTAATCCATGGAAATTTATTATGTGCATGCATGTATGTGTATGTATGTGTGTGTATAAAATAAACAGCATGTAGATTAAATATGTATAACATATTCTCCACACTATGCCTGGCGTTTAGCATAAGCTGTGGTTTTTCCTTTCTTCCCCCATCTTTCCCTCCTCCCTCATTAGCCCTCCACACCCACTACCCTCCAGGGCTGAAGTAAGAGAAAGATGCATATGAAAGGGGTCTCTGTGTCATTGTCCCTGGTCACAGACTGTTTAGTGGAAGAGAGCAAAGCTCTTGGAGTTACCTTTGGATTTTTGTCTCCACATTCAAGTTGTCATTTCTTTGAGGACAGGGGCTATGCTGTACGTGTGTTTGTGCCCCCATAAGCATCTGCATGGTGGTCACATTAGGCAGGCCCTAAATAAGCTCTTTCAGGCTGGGTTCAGCCTCAGAGGTTCTAGATTTCAGTGATTGCTACTGCAGGTCTTGGAGTCACAGCTGACAGATTCTCAGGAGCACAGAGAGAGTAGCCAGAGCCACCCAGTAGCAACCTTTTGGCAGTGCTCTGCTGGGGCAGGGCATCAGGCAAGGAGGCTGAGGACCTGCAACCCAGATGCAGCTCTGCCATCCACCAGTTGGTGACCCTGTACAAATCTTTCCACTTGCCTGGCCTCTGGGCCATCTCCTGTGAAATGAAGATCATAATCCTTGCTCTGCCTACTTCACAGAGGTTCTCTAAGGATACAGTTTGGATGACAGTCATTAAAGCTGTTTGCAAAAAGAAAAGCCTGCAGATGTGAAGGAATATTAACTCCAGGTCCAGGGCTTGACTCAGAAAAAGATAGAAAGGGAGAGTCCCTGTGTAATCTGGACATATGGGAGCTTTAATTTGTTTTCTTCTTGTTTAACCATTATCATGATTCAAGCTGGTACCTCATGTAGAACACTATGTCCTTTGAGCTCCCCAGGGACAGGAAAATTTGTAAAGCAGCAAAGCAGCAACCAGCTTATGGCATAGTAAAAAACAGATGAAATATGGTGGGGTTCATACTTGTGCTTCTTCAAACAAAGCTTGTCTTCTGTTTATGTCCCTTTCAAATCTTCCTCTCTTAACCCTACATGCTCTTGCAGTATAGTCAGGCCCCATAGCTCTGTTCTGAATCCTCTTCCCTTATCTCAATTTCCTCATTTACATTTTCTTCCTTTATCTTCCCTTCCTTCCCTGTACAATGTCATCTATTCTCTTTTTATTTTGTTTAAAGTGGAAAAGTCTCCCAAGTCTGTGTGCCTTCAGCCCAGAGCTCTAACCTGAACCCTAGAACGGAAACCACTTAGATGTCCTATAGGCACCTTCTCCTTCAGATTGAGCTATGGGAAAGATATGACTTCAGAGGCAGAAAGGGAAATAGTTTGGATTTAAGGACACAGTCCAGGACCCCTCTCTTTAGAGACTGAGAAGAAAGGAATAGGAGGTAAAGGCTAGACACATGGATGAAATATAGATGAAGCTTTGTGTTAACTGATTTCACTTTATATTCATGACCATTATTCTCAGCTGACTTCACTCCTGTACATATTCTTGGTCCATTCACTCTCTCACTCTAATCTTTTCCCTTATCAAACTTCCAACACATCTTTCTCCCACATGGCTCTTCATAGCTGCTGACCTCCTGAAGCAGTCATAAAAGAACTCCCACAGTCTACCACATCTGCCTACCTACCTGCAAATATACCCATATTCTTTCTCTTCTCTCTTATTATATGGAAGAACCATTTCTGCTCCTATCCAAGGCCAACTTCTACATTTGTGCACTACATATGCACACCTCTAGGTTACTCAAGGCGATTTATCCATGCAATTTCCCCCTTAACCTCTAGCATCAGGGGTTTTCTCTCCCTAGTGGTTCATTCCTACCACTTTGTAGACATACTGTTACTGTTAACATCTTTAAAAATAAACACACACACACACACACACACACACACACACACACACACACGCAAAAATTCATCTTGATTCCACTTGTCCCTCAAAATTTGTCTCTACTTGTTGTCCCCAATTATCTTTTGAGCTTACTCTAATTAGGCTTTTTTCTTCATCACTGTACCAAAATAATTATTTGTAAAAGTCACCAGTGGCTTCTATTCTGTTAGTTAAGTGATCAGTTTGTATTCCTTATCTTGCTAGGCATATGAACAGCAATTAACACAAGTCATATACTTCCTGAAATGCTTTCTTCACTTGACTCTCAGGACTTGGCACTCTTATAGTTATCCTTCTATCTCACTGTCTGGTCCTTCTCCATCTCCTTTGCTGATTCCTCTTCCTCTCTGTGTCCTCTGATATTTGTCATCCCTAAGGTTCAATCTCACAACTCTTCTCTTTTCATTCCCTTGGTGATCTTATACAGATTCATGGCTTTAAGTACTAACTATACAATGAAGACCCTTGATTTTATATCCCCAGCTCAGATAATTCCATTCTCCCATTCTTAAAATCTCTCTCTCTCTCTCTCTCTCTCTCTCTCTCTCTCTCTCTCTCCCCCCTCTCTCTTTCCATCCAACTTTCAAAATTTATCCAAAATTCAACCACCTGTCATCATTTCCATTACCATAACTCTGGTCCAGGCAACATAATTACATCTCTGGATATGTACAGTAGCCTCTTCTAACTAGACTATTTGCTTCTACTCTATATCTCTCCATTCTTAAGGAAAAAAAAAAACTCTAACTCTTTAGTTATATGACCCTTTGTATTCTCAACATAGAAGGGAACATGATATCATCCAGGAAGATTACCTCATATGGGAAATAAGGAGGCTTAAAATGAAATCCTAGGATCAAAAATGCTATGTGATGAACAAGAGAAAAATAAAGGAGAACTATTCAATTGGAAGTAACATAAAGAGTAGAGCAGAAACACAAGTGAACCTTTTGAAACATAAGTCAATTCCTGTCATTCCTTCACTCAAAATCCTCCATTGGCTCCCATTTCACTTAGAGGAAGAACAAAGTCCTTGCAATGGCCTGTAAGATCCTATCTAATCCAACACTGATCCCCAACCTTTACCTACTTTTACCTCATCTCTAACCACTCTTCCCTTATACTCACTTGTTCTAGCCACACTAATCTTCTGGCCCTTTATAGAACATGCCAGTCAGATTCTTACTTAAGGGCTTTTTTTCCATGCTGTTACTTCTGCTTGGAAGGATTTCCTCCCATGTAGCCACATAGCTTGTTTTCTTATTGAATGAAAGAACCACAACAATGAATGAATGATAAAATCTCCCAAAACCCTCACAATACCCAGGCCCATAAAACCATTCCTCCTTGTCTTTATACAAACTCTCTTTGGGCAGTTTCAACTATCATCTATAAGCTCATGACCCCAAATATCTATTTCCAGTCCAGATATGTTCCCTGAACTCCAGACCTATATCTCCAGCTGGCTACTGGCAGAGCAACTGCAAATGGTTCTGAAGGAAGTGAGCCCTGTATTCTAGCTGCTGCTTCACCAAGCTCTGCACCAGGCTACATAAGATTGGATAAAGAATTTTTTTGAGACTTGACTTGGGGTGGTGAACGTACAATAAATACAGTGTACAGATGATGTGTTGTGGAATTGAGCACATGAAAACTGTATAATTTTTTTTTAAATCTGTACTGTTGAAAGTATTACATATGTCCCCTTTTTCCTCCATTGACCTCTTCTAGCCCTCCCTGCCCACCACCACAGGCCTTCACCACCCTATTGTCTGTGTGCATGGGTTATGCATATATCCATCAACCAAGTTCTTTGATTGATCTCTTTCCCACCCACCCACTCTCCACCCTTGCCTTCCCTCTGAGATTCAACAGTCTGTTCCATTCTTCTACATCTCTGAATCTGTTTTTGTTCATCCATTTATTCTTTTCATTAGATTCCACATATGAGTGAGATCATGTGATACTTCTTTCTCTGACTGGCTTGTTTTGCTTAGCATAATACTCTCCAGGTCCATTCATGATGTTGCAAAAAGCAAGAGTTCTTTTTTACAGCTGCATAGTATTCCATTATATAAATGTATCACAGGTTGTTTTTTTTTTTTCCACTCATCTGCTGATGGGCACTTGTGTTTTTTCCAAATCTTAGCTATTGTAAATTGTGCTTCTATGAACATAGGGGTGCATATATTTTTTCTGATTGGCGAAACCTGTATAATTTTGTTAACCAGTTTCACCCCAATAAATTCAATAAAAAGGGAACAAATAAATAAAAACAAAAGTAGGAGGAAATTAAAAAGAAGTAATTTTTTCTTCACAGAAAGGTGCTAGCTGTCTGCCCACTGACCATATCTTGTACTCAGGTCATTGTCTACCTGGAGAGAACAGCTTGTTAAATATTCACACAAAAACTCCAAAAAAGCTAGCTTTAACTCTGCCTCCTGCGAATCCCTGCCTGAATGTTCCAGCAGCACCTTAAATACAGAATGTCCAAAAATAAACTCATCATCTTCTCTATCTCCACTGTGACTCCACTCCTGTTCTTGGCTTCCAAACATCTATTAATAGCATCATCATTTTCCCAGTCATCCAAGCTCCAAAGCTCAGACATCTTCCTCTCACTACCTTCTGCCACTTGAATGCAGAGTTTCAGGTTTTGTCAATCCCATCTCTATGCCTTTTTGTCTCTAGAATCCTAGGACATTATTGTATCCACATGTCTTAAGTAATTCTGAGCTGCTTAGAAAATTGTCTCAGCAAATAGTTATCGAAGTTGTGTCCTGCAGATGAGCAATTGTCCATCTTTTCTATAAAGCTGGCTTAGATAGAAAATCTAGGGCAAGATTGAAGAAAAGTACCTCTTTTCCATGTTCCATATTGATAAGAATAATAATGCAAATTGAATTTTAGACGTCCTCAGAATACTGAGGTAGAAATTAGCAGCACCATTCCTCATTTACAAAACATCCCAGTAAGGCACACTTAGCTTTTCTGAACTTTTGTTTTCTCATCTGTAAAAATGGAGTAATTAAACAAGATGAACCCTGTTTTTTCTTGCACCGATAGCCCAAGTTTCCAAGTCTTTTGCTCAAACACACATGTTAAATCATGAAAAATAAAAAAAGGGAGCTAGCATTTATTAAGTACCTCCTATGTACCAGACTTACTATATACATTATGTAATTTAATACTCATGACAATTCTGTAAGGTAGGTACGTTTATGCCTGTTTTTCAATTGTAGAATTTGAGGTTCAACCAAGTTACATAAAAATTTTAAGGTCACACACTTGATAGAGACTGGGTTTGACCCCAGGTCTCTTTTCCTTAAAAGCCTGTCTTTCATATGTACATATAGAACTTGCTCCTTTGTTGCCTTTCTTTAATCCCAAGCTACAGGTTCACTGAACCAGTAATCTAAGCAACATTTATAATCATTTGAATTCTGGAGCTCCCTTTTCTCCTCTTATTGTCCAATTCATTTCTAGGCACATATTTTGGTAATCTTAAAGCATGTGTTCCCTCCACGGTAAAACATAACTGTGCATAGCTTTGTGCCATAAGCAGGATTAATTACGGAGAAGAGCCCAGCAGGCATGGCTCAGTGGTTGAGCATTGACCTATGGACCAGGAGGTCACAGATAGATTCCCAGCCAGGGCACATGCTCAGGTTGCAGGGTTGATCTCCAGTGTGGGGCGTGCGGGAGGCAGCCTATCAATGATTCTCTCTCATCATTGATGTTTTTCTCTCTCTTTCCCTCTCCCTTCCTCTCTGAAATCAATAAAAATATATATTTTAAAAATTATGGGGAAGAATAACTGAATGCTAGGTAAGACTATTTATAACATCACTCAAGTCAAATTATTAACAAAATCCTTAGAGAGGACCCATTTCCTTCCCTCTTATGCTTTTATCAAGTTCACTTTTTCTGATTCCTTAAAAACTCTGTTGGCAAAGTTCACCTTTAGGTGAGAAAGTTTAGTCACATCCCTTGTGGTCACATCAACCAGTTAGAAGATGAATGAATCAACCTGTTTGCTAAGCAGTTTGGAATCACCTCAGGGTGCCATGGCTGGTTTGGATGATTTATTTTTAAAATTTCCAATGATAAATTAATGTTTTTCCTACAAAACTGCAAAACCAGAGAACATTTTCAAGTTTAAAAATGTAGTCACATATCTGGAGTTCTCTTTTTTAATTTTGTTGATAACAAATGACCATTTTTATTAACATAATCTGGAGCAGAGCATTTTAAGACAATATTAATCATTAATAAATTTGCTCAGATTAGTTTTATGACAGTAGTATTACCCAGCAGGATTCCTAGAGAGAGGAGAGACATAAAACAGGTAAATTTTGATGGGAAGAAGATAGGTTATAAAGTTTGGGCCATGGTTTCAATTGCTATAACCAAATTAGCCTATTATTTCATTCTTTTTTCCCCCTGTCATTCCAGGGCTAAGTCTTTCTTACCCAAACAACTAACAGATAGGCCTCTGCCTTTCACTGAAGGGGAAATGGATTGACAATTAGGAAGTGGTATGATGATGTTTGGTACTTAGAAGGCCTGGAGGAAGGAGAGTACATCTGAAAAGAACCAGGCTCTCTCAAGCTTTAATCCAGAGAAGTGAATAATGCAAAAATCTTGCTTCTTTACTCTATCACATATTTTAAAAAAGGAACATTTGAAGGGCAGTGAGACTTTTTTTAAAGGCCCTTTAGTAACACAGAGGTCACCAATGCATAGGCCAGCTATGTCTATCCGTGATCATAGTTCCTCAGGGGTACAGAAGCACAATCAGAGAAAGATAAGTATCACATGATCTCACTCATATGTGGGATCTAGTGAACAAAATAAACTAATGAACAAAATAGACCCAGAGTCATAGAAGCATGGAACAGACTAACAAATCTCAGAGGGAAGGCAGGTGTGAGGAGTGGAGAGAGAGATTAACCTGGAAATGTATATGCTTATATACATAGCCCATGGAAACAGACAAAAGTGTGGTGAAGGCCTGGGGTAGGGGCTGAGTGTTGGGTGAAGGGAGTCAATGTGAAAAAAATAGGATGTCTATAATACTTTCAACAATAAAGATAAATTAAAAAATAAAACAAAAAAGAAGCATAATCACGAATCAATGAGGCACTCACTCTTAGCTGTGCAAGTGCCGCAAAAGATTTGATACTTGAGAGAGCAAAAAACAGAATGGAACAGTAGTTTCCATCAGTTAAAGTTTTCAGTAAAGAGATAAGAACAGCACAATAGGAACTAAACTAATACTCTCTCATGGGATTAAGAAGAACAAGCAGGGTTTTCAAAGACAAAAAGATAAGGTGGGATAATTGAGCAATTCACATATAAAACAGAGTATGAGATTACCAATGACTAAAAAATGGCTGGAAGCCTGAGCTGTTTTTAGATCAATCTTTTGAAAGGAGCAAGATAAGAAAATAAATCCTTGACAGTTTGAACCTGTTGAAGGTTTGGCAGGCATTGATATAGACTATATTGCCCCAAGCCAACTGCCTAATTTGCTTTGTTTGTGACCTACTCATCCATACAATTAATTGCTTGTTGTTGTTTTTTTTTAAATTTCTATTGATTTTTAGAGAGAGAGGAAGGGAGAAAGATAGAGAGGAGAGAGAAACACCAATGTTAGGACAAAAAATTGATCAGCTGCCTCCTGCATGCCCCCTACCAGGGATTTAGCCTGCAACCCTGGCATGTGCCTTGACTGGGAATCTAACTGGCAAATTTTTCATGCATGGGACAATGCCTAACAAACTGAGCCACACTGGTCAAGGTACAATTAATTGCTTTTGTCTATGCTTATTAGAAGTTTGCACATAACACCACTTTGTTTAATTCCCGTATTTATTAAGCAGTTAATATAAACCACTTGTGTACCTAGAACTGAGGTAGAATTGAAGAAACACATGTTTCCTGCCCTTCAGATATTTACGATATTGTTTTGGAGACAATTAAACAATTATTAGAGATCATGTTGATACAGAAATTTTCTTGAAAGGATCCAACTGGGTCATGGGTTAAATAGTTATTTTGTTATGCTCACTGTGAAGGAACAATGTTGTAGAACATTATTTTCCATAGGGAAATGGACTCTGGGTTGTTAATTTAGAAGCAAAGGGGTCATTGTGAGTTGGAGTTCCTCTGGGAGGTAGATCCTAAACTGGGCCTGGATGGATAAGCAAAGTGGAGGGGGAAAGTAATAAGCACAGATGCAGAGAGGCAGGAATTGTAAAAGGTGCTTGGTAGCAGTGAGTACAAATATTTGGTTGAAATATAGGGTTTGTTTTAAGGAGGTAGTTTGGGCTGTGAATGTGGAGTCTCTTAAATGTCAACCTGAACATACTGATTTTAATTCTAGGAGGCTTTTAAAGAGAAGAATGGCATAATCAATTTTATATCCTCTTCTGTCACTTAACAGTAGAGCATGTCCATTTCATACACCATGTAGTCTTTGAAAAGATGTATTTTAAATTGAAACAATTAAGTAAGAGTAAAGTATTAAGGGATATTGCCCAGCCTTTTTTTCTTCCAGTTTCCATGCAGACATTTAGAGTCCAAAATTAACTTTCACATTTGAAGGTATTAAGGTGACACTCTCCCTGACCTAAGTGTGCCACTTTGACATTTCTATACCTGGGTGAAATCTCATGACAAAAGAATTCTTCCATTTAACAAAGCAAATTTTAAAGTCTCTGGACAATCACCATCTGGTTATAGAAACTAGAGACCCAGTGCATGAATTCGTGCACGGGTGGAGGAGGAGGAGATGGCAGGAGGTTGGCTGGCCAGCCTGCCCCAACCGGGGCCTGATCAGGGCTGGGTCAGCTGGGGGAGGGACTGTGGGTGATGGCTGGTAGGCACTGCCCCCGATTACGGCAGGGGCCGATTGGGAGCAGGTCCAGCTGTCGCTGGCTTTTTATATATATAGATTGCCCAATAACCTTAAATACAGGAGAATGTTTTCCCATGAGATGAGGAAATAGATTTCAGGAAGATAAATAATAGTGCCTCAGAAGACAGGTTCTCAAAATCACATAGACCTGGGATTGGAATCTGACTAAGTAAATTTCTTCACCTCTCTGAGCCTCAGTTTCTTCATCTATAGAACAGAGAGAAATATTCATATCCTGTAGGCTAATTAACACCATGTATGCAAGGCTTTCAGCACAGAGTGCCAGGCACACAGTAAAAATTCAGTAAGTGCCGTAGTTTGTGGAAAGTGGCCTTAGCCTTGCCAGTGTGGCACAGTGGTTGAGGCTTTGACAAATGAATCAAGAAGTCACCAGTTTCATTCTTGGTCAGGGCACATGCCCAGGTTATGGGCTAGATCCCCAGTGTGGGGTGTGAAGGAAGCAGCTGATTGATGATTTTTCCTGCTCATCTATGTTTCTCTCTATCCCTTTCCCTTTCTCTCTCTAAAAATAAATAAAAACATTATATATATATTAGAGGCCCAGTGGATGAAATTCATGCACTGGGGGGGGGGTGTCCCTCAGCCCAGTATGCACCCTCTCCAATCTGGGACCACTTGGGGGATGTCCGACTGCCGGTTTAGGCCCAATCCCTCTCACAATCCAGGACTGCTGGCTCCCAACTGCTTGCCTGCCTGCCTGCCTGCCTGATTGCCCCTAACTGCTTCTGCCTGCCAGCCTGATCACCCCCTAACCACTCCCCTGCCAGCCTGATCTATGCCTAATTGCTCCCCTGCTGGTCTGATCACCCCCAACTGCCTGCTCCTGCCAGCCCAGTTGCCCCCAACAGCCCTCCCCTGCAGACCTTGTCCCGTCCTCCAACTGCTCTCCCCTGCTGGCCTGATCACCCACAACTGCCCTCCCCTGCTGGCCATCTTGTGGTGGCCATCTTGTGAACACATGGGGGCTTCCATCTTGTGTGAGGGCATGACAGTCAATTTGCATATTACCTCTTTATTTTATATTATATATATATATATATATATTATATATATATATATATATATATATATATATATATATATATGAAAGTGATCTTCAGATTTTTGAGTGCATACTGCATGGAAGGTGGAGGAGTGGGGTGGTTAAGATAAGAGCATGACTTCTGGAGCTAAGCCGCCTTGACTTGAACACCAGTTCTGCATTTTAATCTTGGGCAAGTAACTTAACTTTTCTATGCCTTATTCTTCTCATTTGCCAAATGAAGATAATAATGGTAACTATGTCTTAGAATTATGAGGATTAAATAAGTAATGTAAAAAGTGCTAGGACATTGGCTGGCATATAGCAAACCTCCCTAAATGTTAGCTACTCTTATGCTCCAGATATTATGCTGAAGGTTTTATATGCTTTATCTCATTTAATCATCAGATGCCCTGTGTGGAGGTAGATGTTATTATTATCCCCATTTCAAAGAAAAGAATCTTTAGGCTCAGATAAATGCTAGTTATTAATATGCTTAAGGTCACATTACTGGCAAATAAATCCAACTCTGACTCTAAAGTCCCAGAAGCCCCTTAACGACTCCATGGTTAGGCTTGATTTTCATAAGAGAAGCAGATTAGATTTGGTACATCAGGGACAAATGGGAAGGAAGTGACAGTCTGGAGAGGAAGGCAAATTTGATGTGAGATACATTGAATTTGCAAGGCTGGAGGGGATTTTCAGAGGAGGATGTCTTGCTATTTTCTGTAGAAAGATGTGTTCCCGTTGAAAGTAAGAGGTCTGTTCTAAGTCCATGTTGTGAACACTTCAGGGGATTTACAGTACTTAATTAGAAAACTTGAACGGTATTTTAAATAGCAATGACACAAACTTCTACTTTAAAGGACAAAAAGCTAATGAAGAGAAGTATAAAATGAAGAGCAAACCTTGTGACTGAGAAACCAATACAATATCAAGAATCAAACAGGTAGTAAGGTAGGTAGGATTAGAAAATTCTCAAAGGTCACATCCTCAGCTACAAGACTAAGAGGCAGGGAAGGAAAGATCTTAGGGTCTTAACCACTTGACAGTCCATGGCTGGAGGGTCTTCCCTCCCACAATGGTCTTTTTAAAAAAATATCTATATTTTTATTGACTTCAGAGAGGAAGGGAGAGGGAGAGAGAGATAGAAACATCAATAGTGATAGAGAATCGTTGATAGGCTGCCTCCTGCATGCCCCTTACTGGAGATTGAACCCAGAACCCCAGCCTGTGCCCTTGACTGGAATCAAACCCAGGACCCTTCAGTCTGCAGGCCGATGCTCTATCCTCTGAGCCAAACCAGCTAGGGCTCCACAAGGGTCTTGACTTGCAGATGAATTTCTGCTCTGCTTTCTTTTAGAATGCTTGCAATGTGAAGTTCTACTTTTTTGAGATTCATCCCTTTATTTATTTTTTATTTTTTTGATTTTATTTATTTATTTATTTATTTATTTATTTATTTATTTAAATTGGGGTATTATATGTGTACATATCTGACCATTACCCCCCCACCCCACCCCCATACATGCCCTCATCCCCTAGAGTTTTGCATCCGTTGGTTATGCTTATATGCATGCATACAAGTCCTTTGATTGATCTCTTATCTCCCCCACCTCTCCCTAACATTCCCCCTGTAATTTGAAAGTCTGTTTGATGCTTTACTGTCTCTGTATGTATTTTTTTGTTCATCACTTTATAATGTTCTTTATTATCCATAAATGAGTGAGATCATGTGGTATTTTTCTTACATTGACTGGCTTATTTCACTTAGCATTATGTTCTCCAATTCCATCCAGGTTGCTGCAAATGATGAGAATTCCTTCTTTTTTATGGCAGCATAGTATTCCATTGTGTAGATGTACCACAGTTTTCTGATCCAGTCATCTGCTGATGGGCACCTAGGCTGTTTCCAAATATTAGCTATTGTAAATTGTGCTGCTATGAACATAGTGGTGCATATATCCTTTCTGATTGGTGTTTCTAGTTTCTTCGGATATATTCCCAGGAGTGGGATTACTGGGTCAAATGGGAGTTCCATTTTCAGTTTTTTGAGGAAACTCCATACTGTTCTCCACAGTGGCTGCACCAGTCTGCATTCCCACCAGCTGTGCACGAGGGTTCCTTTTTCTCCGCATCCTCACCAACACTTGTCCTTTGTTGAATTGTTGATGATAGCCATTCTGACAGGTGTGATATGGTACCTCATTGTTGTTTTGATTTGCATCTCTCAGATAATAAGTGACTTTGAACATGTTTTCATGTGTCTCTTGGCCTTCCTTCTGTCTTCTTTTGAAAATATTCTGTTTAGGTCTGTTGCCCATTTTTTTATTGGATCATTTATCTTCCTTTTATTAAGTTGCATAAGCTGCCTGTAGATGTTGGAGATTAAACCTTTATCAGTGATAGCATTTGCAAATATGTTCTCCCATGCAGTGGGCTTTCTTGTTGTTTTGTTGATTGTTTCTTTTGCTGTAAAAAAGCTTTTTATTTTGATGTAGTCCCATTTGTTAATTTTCTCTTTAGCTTCCATTTGGAAGCTAAAGAGAAAATTCTCAAAGGTCAATTTGAGAATTTGAGAATTTAGCTGCCCATTGCCCTAAAAGGCAGTGTCAGTGAAGAAGTTCTTTTGGCATATGTCTGATATTTTGTTGCCTGTGGATTCCTCTAGTATTTTTATAGTTTCCCGTCTTATGTTTAAGTCCTGTATCCATTTTGAGTTTATTTTTGTGTATGGTTTAAGTTGGTGATCTAGTTTCATTTTTTTGCATGTATCTGTCCAATTTTCCCAACACCATTTATTGAAGAGACTGTCTTGACTCCATTGTATGTTCATGCCTCCTTTGTCAAATATTAATTGAGCAGAGTGGTTTGGGTCAATATCTGGGTTCTCTATTCTGTTCAATTGATCCATATGTCTGTTCTTGTGCCAGTATCAAGCTGTTGTGAGAACAGTGGCTTTGTAATACAGCTTGAAATCTGGTATTGAGATACCACCTACTTTATTCTTCTTTCTCAGGATTGCTGTGTCTATTCGGGGACTTTTTTTATTCCAGATGAATTTTCGGAGAGTTCTTTCTAGGTCTGTGAAATATGCTGCTGGTATTTTGATGGGGAGTGCATTGAATCTGTAGATTGCTTTGGGTAGTATGGACATTTTAATGATGTTGATTCTACCAATCCATGAACATGGTATCTTCTTCCATCTGTTTACGTCTTCCTCTATCTCTTTTTTCAGTGTCCTGTAGTTTTCTGCGTATAGGTCTTTTACCTCCTTAGTTAAGTTTATTCCTAGGAATCTTAATTTTTTTGGTGCGATGGTAAATGCGATTGCTTTTTTAGTCTCTCTTTCTGTAAGTTCATTATTGGTGTATAGAAAAGCCATAGATTTCTTGGCGTTAATTTTGTATCCCGCTACATTGCCGAATTCATTTATTACGTCTATTAGTTTTTTTTTGGAATCTTTTGGGTTTTTTATGTACAATATCATGTCATCTGCAAATAAGGACAGCTTCACTTCTTCTTTTCCAATTTGGATGCCTCTTATTTCTTCTTCTTGCCTAACTGCGATAGCTAATACTTCCAGTACTATGTCAAACAGGAGTGGTGAGAGTGGGCATCCCTGTCTTGTTCCTGTTCTTAGGGGAAATGGTTTTAGTTTTTGCCCATTGAGTATGATGTTTGATGTGGGTTTATCATATATAGCTTTTATTGTGTTGAGGTATGATCCTTCTATTCCCACCTTGTTGAGAGTTTTTATCAAGAAAGGGTGTTGGATTTTGTCAAATGCTTTTTCTGCATCTATTGATATGACTATGTGATTTTTATCTCTCAGTTTATTTATGTGATGTATCACGTTTATTGATTTGCGGATATTGTACCATCCTTGCATACCTGGGATAAATCCTACTTGGTCATGGTGTATGATCTTTCTGATGTACTGCTGGAGCCGATTTGCTAGAATTTTGTTGAGAATTTTGGCATCTATGTTCATGAGGGATATTGGCCTGTAATTCTCTTTCATTGAGTTGTCTTTATCTGGTTTTGGTACTAGGGTGATGCTGGCTTTATAGAAGGAGCCTGGAAGTGTTCCTTCCTCTTGAATTTTTTGGAATAGTCTGAGGAGGATAGGTTTTAGTTCTTCCTTGAAAGTTTGGTAAAACTCTCCCGTGAAGCCGTCTGGCCCCGGGCTTTTGTTTGCCGGAAGATTTTTGATGACTGCTTCAATTTCTTCCATAGTTACTGGCATGTTGAGCTGTTTAGATTCTTCCTGATTGAGTTTTAGAAGGTTGTATTTTTCTAGGATTATGTCGATTTCCTCTAGGTTGTCCAGTTTGTTGGAATAGAGTTGTTCATAGTATTTTGTAACAATCCTTTGTATTTCGTCGGGGTCTGTTGTTATTTCACCTCTTTCATTTCTGATTTTGTTTATTTGGGTCCTCTCTCTCTGCTTCTTGGTGAGCCTGGCTAGACGTTCATCAATCTTGTTTATCCTTTCAAAGAACCAGCTCTTGGTTTTGTTGATCTTTTGTATTGTTTCTTTGGTCTCTATGTCGTTTATCTCCGCTCTGATCTTTATTATTTCTTTCCTTCTGCTTACACTGGGCTTATCTTGTTGCTCTCTCTCTAACTCTTTGAGTTGTTGGGTTAGGTAATTTATTACCATTGTTTCTTGTTTTTTGCAGTAGGCTTGTAGACCTTTGAACTTCCTATTCAGGATTGCTTTCGCTGTGTCCCATAGATTTGGGACTGTTGTGTTTTCATTGTCATTTGTTGCCATGATATTTTTTATTTCTTCCTTGATGTCTTTGGTAACCCAGTCATGGTTTAATAGCATGCTGTTTAGTCTCCAAATGTTTGATTTCTTTGGGTTGTTTTTATTGTAGTTGATTTCCAGTTTTATGCCACTGTGATCTGGGAAGATACTTGATATGATTTCTATCTTCTTGAATTTGGAGAGACTTTGCCTATGTCCTAACATATGGTCTATCTTTGAAAATGACCCATGTGCACTTGAGAAGAATGTATATTCTGTGGCTTTAGGGTCAAATGTTCTGAAGATGTCGATGAATTCCATCTGTTCTAGTGAGTCATTTAGGATTGATGTTTCTTTGCTGATTTTTTGTTTAGAGGATTTGTCCAATGGTGATAGTGGGGTATTGAAGTCTCCTACTATGATTGTATTGCTGTCAATCTCTCCTTTGATAACTTCCAGGAGTTTTTTAATGTATCTTGGTGCTCCTGTATTGGGTGCATATATGTTTACCAGAGTTAATTCTTCTTGTTGGATTTCTCCCTTTAGTATTATGAAGTGGCCTGCATTATCTCTATTTATGTCCTTCACTTTGAGATCTAATTTGTCAGATATAAGTATTGCTACCCCAGCTTTTTTTTTTCATTTCCATTCGCCTGGAAAACCTTTTTCCAGCCCTTTACTCTCAGTCTGTATGCGTCCTTTATTTTGAGGTGGGTTTCCTGTAGACAGCAGATATATGGGTTTTCTTTTCTTATCCAATCTGTTACCCTGTGTCTTTTGATTGGGGCATTCAATCCATTTACATTTAAAGTTATTATTGATAGGTACTTATTTGACGCCATTTTTATTCTATACCCCTGTGTTTCTTCTTTGCTTCCTATTTCTTTCTTTTTTTTTTTTTACAGCAGACCCTTTAGCATTTCTTTCATTGCTGGTTTGGTGGTGATAAACTCCCTTAGCCTTTTTTGTCTGTGAAGCTCCTGATTTCACCTTCAATTTTAATTGATAGCCTTGCTGGGTACAGTATTCTTGGATTTAGACCCTTCCTTTGCATGACTTTGTATATTTCATTCCATTCCCTTCTTGCCTGATGAGTTTCTGTTGAGAAATCAGTTGCTAGTCTGATGGGGGTTCCTTTGTATGTAACTGTCTGTCTCTCTCTGGCCGCTTTTATGATTCTTACTTTGTCGTTGGTGTTTGCCACCTTAATTATAATGTGCCTTGTCGACGGTCTTTTGGGGTTCATTTTGCTTGGAACTCTGTGAGCTTCTTGGATTTGTGTGGATTTTTTCTTCCCTATATCAGGGAAGTTTTCTGTTATTATTTCTTCAAACAGGTTTTCTATTCCTTGCTCAGTTTCCTTTCCGTCTGGCACCCCTATTATCCTGATGTTGTTTTGTTTTTTGTTGTCCCGAAGTTCCCTTAGGCTCTCCTCAATCTTTTTAATTTTTGTTTCTAGAAGCTGTTGTAATTGGGTATTTTTTTCCATCTTGTCTTCTAGCTCACTTATGCGGTCCTCTGCTTCGTCTAGTCTACTCTTGATGCTTTCTATTGAGTTCTTTACAGCAGCGATGTCATTTTTCATTTCTTCTTGGTTCTTCTTCATTTCTTCTTGGTTCTTACTCATATTGTCGAATTTGTCTTCCATCCTTTTCAGGCACTTTATGACCATTTCTCTGAATTCTTTCTCTGATAGGTTGTTTGCCTCTAAATCGTTTACTTCCTTTTCTGGTGTTGCCTGCTTTTCTTTCCTGTGGGGGCTATTTCTTTGTCTCCTCATGGTCTCTCTTCTCTGGATGTCTGGTTATATAGATTTCTCTCTCAGGCGTTGATTTATTTATTTATTTATTTATTTTTAAATATATTTTATTGATTTTTTACAGAGAGGAAGAGAGAGGGATAGAGAGCCAGAAACATCGATGAGAGAGAAACATCGATCAGCTGCCTCTTGCACACCCCCTACTGGGGATGTGCCCGCAACCAAGGTACATGCCTTGACCGGAATCGAACCCGGGACCCTTGAGTCCGCAGGCCGACGCTCTATCCACTGAGCCAAACCGGTTTCAGCTCCGGCGTTGATTTAAATGTACAAAATACAACACAACCAGGCACAACAGACAAGGCACTGAACAGAATTGTATTCACGATATTAATAACTTCCAATAAAGGTAACCACCAGAGAAAGACAAATTAGGGAATAGGAGTGGAAGAGGGAGAGTAAAAATAAAGAACAACAACAACAAAAAAACAAAGAGTGTGAATCTGAACTTGGGAAAAGAGCAGAAAGAAAGAAAAGAAAAAAAAAGTAAGAGAGACAAGAACGATACTAAGAGAGAAAAGGGGAACAAACTATATATATGGGGAGTAAACTCCACTAGAACAACCACTATTCCCAGCAAATTCCAGCATCTCGAGCCTGGAGATTAATACAAACTGCAACACCAGCTAATATCAAGTGAGGCAAGGGAAAACAAAAATAAAAAAACAAACAAAAACAAAGCAAACAAAAGAACCAACCAAACCAACAAAAAGAATAATGAAAACAATCTCATAAAAAAGCATAAAAATTCAATCTAATCAACATTCAAGCAAACAACAACAAAAGGCCAGAGAGAAAAATAATTTTTTTAAGGTAGCGTAGAGAGAGGTTTGTATGGATTTGGAGCAGGGGGTTGGGAATTGGATATATAAGTAGTGTGAAATTTTAGCAGAGGGTAAACTGAAAAAGTAGTGAAAATCTAAAGCCAGAAAGGGTTAAGATAAACAGGAGACCAAAAGGGGAAAGGTTAGGAGGAGAGTGATGGCATAATGTTAGCTTTGAGATAGGGTAAAACGATTGTAAGGGAAAGATGCAAATCGAATGTAGGACACTAATCCAAAAATAAAAGAAAGAGAAAATCAACTGACATTAAAAAAAAGTAAAATAATAGTAATAATAATGCTGATTGAAAATAAAAATGTAATAATTAAAAAGGTGAAAATCGAGTGAGGAAAAAGAAAAAAAATTAGTTTCTTAAGTAAAAGATGCAAAAAATGAAAATAAAAAAAATGAGAATAAAAAATTAAAAAAATTGAAAAAAAGAATTTAAAATTAAAAAATAGGGAGACTAAAACGTGCAGTAGCGGCTGTCATTCACTTCCTCTATTATTCTGTTTGGTACGCCTGTTTCCCAGTCTGGGCGGTATTTCAGTTCAGCTTCATTCCAGGGCTCCTCAGTGTTGGGAGCCAGTTCTGCTTTTTAAGCAGGCCGTGTCTTAATTTCTCATATTTATTTTTGATTACACCAGAGACAATTAGCGTTTCAGCTCCTGGGTGGCAGTGTTTCTGAATTGACTTCTGGGCCTCTCTAGCTTTTTTTTTTTTCCCCCCTCTATGGCACTCACTACCTGTTTGTGGAGGTGTGCGCCTCAGAGCTGCCTCTCCAATGGTCACACCCAGCTCTGCTCCCCAGGTTCCGAAAAAACAACGTCCCCCTGCAGTCTTTCATGGCCTTTCCACCTGGGTTTTTCTATGTATTGGGCTTAGCAATCAGAGTCCGAAAGAGCCCAAGTGTGCGGACAGTGGGTCTGTGGGCCAGACTAAGGATCCTGCACTCCTTTGAAAATTCTTAGTCTGACCCTCCTCGTCAGATTAAAATGAGTTGCTTTCAAGAGGTCACTTCTGTTAGCAGCTCAGAAGACCCCCCTCCACATTCACGGGTCACGGCAGTTCCAACTGCCGCTGATTTTTCTATGCACAGACCTCCTGGTTCCTGCCGGTCCTGCGGCTGCCGCGCTTCCCTCACCCAGGGCTTCCCTCACCCACCGTGGGGATTAGAAACCACACCTTATTTCAGTCGAAATCTGACCTTTCCGTGGTGCAGTGAAGAGTTCCTTTGATTCCGAATGTTTGCGCCGATAGGGGACCGGTGGTCTGGTGATCGCAGCAGTTCAGTGTTTGCAGTTGTCGCGGAAAGTCAGGTTTCCAATAAAATCCTCCTTTCCTTGCAAGATGGCGAGGCGCCCGGTGATCCCGCAGCTCTGGGAGGGGACCCAGCCCCTGTGGGTGCTGCACGGTCAGGGGAACACTGCCCAGCACTCCCCTGCCTTCTCCTGGAGTTTAGCTGTCCCTTGGCTTGCCCACATACACTCCCTCTGCGAGCCTCTGCCTCTCCCACTCTCCGCCCCAGGACCAGACTCCAAACCCGACTCTATTCCGTCGCCATTTTTTCGAGATTCATCCCTTTAGTTCTAGAAAGTTTTCTATTCTCAAATAGTAATAGCCCTAATAGTGTGATAATAATCATTATTAGGAATAATAAAGCATAAGCCAGGCCCTGTTCAAAGTGCTTTACATTTATTAACTCATTTAATCCTCACAACAATCTTATCAGAAAGGTCCTATTATTATCCCCATTTCATAGATGAGAAAACTGAGGCATAGATAAATTGAGAAATTTATGAAAATTTCACAGTTGATGAATTACAGAGCCAGGATTCAAACCCAAGAACTTTGGCATCAGCAATGCATGTTACTCATCACATTACTAGTATATTGCTTCATTGGGCTATTATCTGACACTAATACTTTAGTTTGATCTCGTTTTTCTGCTTTTGTCCAGTGAGATAGCTGTCCATGAGCTTGGTATAAAAATCTTGAAGCTACCAAATTCACATGTAGGAACCAGCCACAGAACTGAATAAAATTCTGGGCCTCCCACTAGGGTAGGATAGGTTGTGGTTAAAAGGTGGGAATATGCCAGTTAGGTCAGCCTTGGACTAGACTTAGAGTTAACTGTGGTTCTTTTCCTGAAAATGTCATGAAAGACTCTTTTAACAGCTTCTTCAATGAGTTATTTCAACATGGTGTTTATGAGTACCACCTTTGGAGGCATATAAACTGGGGTTCAAGTGCAGGCTCTGAGATTTACTCATAACCATGTGATCTTATCTAAAGTAATTAAGTTTTCTGTACATGAGTAATGCTGGCAAAATTAGGATAAAACTAGGACCAATCTCACTAGGTTGTTGGAAGGAAAAAATAATCGATCAATGTTTGGGGTGTGGGAAGCTAGTACAAAATAAGCAAGCGCTCAGTTCATTAAGCTGTTATTCCCTCTGGGGAGATTTTGCGACTCTCAGTAGTTAATTTCTCAGCCCAACTCACCAGCCATTTTTTCCTTTCCCTATCAGCTTTCAGATCTCCAAGGTCTTCTTTTTTTTTTTATGGATTTTTTTTTCTCCTACCTTTGGTTTTCAATTTAACGGAAGAGGACATTTGCTTAAACAAGTCAACCTTTTGACAGCCTCAACCATTTCTTTGCTAAAATGTGTCAGTAAATTTAATCATTTTGCTCAGAGGCAGAAGTGAAAGGAAATATGAATAAGAGATTGATTTTGAAAAGACACCAAGATGGCAGTACCTATTTTCTTAATGAAGCCTTTCCCAAACAGTGATCTATGGAAGATTAGTTTCATATGATGCTTCTGGTAGAAAATAAAGTTTACATTGTCAAAAATTTGGGAAATAGAGCATACTTTACCTTCTTCTTAGGAACTCATGCTTCATACTATTCTATTGAAAGCTCTAAATAATTTTATAGTAAGGAAATCTGCTTACTCTAACTTATCCCCACTTAAAAATTAATTTGACCTCAGAACCTGTCAGAGTGGAAAATTACCTTGATGCAATGCTCCAAGTATGGTACCAGTCAGGCTATCATAGAGGTCATGGAGCAGAAAGTCTCACCAACTGAATTAAGATGGTTGAACCATATGGTTTATTGAGTTAATTAAAAATATACAGTGAAAACTAAAGGAAAATATATGGATATATTAACACACAGGATATAGACCTGCTGATACAGCTCATCAGTTCATTAAAAATTTGCCTATTAAAATTGGTTATTTATTTTAAAATAGTAGTGACAAATAATTAACACCTACTAAGTGGTAGGCACTGTTATATATATATATATGTATATATAGCCAAAACAGCCTTAGTTGCGCATATTTTGTGGTAGGGAAATAGGTAAAATGTTTAGTTCACATAAAACACATTTGGTATTGCCATAAGTCAATAATTTGAGTACCTAAAGTCTTATTTATAATCAACCCTGTAGATTTCAATAAAAAAAGAAAGAAAAAATCAAACTTTGGGGGTCAAGATGTTGGTGGATTGAACACATACATCTAATTTCATGTCAAGAGTTTCCCTTTTTCTTGGGTCCAGTGAAAGCTTCTGGAGTAGTTCATTCAAAGGTAATGGTGCTATACCAAAATCAGGGGTATTGAATGAATTTATGCATACTTAAGTCAGAAATCTCCTGTCATCCATCTTCCCCTACTCAACTCTTAGAATGTTGGCAGCCACATCTTTACTATGTAGGCAGATGATTAGAATCGTATTCACTGGGAAATCTTATCAGTTTAGGAAGAAAGACCCAAAGATACTGACATTGAGAGTTTATCAAACCTCTGAAATACCTCTAAATTACAATAAAATGATATATTTAGAAGCATAAAGCCCACAAGGAGAGAAAAATGAAAAAATAATATGGAAGATGGAAAGCAGATAGATCAAGATTAACTGAGTGAGCAAATATGAGAAAGATGAATTCTGGACTGGCAGTGGGGAAAGCTGAGAGCCAACCTGGTTAACCCTGCAGAATCATTGAAAGGATCACTGTTTGCCTCTGGAACTGCACATAAAGTGGAGGCTTTTAAAGGAAAATTGATGGAAAGATATTTAAGAAATACATTCCTAGATGTGTTCCTTAAACTTCATACTTTTAGGTTCCTCCTCTACCTCAGCAGAAAACTAGAGATTTATTCTCTAAAGATGATAAAATATTGGACAAAAATCTTACACCTATGGATGAAGACAGTGGCGGGGGGTAAGGGCATGGGGTGGGGTGGGGTGGGGAACCAGGTGGAGGGGAGCTATGGGGGGAAAAAAGAGGAACACCTATAATAATCCTAACAATAAAGATTTATTTAAAAAATAAAGATGATAAAACAGAGGGTCTCTGGACTGCAGGATATAATGAACAGTTGACAATTTAAATGTCAAAGGAACACAGGATTATAGAGATCAACCAAAGGACTTATATGCATGCATATAAGCCTAATCAATGGACACAGACAACAGGGGGGTGGGGCCATGAATGGGAGGTGGGGAGGTAATGGGGGAACAAGGACACATATGTAATACCTTAATCAATAAAGAAATTTAAAAAAAAGGTAAAAAAAAAATTGAAATGAATCCTGAATGCTGAACTCCTTTCAGGTCTGCTCAGAAAAATTATCCAAAAGTTGAAAATAAGACTAAAAGAGTGTAGCATGTCCTCTTAACATCATATGAAACATTGGAGAAATATTTCTTTATTTGACTTTGCCATTATAGTATGGGTTAAGTCGCTGCAAAGTTATATGTTAATTTTCAGATTTCAACCAGTAGAGATGCACATAATTATTTTCCAGTAGAAAAGATAACTTCAAAGATTATAGTTTTAATTGCCTTGTTGGACATTAACCAGCTGTATATCTAATCTAGCAATTCTATTCTAAAATTTCTTCTTAAATGACTATAAGTAATGTCCAGATGCTCAAAATGTTATTTGAATGCACTTAACCTTAGGTTTGTATGAGAGTCATGTTTTTTATTTTTGAACATTTTATTTTGGCAGTTTCTTCAATGTTGGTGGTCAGACCTTTACCTTCAGGTAGGAGCATGAAAGAATATTCCCTGGGAAATTTGAGCAGCCAAAGATGAAAAAAAACTAAGGAAACTGACATCTAGTTTCTTAACAAATGACCCAGGTAGATCACCCTGTGTTTAGCATGACCATATGTTTTATCATACAAAATAGGACATTTTTGAGAATAAAAGGAGGCTTTATTAATAACTAGTAGCCCAAAATTCATGCATGGTGGGGGGGGGGGGCATGTCCCTCAGCCCAGCCTGCACCTTCTCCAATCTGGGACCCCTTGGGAGATGTCCGACTGCCGGGGGATGTCCCTGTGGGATCAGGCCGAAACTGGCAGTCGGACATCCCTCTCACAATCTGGGATCACTGGCTCTTAACTGCTCACCTGCCTGCCTACCCAATTGCCCCTAACCACTCTGCCTGCTTGCCTGCTCACCCCCAACTGCCCCCCCCACACTGACCTGATCACCCCTAAATGTCCTCCCCGGCCAGCCTCATGGCCCCCAACTGCCCTCCCCAGCCAGCCTCATGGCCCCCAACTGCCCTCCCCAGCCAGAGGCCCTCTGTGGCTGGGCGCGGAATGCTTGCCTCATCGCCACGGAGATCAAGCAAGCTTTCCGCCAGGCAACTCACGCTGCCAGCTCTCAGCAGTCAACCCCCAGGGACTGGGGGACCCTGGCGGAGCTGAGAGGACTGGGTGCTGCCATCTTGTGGCTATGGGCACCACCATCTTTGTGGCTGAGTGATGGTCAATTTGCATATTCCCTCTTTATTAGATGGGATTATGCTGGGACAAAATGTATAACCTGGGACTGTCCATAATACCTATAGTCAAGCTCTCAGTCAGCAATCTCATCTGTGCTCTTAGAATTTCCAATCAGCTCTTTAGTCTGCCTATATATGAGCAGAAAGCCAAACATTACAAATATTTGATGGAAGCCTCTAACCTGAAAGATAGATATCAAAACAAAGAAACAGTTCAAGTTTACATGGAGGGAACAGAGACTACATAGGGACAGTAAAATCCTCCTCTCAGAAAACACCACTGTAAATATCATCAGAGAGCTAAAATATGTATTGGATTCAAGAAATGAGACTAGGATGATGTCAAAAAGGGGGTGGAGAGCATTCAGAGTAAACACACAAATACACACACCTTGGAAATTTAAAACACAATAAAAAATGAAAACACTGGCAGATAAATCATGAAAATCTCACACAAAGTAGAACAGAAATACCAAAGGTGTAAAACAGAGAAAAGATAAGAAAATTAAAGAACCAATCAAGGAGGCCAAACATCTAAATAATAGGAAATACAAAAAAAAACACAGTAAAAGACTGGAAAAGAAGAAATCATCAATGAAATAATACAAGAAAAATTTCCCATCCTGAAAAATATGAATTTCCATATTACAAGGGCCCAATTAGTGCACAGTGTAATGAATGAAAATGAGCGCACTAAAAAGCTTATGAAATTTCAGACTATTTGGGGGAAAAAAGAGGATCCTAGATGTTTTTGGTTCAGGGTAGAGGAAAGTAGAAAACAAAGCTTCAAAATTCATTTTGTACTTTTTAACTACAAAATAAGAAAAAGGAGGAAGGGACATCTGTAATACTTTCAACAATAAAGATACATTTAAAACAAAAACAAAACAAGAAGCCAGAAAATAATGGAACCATGCTTTTAAAATATATGAAGAAAAATATATCTAACTTACAAACCCCAGACTATTAGTAGTTCCAGACAAAATAAAAGCTGTATAGTGAATGAAAAATAGTCAAAGTTTACTATCTACACTAATAAAAGAGAAATATGCAAATTAACTGTACCTCTGCAATGCCCACCAGCCAATCAAGAGTGAGTATGCAAATTAACCCAACAAATATGGTGGGTTAATTTGCATATACAGGCTCAGAGTGAAGATTGAAGACTGAAGACTGAAGACTGAAGACTGAAGACTGAAGAGGCTTGGCTTCTCCGTTGCAGCCGGAGCAAAGGCCTGGGTCCTGGGAGCCGGAGGAAAACCGGTGCCAGCAGCCAGAGGAAGGAAGGCCTATTGCATGAATCTTCATGCAACGGGCCTCTAGTATAATCATAATTATCTAAACACTGATCTAAACTAAATATAATTATATTGGGAATTGAGAGACTTTGGATATATATATATTTGTGCTAGAAAGAGTACCAAATCTTCAACCTCCAAACAGGCAAATCAATAGATGTGCCTAAAACTAAAAATTCATGATGTAGCAGTATGTAAATTTAGAGATATTGAGATATACATCAAAGAATCAATGAAAGTATTTGAAAGTGCTTTCTTAATGGGAAGGAAAAATGGAGTGAGGGAAGAAGAATAGGAACTGTTATTTGGCTTAACAAGCCTTTTATAATTAATTGACTTATAATTGGTACATGTGTAACTTTGATAAAAATTTTTGATAATAAATGAATCTAATGAAAAAAATAAACTGATGATCAAAATATAACCAGGGTCATGGATACATGGTACAGACTTGAAAGATGTCAGAGGGGAGGTGAGGGGAGGGGGTGGACAGGATGAAAGAAGGTGGAGAGAATGGCCAAAGAACATATATGCATAACCTGTAGCCACAGACAACAATGTAGTTAGGGACAGAGGGAGGGGAGGGCAGGGTCTCAGTGGAGGAGGGAAAAGGGGTGGGGGCAAATGGGAGACATCTGTAATAATGTCAAAATTTTTAAAATGAAAATAATTAATAATCATTTTTTTGGCGGTCATGGTTCAAGATTCAATCAATACTAGAGTTTTCAAAATTAAGTACTTGGTTCCAGCTTAAAGTTTATGTTTTGGTGAGAGATTCTGACTCATAGACTTAATTTGAAAGAACTCTGTAGAAAGGGTCTTCTCTTTCATAGAATCTATTTTGGCTCAGAGAATGCTTAAATTAATTTTTATTATATATGAACAAAATGGAATTGTTTGAGGAAGTATTTTCTTAGATAAAGAGTGCTTCTGAATCAGACTTTAATTTGAATATCTGTTCTGCCACTGAATGCTATATATATATATATATATATATATATAAATATATATATATATATATATACACATATAGCATAGTGGTTAGAAAATCATATACTTTACAAAGGTTCCCCCTGATATTTCTAGTACCTACCTGGTACCATACATAGTTATTACAATATTATTGAGTTATTCACCTTTTGGGGGCATCAGTTTTCTCAGATATCAAGTGGACATAGTAAGAGAATTTATGTCACTATTATGCAGTGGATCAATAGTTCTCTCTTCCAGACCCCTGATCCCAATGCCAGAGGTATCTAGAACTCTCAGAGAGAAAGACTGATGAAGGGGCAACAAAGAATAACAGTGGAGCCCATTTTGAGTTGGAATGTAACTTTAACCCTAAAGAGACCTGGGATGTAGTATTCTCAAAAGGATAAGAAGCTTCTTGAATAGATAAGAATATAGCTGTTGAGAATAAAGGCACACAGTTCCAACAGTAAGCCTATAGCCCTTTAAGATTACATAGGGTCCAATCAGTGGCAGAGCTATCCAGATCCCAACTGTCTCCAAATTGAGTGAATATAATCTTCCTTTTGGTTTACATCTAATTAGTTTTCCTGTCTCTTCTCTATGCCTTTATCCCAATATGCTTTTGTCATGAGATCCAATTCCTAATTTTCTTGCCATGCTCACCTTATTCTGACTCCTCTTTAATCACCTGCCCTGCAGATATCTCATAACCTGCTTTTGTGATGTTATCTTTTCCAAAACATGCCCTTCATTCCTAGTCTTAATTCTCTACCAACCTAACACATACACAAAAGGGTGAGCAGATACTTAAATTAAACAATGCCATATTTGTTTTACTTTGTTTTTTACATTTTTGAAAATCCTAGAGATTCAAAGTGACTCCTGAGAGCCAGGATGAGGAGTGGCAGGCAGGATTGAAGTCTAGTTCATAGAGCTCTGGGCCTCCTTTTCTTTCAACCAGATCAGCTTCACTTTTATTACACTGTAAATATATAGTATCATATATATATATATATATATATATATATATATATATATGCAAAAATAAGTTACCAGCCATCATTAGCTAAAAGAAAAATCATAAGTAATAATACAAAATAATAAGACAAATAATAAAATAAATAATACAATAATAAATAATAATAGAAGAATAACGTTTTTCATTTGCTTATAACTGAAAACCTACTTTGACCAACCCCTGCATGTATAATATATATGACTTTTGGGCAAGACTAAGAGAGAAAGGTTCTTCTTCCAAAATTTTAATTAAATTTAAAAAGCAACTGAATTGATATATGTGAAAAATATATTACTTGGATTTAAATTCCAGCTTTTTCACTTACTGGCTGTGATTGTTTGACTATGGGCAAGTCACTTAGCCCTCTCTGAGCCTCGGTTTCACCAACTGCAATATATAATATATTATGCAAAAGCAAAATCCAAAGATTAGGAAATATGATTTTTGCATTGTCTCTGAACTCAGTTGGTTGTAACCTTCAGCAAACATTCTGTCCTCTGTCCATGCTAATTCAGGGTCAGCAGTTTACAAGGTTCTCTATACTATGGAAACCAATGCACCATTCTGTGACCTTGGGTGGTTGGGTATGACCCAAAGGAATCTTTGTCTGGGTCAATCTTGAATAGTTATTTAATGGGAAAGTGTCCCCCCTTTTTTACTTTAGGGCATGACTCACAAACACCTGGCATCCAGGCCTCTATGATTCCTCTGCTAATATTGCTTAATTCCTGACAACTCATTGTGACTCTGACACAAAAGAGGCATATTGTCCCAGATGTCATCAATTTAGCATGTTTCAGTTGCCCATTCTGATCACAGAGCCACTCCAGAGCCTTAATTCTTAACTGTTGAAAATTAATCTGACACTTTGTGAGACAAATGAACCCTGAATAACTTAAAGGACATTTTCTCAAAGCATCCAACGGAGTTGAAGGCTCCTGATTTTTCTCTTTTATAACCTAAGCTAAACAAACTAAATGACCAATGTTGATGCTTTTATTCCTCTAAAAACAGTGGTTCAGTGTACATGCCAGATTATCAGAATGTATTTGATTATCAAAGTTAAAAATCCATTTGGACGAGTTTGTATCTTTGGATCTGCCTCCAGCTGGATTCCTGACACTGAAGAATGCATATTGGTTCAGTTTCTCCTAAACTGTTTCAAATGTGTTGTAGTTAAAAAGAATGAGGGACAACCACAAGAACCAGACTAAATGAATGCCAAGGATAACCAAATAGTTATAGTAACATATGCCTGGTTTTTAGTATTAATAATATTCCCAATAATAGTTGTCTTACTAGATTTCTCATGCAACTCTAACTTATGAACCATAATAAACATTGTTCAGACATATTTTCAAATGGATCCTTCTTAGATATGGTTCATCCCTCAGAAGATCCAGAAAAAAATGTTGCTCTCTGAGAGTGAGTTTTATTTTGTATATGTAGGAGTATTTGTCTATTTTTAACCCAGCATCCTACCACATAAGAAAAACCTGTTGAAAATGGACATTCAAGAGCCAAGGGAAAATTGGAAGAGGTTGAAGGAAAAAAACACACCTAAATAACAATGACATATCATACAGGTTTTTAATAGTGTTGGTTGCCATGACCCAGTCCTGGATCCTCTTCTTCTTATACTATATACCCCTTACTAGTTTATCTCATACTCAGCCAGTCTCATGGCTTTTTTAAGAATAAGACAAAGTTTATTTAGAAAGTTACAGAAGTAGTAGAAGTGAGTCAGCTGGGCTATGTAGGCTCAGGAAACAAGTTACAGAAGCACCTTGGAGCTTAGGAGAGAGAAAGTCAAAGGTAACTTGCCTAGTGGGGGAGAAGAGGGGAAAGGGAAAGGCACAGGTATGCTCATGAAAGGGAGGATGTGCCCAGTCTCAAGGCTTTAAATACTATTTCTATATGTATGACTCTCAAATTCCTATCCCCAACTTGATCTGACTTCCAGACTACACTGTGCAGCTTCCTACTGGACATTCCAGATTGGATGTCTCCAAATCATCTCCAAATCAACACATCTAAAACTGAACTCATTGTCTTCTCCCATCCCTGCTCCTACTTATTAAGTATCAAACACAATTCTAGGTATGAGAGATATAACAGTGAACAGGTTTCTGACTTCTGAAGTTTACATTTTCTTGGTAGGGAGTAACAATGAAAAACAATATATATATAATTGTTTTCATATAGAAAATATATATTAAGTATATTGAAGCAAAGTAAAATGGCCTAATGAGATAGAGAGAGTTGAGGAAGATACTGCATTTGATAGGGTGATCAAGGGAGGTTTCTCTGAGAAGACAATGATTAAGGAAAACCTAAACAACAAGAAGGAATAAACAATTCAAATATCTGGGAGAATATTTCATAGTGGAAGCAGCAAGTGTAAATGCCCTGAGGTGGGGATATGATTGGTGTGTTTGAGAAAATGCATGGTGTCTGGAGAGTAGTAAGTGAGAAGAAAAGTTTTAGAAAATGAGGTCAGTGAGGTAGCCAGGAGCCAGATGATATATGGGTTTGTAGGCCACGATAAGGAGAATTTGAGTTTTGTTCCAAGTGTTGTGAAAAGTCATTGTAGGGCTTTTTGGAGAGAAGTGGCATAATGTTAATTAGGTTTTCAAAGGATTGCTGGCTGCTGTGATGGGAAGAGACTGCAGGGGGCTAGAGCAGAAGCAGAGAGACCAGTTAGAATGCTATTGCAAAAGTCCAAGGGATATTTGGTGGTGGCTTGGACAAGAATGATAGCAGTGGATATAATTAGAAGGGATTAGATGCCGTATGTATTTTTTAGGTTGAGCCAATGGATTTGCCTATCTAAAGGAATGGCAGCATCTATCCAGAGTCATTCATGTATAGTAGGATCAGTTAGACCACAGAATATTTCTCACAGAAACTAATTGAAGAAATAGCATCTAAAATGAAATATTATTGCATGAAATGACATTGTCTGATTCCTCCCTCAATCTAAATTATGTTAACCTTGTTTCATGCTTTCACAGTTCATTGTTTTCCTTTGTGGCACTTATCACAAGTTGTGGACACATAGTTATTCATTGATTATTTATCACACTAGGCTGGAAGCTTAAGAAATTCAGGGGCTAAGTCTTACTTATCTTTGTATCTATAGTGCCTAGCACAGTACCTGACTCATAGAATGTACTTGATGTTTGATGAATGAAAATGAGTGAGTGAATATAAATATTCACTAATGAGATAGAGTTTCTGATAATATTCTAAAGAGATGTAGAGCACTGGGAAAGAATGGGTTTAGGCATAAGAAAAAAATGTCTTGACCAAAATGTTCTTAAACTCTGGAATAAGTCTAAGAGTAATAGCATCTCATTTATTATATTCAGTAGACAAGAGAATTCCAGTTACAGAATATATAACAGGTTTGTTCCCACGTGGACTACATGCTCTCTAAATTCCCTTCTAGAATTGCAAGATTCTGAGAAGTATAATTGACTAACCACTAATCCAAGGAGCATTGTTGATTTGACAAAAATGTATTTAATATCTATTCTGTTATAGGCACTGGGCTAGGCATTGTGCAGTCATCAACACCTCACATTCCATACTCTCAAAGGGCCTGCATATTAGTAGGGACATTCATTTTACACATATGTATGGCATTAGTGGACATGATTTCTTGCTTTCAAGTCTAGACCCCAAGTATGACATCTTAAGGATTAACAACAAATGGCACATGTAGTTGTCAAGGTTCTCTGAGAAACAGATAACAAGATGGGATGTAATATCCAATAATTTTATTAGGGGAAACACCAGTGAGAAAATATGGAGGAGGCCAGTAAAGGCAAGGAGAGCTACATTTTAAGTCTGACGCTGAGTAAAGGAGAAAGGAAAGGAAGTCCAGTGAAGTGCCCTGTATTTCTGAGCAGTCTAAAGAAGGTTTATAGCGGCCTTGGGGAATCAGCTATTAGAGAATTCCTATATCTCCCACCTATGGGCTTACCTTAATTTCTCTCTTGTACTTAGTCTCACTAGTCAGTAGGGAGTGTGACTTGGAAGCAAATGTTGTGATGAAATTTAGAGTGGAGCATTTAGGACAGTTATTCTCATTGTAGTTTGGTGTGTGTGTAATACTCATTCCCATGGCTGCCACAGCCCATTATGGAGTTATAATGACTTATGCAGATCATAAATACCTACTTAGAGGATGTACAGTGGATAGTTTCTCAGGGAGAACATTAGAAGTCCACTTCTATAGAAAACAACCAAAAGAAATAATTCAACAAAAAGAATTGATTACCAGGTTGCTATAGAGAGAAACATTCAATCTCAGCTCTCCTGGTTTATGTGTTCACCATATCTATGCAGATATATGTATATAATTTCAATGTACTGGTGTTTGTTATTATTAACACTTGATAAAGGAGGTGTTCCCTACTTTGGTGAGGGTACTATCTTAGCCATGACTGTTTTGTAGTGTTGTTTCCCCTCAAGTATGCTCATATTCAGTCTTCCAAACCCCATTAGTCAATTAGACAGCTATTAGTAAATCATTAGCAGCATCTGAAAAAGAGATGGGGTACTGCTTTCTTTATTCTTTTCCTTTTACTCTGCATCAATCAGGGCAGATTATGCTGCAGTAATAAATAACCTGAAAAATTACAGTGGCTTGAATTGGCAGAAGTTCATTTCATACGACTTATGGATTGGCTGGGGCCCTTCCTTGTGCCATTCTCATTCTATGGCAGGGGCTAATGGAATAGCCACAATCTGGAGCATTGGTGCTCATTGCTGTGGAGGGAAAATAGCAGTAGCAAAGCATACAGTAAGTCTTAAAGCTCCTGCCCAAAAGTGACACATGTCCCATTTCACTGACCAAAACAAGTCAAATTCCCAAGTCATGGCTCAAGGGAGTAGGAGATATCTTTCAATGGGGAGGTGATCCTCAGGTTAGTGACCAATGATAGAGTGTGCTGTTCTAGTCTGGACAGTTTGTATCCTTGGTACCTAGACAGGTACTGGGCACATAGTTGGTGTTCAATAAATATTTGTGGAATGAATGAATGGAATTGAAACCAGAATTTGCAAGACCCTTAAAGTCCCTAGCATCTCCTCATTTCATCTCCTAGAATAGGGATTACCCAGTCTGAAAAGTATGAACAGGTATAAGAAATTTATAGGCTGGATTGGTGAGTTTGGCAATAAAAGAAGTGATGCCCCTGGGCTTGAAGGATTATAGTTTTTAGCCTTAACTCAAAAGAGTGCCTTCCAGGCCAATGAATGTTTATTAAAAGCTAACTTCATGGCAAATAAAAACTGAGGATTACAATAGAGAGAGAAGAGGATCTAAAAGCAGTAGAAGACAGAGATTCTGCTCTTGGAAATTTATAGCCCTATGGGAAGACAAGGCATATACAATAAAAGACAATTTGAATAAACTCTGTATAATGGAAAGAACATTCATTGACTTGGAGCCAGATCAATCTGAGTTTGAAGACGATCTAAAACTTTGCTTTGTATAACTTTGGAAATGTACTTTAACCTTTCTGAATTTTATTGTGCTCATCTTTGAAATGGGGTAATAGCAGAGCTTATGTCACAGGATTGTTGTGCATATTAAATGGGATAATGAATGTTATAAGCCCAGCATATAGTGAGCAGACTATAAATAATAGCTAATATTTACTGAACACTTACTTTGTGATTGTATAATTCTAAGTGCTGTATGTGTGTGAGTACTTTCCATGTTCATTCTGAGGAGCTTTATATACAAACTAGAGGCCCAGTGCATGAAATTCATGCACAGGTTGAGGGGGGTGTCCCTCAGCCCAGCCTGCACCTCTCGCAATCTGGGACCGCTGTATCCTAGCTACTCACCTGCCTGCCTTCCTGATCACCCTTAACCACTCTCCTGCTTGCCAGATCACCCCTAACCACTCGCCTGCCTGCTTGATTGCCCCTAACCACTCTGCTTGCCTGTCTGATCAGCCTGAACTGCTCGCCTGCCTGCCTGATCGCCCTGAACCACCTCTGCCTTGGCCCCCACCTGCCACAGCAGCCGCCTCTGCCTCAACCCTGCTGCTGCGCTTTTTCCAGAAGGTCATCCAGAAGGACGTCTGGAAGGTTGTTCAGCTGTCTGATATAATTAGCATATTATGTTTTGATTATTATAGATACATATATATTTCTTTAATCTTTACCACAATCCTTTCAGATAGGTGAGATAGGTATTATTATATTCCCCATTTTACAACCGAGAAAGCTGAAGCACAGGGAAATTGTGTAGCTTACCCAAGGTGCATAGCCAGTAAATGGGAACTGACTTTTAAACTCAAGTAGCCTAATTCTAGCAGCTGTACACATTACATTTTTTCTTTATAATTTTTATTATAATTGATGTACAATATTATATTAGTTTCAGGTATATAATTCAGTGATTAGACATTTATATAACTTACGAAGTGATTACCCCAATAAATATAGTACCCATCTGACAGTATACATGGTTATTACATTATTATTGGCTATATTCCCTATGCTGAACTTTACATCCTCCTGACTATTCCATAAGTGCCAATCTGTATTTAAGCCCTTCACCTTTCTTACCCATTCCCCAATCTCCTTCCCATCTGGCAACCATCAAAATGTTTTCTGTATCTATGAGTCTGTTTCTGTTCTTCTTGTTCATTTATTTTGTTTTTTAGATTCTACACTTAAGTGAAATCATATGCCATTTATATTTCTCTGTCTGACTTATTTCACTCAGCAAAATACTCTCTAGGTCCATCCATGTTGTTACAGATGGCAAGATTTCATTCTTGTTTATGGCTGAGTAGTCATGCACCACTTTATCCATTCATCTATTGATGAATACTTAGGTTGCTTCCTCAGCTTGGCTATTGTAAATAATGCTGCCTTGAACATATGGATGATATATATGAATTTATTGCCATTTTATTATTCATATATTTGATCTTTTAGTTTTCTTGTTCTTCTTCTTAAAGAAGACCCTTTATTATTTCTTATAATACTGGTTTGGCAGTGATGAACTCCTTTAGCTTTTTCTTGTCTAGGAAGGTCTTTATCTATCCTTTAATTTTAATGATAGCTTTGCTGAGTAGAATAATCTTGGGTGTGGGTCCTTGCTTTTCATCCCTTTGAATATTTCATGCCAATTTGTTATGGCCTACAAAGTTTCTGTTGAGAAATTAGCTGACAATTTTATGGTTGCTCCCTTGTAGGTAGCTGACTTCTTTTCTCTTGCTGCTTTTAAGATTCTTTCTTTGTCTTTAACCTTTGGCATTTCAATTATGATGTGTCTTGGTGTGGACCTCTTTGGGTTCATCACCAGGTTAGGGAAATTTTCAGTCATTATTTTTTCAAATATGTTTTCAATTCCTTGTTCTCCCTTTTCTGCTTCTGACAACCCCAAGATTGGAATATTAGTACACTTAAAGTTGTACCAGAGGCTTCTTAAACTATCCTGACTTTTTTTGGACTCTTTTTTTTTTCTTTTTGATATTCTGATTGGGTGTTTTCTGCTTCCTTATCTTTCAAGTTGCTGGTTTGATCCTCTGTTCATGTACTGTACTGTTGATTTTCTATAATGTATCCTTCATTTCTGACTCATTCTTTTTTATGTTCTCAAGCTCCATTTTTATGTTTCCCATCTCACTGTTGAAGTTCTAAATGAGATCACTGAGCATTCTTATAATCACTGTTTTGAGTTCTACTTCTGGTAGATTGCTTATCTCCATATTGTTGAGTTCTTTTCCTGAAGTTTTGTTCTGTTCTTTCATTTGGGACATGGTTTTTTGTCTTCTGACTTTGGCTGCCTCCCTGTGCTTGTTTCTATGTATTGCATACAGCTACTACATCTTCAGGTCTTGGTAGAGTGGCCTTAGGTAGTAAGTGTCCAGTACGGCCCATTGGTGCAGCCTCCCTGGTCACCCAAACTGGTGCTTCAAGTGCACTCCCTGTGTGAACTGTGTGCACCCTCCTGTTGTAGTTTAGCCTTGATTACTCTCAATAGAAAGGACTTTCCCCCAGGCTAATTGACTGTGAGGAGTGGCAGTGACCACAGCAGAAGACCTGCTGTGCAGGGCCTGACCCCACAGAGCAGGACTCATTTCAACTGGGCTCTGGTGCCTACTGAGTCTGCCCCTTGAGTGTGTTGATAATGGAGGTGGTTGGGTGGTGCTTTGGCAGCCATCACCAGGTTAGGGAACAAAATAACCTTGGATATTTTTGCATTTTCTGTATTCTCCATGCTGAATAAACTTGGATACCTGGTCAGTTACCATTTGGGTGGTTGGGCGGTGCAGTCAGAAGCTGTTCTGGGGCCTTCAGGGATGTGCAGGCCAAGGTAAGCTACTGCCCATGCCCTGCTTATGGCCACCAGCATGAACTACAAAGCAATATGCAGATGGATGTTACTTGTGCTGTGTTTGGAGGTGCCCAGGAGAGGCCAAGCTATAAACCAAGGACAGCTGCAGCTAGTTCTGGGCCTGAGGCTACTTAGCAAGGGGTATGGGGCACACTGCAGCCAGATACTGTTTATTTGAGAGATTTTATGAAAGTCTGCAGCCTGCATCAAGACAGGATGTTTGTATGGGAAAGTCACTGGAAACAGTTTGAGAGGGTCCAAAAGCTGGGCAAGGTATGGTCTCAGGGAATCACCAGGGCAAGGCAAACAGTGTTAAATATGATACCCCTCTTCTGGCTTTGTATGGTGGTGGGGCTCAGCAAGGGAACAATGGCTTCTGCCAGTACTTATGTCTGATAGAAATCTGCCCTCCCATCCCTCATCCTGAAGCCTGGTTATTTAGTTACTCCCTATGGGAACCCTAATCAGAGTATGCCAAATGTTCAAGGCCAGTTTATCATACACAGATGCAAAAACAAGGATGCAGCAATCTTACTGTATGCACTGTACAGGCATACCTTTCTATAACCCAAATATTGATATCACTATTTGGCAAGAAGCCTCTTTTGTCTGAGCTTGTATAAAGATGTGTTATTGACCAGCTGATGCATGGTATGGCTCCTGTGTTTGCTACTGTATTAGCAAGGGCTGCTTTGTGAGGCTACTTTGAAGAACTACTTTGTCTGATGGTTTCTTGTCAGCAATGGCTACTTGGTCTATAATAAAGACTCTTCTATATGACTACAACTTCTCATATCTTCTACATGTAATAGCATCCTAGGCCCCATGCTCCCAATACTCCCCATACATCCCTGGTGCCTTTCCAGCTCTTGCCTCAGCACTGGAGCTCAGAGGGAGTGAGTCCCAAGTATGTCCATGGGTGGGCCCTTTAAGAGGAGCACCTGGGACTCCAGAAGACCTCCACCTCACTCAGCCACAATTCCCTCTAGTCTTCACAGCCATAAGTTTTGGGGACTTCTCTTCCCAGCACTGGAACTCTGGGCTTGGGGACCTGGTGTGGGACTGGGCACCTTTGCTCTTCAAGAGAAACCTCTGCATCTGAGATATTTCTACTGATTTTTAAATGCCACATGTGGGTGTGGACCAGCCTATTCAAGTGTCTCTAACCTTCCTACCAGTCTTAATGTGGTTTCTTATTTATATTCTTACTAGAGGCCCAGTGCATGAAATTCTTGTATGGGGGGGGGGGTTGTCCCTAAGCCCAGCCTGCACCCTCTCCAATCTGGGACCCCTGGAGGGATGTCTGACTGCCCGGTGGGATCAGGCCTAAACAGGAAATCGGACATCCCTCTCACAAACCAGGACTGCTGGCTCCCAACCACTCGCCTGCCTGCCTGCCTGATTGCCCCTAACCGCTTCTGCCTGCCAGCCTAATCACCCTTAACCACTCCCCTGCCAGCCTGATTAACACCTAACTGCTCCCCTGCCGGCCTGATTGCCCCTAACTTCCCTCCCCTGATGGCCTGGTCACCCCTAACTGCCCTCCCCTGCCAGCCTGGTCACCCCTAACTGCCCTCCCCTGCTGGCCTGGTCGCCCCTAACTGTCCTCCCCTGAAGGCCTGGTTGCCCCCAACTGTCCTCCCCTACAGGCCTGGGTCTCCCCCAACTGTCCTCCCCTGCAGGCTTGGTCACCCCCAACTGACCTCCTCTGCCAGCCTGGTCACCCCTAACTGCCCTCCCCTGCAGGCTTGATTGCCCCCAACTGCCCTTCCTTGCAGGCCTGGTCCTTCCCAACTGCCCTTCCCTGCTGGCCTGATTGCCCACAACTGCCCACCCCTGCCGACCATCTTGTGGTGACCATCTTGTGTCCACATGGGGGCAGCCATCTTTGACTACATGGGGCAGCCATCTTGTGTGTTGGAGTGATGGTCAATTTGCATATTACTTCTTTATTAGATAGGATAGAACTTTTATTAAGCTAGATTTCAGGTAATTCTGAGTGATGGTTGTTCTGTAACTTAGTTGTAATTTTGATGTGGTTATGGGAGGTCCTGAGTACTCTGTTTACCTATGCCACTATCTTGACTGGAAGCCTAGCAGCTACTCTTAGTCAAAAATGCTGTGCTGTAGGTAAGCATGGAACATGCAAACAACATTAAGTAGTCAAGACTGTACATACCATTAAGTGTATGCAGAGAGCAGTAAACTATGCAGCTAGAAGTAGTTCAAGGTAATATTGTGGAGTTTTGGAATTAGACAAACTTTGGTTATTGAAGGTATTGGCTTGCACTATAATAGAGACTAAAATAGTGGTTATTATTAACTGTAATGAGTAATTAGTGAACAATGAGAGTATTTATGAACAAGTGCTATATATCTTGGTAGAGATGAGAAAGTTTGTAGGTCTTCAATGAAGGAAGATTTACAGGTTGAAATAATGAGGGAAGGCTTTATAAAAGAGGTAGAATCTGAAAATTTAGATTTTTCAGATAGAAAACAAACAAGGGAATTGAATGTGGAGAAATGATGTCAGACAATGACAGTCCTGAATGAAGAGAAAAGCTGATACACACACACACACACACACACACACACACACACACACACACACACAGGATGGTAGCATTAATACCTTTCATGAGTATCCCACTTTCTTATTTGTTCAGTTCAGAATTGTGCAGTAGAAAGACAGAGACTGTGGACTTAGTTTACATTCATACACTACTGCTGTAACATACTAGCTGAATAAACTTGGATACATTGCTGACTTAATTTGATTGTCAATTATCAATTTTTATGCTTATAATGTGAGTATAAGAGCACAATATTTATCACAGAGTTGTTATTTTAGTAACTAATTTAGACAGCAGCTATGAAAATAGTGAAAGAGCTCCCCAAATTTTACTTTTCTTTCCTACATTTTATTGGATCCTCCTGTGAAGTAGACAATGCAAGTTTCATTATTGAACTTCTTTTTTTCAGAGAAATCAACTGAGATTTAGAGAAACCAAAGTTGAGGGAAATCAAGTGTTTTGTTCCCAAACTACATGGCCCTTAATTGGTATAAGGTCATTCTGACTTCCAGTCTTAAATACATTCTTTTGTCATATTTCTAGTAAAAAAAAAAAAAAAAAAAAGCTAGGTGACAGCACAAATTTCATGGAAATAGGACCCATGACATAAGGAAGAGGGAAGTAGAAAGTAGAACCAACTCTGACTTTGTCTTTGTGTGGGCAAAGCGATTGGAAAAGGGTTCTAAGTAGCCCAGAGGCAGCATGAGGGTCCTGTTGGTGGGATAGGTACCCAAATAGGTAGCAGGATGCAGAAAATGTGGACTGCACTACAAACCAAAAATTTCTTCCTCTCAGTTTGACCAGGTCCAGTTTGACCAACATGAAAGTTGGTCCTGTCTCATAATATACATTTTGCAAAGAGGATTTGATCCAAATTTATGCATATAGATATGTGTATATGTGCACATGGGTGTGCGAAAATACATGCCTCTATGCACCAACACACATACACACACATAATGGTGGGATGGTGGAGATGAAAGGGAAAGATTAATGTTTGGAATTGTTTTTAACAGAAACATTGGCATCTAAAAATGGGGTACATAGAAGAATATGAAACATCACAATGCAAAAGCTAGGATGAACCTCATTTGCCCTTACATACTTGACCTAATTAGACACCCTCTAGTCCCTCCAACCATCTCACCCTCTCATTCTCTCTCTGGAAGCTGAATTTCCTCCTCCCACTACTTCTATACTCACCAGTTGCAGCAAGGTGATTTCTGGAGAATTGAATTCATTAGAATTTTTATGGATAATTATAGTTGCAATATGCTTGGAGTCATTTTATTAAAGCAGTTCTGAGGTAATTAATCTTGTCAATAACCTCTGGATTGAATGTGCATTTTCTGTATTCTCCATGCTTTTTGCTTCTTCTTCAAGTCTCTGAAAATATCCAAATGTGTTTTTCACTTATGTTCTCACCCACCTCCAGAGCTCACAGCCAGACGAGCCCAGGCCAGACTTATTTTCTTGGCCAAGGAAGGAGATAAAAACCAGAAAATATTTAGTTGGCCTTTGTTTTTTTTCCTGTTCTTTGCTACATAAGAATAAAGAATCTATAGATTGCTTTGGGTAGTATGGACATTTTAATGATGTTGATTCTACCAATCCATGAACATGGTATCTTCTTCCATCTGTTTACGTCTTCCTCTATCTCTTTTTTTCAGTGTCCTGTAGTTTTCCGTGTATAGGTCTTTTACCTCCTTAGTTAAGTTTATTCCTAGGAATCTTAATTTTTTTGGTGCGATGGTAAATGGAATTGCCTTTTTAGTCTCTCTGTCTGTAAGTTCACTATTGGTGTATAGAAAGGCCATAGATTTCTTGATGTTAATTTTGTATCCTGCTACATTGCCAAATCCATTTATTAATTCTATTAGTTTTCTGATGGAGTCTTTCGGATTTTTTATGTACAATATCATGTCGTCTGCAAATAAAGACAGCTTTACTTCTTCTTTTCCAATTTGGATGCCTTTTATTTCTTCTTCTTGTCTAATTGCAATGGCTAATACTTTCAGTACTATGTCAAACAGGAGTGGTGAGAGTGGGCATCCCTGTCTTGTTCCTGTTCTTAGGGGAAATGTTTTTAGTTTTTGTCCATTGAGTATGATGTTTGCTGTGGGTTTATCATATATAGCTTTTATTGTGTTGAGGTATGAGCCTTCTATTTCCACCTTGTTGAGAGTTTTTATCAAGAAAGAGTGTTGGATTTTGTCAAATGCTTTTTCTGCATCAATTGATATGACTATGTGATTTTTATCTCACAATTTGTTTATGTGATGTATCACGTTTATTGATTTGCGGATATTGTACCATCCTTGCATTCCTGGGATAAATCCTACTTGGTCATGGTGTATGATCTTTCTGATGTACTGCTGGAGCCGATTTGCTAGAATTTTGTTGAGGATTTTGGCATCTATGTTCATGAGGGATATTGGTCGGTAATTCTCTTTCATTGTGTTGTCTTTATCTGGTTTTGGTATTAGGGTGATGCTGGCTTCATAGAAGGAGCTTGGAAGTGTTCCTTCTTCTTGAATTTTTTGGAAGAGTCTGACAAGGATAGGTTTTAGTTCTTCCTTGAATGTTTGGTAAAACTCTCCTGTGAAGCCATCAGGCCCCAGGCTTTTGTTTGCCGGAAGCTTTTTGATGACTGCTTCAATTTCGTCCATAGTTATTGGCCTATTGAGCTCTTTAGATTCTTCTTGATTGATTTTTGGAAGGTTATATTTTTCTAGGAATATGTCCATTTCCTCCAGGTTGTCCAGTTTGTTGGAATAGAGTTGTTCATAGTATTTTGTAACAATCCTTTGTATCTCTGCGGGGTCTGTTGTTATTTCACCTCTTTCATTTCTCATTTTGTTTATTTGGGTCCTCTCTCTTTGCTTCTTGGTGAGCCTGGCTAGAGGTCCATCAATCTTGTTTATCCTTTCAAAGAACCAGCTCTTGGTTTTGTTGATCTTTTGTATTGTTTCTTTGGTCTCTATGTCATTTATCTCCGCTCTGATCTTTGTTATTTCCTTCCTTCTGGTTACACTGGGCTTCCCCATTAAAATACCAATGGCATATTTCACAGACCTTGAAAGAACTCTCCAAAAATTTATCTGGAATAAAAAAATACCCCGAATAGCCACAGCAATCCTGAGAAAGAAGAATAAAGTAGGAGGGATCTCAATACCAGATTTCAAGCTGTATTACAAAGCCACTGTTCTCAAAACAGCCTGGTACTGGCACAAGAACAGACATATAGATCAATGGAACAGAATAGAGAATCCAGATATTGACCCAAACCACTATGCTCAATTAATATTTGACAAAGGAGGCATGAACATACAATGGAGTCAAGACAGTCTCTTCAATAAATGGTGCTGGGAAAATTGGACAGATACATGCAAAAAAAATGAAGCTTGATCACCAACTTACGCCATACACAAAAATAAACTCAAAATGGATACAGTACTTAAACATAAGACGGGAAACCATAAAAATACTAGAGCAATCCACAGGCAGCAAAATCTCAGACATATGCCAAAAGAAATTCTTCACTGACACTGCCCCTAGGGCTATGGAAGCTAAAGAGAAAATTAACAAATGGGACTACATCAAAATAAAAAGCTTTTTTACAGCAAAAGAAACCATCAACAAAACAACAAGAAGGCCTACTGCATGGGAGAACATATTTGCAAATGGCATCACTGATAAAGGTTTAATCTCCAACATCTACAGGCAGCTTATACAACTTAATAAAAGGAAGATAAATGATCCAATAAAAAAATGGGCAACAGACCTAAATAGAATCTTTTCAAAAGAAGACAGAAGGAAGGCCAAGAGACACATGAAAACATGCTCAACGTCACTAATTATCCGAGAGATGCAAATCAAAACAACAATGCGGTACCATCTCACACCTGTCAGAATGGCTATCATCAACAAATCAACAAAGGACAAGTGTTGGCAAGGATGCGGAGAAAAAGGAACCCTCGTGCACTGCTGGTGGGAATGCAGACTGGTGCAGCCACTGTGGAGAACAGTATGGAGTTTCCTCAAAAAACTGAAAATGGAACTCCCATTTGACCCAGTAATCCCACTCCTGGGAATATATCCGAAGAAACTAGAAACACCAATCAGAAAGGATATATGCACCCCTATGTTCATAGCAGCACAATTCACCATAGCTAAGATTTGGAAACAGCTTAGGTGCCCATCAGCAGATGACTGGATCAGAAAACTGTGGTACATCTACACAATGGAATACTATGCTGCCATAAAAAAGAAGGAAATCTCATCATTTGCAGCAACCTGGATGGAATTGAGAACATTATGTTAAGTGAAATAAGCCAGTCAATGAAAGAAAAATACCACATGATCTCACTCATTTATGGATAATAAAGAACATTATAAACTTGAACAAAAAGATAGATACAGAGACAGTAAAGCATCAAACAGACTGTCAAATTACAGGGGGAAAGTTAGGGAGAGGTGGGGGAGATAAGAGATCAATCAAAGGACGTGTATGCATGCATATAAGCATAACCAACGGATGCAAAACTCTGGGGGGTGAGGGCATATATGGGAGTGGGGTGGGGGGTGGCAATGGTAAGATATGTACACACATAATACCTTAATAAAAAAAATTGAAAAAAAAATGAATAAAGAACTACCTGTGGCCCAGTGTCTCTCTTTAGCCCCTTCTTCCCAAATTAGGAAAAATTATGGTGTTGCTGGATAATGATTAGCAATGCAAGGGCTTCTGAAGCCTGTTCCCCATTTCTAGGAAGAACTGAAAAGCAAAAATCTGAAGATATAGTAGTATGAAATATGGGTGCTTAGCATTACTATTTTCTTTAAATCGGCATTTAATATAGGATCCAGTTTTCAAAACCAATTAAATAAAAAACAATCTTTGAACTGAAAATTTTGGAAAATGCTAGTTTGCTGAACTCAGAACCTAACTACACCTCAGTATATATTTCAATTGGACTGTGAACGAACTTAAAGAATTTCCCCCTACATGTATGAATCAAAATAGCTCAATCATATATATATATATATATATATATATATATATATATATATATATGTGTATATATGTATATATATATTTTAAAATATATATTATAAATTTTAAACATTAGAACATTTAAATACTAGACAATCAAAACATTATATTAATGGAACCTACTGTCATTGATGCATAGTTATACTTAAATTCCCAAGAACATATCTTCCATGTAAAGAGGCCACCTTTTCTCTTTCTACTGTTTGTGAAAGTTTCTGTCTTAAGAATTGCTAATAGCAATGCAGGCAGCCTGTGAGAATCAAAAGACAAGCCAATCTTTGATCTTCTTCTTATGACTCATGTTCTCTGTAACTCAAAGGTAATGCCAGTGATGGTCATTATTCTTCCTGTTGTCAAGATGGCTCAAGAGATATGTGACAAGCTGTCCCCTCTGTTAGAATTACTTTCATTTCCCTTCTGTGGCTGCTGAGCCAGAGAAAGCCTCCATTAGGGGCCTGCATTTATAGACACATGATCAATTCTGAACGCATGCATTCCACTATTGGACTTACATTCACCATATTCTTCAATTTTCATTTTGCACTATTCTTGCCCTTTATCTGCCAAGTTTATAGACATGGTATTCATTATCTATTCAGCTTTTTAAATGAAATATGAACTTCTAGTGAGATTTTTGGAATGATATAATTATCTGCCAACATTACCTCAATATTATCTGTTAATAATTTTGATAATCAATAAGAATGGGGTAATAGTCTCTATTCAAGCACCTGATAATCAGGATGTCTAGTGTAATTATGTCTACCTTAGGACAGAACAAAGGGAGTTGAGATGGTTCTTAGTTAAAATTAATTTCCTTTCTGGCACTAAAAGGAATCTAATTAACAAAATACAATACCTTCTAATCTATAATATCTCTTGGTCACAAAACTGTTGCCAAAGTTACATTATTTACAAGACATCCTCCCCATTTTTAGGCATGGAAATAGTACCCACAATAAAGTTGAATTTTAGGCAACAAGCTAAACTGTGATTTGGTGCAACTCCCTAACTTTACCAGTTTTAGTAGTTTGGTGGGTTTCACACTCCAAAATCAGTTTCCATATGTGATGTCTGATTGGCCTGGGTCTAGAATTGATTAATAGGCATGAAATGGCAAGTATTAATACTTGGGAGACCTCATTGGGACTGAAATATGTCTGGAAGTGGTTCTTCATTTTGGGGGAGGGGAGACTTTGTCCACTTGGGGAATCACATAAAAGCTATTGATTTTCTCCAAAGAAATACTTAGATGCACACATTTTTGTAGATAATAATAGGAGGTACACTGATATTATAAACCATGGTCTAGATACATCTTATATTAATTGCTAAGTGCATAAGCTTAAGCAGCCCTTGGACCAACATTATATGCATAGCTTTGGGAAATGGGGGCAGTGGATCAAATGTTTTCATTATGTCCTAGGACCTAGGACAGTGGTCGGCAAACTCATTAGTCAACAGAGCCAAATATCAACAGTACAACGATTGAAATTTCTTTTGAGAGCCAAATTTTTTAAACTTAAACTTCTTCTAATGCCACTTCTTCAAAATAGACTTGCCCAGGCCATGGTATTTTGTGGAAGAGCCACACTCAAGGGGCCAAAGAGCCGCATGTGGCTCGCGAGCCGCAGTTTGCCGACCACGGTCCTAGGTATACTTGAAAATAAAACCATTTGTCCCTCAGAACTTATCTGTATGTGTTACATAGTTTGACATTTCATACTACTTTCAACCCCAATACTTTAACCCAGTCTTGGTCTTCTGGGAATATATAGAATGAACTTTGTAACTTTCCTGATGATTTTTGCATGGCTAACATCCTAGGAAATTCATTTCATTAGTAATTAGCAAGCTCAATATCTAGTCTGACTGCTGAATAATAGATGACATCTTTTAATGCTCTCATGTACATTCTAATAGACCCATCAGTGTACCAGCCAAAGACAGGAAGCACTAATCTTTGAGTAGACTCTTGTTTGTCTATTGTAAATATTATTGCTAAAATTACATTTTCTGATAATTCAACTTTACAGCACACTTTCTCTTTGTCACCAAGGTGTGCCCCCTAAACTAGAGGCATTTAAATTGTAGTATGTCCATGAGTTTCAGCATGTCTATATTTCACTATGGAAGGTTTTATGGTAGCAACATAAGAGGTACTTGCTCCTTTAACCCTTTGCACTCTCTTGCTTTTTCTCAATTTCTGCTACCGATGCTAACCATGTCGAGTCACACTCGACATCCGAGTGCAAAAGGTTAAAATGACTTTATTACATCTAAGTGCATCCAAAATGATTTTGGCCTCACAGAGACCTTGAATTAAACCTCTTTAGGCAAGAACTAGTGTATTCTTTCATCTCACTTCTCATAGTTTCCTGCCATTGAGACCTTCTGCTCTCCATTTTATATTGTTGCCTTCTCTATCATTCTATCACCCCCTTTTCTTCCTGGCATCCAGGACACTATGTTTTTTGGTACTTCACATGAGATTCCTTTCTTCATGCCCCATTGAAATGTAAAAACTTGCTTCTCTTCAATTATTGCCCTCAAGTGATTTCAATAAGCCCTTGTCCTCAAAGGGCCAAACCTAGCACATCCCTGGCCCTCACTGCAAGTGCCTGTCTACTAGTGAAAATCAAAGGCCACAGGGACCACCCACACACTAGATATTCCAGCGGCATACACCAGGTCTATTCCCCCCTTCTCCTCCTGCGCTTCTGCAACTTCAAACCTCAGAGCCAGATTCAGTACCTTGAGCTTCTGTAATGTGGTGGCCAATCATTTTTGTCTGTGACTGAAAAAGTGAGCTTAATGGGTCTATTTTCATTCCTGCCTTCATCATCTATAGTGCCAACTTCATCAAGCACTCTGAGTACAGCTCATTAAGTGTTCATTCTTTTTTTTTCCATTGGAATTACTGCAATTTTTTATTGAGTGCTTTTATATTTAAGTACATGAAAATTGTACCCAAATGTCCCAATTCCAAAATAAGGTAAGTGACAATAAGTTGTACTTTATATTGCTAAAATATATTACTGAAAAATATTACTAAAATGCATTTATTTTACTAGAATGAACTCTCTGGCCATTTCCTTGCATGTTCCCTACCACACTGTAGAGAGGAGGAAGGATGAAAACTGTTTTTCCTCCAAAGAAGCCAAAGTCCTGTGGGGGAAGCTGCAAAGGCCTGCCTTATGTTACATAAGAGCCTTTATCATTTACCACTGGGCTTCCTCTCTGTCCATTCTCACAACTGAGACCTGGCTGAGAACTGCTATATTACACTCAGGATTTATTGAGAAGTGAACCTGAGACTTGATCATTCCTGTATACTAGTATAAGGTATGGGAGAGTGAGGAGGTGTCTGGAAACACTGTTGTTCGGTTGGATGGTTAGCTGGTTGGATTAATGGAGTAACAGTGTAGTAGTTTAGAATCAGAGTGCCTGTATCCCAGCTTTGCCATTTATTTTTTATTTGATCTTAGGCAAGTTATCTCACCTCTCTAGCCCCCAACATTCAGCATAGATAATATTGTATCCACCTCAGAGTACGTTTTGTTTCTTTTAGTTCATATTTATTGTATCTATTATATACTATACACTGTCCTTACTACTTTACATGGATTAATTTCTTTAATTATCCCTGTGAGGAATAAGTGGAATAAAGCATGTAAACTGTCTAGCATCTAGTGTTAGTTATTATGAGAGAGACAGTCTGGGCATAGCTATGAAGTTCTGCTTCTAAAGCACAACCTGAAGAATCTTAGAGGTTTAGCCTCTCCAATGTTTCAAATTAGTCCTCCTCTCCTTGGGGTCTGTTATCATGGGGAAACTTTAAAAAAAACAACACCTCTTAGGTTTCTATTCTTGAGAGTTTTCTTTCTACAGGATGTCCCTATATTCCTTATTCCCCAGTAACTGGGACTAGTGTTTGGGAAGAAGGATATATTGCCTGGGTCTTAATAATTGCTCCTATGCTTAATGTTGGTTTAGTGATCCTGACCCCAAACCTTACCTGACTTGGATGAGCCCAGCTGTTGTAGCCCCAGTGGCTGAATGCAACCCTCCTTAAGGGGAAGTGTTGTTCTTTAGGGACCCTTTTCTGTGCTATATCGAAGGTGTGCATGGTACTAAGAGCAGGAGAAACTTTTTAACTGACTTTTACTTAAACTAATTTGCTGAATTAACTAACCCTCTGTAAAACATACTGACTGATGCCCATAGCACTCTGTTGTGATTGAGTCATGTAAGTGAGCTCAGTTGTCATTGAATCAGTTCCCAAGACCTTTGTGTCCTTTTCCCCTTTGTAGACTGTTCATACCAGTAATAGGCCATTCAAGACAGGGCATTCAACATTGGAATTTTAACTTTAACCATGAGTTTTTGGAGTTTATTCCCTCATTCCTTTGAATGATACTGGTAAGATGAGGCATACTGATGTGCCCTGAGTTACAGGTGCACTGAGCTATTGACCCTTCTAGATTATCTGATAGATACTGAGGCAGACAGAGTCCCTGGGCTATTTTTGCCTCTAGCTATGAGCACACTTGTCATTTTACTTTGATGTACCATATAAACTTTATCATTTTCACCTATGTCATGACATATAAAAATCAGGAAGTACTGTTTTTAGAGCATTAGTTATCAAATGCCTTTTAATTTTGGAGCCACAATATATGAATCAGGTTAAAAGTGAATCTGCTTTATTAATACCACTGACTGACTGTATGCTTAAAATGTTTAAGATGGTAAATTGTATGTGATGTGTATCTTACTAGAATTTTTTTTAAGTGAATCTACTTTGAGTAAAATACCAGCCAGGTCCTGAAACCTTGGCATTCCTCTCAGCAGAATCTGACAGCTTCAAAGAACACAGCTGAGAAAGCACTGCTTTAGAGCAAGAATTGGAAGCCTCACTCTCTCCTTGGGCTCTAGTGTCTGCAATAGAACTTTGCTCTGAGAAGCAAGCCTTCAGCAACTCTGCAGTGAGGCAGATGGCCTCCTAGGCTTTGTCATGGAACAGGTTTACTCTCCGTGACAGTGTACCTTCTTATCAACCTCCTTGAACACTCAGTGCCAATATAACTTGTCCCTTCATTTTCCTCCCCAACACATTGAAACATCACCTATCATCCTAAAATATAAAAACCCTGGGTCATCACATTCACAACTACCGGGAGGCTTGACCAATCAGAAATCAGTCCTGCAGTCAGCGCTGGGTTGCTGCTACAGGCACGGTGACCCAGCATTGACTGCAAAGGGGGCTGCAAATCAGGCCCGGACAGAAGCCTGAAGAGAGAAGCAGGGTCTGATCCGTAGCCTCTGTGGCAGCTGTTGATCAGCACTTTCCTCTCTCTTTCTCTCTGGGCTTTGTCAGCAGCCGCACCTCCATTTCTCTCCAGGCCTCTACCAGGGCTGCTGATCAGCCCCGCCTTTCTGATCAGGCCCCGTTGATAGGCCCAGAGAGGCTAACTAGCATAGAAACTGACCAATCAGAACCAAATCTGGGTCAACTGTGAGGAGCCAATGGCTGCCTAGGAGGCGGAGCTTTTGACGCTGACTGGCATAGAAACCGACCAATCAGAACCAAATTGGCCGGCAGAGGAGGGCTGTTGGGGGCAAGATCAGGCCTGCAGGGGAGGGAAGTTAGGGGTGAGATCAGGCTGGCAGGGAAGGGCAATTAGGGGGGAACATGCCTGCAGGGGAGGGCAGTTGGGGCTGACCAGGTCAGCAGGGGAGGGCAGTTGGGGACGATTGGACCGACAGGGGAGCAGTTAGGTGTTGATCAGGCTGGCGGGGAAGTGGTTAGGGGGTGATCAGACTGGCAGGCAGAAGCGGTTAGGGGCAATCAGGAAGGCAGGAAGGTGAGCAGTTGGGAGCCAGCAGTCCTGGATTGTGAGAGGATGTCCGACTGCCAGTTTAGGCCCAATCCCACAGGGGTCATAGATTGGAGAGGGTGCAGGATGGGCTGAGGGACACCCCTTCTCCCCAGTACACAAATTCTGTGCACCGGGCCTCTAATAAATATATATAAATATTTAGTGACAAGGCTTTTCATCATTTCATCACCATACTGTAAATGCATCCCTTTTGAAGGGCATAAAATAAAAAGAAAACCTCTTTCTGCCCATTTTTCATCCCATTCCTGTCAGGTAAAACCATTACTGACAGTTTTTTGTCTGTTTATCTTTCCAAAAATATATTTGCATATAAACCACTATCTTTTAAATATGTGCAGTTCATTTTCACAGATGTGATCTTGCAGTTTTCTCATTTTACTTAATAACATATATTTGTAATCACTTCATATCATCACTTATATACATCAAGCTTTATAACAACTGCATAGTATTCCATTGAATGATTGTAACATATTTTATTTTTTAATTTATTTTTAATTATAGTTGACACACACTATTAGTTTCAGGTATACAACATAGTGATTCAACATTTATACATATCTTATAATGTGATCACCATAATAAGTGTGTACATATTAAAATGTTATTGACTAGCCCAGCAAGCGTGGCTCAATGGTTGAGTATCGACCTATGAAACAGGAGTTTTTGGTTTGATTCCACTTGGGGCATATGCCTGGGTTGTGGGTTCGATCCCCAGTATGGGGCGTGCAGGAGGAAGGTGATCAATTCTCTCTCATCATTGATGTTTCTATTTCTCTCTTCCTCTCTGAAATCAATAAAAATATTTTTTAAAATGTCATTGATTATAATTCATATGCTGTACATTATATCCCTGTGACTTATAACTGGAAGTTTGTACTCTTTAATCTCGTTCCCCTTTTCTGCCCACCCTCTTCCTCTTCCCCATTAGCAACCATCAGTTTGTTCTCTGTATCTATGATTTTTTTCTGTCATATTTTGTTTATTTGAATTGCTTTCTTAGATTCAATATATATGTAAAATCATTTGGTATTTGTCTTTTTCTGTCCAACTTATTTCACATAACATAATAGGTTTATCAGTGTTGTCGCAAATGGCAAGATTTCATTTTTTTTCATGAATGAGTAATATATATATAACACATCTTCTTTATTCATTCATCTATCCATGGACATCTAGGATGTAGGTATCTAGGTTGCTTCCATATCTTGGCTATTGTAAAGAATACTGCAATAAACATAAAGGTCCATATATCTTTTCTAATTATTGTTTCTGTTTTCCTCAGATGAATACCCAGAAGTGGAATTTCTGGGTTACATGGTAGTTCTATTTTTATATTTTTCAAGAAAGCTCCATACTGTTTTACACAGTGGTTGCACCAATTTAGTCTTGCTAACAGTGCACAGGGGTTCCTTTTTCTTCACATCCTTTCCAACACTTGTTATTTATTGTCTTTTTAATAATAGCTAATCTGAAAGGTATAAGGTGATACCTCATTGTGGTTTTTATTTGCATTTCCCTAATGATTTGTGGTGGTGAGCATCTTTACATGTGTCTGTTGTTCATCTTTATGTCTTCTTTCGAAAAACATCTATTCTGGTCCTCTGCCCATTTTTAATTGTATTATTTGGTGTATTTTTTATGTTGAGTTATATGAGTTCTTTATATATTTTGGATATTAACCTCTTATCAGATATATCATTTGCTAATAGCTTCTCCCCATTCAGTTGGTTGTCCTTTGGTTCTGTTGATCGTTTCCTTCATTGTGTAAAAGCTTTTTAGTTTGATGTAATCATATATATATATATATATATATATTATTTATTATATTATTATTTTTTTTTTTTTTTTTTTTGCTTTTGGTGCCTTTGCTCGAGAGACATCCAAAATAATATTGCTAAGACCAATATCAGAGATTTTATTGCCAAAGTTTTCTTCTAGGAGTTTTATTGTCTCAGGCCTTACATTTAAATCTTTAATTCATTTTGAGTTTATTTTGTATACAGTATAAGAAAATGAACCAGTTTCATTTTTTGCAGGCATCTTCCCAGTTTTCTCAAAACCATTTATTGAAGAGACTGTCTTTTCACCATTGTATATTCTTGCCTACTGTGTCATAGATTAATTGGTCATATAAGAATTTGTTTCTAAGTTCTCTATTCTGTTCCATTAATCTTATGTCTGTTTTTGTGCCAATACCATACTGCTTTGATTTCTATAACTCTATAGTAGAGTTTGAAATCGGGGAGCGTGGTACCTCCAAATTTCTTCTTTTTCAAGATTGGTGTGGTTATTCATGGTCTTTTATGCTTTCATATAAATTTTAGAATTATTTGTTCTAGTTCTGTGAAAAAATGCGATTGGTATTTTGATAAGGATTGAATTGAGTCTGTAGTTTGCTTTGGGTATTAAGGATGTTTTAATAATATTAACTCCTCCAGTTTATGAGAACAATATATCCTTCCTTTTATTTGTGTCTTCTTCAATGTCTTATAGGTTTTAGAGTACATGTCTTTTACAGTCTTGGTTAAGTTTATTCCTAGGTATTTTATTATCTTTGATGTAATTAAAAAATGGGATTTCTTTCTTAATTTCTTTTTCTGATAATTTGTTATTAACATATATAAATGCCACATAGTTTTAAATATTAATTTCTTATCCTGCAACTATACTGAATTAATTTATTCTAATAGTATTTTTGTGGAACCTTTAGGGTTTTCTCTATATAGTATCATTTTATATGTGGATAGTGATAATTTTATTTCTTCCATCCCAGTTTGAATATTCTTTTTTTTATCTTGTCCTAGCTGTGGCTAGGACTTCCAATACTATGTTGAATAAGGGTAATGAAGTGTGCATCCTTGTCTTTTTTCCCATCTTAGATAAAAAGCTGTCAGCTATTCACCATTGAGTATGATGTTAATTGTGGGTTTGTCATATGTGGCCATCATTATATTGAGTTATTTTCCTTCTATGCCCAATTTGTTGAGAATTTTTATCATAGATGGATGCTGAATTTTGTCAAATGTATAATATTTTACTTAATTACTTCTCTAGTGATAAAATTTGTTATCTCTACTTTGTCTAAATAGGCAAAGTATTTGAAACAATCTAAATGTTCGATATTAAAGAATTTGTCAAATCAATTCTATTGTATGCTATAATATGATGTAGTCTTTTTAAAATGATGTAAAAGGGATGACAGCATAGGTAGACATGGTAATTGCATAATTCCACAACCATATCAAAATTACAGCTAAACTGCAGAACAACCATCATTCAGAACCATCTGAAATCTAGTTGAATGGAAGTCCTACAACTAGGGACTTAATGAAGAAGCCACACTAAGATTGGTAAGAGGGATGAAGACCTGGTACAGGCTGGTTTCACACCAACATGCTTGGCGGGTAAAAATCAGGAGAGATATCTTGACTGAGGAAGTCCCCCCTGAGGAGCAAGGGATGCCAGACCCACACCAGGCCCTCAAGCCCAAGGTTTCAATGCTGGGAAGAGAAATCCTTATAAGTTGGGACTGTAAAAACCAGTAGGAATTAAGGCTGAGTGAGATGAAGAGCTGCTAGAGTCCCAGGCCCTTCATCTTGAAGAGCCCCCATATGGACTTACTCTGACTCACTCTCTCTGAGCTCCAGCCCCTGGATAACAGCTCAAAATGAACCAGAGACATATAAGTAGGAAATGAAGTGTCTGGCATCAGGGCAAGGGCTTGAGGGGGGGCAGCTTTCCGCCAGAAAAAAAGTGCCACTTTTCCTTTGATGAGCCCTCTCTCCACAGAGACTGCAGGCAGGTGCCATGTCTGAGTCTCTATCAACCTGGCTCACACTGTTTTCTCCACTGGTGATTACTTGAGACCCTACCTCACTAAACTTTGGGCCTCACTCAAGCTGTTCCCAGTGCATTTTCCATACAAATGGTCTGTATTGGATCATGCTTCAAACTTTCCTAAAATCTCAAAAAATAGCCTCTGGCCTCAGTGTGCCCTGTACCTTTGCTAAGTGGCCCCAGTCCCTGCACTAGCAGCAGCTGGCTGTGTTTCACAACTTGGCCACACTGGGCATCTCCAAGCCAAGCACTAGTAGCAGGAAGCTGCAGATTGTTTTGTAGTTCAAGCCAGGCAGCCATTGGCAGAACACAGGTGGTAGGTGACCTTGGCCAGCACCTCCTGAGAGGCCCAGAGCCAATGCAACTGGTGGACAGCATCACACCATGTCAGAATACCACACAACTACCTCTACAGTGATGGTCCCAGCAGGCACCATAACCCCACTAAAGTTAGCCCCACTGAAGTAAGTTCTGCTTTGTAGAGCAAGCCCTTGCATAACTTATCCTCCACATTTGACATTGACCACAGCCAGTCCGTGCAGTGGATTGCCTGGGGGAATAAATCCCTCTCATTTACATGCCAACAGTCATCAAGGCTCAACTACACATCACATTGGGGGGGGGAGGAGCAAATGGAGTGTGCAGCTTTGGTGATTGGGGAGGCTATGTCACTGGACCCTATAGGATGACTCCTATATTCAGCCAGCTTACCAAACCCAGGAGACATAGCAGTTCTACTTAATACATAGAAACAAACACAGGGAGGTTGCCAAACTGAGGAGACAAAGAAATACATTCCAGATGAAAGAATAGAACAAAAATTCAGAAAAAGAAGGAAACAAAACAGAGACAGACAATGTACTGGCTATAAGGGTGCACAATGAACTCAGAGAGAACTTCAACAGCATAAAAAGGGACATGGAAACCATAAAAAATGAAATGGAAACCATAAAAGAGATCAACCAAAGGACTTGTATGCATGCATATATGCCTAACCAATGGACACAGACAACAGGGGGGTAAGGGCATGAATGGGAGTGTTGGGGGTAATGGGGGAATAAGGACATATGTAATACCTTAATTAATAAAGAAATTTAAAAAATGATTAAAAAAACATGTGGTACATCTACACAATGGAATACTACGCTGCGGTAAAGAAGAAGGAGTTCTTACCATTTGAAACAGCATGGATGGAACTGGAGAGCGTTATGCTAAGTGAAATAAGCCAGTCAGAGAAAGATAAATATCACATGATCTCACTCATTTATGGAATATAATGAACAACATAAACTGAGTAACAAAAACAGATCCAGAGACAGAGAAACATCGATCAGACCATCAAACTTCAGAGGGGAGGTAGGGGAGGGTGGGGGTAAGGAGGAGAGATCAACCAAAGGACTTATATGCATGCATATAAGCCTAACCAATGGACACAGATAACAGGGGGTTGAGGGCATGAGTGGGGAGAATAGGGGGGATAATGGGGAATAAGGACACATATGTAACACCATAACCCATTTTCCTTCCTTTTTTCCCTTACTTTTTTCCCTTTCTTCCTTCCTTCCTTCTTCCTCCTTCCTTCCTTCCTTCCTTCCTTCCTTCCTTCCTTCCTTCCTTCCTTCCTTCTGTCCTCAGTGTGCTCTGTATCTTTGCTAAGTGGCCCCAGTCCCTGCACTAGCAGCAGCTAGCCATGTTTCACAACTTGAAATAAAGAAATTAAAAATCAATAAAGAAATTAATAAAGAAATTAAAAAAACATAAAAGAGAACCAGTCAGAAATGAAGGATACACTAACTAAAATGAAGAATAATTTACAGGGAATCAACAATAGAATAAAGTTGAGAATCAAATCGGTGATTTGGGATATAAGGAAGCAAAAAACACCCAAGCACAGCAAAAAGAAAAGGAAAGAATTAAGAGAAACAAAGATAGTGTCAGGAACCCCTGGAACAACTTCAAACACACCAACACTTGCATCATGGGGGTGCTGGAAGGAGAAGAGAGAACAAATAATTGATAACCTATTTGAAAAACTAATAATGAAAGAAGACTTCCTTAACCTGGTGAAGGAAATAGATATACAAGTCCAGGAAGTGCAAAGAATCATAATCAAGATGAACTTGAATAGATCCACCCTAGACACATCATATTTAAAATGCCAAAGGTTAAAAAAGGTGACATCTGTAATACTTTCAACAATAAAGATATATTAAAAATAAATAAATAAAACAAAACAAATAGACCTTAGAATAATTTGCCTTAGATAATAATGTTATTATACTAGAGGCCCGGTGCACAAAATTTGTGCACTGGAGGGGTGGCCCTCAGCCCAGCCTTCACCCTCTCCAATCTGGGACCACTCGGGGGTTGTCTGACTGCCGTTTAGTCCCTCTTACAATCCAGGACTGCTGGCTCCTAACCGCTCGCCTCCCTGCCTGATTGATGCCTAACTGCTCCCCTGCTGGCCCAATCGCCCCCAATTGCTCTCCCCTGCTGGCCTGATCTTGCCCCCAACTGCCTTCCCCTGCCAGCCTGATGGTCCCCAACTGCCCTTCCCTGATCTTGTGACAACATGGGTGCAGTCATATTGTGATGATGTGGGGATGGCCATCTTGTGGCAGCCATCTTGTCACAACATGGGGGTGGTTATCTTGTGATGACGTGAGGATGAGACGTCACCAAGGCTTTTATTAGTATAGATTATTATGTTTAAAATGCCAAAGGTTGAAGACAAAGAAAGAATCTTAAAAGTAGCCAGAGGGAAGCAGTTAGTTACCTACAAGGGAGCTCCCATAAGACTGTCAGCTGATTTCTCAATAGAAACATTACAAGCCAGAATGGTTTGGCAAGAAATATCCAAGGTGGTGAAAAGCAAGGACCTACAACCAAGGTTACTCTATCCAGCAAAGCTATCAAAGGATATATAAAGAGCTTCCCAGACAAGGAAAAGCTAAAGGAGTTCATTACCACAAAACCAGTATTAAATGAAATGTTAAAGGGTCTTCTTTAGAAGAAGAAGAAAAAAGGACAACAAAGTGTCAATAAATACATCTCTATCAACAAATAGATCTAACACACACACACACACACACACACACACACACACACACACAAAAAAAAAAAATAAAATAAATGAAGAAGCAGACCAGAAACAGACTCATGGATACAGAGAACACTTTGACAGTTGGTGACAAAGGTGAAGGGATTAAGAAGTACCAATTGGTTGTTCCAGAATAGTCATGGGGATGTAAAGTACAGCATAGGGCCGTGGTCAGCAAATTGCGGCTCGCGAGCCACATGCGGCTCTTTGGCCCCTTGAGTGTGGCTCTTCCACAAAATACCATAGCCTGGGTGAGTCTATTTTGAAGAAATGGCGTTAGAAGAAGTTTAAGTTTAAAAAATTTGGCTCTCGAAATAAATTTCAATCGTTGTACTGTTGATATTTGGCTCTGTTGACTAATGAGTTTGCTGACCACTGGCATAGGGGATATAGTCAACAAAATTCTAATAACTATGTATGGTGTCAGATTGGTATTAGATTTATCATGATCATCGCTTATCTATATATATAAAAGGCTAATATGCTAAGTGCCTGTCTGAATGGTTGCTATGACATGCACTGACCACCAGGGGCAGATGCTCAATGCAGGAGCTGCCATGACGTGCACTGGCCATTTACAGAGAAACAGCACTGCGGACCTGCCGCCCACAAAGCAACACTTGGCTTCCCCCAAGTGGGACACAGACCCTGCCACCACCAAAGAGCAACACCCCACCAAATTGCAATCAATACTGCCAAGACCCCATGGTGCAAAATGCGACCCACAACCCAGCCCAGCCTGGAAATGGTGGCTGTAGGTGTCGGGTAATGATGTCATGTAGCAATGCCCAGCTTCCACTCCTTAGTGACTAGACTCCTTGGAGTTTCTTCAGCCCAGGAACATGACTTGCTTTATAGCCAGATGGAAACATTTTACACTTTAACAAAATGTCTGTGAAGCATTTTCCTGTGCCTCATCTCATCTGATCCTCACAGAAGTCCCAAAGTAAGTAGCTAGGAGACTTGGTGGAATCCTATTTTCTTTTCATTAGCTTGAAAACAGAGATTTAGAAAGCTTAGAAACTTGACCCGACTGAAAAGAAGTAAGAAATGGTAGACCTTGAAAATGACTTCAGGTTTTCTTACTGAGCAGAATATAGACAAACACTGCTGCAGTTAAATATTTTACCCTTTGTTCTCCCTGCATGATCTACAATCATAATCTACTTCGTGTTGATATTTACTGCTGTGTTGCTGACAATTACATAAAGAGAAGTTGGGGTGCTTCACTGGGCTGGAAAAGGTTTGGCTAAATCAAAAAGCAGGTCTAATTAAGCAAGTTTATTCTAGCTATACTAATAAAAGAGAAATATGTAAATTGACCATCACTTCGTGACACCCACAGCCAATCAGGAGTGGGTATGCAAATTAACTGGACAAAGATGGTGGCGGCCACGCCCCCTGGGCACTCCTGGCCTCTGGGCAGCGCACCTCCTCAGGGCCTCCCTGCCGCACTCCACACCTGTCAACTGTCCTTGCAACCTCCCTGTGGCCCAGCCCCTGGCCTCAGAGGAAACCCTCTGGTGCCTGAGGTGGTAGCTCCTAGTCTCTGGGGTTTCCCTCTACCCCACCTTTACGCTGCTGCTCTGGTAAACAAAACCCTAGCATTGGAACTTGCTCGGTGCACAGTTTGTGTGCCCTGGGAGCCCTGGGCTAGCCAAGGGGCAATGGTGGAAACCGTGGCGGCAGCAGCAGGCAGCTCAGCTTTGTTTTGAATAGATGAAAGAGGCCACCTACACAGTAACCCAAATTATCAGATCTCCCTCTTCCCTATCTCACCAAATCAAGAAGAGAGGGGCAATGGGCATGGAGGGCGGGCGGGCGGGCACGAGGCAGAGGGCAAAGGAGGAAGAGGATGAGGAAGGGGGCCAGTTCCATCCCAATTTCACAATGGGAAAGTGAAATGCACTAGTGCACCCAACCTCTCCAGTCCTCCCCACCTGCCTCGCTCCCCCCACCTCTTCCCCACCCCACCTCCCCAGGACCACCAGCGCTGCACAGAGGAACTCTCTGGAGAAGGAGGGTGAGGAGGAAGTGACGCTGGAGCATGCAGGGCTTGCCACTGCACAGGCTGTTGGAGCAAGCCTGCCGCATGCCGGAAGCCAGGGGAAGGAAGGCCTATTCTTGCACAAATCTTCGTGCATCAGGCTTCTAGTATATATATAAAAGGCTAAGTTGACTTGCGCATGTGCGATACATATAAAGCTCTTGCTGGCTCCAATTGCACACATGTGTTTTGATCTATCATTGTCAATTGTGAATTTAGCTGACACTTCTGTTATAGAGAAAGGGCGAATAGCGATATTAAAATATTTGTTCTAATTAATTTCCTTTCAATATGCATGAATTAATGCACCAGGCCATTAAAATATTTGTTTTAATTAATTTCCTTCCAATGTGCATGAATTCATGCACAGAGCCAGTTAAGTTATATAATTCTAATCACTAGGTTGTACACCTGAAACAAATATAATATTTTATGTCCAATGTAATTAAAAATTAAAAATAACTTAAATTAAAAACTATATTATAAAACTATAGTATGAGAAATAGTTGTTACTGGCATAAAAACAGACATATAAACCAATGGGATGGAATTAAGAGCTCATAAATAAATCCATACATATATGGTTAGCTAATATGTGATAAAGGAACCTAAAATACTCAATGGGAAATGGTACTCTTTTCAATAAATGATGCTGGCAAAACTGAATTTTCATATGCAAAAGATTAAAATAGACTCTTGTAGCCCTGGCTGGTGTGGTGGATCTGTGGTTAGAGCATTGGTCAGAGCACTGAAAGGTCACGGGTTCGAGTCTAAGTCAAGGGCATGTACTCTTTCTCACTCTTTCTCTCTCCCCCTCCCTCCTTTCCACTCTCTCTAAAAAAATCAATGGAGAAATATCCTCTGTTGAAGATTCAAAATAATAATAAATGGTAAATAAAATAGACCCTTAAACAAAAATCAACTTGATATAAAATAAATACTTAATGTAAGTTGCAAAACCGTAAACCTCATAGGTGGAAAAGGTACTTTACATTGTTTTTGGCAATAATTTTATTGGCTATAGCACCAAAAGCTAAAGCAACAAAAGTAAAAATAAACAAGTGCAACTACATTAAACTAAAAATATTCTATAAAACAAAATAAATGATTAACAAAATGAAAATGTTACCTCTGGAATGCAAGAAGATATCTCTAAATCACATCTGAGAGAAGCCAATATCCAAAATATATAAGGAACTCATAAATCTCAATAGCAAAAGTACCCAAAAAATGCAATTGATAAAATGGGCAAAGGACTGAAAAGACATTTTTTTTCCAGAAAAGTTATAGGGATATCCAACAGATACACGAAAAGGCACTCAACATCACTAATCATCATTGAAATGCAAATAAAAACCAATATAAACTATTATCTCCTACCTGTTAGAATTGCTATTTTCAAAAAGCTGAGAGAAAAATAGTGCCTATGAAGACATGAAGAAAATGGAACTTCTGTGCACTTTAGTGGGAGCATAAGTTGGTGAAGCCACTATGGAAAAGAGTTTTGAGATTCCAAGAAAGAAAGAAAGAAAGAAAGAAAGAAAGAAAGAAAGAAAGAAAGAAAGAAAGAAAGAAAGAAAGAAAGAAAGAAAGAAAGAAAGAAAGAAAGAAAGGAAAGAAAGAAAGAAAGAAAGAAAGAAAGAAAGAAAGAAAGAAAGAAAGAAAGAAAGAAAGAAAGAAAGAAAGAAAGAAAGGAGAAAGGAGGGAGGGAAGGAAATAGAACTACCATTAAAATAAAATAAAATAAAATAATAAAATAAATACAATACATAAATAAAATAAAATAATGTAAAAGAACATTCCATGCTATGTATAAGTGTTCACTATATCTTTTTACAGAAAAAGAAAGGTTACAAATTCATTTGCATTGTTTGAACCCTGATGGGTAAAAAAATATGAGCATGCGTGCATAGAACAGATATAAAAATAATGTGCACTAAACTGTTGAATTGTTAACACAGGTTCTTTCTAAGTGGTAAAATGTAGGTTTTAAGCATGTTCTTCATTTTGCTAACATATTTTCTAAGTTCTCACCAATAGATGTGTATTGCTTTAGCAATAAGAAAATTTAATTTTTAAAAACAGATATGCATGCACCCTATGGTAACACAGCCACACTCTTTTGTCCCTGCTGTACTTGTGGTACTCTAGTTATGTTGCAGAAATAAGCAGCCAGAACCAGCTGTAAAAAGAAAAAATATATATATTTTCCTTTGTACCCTTATAGATTCTTGGCTGAGATTCCCTGTAATAAAAGACATTAACAGGAGAGAAAACAACAAATGTTTAATGGTATGTATACCTCTTGTATACACAGGAAAATTGAGTCAGTTTCTGAAATGGCCCAAGCCAACACCTTAAACCATCTCCAGGAAAGACAAAAGACAGATTTTGGGATTGGAGAGGGTGACCAATTATGGGAGATTATCAGGAGAATCACAGAAACAAGGATATAGTGGTTGTGCATATTTAAGTCAGTGTCTTTTACATTTATAAAAGTTTCTAGAAATTTGGTCCTTTTGCTCTTCTTGGTATGGAGAAGGAGATACCTTACAAATGGATATTACTTTTATAAATATAAATGTCTCTTACAAAAGAGTAACTTCTACTCAGTTTTCAGAGTTTTTCCTGTGTCTGCTGTTTCTTAAAAATAATCAGCTCACCTCAAGATAATCCTCATGCCAAAGAGGCATATTTAGGGGTGGTGAATTCTGCTCCCTTTTATAGTGAATCTGAGCCTTGCACTATGTGAGCTCTCAGTCCAACCAGTGAGAGCAGGGAAGATAGGCATACCAGGGAAGACAGAGACCAGTGTGGGGAAGTAGGAACAGACAGCTCTTTGAGGCTCACACATGCCATGCCGAGGGGTACCTAACCAAGGCAATAATCCCTGAGGAGTTAAAACAGCACTCAGGGAAGGCTTCACAGGAGAAGTTGAAATTGGGCCAAGCACTGAAGAACAGTAGGATTGGCAAAGGCCAAGAGGAGCGATTCCTTCAGGCCTTGACAATCCTTGATGAGCAGTGCAGTAAGGTCTTTTGTTTTGTAAAATTGGCTGGTTTGTCAGCTAGTCCCCAAAGTGGTATGGTGGGTGACTGAGATCATGTGCTCTGTAACCTGACACATCTGGATTGAAATTTCAGCTCTGTCATTTACTGGATAATTGCCTAGGAAATTATATTTTTCAAACCTTGATTTTTCTTTCCATAAAATGGGAATTAAAACAGTACCTACCTCATCAGCTTATTGTGTAGGTTAACTGAAGTAACAGATATAATACTACATAGCACAATGCCTGATTGTCACATAGTATAGGCTCAACATATGGTATCTGCAATTATTTATAATGATAATAAAGAAAAATATGTCATAGCATTTAAAAACTTGGCTTAATAGTAATAACAAAATCATGTGCAGGAGATTCATAATTCTCAGAAGCAGAAAGATATTTTTTCAAAGTCTCTGACATGAGATGTCAGAAAACTTTATAGCCTATAGAACCCAAAGAGGTGTCTGAATTTGTAAAGGAGAGAAGAGAATTATGTAGAGCACTCCCCCCTTATATGGAGGGGGATATGTTCTAAGACTCCCAGTGAATACCTGAAACCTCTGATAGTACTAAACCCTATATATACTATGTTTTTCCTATACATACATACATATAATAAAGTTTAACTTATAAATTAGTGAGGAATTAACAAGAACTAATAGTAAAATAGAACAATTATAACAATCCTATATAATAAAGAGGTAATATGCAAATTGACCATCACTCCAATACACAAGATAGTTGACCCCATGTGGTCAAAGATGGCCGCTCCCATGTGGACACAAGATGGCCAGCAGAAGAGGGTAGTTGGGAGGGACCAGGCCTGCAAGGGAGGGCAATTGGGGGGCACCAGGCCTGCAGGGGAGGGCAGTTAGGCAGTTAGGGGCAGCCAGGCCTGCAGGGGAGGGCAGTTGGGAGAGACCAGGCCTGCAGGGGAGGGCAGTAGGAGGACCAGGCCTGCAGGGGAGGGTAGTTGGGAGGGACAAGGCCTGCAGGGAAGGGCAGTTAAGGGTGACCAGGCCTACAGGGGAGGGCAGTTGGGGGTGACCAGGCTTTCAGGGGACAGCAGTTGGGGGGGACCGGGCCTGCAGGGGGGAGCAGTTAGGGGTGACCAGGCCTGCAGGGGAGGGCAGTTAGGGGCAATTGGGCCAGCAGGGGAGCAGTTAGGCGTCAATCAGGCTGGCAGGGGAGTGGTTAGGGGGTGATCAGGCTTGCAGGCAGAAGCGGTTAGGGGCAATCAAGCAGGCAGGCAGGCGAGCGGTTGGGAGCCAGCAGTCCTGGATTGTGACTGCCCGTTTAGGCCCAATAACCCACCGAGATCAGGCCTAAATGGGCAGTTGGACATCCCTCGAGGGGTCCCAGATTGGAGAGGGTGCAAGCTGGGCTGAGGGAAACACACCCCTCCCCCCCTGCATGAATTTCATGCATTGGGCCTCTAGTATAATATAATAAATGTTGTGTGAATGTGGTGTCTCTCTCAAAATATCTTATTGTACTGTACTCACCCTTCTTGTGATGATGATGATGTGAGGTAATAAATACCGTATTAAGTCAAGAACTTTCCCCTAAATACTTTATGGGTTCTCTTTGGCATACCCGAATTGCCACTATCAATACTCTTGTACTTTGGGTCCATTATTAATTAAAATAAGAGTTATATGAACAAAAGCACTGTCATACTGAGACAGTCAATCTGATAGCCTAGATGGCTACTAAGTAATTAATTGGAAGGTATCATATAAAGCATAGATACTCTGGGCAAAGGGGTGATTCACTTCTCAGTTGGGATGAGATTTCATTATGTTATTCAGAATGGCATTCGATATAAAACTTATGACTTGTGTAATTCTATAATTTTCCTTTTTATTTTTTCAAACCATGGTTAACCCTGGGTAGCTGAAACCACAGAAAGTGAAACCATGGATAGGCGGGCGGGGGGGAGGGGGACTACTGTGTAAGATGGTAGTTAAAATCATTGGCTTTAGACTCAGGAAAAAAAGGGTTCAAGTCCTGCCTTTGACACATATATTGTGCAATGTTGGCCAAGTTCTTCTTGAATTCTAAGTATCAATTTCCTCATTTGAAAAATGAGAATAATGACACCATCTATCCCATAAGGTTGTTAATATTAGGAGTCAATGAGATAACACACATAAATTGACTGATATTCAATTTATACTCAGTTCATTAATTGAACAAATGTTTGTTTTGGGCACTTACAATGTACTGAGCTTTGTGTGTAGGCACTGGGAATGCATTGTTGAATGACACAAATGGGGACCTTTCTCTTAAGTGAAGTTTTCAGTAAATTAGAACTAGCACTTCTGCTATCTGAGCTCTCACCCTCTAGATATTAATTATAACACCTTACAAGAATGTTCACATACAATTCACTATTAAAATTAGAAAGCCACCAGGTTAAAACATTTGAATTGTGTAGGAGTTTCATCCAGAGGACATAGAAAGTACTCCTCGCGTGATATAATGGCTTCTTAGGTTCCAATTGATTTAAAGAATTGGACATCATTACTACCATCTTCCCCATACTTTTCCTAAGAGGTTAGCCCTTTGGGAGTCCCAGTATTTGCTTCTTTCAGGTGCCCAGGGACACTATCAAGCAGAGTCCATGTGGACTTCATCTTGAGAATCTCCAACATAATATTTCATTATTTATATTGTATAAGTTCATTACAGTTTAGAAAGGAAATATAATTTGTTTCTGATATTATAAATTGTTGCATGGCAAACATAAAAATACCTATTGATGAGTTCACTAATTAGACATTTGCATTTTACTTTATTTATTTATTTATTTATTTTTTATTTATTTTTAATATATTTATTGATTTTTTACAGAGAGGAAGGGAGAGGGATAGAGAGTTAGAAACATCAATGAGAGAGTAATATCGATCAGCTGCCTCCTGCACACTCCCCACTGGGGATGTGCCTGCAACCAAGGTTCATGCCCTTGACTGGAATCGAACCTGGGACCCTTCAGTCCGCAGGCCGATGCTCTATCCACTGAGCCAAACCAGTCAGGGCTAGACATTGGCATTTTAAATGCTTTACATTATTAATACATACTTTGTGGATTGATGTATACGTGTTTGAGAGCATTTTAGTAATACTTATGAAAATTGATTAGGGTTTTTGGATGAAATAGAGATGTATTATTATTTTGCCCTTCAAAATTATGGAATATAGGCTTCTGCTTTATGTTAATTCACTATAATTATATGTTTTATATTTCAATATGCAGGGGTGCTTGTACTACAACCACTACTACAATATTACTTCTATCCACCATCTAGAGCTTGCAAATTAATAATTGCTACTAATTAGCTTCCAAAAACTACTAACTCCAGCATTATATTTACAATCTTTACAGATGCTAGTGTTGCCCTCTTCCTCTTCTTTATTTGACTATGGTAATGTTGTTGGGTGTGGGACCTAGTCCTGAAAGTAAAGGACCTGACTGTGTTGTGGCTGATGTCCAAAGAGGACTACCTAAGGATATAGTGCACAACTCTAGTCACATCATTTTTTGGCTAAAAGGCCCATGCCAGGAAGACAGAAATCCTCAGAGGCAAGGGTGTTCACAATGGGTAAGGAAACTTCAAATGGAAAGGTAGCCAAGATGCCCTTCTCCAAGGCACCAGCCACTGCTTGCTGGGTGTCTGTGTGTCTGTAAGTATGTTGTAAGCAAAGGCATGTGACTATTTTGGTACCTGAATGGGTAGATGTAAACTGGAATTCTAATTTTATTACTGATTCAAAATTTTTTAAATAGACCTATTCCTGATGAAAAGATCAACAGCATCTTTCCTGGAGATGTGGTCAACATATAAAAGGCTCCAAGTAGTCCGGCAGTAAAGAAACCTGATTACTCTTTGCTTACCAGAATTTTCTCACACATTTTTCTTTTTTGGCTCACAGAAATATTTTCTGTGTGTAGCCCACTGAACACTATTTCATAACATATGTTTTGAGAAACACTTTTGCATATTGTTGTAGAATGAGGTGTGATAAATGTTAATAAACATCCTGATTCTCTTACTCCTTCCTGCCCCCTATTATTTTATGCATCTTTCCTCCCACCCCACTCTTCCATTTCTCCGTCCATCTCTCTTCTTGTATCTTTCTTCTTTATTGATATGCTACTAAGAGATTTGACCATCATCAAAAGCATTTTCAAGAATCAATTTCAAAAATCAAGAAAAGGTGAAAAAATACTTCCTGCCCCTGCCCCTCAGGAGCTGTCAGGAGCTCATATATCTGGGCTGGGTGGATACGCAGATTCTTTATAACATAAGCAATCTATATGTGAGCAAATGGCTGAACACGTGGTGTGTTCATGGAGGGAATGAGGGGTAATCATAGTGAATTACAGCTACACCTTTTTCAGTACCAACAACTTGCCAAACACAGCTCAGCAGGGAGAGAAGAAACACAATTGTTATTCCCTGTATAATATATGCCATTGTACTGCCAGTGCTGTACTCTCAGAGGGACATTGAGCAATTTTCAGATTTTGTCACATGCTGCCTCCTTTGGGAAGCTGAACAAGAATTAGGAGCTTTAGTTTAACTGCCAGCTCAGTCATGGACTTGTTGTGGGAACTTGAGCAACCATTTTGCTTCTCTGAACCTTCATCAAAAGCATTTCAAGAATCAAGCATTTCAAGAGGAGGTTTCATCAGATGACTTGGAGTGGCCCTTCCTTTCCTGATCTGAAATTCTATGATTGGTCTGATGGAACTGCTGCCCCTTGGAGGTGAAGTGAGGTGAGGTGAGGTGGGAGATGCAGATGAGATGTTTCCCCTTAAAACCTACTGCTGGTTTCAAAAGCCTTTTGCCAAATGTCACTTCAGAGGGGAGAGGCTGACAGATTTATAAGTGGGAACTAATTATGGGTGGGTATTTGTGTGTCCATCTCCATACTTTGCCTCCCCCTCCCAAACTTCAGCATTGCTCTTTTCAATGAATATTTGATTTTGAAACACATTGGTTTATATGTCATTTACATTCTGGGAGTAATCTATGGTATATTAGTCAAGAGAACAATGTGCAACAATTGAATAACCACAGCAATCACTTATCTAGAACTTAGACATAGGCAGGACTACAGGAGAAGAATTTATATATTATCTCACTTAAGCCTCACAACAATCCTGTAAGGAAGGTCGATTCTAATTATCCCCATTTTACAAGTGATGAGACCAAGCCTTGGAGAAATTGCATGACTTGCCCATACTCACACAAGTAACTGGAGGTGCCAGCTTTCAAACCTAGCCAGGCTGACTCCAGAGCTCTTAACTAGCATGCTTTTCTTTTAATCAAATAAAATCGGTGCCATGGGAAGTAAGCAGTTATGAAGAAGGAAGAGATGGAAGTAGAGAAGCAGAGCCCATGCCCAGGCTGGGAGAGCCCTGGACTTAGCAAACATTCTCTTTATGGTTTTATGTAGAAGCATTGTATGAAGTAGAAACCAGTCTCCCCACAGCATTTGGTACTGTCTGCCACCTCTGTTGAAAACTCTACTCCTTGGGAGGCTGGTGGGAGAAAAGTGGAAGGGCTTCTGCAGTGACCACATAAGGAAGCCTGTCTCAGTGCTTTCTATACACATGGATGGCCAAGAGATAAATCATAATAATAGTTCCACTGTCACAACAAATCACTTAAAGCTATATCTCTGACATCCTGGGGGATATTTGTTCTTCTCCTCTGCCTAGGTGTTCTTGGTGTAAAGATTATAAGCTTTGTCAGGGCAGCATAGTCGGTCCAATATAAGTGATGACACTTGGAGCTGAGCCCTGAAGATGTATTAAGCTCTGGGAAGATGTAGAGAATAATCTATACTTAGGTGTGAATGAAAGATCTGAGAAGAAATTTTGGTGATCATAAGTAGCAAGTGGGTACGATAAGGCTGAGAACAGGGTTAGCACTGAGGGAGAAGGGGTAGAACTGAGAAATTGGGGTCCTTGATGATTTATTTTCTTTCATAGTTTCAGTTTGTAGGAGAGAGGACTGGAATTCTTAGAACCTCTTTTCCATCTGATTCCCTGACAATTTCATAGGCTGTTAGCTGTACTTCCAAGATGGCCCTCAGATGTGTTCTAGAGACATAGGTTACCAGGTAATTGCTGAATCCCAACAGGTTTTGTTACTGGGGTGGGAATGAGGACATTTGACAAGAATCCCAATGCAATATCCTGATTTAAATAATCTTCCAAGTGCAAGTGGCCATGCTTACTGAGACTTTTTCTCTCTCTTTTCCCCCTTTTCAAAAATCAATATCTGATGCATGCATATTACTTCATTTATACCATGTAAGCCACAATTAAGTGCAATTTAAATGGCATTATATTCCATTGGATTTATAATTTCAGCACTGTGGATTTATAATTTCCTGAGCTTTCCTTTAAAATCTTCCTTGTAGGTGCTCTGGCCCACCTCGTAAATCACCTTAGTACCTTTATTTGTCCAATTTTTACATTTACTTTCTTTCAGTCCTTGTATCCCCTTTCTCTACTTTCACAGACACCTTCTCCTTTGCTACCCCTGTGTATACTTAGAAAGTTCTTGCTTTCACCTCCAAATGTTTACTCTGACCTTCCCAACCTAAGCCACTGTTTCTTATTAATTTCATTCACTAAAAATATTTAAATAATGATAGTAGACATATGATACCTTATTCATAACCAATGCTACTTTGGTTCACTTTAATGAACTACTTCATTTATAAAAACTCACTCATTATCTTGGCAATAATATGAACAATAGCCACCATTCATTTATTTTCACATTTAATCATGTAAGCAAAGTTGTGTAATAGATATTAGTATTCTCATTTTGGAATTGAGAAAACCAAGGCTCAAAGAGAAGAGGAGACTTGTCCAAGGTTTCTCCTAGAAATAGTCCCCTGCTCAAAAATATATCTTCTGCTAACTTGGTAGAGAGTCACTCATTGGTTATATAATTAAAATGTTTATATTCCTGGGATAGATAACCCATTAGCTTCTTTCAAGGCAGCAAAGTTTAGTAATTGAAAGCACCAGTCATGCTCTAGGTAGCCTGACTAAATCTATTGGACAGATTTGGGTTCAAATTAAGGCTCCACTGGGTGATGACCTTGGAAAAGTCACTTCAACTTTTTTTATCTGTTTATTTATCTATAAAACAGAGGCAATAATTCCCATGTAATGGAATTATTATAAGAACTAAATGAGATGATATCTGTAAAGTTCTAACAGAATAAGTATTCAATAAGTGACAATTTGTCTTTTAAAAATCTAAGATTCTAATTGGAAATGATGCAGATCCTGCCAAATAAGGAGCAGAACTTTACTTCCAGCTTAAAAACTGCTCATTTCCTTAAGGAAGGAAGGTGTAAGTTCAGAAAACAATTTGACCTGGTTTAAGAAGTCTTTATAATTTTAATAAATCCCAGTTGCCTCATGGCTTTATCTCTTGCAGTGTTACAATAAAAGGAAAACAATTACCACATCCAAACTAATTGAAAAGCAGTTGAAATCTTCACAGGAAGCTCTTTCTAAAGTGCCAATGACAGAGTACATTCACAAGGAACCAAAATAGTTCTTCAAAATCCTTTTTGCCATTTCCTTCACTCCCATTTCTCTGTAATTCTGTCTTTCTATGTCTTTCTCACAAATGGAGGCCCAGAGCATCTCACAAGTGGAAACTCTTGTCCTTCTATCATCCCCCACCTCTATTCCCTAGATCAGATCTTTATTTTATAGTTTCACTTACCTAGATACTACATTGAAAAGGAGAGCTGGGAAGATGCTCTAGGTAGCCTGACCACTACCAGAAAGTCTATAGGTTGGGAGAGGCTAGGTTGGGAAGTAGATTGCAAACACTTATAATTTAATAGCTTCTAATTTGGAGCAATTGTAATCAATTGAAATTTTACGCTTAATCAAGATATGGTTCTTCAGACTAAATAGTAAATTTTTATTTTTATTTTTTTTGCTTTTTGGGTAGGAGTTTAGCAATTCACAGATGCAGTACCAAATTTTGGGGCTATTCTGATTGGTAACTATTTATGTTTTTTAGAAAAGAATAGTTACCTGTTATATTTCAATAAAAAAAAAATCTCAAAACCCAGGTTCCAGATCATGGTGATTGGAGAAGTTAATAAGATGGGCTTTGAGTGGTTAAATGTTTGGAAGCCTCTGATATGGTGCTTCCACCATACACATGATCTCATTTATTCTTCAAAACACCTTGCAGATTGGCGTTATTATCTCTACCCTGCATAAGGAAACTGAGACTATGGAAAGGATTTATGCTATCTAATGTCATTCAATTTATAAGGGATAAAGTTGGGGCTTGCTCCCAGAGAAGTATGACTCTAAAGTGATGAGCAAAATAAAGCAAAGTTGCCTATATAACTCCTCTCATCTCTTCTCTCCTTTCATCTCTTCTCTCTTTCAAATGCATATCCAATCTGAGAGGAATAGACTGATAATATGTATGGTAATATGAAAGCAAAAGTCAGTTATAGAGCTTACAGATGACATTGCTCTGGCAAGAATTGAGGAAGAGAAGTGATTAAAGTAGATAAGAACCAGCAAAAGTTCCCCAAATGACAAAGCCATAAACATGGATGCCACCATAACAACTATTAGTGTACCCACTAATTAGTGTAAGAGATAAAACATTAACAATACATCTGAAGCCCCTGTGTAACCCTGCTGCCATTTTAGGAATAAACACTATACTGAATTTGTCTTTTTTATCATCCTCTCCCCCCAAAAAAGATGGATGTCCATGGGAAATTTGAGAATACCAAAGGGAAAGGGCAGAGAAACTATGTAAGTGAATATTCTCAGCATGGAATTTAGAGGGCAAAGAAATATCAAAAAGAAAGTGGGAAATTTTTAAATGCCTCCTATGTACCAAATACTATTATATATATATATATATATATATATACACACACACACACACACACACTGACACACTGAGTGGCCAGATTATTATGATCTCTGAATGCATAATAATCTGGCCACTCAGTGTATATCCTATACAATAAAAGGCTAATATGCAAATTGTCCTCTCGACTAGGAGTTCGACCAGCAGGCAGGCCAGCCAACCGCCCATGTCCCCTCCACCTAGCCAGGCTGGCTGGACCCTACCCACATAAGAATTCATGCGCTGAGCCATACACACACACACACACACACACACACACACACACACATACACACACACTGAGTGGCCAGATTATTATGCATTCAGAGATATATATATAGTCTACTAACACCATATCTATACACTACTTATTGTACAACAATCTTATAAGTAGCTATGTTCATCCTCATTTTACAGATTTGCATTCAATTCTCCATACAAATACCAGTTACATGTCAAGCACTAGCTAGTGTGAATAAACTGAATTTCAGTGAGATTAGAAAACTGCTTCTCTGTGGAGGAGTCAAGTCTTGAACACAAGTAACTGGTTCTAAAATCTACTTCCTAACACTACAGTAGGAAGTTTAAAAGTTGAGAAAATAGGACAAAACTGATTAAACAATTCCTTGTGCTTGTTTTCATGGAATTATGTATAACTCCCTAACACCTAATAAAAGGCTAATATGGAGGAAATACATGTGTAATCCTAGTGCTGGGAACTTTTTGGCCCTGGTTGGCTAGGATCTTGTCTTCTCCCTTTATTGTTTTGTTGTAAGTTAGGATAAACATGATGGAAAAACAGAGATGCTGACACCTCTAAAATGAGCAAAGAGCCAAAGAAGTAAATGATTCAGTAGTGATGAGAAAGGTTATCCAGGTGAAGTATATATTAAAGGACTTTTTAAATTGTTGTATTATTGAGAAAAATGTAGGCCATGTTTATTGGACATTTTATGAGCTTTAACAACTAGACAGATTGTAAATATGAAAATACTTAAATGACACAGTTAGCTTGGAATTTTACCCTACTTCCACATGTGTTCTCTTATTGGAACCTCCCAAAGTGGTATTTGGTTTTCCTTATCATTGTGCTATTTATAAACATAAGAAATGTTTATAAGGAACCTGTCCTACTAGTCTGGCTTTTCTGACACTCTCCTGTAAATTTTCAAGACTTCCCGAGTACTTTTCCATGCATGCTCCATTTCTGACCAAACCATTTGAGTGGTCTTCAAGGAGAGGAGTCCCTGTTTCTTCTGTCTTGTTTGTGCACCTTCAGACTCTTAATACCATGTCTCAAGATTCTGGGCTTTGCAGCTTTAACAACATTCTTTTTTATTGTAAAACTAGAAAGTTGTAAAATAATCATGACTGTAATTGGACATGAGTACTTTATTGTTGCCTTTGAATTAAATATGGAATGACAGCTCTTAAGATAAACCCTCCTGGGAAAAGCCAGTAGGGAAGCAGAAGAAGCCTTCATTCTGTTGAAGAGAGAAAGCTCCAGAAGTGGGGGTTGGTTAGAGTGGGCAGAGGGGTGATTAGGCAGGAGCTCTCCCTTCAAGAACAAAGTAACAAGGAGTTGGAAATGGGAATGGTAGAAAGTAGGTCTAGCAGGCTCCTTTGGCCTAGACATCTCCACAGGGAGTGCTGAAGAGAAGGTGTTAGTGAAGGGTAGAGCAGTTTGACCCATAAGTAAAGCCTATGGTTACTGTGTATTGTTCAGAGCCTCTCAAATTCTTCTACCAAAATAGCCCTAAGGGCAGAACCAGTAACTTCCTTCATTCTACCTCTGCCTCTATTATCTACAAGATCGGGGCAAAGTCAAAAGCCAGCCTCAAGTAGAACATTTATTTGAAATCCATTTTCTTTTTAAAATTTATGTGAATCTGGCATTCTATCTCTTGTTTATTTCATTTTAATTTTATTCCCCTTTAGCCTCTTATTCCAATTCCCATTTTCTTCCATCAATATATGCAATGATGCTCATGTGTTTTTGGACATCTTTTTATTTGAATATATTATTCCAAAATATATTGTTTTACCTATATGTATTTTAATTTATGAAAATGGTATGTATTATATATTTTCTTTCAGTACCTACATTTTCCTCTCATCATTGTGTGTGTAAGAGCCATCCATGTTGTTTGTATACATCTAATCTGATGCCACTCATTGAAGTATCACACTCCAGCCTGTCCACTTTCCCTGGAATGAAACCTCTCTGCCTCCCAGGCAAAGATGCAGCGAATGTCTTGGTACATGTCCCCATATGGACCCATGTGAAAATTTATTTGCGGTATATAACAGAAAGTGAATTGCTGTGGCATAGAATATGTATTTCCTCCATTAACCTAAGTTGTGCTAGATTGCTCTTCAGAATGACTGTACCAGCTTTGACTCCCACCAGCAGTGGAGGAAAGTTTGTTCCTCTTTTCCCTCATCCCTTCCAACCCTTATCAATATCCAAATTTCTGATTTTTGTCAGCTTGAAAGGTATAAAGTGAATATGTTAATTTGCATGCCTCTGATTATGAATGGTTTATGTTTATATTAAGTGACCAATCTGTAGCAAACTTGAAAAAACTAAAATCAAGAAGGATCAAATTATCCTGTTGTTTGGGGTTCCCCTCACACACCCCTATCTACTCCCTGGGTTATGCATATATCATTCGGGGAGTACAGTTACTGTGGTGGAATTTTGGGAAAGTTACTTTCCTTCTCCGGATCTCCATTTCTTCATCTTTAAATAAAGGTTCAACTAGATAATGTCACAGAGCCCCTTGAGGTCTAGCATTTTGTGATTCAAATGATGTCATCTTGAACCATCAAACGCTCTACTACCCCTTCTGTATTAAACCCTCTCTCAACCCCTTCCACATCTCAAATCATTCAGTTCATTTCTCTACCTGGTAGCAATTTATTCTGCACTAGCAGTTCTCATCTTTCCCTGCCAATTCTGTCAACCAGAGAAGTAAGCTGCTGTTAACACTTTCTAGTATGTGAACAAAATGACACCAATTTGTTCCTGCTGGTCTTTAGTCTCCTGCACAGCATTTGCCCAAATTACAGATCTATCAAACTTGGCTGCCCTCAGTCAGAACAAGGGGAAGATTAAAAGACAAGCTTGAGCTCAGCCACGTGTCGCTGTAAATATGAAATGCAAAAAAGGCTAATAATTTGACATTATAGTCTGACAATCACATGGTACTCATCATTCTTGGCACCAAACAAATGCTATTTATGCCCCTATTTTGTGGCAGATGGGGGTGGGGAGAAACAAGTAATTTCTAATAATCTCTTCCTGATTCAGCCTTCAAGGAAAGGAAAGAAAATAAACCAATAATTTTAAAAGTCCCTTTAAAATTCTGTGATGGTATATTAGATTGAACCATTTGAAATTGTAGTCATAGGTAAAAATCAGTTAAATATCAGTAAGTTCATATGTTTCAGCCTCAAATATGTGGTATAGTAAAAAAGTCTTTTAAAAATCCCAGAGGAGTCCCTATCTATGACAGGGATGGGAAATCAGCCTGCTGGCTGTATAAGGCCCATAAAATCATTTGGTCTGGCCCTCCCAAGGCATTAGGGATGAGTTAATTAAATGTTTGACTAAATATAGCAGGTTAATTTTTAAGTTGATAATTTTGTATGGTCTGTAAATGATGTTATAAATATCCAAATGGCCTTGGTTGGCAGAAAAAAGGTTCCCCAAACTTGAATGACTTCATTAATATTACCCTTACCTCTTTCTAAATAGTACTGACATATATTCTTTGCTTGGTATCCAAGGCCTAAACAAAGCAAATTATTGCTTTCTTGATGTTGAGTGACTGGATGTAGTAAAAAAAATAAAAACATCCTTCCCCTAGCTAACTTGGTCATGGGCTCTCTCTTTCTTCCAATATTCTGAATTTTTAGAGTCCATACTGCTTATTGGAAGCCAGCCCCACCCCTTGGGGCTATTGTGTGAATCAAATGTGATAATGTCAGGTAAGTTCATTTATCTAGTTTTAAAGCATCAGGCATGAGCAAGAAATGGGGAGTAGCTACTGTTTACTAAGTGTGTGTCAGATATGGTGCTCAGCATTTCACACACACCATCCTATATAATAAAAGGGTAATATGCAAATTGTCCCCTTGACTGGAGTTCTACCAGGAGTTCAACCAGGGGGCGGGGCCAGCTGACCAACCACCCATGGCCCTTCCCCCAGGCCGGCCTGGCCCAATTGGCCTTGATCAGAGCAGGCTGGCTGAACTGCACCCGTGCACGAATTTGTGCACCGGGCCTCTAGTCTATTATAATTTTTATAGCTGCATTAGAAAGTCACTGTTATATCCATCTTATAAATGAGGAAGCTGAGGTACAGAGGCTAAATAACTTGCTAAAGATTGCCTAGCTGCGGAGTGTTAGAATTGGAACTCAAACTCAGATCTGTCTGACTCCAAAGCTTATGCTGTTTACAGTGCTTCTTTCTGCTTCTTATCCCAGTCTTGAATAATGTCTAACAACTTTTTTCTGGATGTTGCTTCAACAATGACATAAGAAGTTGCTAAAGTGTGAGAGCTCTTGTATTGGAATAAGCTGACCATTGTTGCCCAGTACAATTGCATGCAATAATTATTTTACACACATTTATTGAACATCTGTGTGTGTCAAGCAAAACACCACCAAGAAAACTTTTACAAGGAATCTTAGTATACAAACACCTTTTTGACTTGGGTTTCACTTTGCCCCCTCCTCCCCTCCCAGGTTTCTTTTTGTCATTTATGTCAGAAATTATCATAATAGCCAAAACCAGTTTGGCTCAGTGGATAGAGCGTCGGCCTGCGGACTCAAGGGTCCCAGGTTCGATTCCGGTCAAGGGCATGTACCTTGGTTGCAGGCACATCCCCAGTAGGGGGTGTGCAAGAGGCAGCTGATAGATGTTTCTCTCTCATCGATGTTTCTAACTCTCTATCCCTCTCTCTTCCTCTCTGTAAAAATCAATACAATTAAAAAAAATAAATAAATTATCATAATAGCTCTCAATCTTATATCTCAGAGACTTGAAACTTGCTCTTCCCCTCTCTGGAATATTCTTACTTTCAGGCCAAATGTCACTTCATCAGAGAGGCCTTCCTTAATCACCCCATCCAATATAGAATTCCCTGTCACTTCTGAATTCCTACACTTTTGTTTTTCTGCATTGCACTTATCACCATCAGATTTTTACAATGTCTATTTTCTCAACACATATTCCAAGCTAGCTAAAACAATACCAGGCACATATAGGTGTTCAATGTTTGTTGAATAAATGAGCAAATAATTTTTACAGTTGAAGAAGAATACATGTGCCTATGTTAATTATGGTGTCATCATTTTGATGAGTGAAACAAAATATGTATGATTGGGTTATTATATAATACTAGAGGCCCAGTGAACAAATTTGTGCATGGGTGGGGTCCAGACGGACTGGCCCCAATCGGCAAATTGAGGACAGGCCTGTTAGGAGGATGAGATGGCAGGAGGTTGGCTGGCCAGCTATCCCCAATGGGAACCCAATCAGGGCCAGGCTGGCTGGGGGGAAGGGCCATGGGCAATTAACCTGCAGGCCCTGCCCCCAATTGGGGTGAGGGGGCCAATTGGGGGCAGGGCCAGCTGTGAGGTGGGGCTGTGGGTGGTGGTCCATCTGGCTCTGCCCCCCAATGGGGTGGGGGGCCGATCGGGGTCAGCGGCCTGGGGAAGGGCCATGGGAGGTTGGCTGGACAGCCCCACCCCAGATTAGTGTGTGTGGGGCCAATTGGGGGCAGAGCTGGTTGGGGGGAGGGGCCATGGGCCAATCAGGGTGGTGGGGGCTTATTGGGGGTGAAACCAGCCATTGGTTGGGCTAGGCAAGGGGAGGGGCTGCAGGAGGTCTGCCAGCGGGCCCCACCCCCTGATCAGGCTGGTTCACTGGCTGCAGTGGATATCATAGCAATCAATCATTCTGGTCATTCCAGTGCTCCAGTCGCTGTCTTTTTATATATATATATATAGATATATATAGATTGGAAATATTAATGTCAGATATCTTTGAAGAGCTATTTTTTTCCTTACTAAAATATCTATACTCCAGCTTCTTTTTACACTTTACATGACATCTTATTTACTATCTTCTCCAAGACACATGAATTACATGATAGCAAATTACATGTATTGAGTACAATATAGATGAGGACATCTCAATGCCCCCCATTCAGACACCAATTACTTTAATCCTATATAATAAAAGCCTAGTATGTAAATTTTACCCTAGAACAGGATTTTGACTGGGAGTTCGACTGCTCACTGTGAAGTGCGCTGACCACCAGGCAATGGCACGGAACATGGCAGGTGTCCGTGATGAGGTGCTGGCAGCAGGTGGCAGTGGAGGCACTGCCAGCCCCAATGGGCTTCCGGGTGAGCTGGGCCATAGCCACTGGGACCGAAGGGGACGGCTGGGCTCCCCGTGGGTTCGCACAGGAGCCAGTCTGTGAGGCTAACCAGGAGAGAGCGTGCTGCCTGCCTGGCTTCCATGCGGCACTGATGGCCCAGAGGCCCACGCTGCACCTCGGCAGTGTCCGGCCATGCTCACCACATCTCTGCATGGGGACTTGAGCACCATGACTCAGGCGGAGAAGGGCACACAGCAGATGAGGGGCCCAGGTGCTGCCCAGGGCCCAGAGTTCATCTGGGACCAGCCCTTCCACACCAGATGCTCACACTTCGATCACCAGCCAGGACTAGGGACCGCACCTATGCATGAATTTTGTGCACCGGGCCTCTAGTTACTCTACAAAAGGATGACCTTTTAACATCTACAAAGGAGACTTTTTAAAAATGTCTTTATTAAGGTGTTACATACATGTCCTTATTACCCCATTACACAACTATCCCCCCACTCATTCTCTCACCCCCTGTTCTCTGTGTCCATTGGTTAGGCTTATATGCATGCATACAAGTCCTTTGGTTGATCTCTCCCCTTTAACCCCACCATCCCCTAACTTCCCTCTGAGGTTTGATGGTCTGATCAATGTTTCTCTGTCTCTGGATCTATTTTTATTCATCAGTTTATGATGTTCATTATATTCCATAAATGAGTGAGATCATGTGATATTTATATTTCTCTGACTGGCTTATTTCACTTAGCATAAGCTATCCAGCTTCATCCATGCTGTGGCAAATGGTAAGAACTCCTTTTTTATCGCACTTAGTATTCCATTGCGTAGATGTACCACAGTTTTTAATCTACTCATCTGTTGATGGGCACTTAGGCTGTTTCCAAACCTTAGCTATTGTAAATTGTGCTGCTATGAACATAAGGATGCATATATCCTTTCTAATTGGTGTTCTAGTTTCTTGGGATATATACCTAGAAGTGTGATCACTGGGTCAAATGGGAGTTCTATTTTTAGTTTTTGAGGAAACTCCATACTGTTTCCCATAGTGGCTGCACCAGTCTGCATTCCCACCAGCAGTGAAGGAGGGTTCCTTTTTCTCCACATCCTCGCCAGCACTTATCCTTAGTTGATTTGGTGATGATAACCATTCTGACAGGTGTGAGATGGTCATGTTGATTTGCATCTCTCAGATGATTAGTGACTTTGAGCAGGTTTTCATATGCCTTTTGGCCTTCCTTCTATCTTATTTTGAAAAGTATCTATTTAGGTCCGTTACCCACTTTTTTATTGGGTTGTTTATCTTCCTTTTGTTAAGTTGTATGAGTTCCCTGTAAATGTTGGAGATTAAACCTTTATCAGTGATAACATTGGTAAATATGTTCTCCCATGCAGTGGGCTTTCCTGTTGTTTTGTTGATGCTTTCTTTTGCTGTGAAAAAGCTTTTTATTTTTATGTAGTCCCAATTGTTTATTTTCTCTTTAGTTTCAATTGCCCTAGGAGCAGTATCAGTGAAGAAATTGCTTCAGCATATTTCTGAGATTTTGCTGCCTGTGGATTCCTCTAGTATTTTTATGGTTTCCCATCTTATGTTTAAGTCCTTTATCCATTTTGAGTTTACTTTTGTGTATGGTGTAAGTTGGTGGTCTAGTTTCTTTTTTTTGCATGTATCTGTCCAATTTTCCCACCACCATTTCTCTAAGAGACTGAATTGACTCCATTGTATGTTCATGCCTCCTTTTTCAAATATTAATTGAGCATAGTGGTTTGGGTCATTTTCTGGGTTCTCTATTTTATTCCATTGATCTGTATGTCTCTTCTTGTGCCAGTACGAGGCTGTTTTGAGAACAGTGGCTTTGTAATACAGATTGATATCTGGTATTGAGATCCCACCCACTTTGTTCTTCTTTCTCAAGATTGCTGTGGCTATTCAGGGTCTTTTTTTATTCCAGATGAATTTTTGGAGAGTTCTTTCTAGGTCTGTGAAATATGCCGTTGGTATTTTGTTGGGGAGTGCATTGAATCTGTAGATTGCTTTGGGTAGTATGGACATTTTAATGATGTTGATTCTACCAATCCATGAACATGGTATGTTCTTCCATCTGTTTACATCTTCCTTTATCTCTTTTTTTCAGTGTCCTGTAGTTTTCCGCATATAGGTCTTTTACCTCCTTAGTTAAGTTTATTCCTAGGTATCTTATTTTTTTTGGTGTGATGGTAAATGGGATTGCTTTTTTAGTCTCTCTTTCTGTAAGTTCATTATTGGTGTATAGAAAGGCCATAGATTTCTTGGCGTTAATTTTGTATCCCGCTACTCTGCCGAATTCATTTATTAAATCTAGTAATTTTTTGATGGAGTCTTTAGGATTTTCTATGTACAGTATCATGTCATCTGCAAATAAGGACAGTTTTACTTCTTCTTTTCCAATTTGGTTGCCTTTTATTTCTTCTTCTTGTCTGATTGCAATGGCTAGTATTTCCAACACCATGTTGAACAGGAGTGGTGAGAGTGGGCATCCCTGTGTTGTTCCTGTTCTTAGGGGAAATGGTTTAAGTTTTTGCACATTGAGTATGATGTTGGCTGTGGGTTTGTCATATATGGCTTTTATTATGTTGAGGTATGATCCTTCTATTCCCAGCTTGCTGAGATTTTTTATCAAGAAAGGTTGTTGGATTTTTTCAAATGCTTTTTCTGCATCAATTGATATGACTATATGGTTTCTATCTCTCAATTTGTTTATGTGATGTATCACGTTTATTGATTTGTGAATATTGTACCATCCTTGCATCCCAGGGATAAATCCTACTTGGTCATGGTGTATGACCTTTCTAATGTACTGCTGGATCTGATTTGTTAGAATTTTTTTGAGGATTTTGGCATCTATGTACATGAGGGACATTGGCCTGTAATTCTTTTTCATTGTGTTATCTTTATCTGGTTTTGGTATTAGGGTGATGCTGGCTTCATAGAAGGAGCTTGGAAGTGTTACTTCTTCTTGAATTTTGTGGAATAGTCTTAGGAGGATAGGTTTTAGCTCTTCCTTGAATGTTTTATAAAACTCCCCTGTGAAGCCGTCTGGCCCCGGGCTTTTGTTTGCTGGAAGCTTTTTGATAACTGCTTCAATTTCTTCCATAGTTATCAGCCTATTGAGATTTTTAGTCTCTTCCTAAGTAAGTTTTGGAAGGTTGTGTTTTTCTAGTAATGTGTCCATTTCCTCCAGGTTGTCTAGTTTGTTGGAGTAGAATTGTTCATAGTATTTTTTGACAATCCTTTGTATTTCTGTGGGGTCTGTTGTTATTTCACCTCTTTCATTTCTGATTTTGTTTATTTGGGTCCTCTCTCTTTGCTTCTTGGTGAGCCTGGCTAGAGGTTCATCAATCTTGTTTATCCTTTCAAAGAACCAGCTTTTGGTTTTCTTGATCTTGTGTATTGTTTTTTTGGTCTCTATGTCATTCATTTCTGCTCTGATCTTTATTATTTCCTTTCTTCTGCTCACTGTGGGCTTTTCTTGTTGCTCCCTTTCTAATTTTTTGAGTTGTTGAGTTAGATGATCTATTACCATTTTTTCTTGTTTTGTGAGGTAGGCCTGTAGAGCTATACATTTCCCTCTCAGGACTGCTTTCATTGTGTCCCATAGGATTTGCAATGTTGTGTTTTTATTGTCATTAGTCTCCAGGATGTTTTTAATTTCTTCTTTGATCTCATTGATAACCCAATCATTGTTTAGTAGCATGCTACTCAGTTTCCAAGTGTTTGAACTTTTTGGAATGTTTTTATTGTAGTTTATTTCTAATATTATGCTATTGTGGTCTGAGAAAATGCTTGATATGATTTCAATCTTTCGGAATTTGGGGAGACTTTGCTTGTTACCCAATATATGGTCTATTTTTGAGAATGTCCCATGTGCACTTGAGAATAACGTATATTCCATGGCTTTGGGGTAAAATACTCTGAAGATGTCAATTAGGTCCATCTGATCTAGTGTGTCATTTAGAATTGCTGTTTCTTTGCTGATTTTTTGTCCAAAGGATTTATCCATTGATTTCAGTGGTGTATTAAAGTCTCCTACTATGATTGTATTGATGTCGAACTCTCCCTTGATATCTTCCAGCAGATTTTTTATGTATTTGGGCACTCCTGCGTTGGGTGCATATACGTTTACTAGAGTTATATCTTCTTGCTGGATTGCTCCCTTTAGTATTATGTAGTGGCCTTCCTTATCTCTTATTAAAGCCTTTAGTTTGAGGTCTATTTTATCTGATATAAGTATTGCAACCCCAGCTTTTTTCTCATTTCCATTTGACTGAAAAATGTTTTTACATCACTTCACTCTCAGTCTGTGTGAGGCTTTTGCTCTAAGGTGGGTCTCTTGTAGACAGCAAATATATGGGACATGTTTTCTTATCCATTCAGCGACCCTATGTCTTTTGATTGGTGCATTTAATCCATTTACATTTATTGTTATTATTGATAAGTACCTGTTTGTTGACATATTTTTCCTTAGTGTTAGTGTTTCTTCTTTCCTTTCTCTTTCTTGTTTTTAGAGAAGCCCCTTTAGCATTTATTGCATTGCTGGTTTGGTAGTGATGAACTCTCTTAGCCCTTTTTTGTCTGTGAAGCTTCTGATTCCACTTTCAATTTTTAATGATAGCTTTGCTGGGTATAGTATTCTTGAATTCAGTCCCTTGTTTTGCATCGCTTTGTATATTTCATTCCATTCCCTTCTGGCCTGGTGTGTTTCTGTTGAGAAATCAGTTGATATTCTGATAGGAGATCCCTTGTAGGTAACTTTCTGTTTCTCTCTGGCAGCCTTTCAGATTCTTGCTTTGTCGTTGGTGTTCGTCAATTTAATTATGATGTGTCTTGGTGTCGGTCTTTTGGGGTTCAACTTGTTTGGGACTCTGTGTACTTCTTGGACTTGGATATTTTTTTTCTTGCCAATACCAGGGAAGTTTTCTGTCATTATTTCTTCTAACAAGTTTTCTATTCCTTGCTTCTTTTCCTCTCCTTTTTTCCCTATTATTCGAAGGTTGTTTCATTTTGTGTTGTCCCGAAGCTCCCTTAGGCTCTCCTCTTGTTTTTTAAGTCTTCTTTCCAGTTGCTGCTGTGTTTGTGTGTTTTTTCCTACCTTGTCTTCTAATTCGCTGATGCGATCCTCAGCCTCTTCTACTCTACTCTTTAGGCCTTCTATTGTGTTCTTTATTGCAGCTATGTCGTTCTTCATCTCCTCTTGGTTTCTTTTCATGTTGGTGACCTTTTCATTCAGCTCCTTATAGTTCTCATTGAGTTGTGTGTATTTGTCATCCATCTGTTTAAACATCCTTATAATGAATACTCTGAATTCTTTCTCTGTTAAGGTGCTAGCTTCAAGTTCATTTAACTCCCTTTCTGGTGATTCCCCTTTTTCCTCCCTTTGGGAATTTCCTTTTTTCTCCCCATGTTTTCCTGTAATGTTTTAATTGTAGATCCGCTTGCTTTGCTACCCAGGTTCTTTTGGGAATGGTGCTACTGGTGTAATCTGTCAATTCTCCTAGGCTTGTTAATCTAGTGTAGCTCCCTACTTGAGCTACTTGGGTTCTTTTGATGTAGGCCTGGAAGCTTGAGAGACACAACTGTGGTGTCCAAAAGTCAGCAGCTATGGAGTGGAGTGTCCTAGTTTTTGCTGTCTTGCACCCTTAGTTGAAATCGCGCGTGTCCAGTGGGAACTCTCAGTGGCACCCAGGAACCATCTGTTGGGAGAGCTCCCAGTGGCTCCCACTAGCACCTTGTGTGTAGATGGGCTCAGGGTGCCTGCCTGTTGTAAATTCACTTCTGTGGAGGTGTGTTTGCAGGCGCACATCTCTGACACACTTTGAGAGACTCTGGCACTGAAGTTAAACAGCTAGGGTGTATGTGGGAAGTTATTCAGGAGAAAATAGTTCAGAGTTTCTGCTGTGGAGCAGCGCGTCCTTGGCTGTACAGAATCACACCCAGCAGGGGCTCAAAGCAGCTCCCCAGAGGACCTTGTGGATATATGGGCTCAGGGCATCTTCCCTTGCTGTGGCTGTGAGTTTGCCAGCTCTGGAGTGTGCACAAACTGGTGGCGCACCCGCTGGCGCACAGCTCCGACGCACTTTGAGAGACTCTGGCATTGAAGTTAAACAGCTAGGGTGTATGTGGGAAGTTATTCAGGAGAAAGGAGTTCAGAGTTTCTGCTGTGGGGCAGCGCGTCCTTGGCTGTACAGAATCACACCCAGCAGGGGCTCAAAGCAGCTCCCCAGAGGACCCTGTGGATATATGGGCTCAGGATTCCTTCCCTTGCTGTGGCTGTGAGTTTGCCCACCCTTGAGTGTGAGCGAACTGGTGGTGCGCCTACTGGCGCAAAGCTCTGAGGCACCCTGGCACTGAAGTTGCACCGCAGGGGTGTCCGTGGGCAGTTATTTAGGGAGAGGCAGTTCAGAGATTCTACTGCAGGGCCGTGCACTCTTGACTGTGCAGAATCACCCCCTCAGGGGCTCTCAGTGGCTCCCAAGCACTGCCTGGGTAATGGAGTGCCTGGGTGCCTATGGGCTGGGGATGCGGTGAATCCTGAGTTCCTGCACTGGGGAGGGGGAGGTTGTACTTACTGCTTTCAGTGGCACACTTTTGGAGGTGGAGGTCTCAGAGTTCGCACATCTGCACCTGGGGTGGCAGGTCTTCTACCATAGTGGCTGTAGTGACCAGGTTTGCTTCTGAGACCAGACTGGGTGGTGGTAAGTTTAGGATTCTAGACTCTAGCAGTTCTGTTCTTAAAGATGGCGGGGTCTCTGTGCCACTGGTGTCCTCCCTGGAGTGTTTGCAGCGGCCGCGGGGTTTTTGCCAACCAAAACTGCCTGGATTGGATGCCCCCTAGAAGAACTGCAGGGTCTAACTGTCCCTATCTCACTCACACACACACCCACACACGTCCACACACACCTCTATCACTCCTTCACTCGATCACACACTCACCCTCCCTACCTTCCTGCCAGTCACCATCTTCCTGTTGGGCTGTTTTTATTGTAGTTTATTTCTAATATTATGCCATTATGGTCTGAGAAAATGCTTGATATGATTTCAATCTTCTTGAATTTGGGGAGACTTTGCTTGTTACCCAATATGTGGTCTATTTTTGAGAATGTCCCATGTGCACTTGAGAAGAACGTATATTCCATGGTTTTGGGGTGAAATGTTCTGAAGCTGTCAATTAATTCCGCTGATCTAGTGAGTCATTTAGGATTGCTGTTTATTTGCTGATTTTTTGTCTAGAGGATTTATCCAGTGATGTCAGTGGTGAATTAAAGTCCCCTACTATGATTGTATTGTTGTTGATCTCTCCCTTGATATATTTCAGGAGTTTTTTAATGTATTTGGGTGCTCTTGCATTGAGTGCTTATATGTTTATCAGGGTTATATCCTCTTGTTGTATCAATCCCTTTAGTATTATGAAATGGCCTTCCGTATCTCTTGTTATGGCCTTCACTTTGAGGTCTATTTTGTCAGATATAAGTATTGCAACCTTGCTTTTTTCTCATTTCCATTTGCCTAAAAACTTTTTTTTCCATCAATTCACTATCAGTCTGTGTGCATCCTTTGTTCTGAGGTGGGTCTCTTGCAGACAGCAAATATATGGGTCATGTTTTCTTATCCATTCAGCTACCCTATGTCTTTTGATTGGAGCATTTAATCCATTTACATTTCATATTATTATTGATAGGTACTTGTTTGTTGTCATTTTTATTCTTATTGTTTGTGTATCTTCTTGCTTTTCTGTTTCTTCATTTTTACAGAAGTCCCTTTAGCATTTCTTCCATTGCTGGCTTGGTGTTAATAAACTCTCTTAGTCCTTTTTTGTCTGTGAAGCTCCGGATTTCACTTTTAATTTTTGAATGTTAGCCTTGCTGTGTATAGTATTCTTGGATTCAGTGCCTTGATTTGCATCACTTTGTATATTTCATTCCATTCTCTTCTAGCCTGGTGTGGTTCTGCTGAGAAATCTGTTGATATTCTAATGGGATATCCCTTGTAGGTAATTTTCTGTCTCTCTCTGGCAGCCTTTAAGATTCTTACTTTATCATTGATGTTTGCCAATTTAATTATGATGTGTCTTTGTGTTGGTCTTTTAGGGTTCATCTTGTTTGGGACTTTGTGTGATTCTTGGACTGGGGTAGGTTTTTTTCTTGCCAATATCATGAAAGTTTTCTGTCATTATTTCTTCTAACAGGTTTTCTATTCCTTGCTTCTCCTCCTCTCCTTCTTGTACCCTTATTATTCAGATGTTGTTCCATTTTGTGTTGTCCCAAAGCTCCCTTAGATTCTCCTCTTGCTTTTTAAATCTTCTTTCCATTTGCTGCTGTGTTTATGTGTTTTTTCCTACCTTGTCTTCTAATTCGCTGATGCGGTACTCAGACTCTTCTAGTCTACTGTGTAAGCCTTCCATTGTGTTCTTTATTGCACCTATGTCATTTTTCATCTCCTCTTGGTTTCTTTTCATGTTGGTGACATTATCATTCACCTCCATATAATTATCATTGAGTTTTGTGTATTTGTCATCCAGCTGTTTGGGCATCCTTGTATCCATCACTCTGAATTCTTTCTCTGATATGTTGCTTGCCTCCATTTCATTTAACTCCTTTTCTGGTGATTCCTCTTTTTCTTTCCTTTGGGGATTGCTTTCTTGTTTCCCTATCTTTTGCTGTAACGTTTTAATTTTTTCTGTGTCATAGATCTGAGTGCTTTGCTACCCAGGTTCTTTTGGGGATGGTGCTACTGGTATGATCTATCAGGTCTCCTGGGCTTGGTAATCTAGCGTAGCTCCCTACTTGATCTATTTGTGTTCTCTTGATGTAGACCTGCGATCTGGAAAGGCGCAACTGTGGTGTCCAGAAGTCAGCAGCCGGGGAGGGGGATGTTCCACTTTTTGCTGCCTTGCACCCTTGGTTGAAATCGCTCATGCCCTTCCAGGGCACACATAGGCACCCAGGAGCCATCTGTTGGGGTGGTGGTGCTCAGGAGTCCTGAACTCTGGAAAGGTGCGACTGTGGTGTCCAGAGTTCTTTAGCTGTGGGGTGGGAAAACTCAGTTACTGCTGCTGCTCCCTTGGTTGGATACATGTGCACCCAGTGGCAGCTCACAGAGGCACCAGTGGTGTGTTTGCCAGCGTGTTGCAATGACGCACTCCAAAGGGCCCTGGTGCTGAAGCCACACAATTGAGGTGTCTGTGGGCAGGTATCCAGGAAGAGGGAATTCAGAATTTCTACTGCTGGGGCAGTGCACCATATTTGGATATGAGCGCACCCAATGGGGGCTCACAGTGGCACCCAAGAGCTCCCTGTGGAGCGGTGGGCTTGGGAGGCCTGCACACTAGAAAAGCGTGACTATAGTGTCCAGAGTTCTGCAGTTGTGGGGTGGGAAGTCTCAGTTTTTGCTGCTGCATCTATGGTTGGATACGTGCACTCCCAGTGTTGGCTCACAGGGGCACTCGTGGTTCATTTGCCAGCACGGTGTACTGACGCACTCTGAAGGGCCCTGGTGCTGAAGCTGTGTGACCGAGCTGTCTGTGGGCAGGTATCCAGGAAGAGGGAATTCAGAATTTCTACTGCAGGGCAGTGCACCCTTGTTTGTTTAAGATCTAACCCAGTGGGGGCTCACAGTGGCACCCAAGGGCAGCCTCTGGAGCAGTGGGCTCAGGTGGCCTGCATGCTGGAAACATGTGACTGTGGTGGTGTGTTTGCCAGCTTGGAGCTCTGATGCACTCTGAGGGACCCTGGTGCTGAAGTTGCACACCAAGGTGTCTGTGGGTAGTTATTTAGGAGGAGGGAATTCAGAATTTCTACGGTGGGGCAGTGCCCCCTTGTTTGTACAAGATTGCACCCAGCAGGGGCTCACAGTGGCATCCAAGAGCTGCCTGTGGAGTGGTGTGCCCAGGAGGCCTGCGTGCTGGAAACGCACAACTGTGGTGTCCAGAGTTATGCCGCTGGGGAGGGAGGAAGTCGTACTTACTGCTATGGGAGGCATGCAGCTTTGGAGGTGGAGATCTTAGGGTCTGCAGGTTTGTGGGTGGGGCAGCAGGATTTTGGCTGGAGTGGCTATTGGGTCGCGGGCAGTGTCCAAGGACTGTCTCAGTGGTGGTGTTGATGAGTTCTTAGAAGAGGCTGCTCTTCCCTTCAAGATAGCATGGGCTCCATTGTACCACAGTGTTTTTATTAATTCATCTACAGATGGACAGTTGGGCTGTTTCCAGATCTTAGCTATGGTAAATAACACTGTTATGGACATAGGGGTGCCTATATTCTTTCTAATTGGTGTTTCAGGCTACGTAGGATATATTCCTAGAAGTGGGATCACTGGGTCAAATGGCAGTTTCATTTTAAATTTTTTTAAGGAAACTCAACACTGTTTTTCATAGTGGATGCACCAGTCTGCATTCTCAATAGCAGTGTACTAAGATTCCTTTTCCTCCACATCCTCACCTAGAATGAGTTTAAATGCAGTTTTTATCTTTCACTTTTGGAAGAGTTTAATTTTTCTTTAAACCTTTGGTAGAATTTAAGAGTCAAGCCCAGTCAGTGTTACTGAGTGGTTGAGCATTGACCTATGAACCAGGAGTTCAGAGTTTGATTCCTGGTCAAAGCACATGCCCTGGGCACAGTCCCGAGTGGGGGGGGTAGGGTGGGAAGTAGCGATCCTCTCTCATCATTGATGTTTCTATCTTGTTCTCCCTCTCCCTTCCTCTATGAAATCAATAAACATATATTTAAAAGAAATAAAAACTGTATTATTAAAAATAGAATTTAATAGTTACTATTAAGTCATTCAGTTTGAACTTTACTTTGTGGAAAATTTGATTAATAATTGTATCCCTGAAGGGAGAGGAAGATGGCGGCTGGCAGGACGGAGGTGAGGGAGAGGAAGTGAGTGAGTGAGGGTATGAAAGGAGAATTTGTGAATGTGTGTGGTGTGTGTGTGTGAGTGAGTAAGGGACAGTTAAATCTCACAGGAGCAGCAGAGGCTGGAAGACAGGCTCTCTTGGACAAGGAGAGACTAGCACCGCTGTGGGCACTCCCCAGACTGCGGGACTCCAACACAGAGCCCATACCATCTTGAAGGGAAGAATGGCCTTTTTTAGGAACTCATCAGCACCACCAACCAGACAGGCCTTGGAACGGCCCCACAACCCAGCAGCCACTCCAGCCAAAACCCTGCTGCCCCACCCACAGACCCATGGACCCTGGGACCTCCACCTCCTAAGGTGCACCACTCGGCAGCAGTAAGTGCAACCTCCCGCTCCCCAGTGGCAGAACTCCAGACAAAACATTCACACGTTTACAACGTTCACAGGCAGCCAGGGCACTCCACTCTGTAGGGAGTGCCTGGGAGGCACTGGGAGCCCCTGTGGGTGTGATTTTGTACAGATAAGGGTGCGAGGCCCTGCAGTAGAAATTCTGAACTCTCTCTTCCTGAATAACTGCCCACGGAGACCCCAGCTGTTCAACTTCAGTGCCAGGGCCCCTTAGAGTGCATCAGAGCTCTGTGAAAGCAAACTCACTGCCACAGACAACGGAAGGCACCCTGAGCCCATATATCCACAGGGTCCTCTAGGGAGCTGCTTTGAGCCCCTGCTCGGTGTGATTCTGTACAGACAAGGACGCGTTGCCCTGCAGTAGAAACTCTGAACTCCTTTCTCCTGAATTACTGCACAAATACACCCCAACTGTTTAACTCCAGTGCCAGGGCCGCTACTCAAAGTCTGTCAGAGCTCTGCATAGGCAAACGCACTGCCACAGACACCCACATTTCCGAAGAGTAGGCATCCTGAGCCCATATATCCACAGGGTCCTCTGGGGAGCTGTTTTGAGCCCCTTCTAGGTGTGATTCTGTACAGACAAGGACGTGCTGCCCCGAAGTAGAAATTCTGAACTCCCTCTTCCTGAATAACTGCCCGCATTCACACCAGCTGCTCAACCTCAGTGCCAGGACCCCTCAGAATGCATCAGAGCTCTGCGCCTGCAAACGTACCTCCACAGATGCGAATTTCAAACAGGCAGGCACCCTGAGCCCATCTACCCACAGGGCACTAGAGGGAGCCACTGTGAGCTCTCCCTGGGTGTGATCTTGGACAAACAGGGGCACACTCCACCCCCCCCCCCCCACAGTAGAAATTATGAATTCACTCATCCTGGAGACCTTCCCACAGGCACCTCAATTACACTGCTACAATGCCAGGGACCTTCAAAGAGCTTCAGTGTGGCTCGCAGGCAAACGTACTGCGGGTGCCCCTGTGAGCCACCACTGGGAGTGAGTGCCTATCCACCACAAGTACAGCAGCAAAAGCTGAGTCTGCCCACCCCACAACTACAGAACTCTGGACACCACAGTCATGCCTTTCCAGAGTGCAGGCCCCCTCAACACCATCACCCCAACAAATGGTTCCTGGAGGCCACTGTGAGTCCCCGCTGGGCATGCATGATTTCAACTAAGGGTGCAAGACAGCAAAAATTGGGACACTTCTCTCCACAGCTGCTGACTTCTAGACACCACAGTTGTGCCTCTCAAGCTCACAGGCCTACGTCAAGAGAACCCAAATAGCTCAAGTAGGGAGCTACACTAGTTTACCAAGCCCAGAAGAACTGAGAGATTACACCAGCAGCACCATTCCCAAAAGAACCTGGGTAGCAAAGCAAGCGGATCTACAATTAAAACATTACAGGATGACATGGAAAGACAAAAAAGCAACCCCCAAAAGAAAGAAAAAAGAGGAATCACCAGAAAAGGAGTTAAATGAAATTGAGGCTAACAGCATATCAGAGAAAGAATTCAGAGTAATGGTTATAAGGATGCACAAATGGCTGGATGACAAACACACACAACTCAATTAGAATTATAAGGAGCTTAATGAGAATGTCGCCAACTTGAAAAGTAACCAAGAGGAGATGAAGAACGACATAGCTGTAATAAAGAATACAATGGAAGGCTTAAACAGTAGAATAGAAGATGCTGAGGACCGCATCAGCGAATTAGAAGACAAGATAGGAAAAAACACACAAACACAGCAGCAACTGGAAAGAAGACTTAAAAAGCAAGAGGAGAGCCTAAGGGAGCTTTGGGACAACACAAAATGAAACAACATTCACATAATAGAGGTACCAGAAGGAGAGGAGGAGAAACAAGGAATAGAAAAACTGTTTGGAGAAATAATGACAGAAAACTTCCCTGATGTTTGCAAGAAAAAAACCATGCAAATCCAAAAAGCACATAGAGTCCCAAACAAGATGAACCCTAAAAGTCTGACACCAAGACATATCATAATTAAATTGGCAAACACCAACGAGAAAGTAAGAATCATAAAGGCTGCCAGAGAGAGACAGAGAGTTAACTACAAGGGTTCTCCTATTAGAATTTTGATGGATTTCTCCACAGAAACACACCAGGCCAGAAAGGAATGGAATGAAATTTACAAAGTGATGCAAAGCAAGGGACTGAACCCAAGAATACTATAACCAGCAAGGCTATCATTCAAAATAGAAGGTGGAATCAGGAGATTCACAGACAAAAAAGGACTAAGAGAGTTTATCACGACCAAGCCAGCAATGCAAGAAATGCTGAAGGGACTGCTGTAAAAATAAGACAGAGAAAGGCAAGAAGAAACATAAACATTAAGGAAAAATTTGACAAAAAACATGTGCTTGTCAATAATAACATTAAACATAAATGGATTAAATGCAGCAATCAAAAGACATAGGGTAGCTGAATGGATAAGAAAACATGACCCATATATTTGCTGTCTGCAAGAGACCCACATCAGAACAAAGGATTCACACAGACTGAGAGTGAAGGGATAGAAACACATTTTTCAGGCAAATGGAAATGAGAAAAAAGCTGGGGTTGTGATACTTATATCTGATAAAATAGACATCAAAGTAAAGGCCATAACAAGAGATAAGGAAGGCCACTACATAATACTAAAGGGAGCAATTCAACAAGAATATATAACTCTGGTAAACATATATACACCCAATACAGGAGCACTCAAATACATAAAACAACTTCTGGAAGATATCAAGGGAGAGATTGATAGCAATACCGTCATAGTAGGGGACTTTAATACCCCACTGACACCACTGGATAAATCAACCAAATAAAAAATCAGCAAAGAAACAGCAATCCTAAATGACACACTAGATCAGATGGACGTAATTGACATCTTCAGAATATTCCACCCCAAAGATACAGAATATACATTTTTCTCCAGTGCACATGGAACATTTTCAAGGATAGACCACATATTAGGACACAAAGTCTCTTCAAATTCAAGAAAATAGAAATCATATCAAGCATCTTCTCAGATCACAATGGCATCAAACTGGAAATCAACTATAATAAAAACAATCCAAAAAAAAATCAAACACTTGGAGACTAAATAGAATGCTATTAAAGAATGACTGGGTTACCAGAGAGATCAAAGAAGAGATAAAAAACATCATGGCAACAAATGACAATGAAAACACAACAATCCAAAATCTATGGGACACAGCGAAAGCAGTCTTGAGAGGGAAGTTCATAGCTCTACAAGCCTACTGCAAAAAACAAGAAACAATGGTAATAAATTATCTAACCCTACAACTCAAAGAGTTAGAAGGAGAGCAACAAGAAAAGCCCAGTGTAAGCAGAAGGAAGGAAATAATAAAGATCAGAGTGGAGATAAATGACATAGAGACCAAAGAAACAAAACAAAAGATCAACAAAACCAAGAGTTGGTTCTTTGAAAGGATAAACAAGATTGATGAACCTCTAGCCAGGCTCACCAAGAAGCAAAGAGAGAGAACCCAAATAAACAAAATCAGTAATGACAGAGGAGAAATAAACAACAGAACCTACAGAAATAAAAAGGATTGTTAAAAAATATTATGAACAAGTCTATTCTAACAAACTAGACAACCTGGAAGAAATGGACATATTCCTAGAAAAATAAAACCTTCTAAAACTCAATAATCAAGAATCTAAAAAGCTCAATAGGCCAATAACTATGGAAGAAATTGAATTAGTCATTAAAAAGCTTCCAGCAAATAAAAGCCCGGGGCCAGATGGCTACACAGGGGAGTTTTACTAAACATTCAAGGAAGAACTAAAACTTATCCTCCTCACAGTATTTAAAAAAATTCAAGAGCAACGAACACTTCCAAACTCATTCTATGAAGCCAGCATCACCCTAATACCAAAACCAGATAAAGACAACACAATGAAAGAGAATTACAGGCCAACATCCCTCATGAACATAGATGCCAAAATCCTCAACAAAATTCTAACAAATCGGATCCAGCAGTACATCAGAAAGATCATACACCATGGCCAAGTAGGATTTATCCCAGGGATGCAAGGATGGTACAATATCCCCAAATCAATAAACATGATACATCACATAAACAAATTGAGAGATAAAAACCACATAGTCATATCAATTGATGTAGAAAAAGCATTTGACACAATCCAACACCCATTTTTGATAAAAACTCTCAGCAAGGTGGGAATAGAAGGATCATACCTCAACATAATAAAAGCCATATATGACAAACCCACAGCCAACAACATACTCAATGGACAAAAACTAAAACTATTTCCCCTAAGAACAGGAACAAGACAGGGATGCCCACTTTCACCACTCCTGTTCAACATAGTACTTGAAGTACTAGCCATTGTGATTAGACAAAAAGAAGAAATAAAAGGCATCCAAATTGGAAAAGAAAAAGTAAAACTGTCCTTATCTGCAGATGACATGATACTGTACATAACATGATACTGTACATAACCCTAAAAACTCCATCAAAAATTATTAGACTTAATAAATAAATTTGGCAATGTAGCAGGATACAAAATTAATGCCAAGAAATGTATGGCATTTCTATACACCAACAGTGAACTTACAGAAAGGGAGACTAAGAATCCCATTTACCATCACACCAAAAAAATTAAGACACCTAGGAATAAACTTAACTAAGGAGGTAAAAGACCTCTACTCAATAAACTACAAGACATTGGAAAGACAGATAAAGGAAGATATAAATAGATGGAAGAGCATACCGTCTTCATGGATTGGTAGAATCAACATCATTAAAATGTCCTTACTACCCAATACAATCTATAGATTCAATACACTCCCCATTAAAATACCAATGGCATATTTCACAGACCTAGAAAGAACTCTCCAAAAATTCATCTGGAATAAAAAAAGACCCTGAATAGCCACAGCAATCCTGAGAAAGAAGAACAAAGTAGGAGGGATCTCAATATCAGATTTCAAGCTGTATTACAAAGCCATTGTTCTCAAAACAGCCTGGTACTGGCACAAGAACAGGCTTATAGACCAATGGAATAGAATAGAGAACCCAGATATTGACCCAAACCACTATGTTCAATTAATATTTGACAAAGGAGGCATGAACATACAATGGAGTCAAGACAGTGTTTTCAATAAATGGTGTTGGGAAAATTGGACAGATACATGCAAAAAAATGAAACTAGACCACTAACTTACACCATACAAAAAAATAAACTCAAAATGGATAAAGACTTAAACATAAGACAGGAAACCATAGAAATATTAGAAGAATCCACAAGCAGAGAAATCTCAGACATATTTTCAAGAAATTTCTTCAGTGATATCACTCCTAGGGCAATGGAAACTAAAGAGAAAATAAACAAATGGGACTGTATCAAAATAAAAAGCTTTTGCACAGCAAAAGAAACCATCAACAAAACAACAAGAAAGCCCACTGTATGGGAGAGCATATTTGCAAATGTTATCAGTGATAAAGGTTTAATCTCCAACCTCTACAGGGAACTTATACAACTTAATAAAAAGAAAATAAATGATCCAATAAAAAAATGGGCAACAGACCTAAATAGAATTTTTTCGAAAGACAGAAGGAAGGCCAAGAGACATATGAAAACATGCTCAAAGTCACTAATTATCCAAGAGATGCAAATCAAAATGACAATGCTGTACCATCTCACACCTGTCAGAATGGCTATCATCAATAAATCAACAAAGACAAGTGCTGGTGAGGATGTGGAGAAAAAGGAACCCTCATGCACTGCTCTTGGGAATGCAGACTGGTGCAGCCACTGTGGAGAACAGTATGGAGTTTCCTCAAAAAACTAAAAATGGAACTCCCATTTGACCCAGTAATCCCACTTCTAGGAATATATCCCAAGAAACTATAAACACCAATCAGAAAGGATATATTCACCCCTATGTTCATAGCAGGCACAATTTACAATAGCTAAGATTTGGAAAAACTCTAGGTGCCCGTCAGCAGATGACTGGATCAGAAAACTACGGTGCATCTACACAATAGAATACTGTGCTGCAATAAAAAGAAGGAATTCTTACCATTTGCAGCAACCTGGATGGAACTGGAGAGCATTATGCTAAGTGAAATAAACCAGTCAATGAAAGAAAAATACCATATTATTTCACTTATTTGTGGATAATAAAGAACATTATAAACTGATGAACAAAAAGATAGATACAGAGGCAGTAAATCATCAAACAGACTGTGAAATTACATCGGGAAGTTTAGGGAGAGGTGGGGGGAGATAAGAGTTCAACAGAAGGACTTGTATGCATGCATATAAGCATAACCAATGGACGCAAGACACTGGGGGTTGAGGGCATGTATGGAGTGGGTTGGGGGGACAATGGTAAGATATGTACACATGTAATACCTTAATAAAAAAGGAAAAAATAATTGTATCCCTTTACTTGTATATAGTATATTGAGATATGCCATTTCTTCTTTAGATAGCTTCAATAGTTCATGTCTAAGAACTTTTTCATTTCATCTAGGTTATTTAACTTTTTGTTGTATAGTTGTTCATAGTGTTCCCTTATGATTCTTTGATTTCTGTAAGTTTGGTAGTAATGCATTCTATTTCATTCCTGATTTTAATAATGTGAGTCTTCTCTCTTTTTACCTTTTTTTATTGCAATAACATTGATTTATGACATAATATGTTTCAGGTGTGCAACTTTATAATTTTAAATCTGAATATACTGCATTGCTCACCATCAAAAGTCTAGTTATTTACATATTCAAAATCTATAAATAAGTCATACATCCCAACAACAACAAAAAACAAACCACCTGACTTTAAAAATGGGCAAAGGATTTGAATAGACTTTTTTTATTTTTTCTATTTTTATGTTTTCTATTTATTTTATTTTTTCCCATCACTGTTTATTCCCCTATACCCTGTTATTTTTTAAAAGAAGACATACAGATGGCCAACAGGCACAGGGAAAAATGTTCACTATCACTAATCATTAGAGAAATGCAAATAAAAATCACAATGAGATATCACCACCTGTTAGAATAGCTTTCATAAAAAAGACAAAAAACTAGCATTAGAGAGGATGTGGAGAAAGGGGAACCCTCATAAATTATTAGTGGGAATGTAAATTACTGTATTTTCCAGCGTGTAAGACGACTTTTAACCCAGGAAAATCTCAAAAGTTGGGGGTCTTATTCGCCTGAAAATACGGTATTTGGGTTTTAAGCAATCTGATATACATTGTCAGAGATTTTTCTAACCTACCGTATTTTCTGGTGTATAAGACCCCCGACTTTTGAGAAGATTTTCCTGGGTTAAAAAGTCGTCTTATATGCCGGAAAGTACGGTGGTAAAACCAGTACAGAAAATAGTATAGAGATTCATCAAAACAATGTTTTCAATCGAATATTTTTTTAGTTTTGACTTTACTAGTATTTTATATCTTATTAAATGTATTGGGGTAATGTTAGTTAATAAGATCATATTGGTTTTGGTGTTATTTATATGACATTATCTGTATATTGCAAAAAATTAAAACTAGAAGTACCATATGACACAACAATTCCACTTCTGCGTATTTATTTGAAAGAATATGAAAACACTAATTCTAAAAGATACATGTACACCTATATTCTTTGCAACATTATTTACAGTGTGGCCAAGATATGGATACAACCTCAGTGTTCATGGAGCGATGAAGGGATAATGAAATGTGGTTTATATATGAATATTACTCAACCATAAAAAAGGTGAAACCCTGCCATTCTCTTTTTGTCCTTAACAGTCTAAACAAAGGTATTTCAACTTTTCATCTTTCCAAAGAACCAAATTTTGTCTTCATTGATTTTTCTGTACGTATCTATTCTCTATTTCTTTTCTTTATGCTGTGATTTTCATTTACTTCCTTCTGTTTGCCTTGGATTTAACTTTTCTTTCTAGTTTTGTAAGATGGAAAGTTATATTATTGATTTGCAATCTTATTTATTTTTTTAATATAGGCATTAAAAGCTATACATTTCCCTGTGAGGACTCCTTTTAGTTCCAACCCAAAATTTTGCTATATCTTGTTTTTATTTTCATTCATATCAAATTAGCTTCACATTGTGTTATTGTTTTCCTATTGTGGTCAGAAAATGTCCTTTATATGATTTCAATCATTTAAAATATATTTAGATTTGTTTCATAGCCTAACACTTGGTCTATCTTGGAGAAGGTTCCATACACACTTACGACAGTGGATTCTGCTGTTGAGTGTTTTATAGGTATCTTAGTCTTAATTGATTTATTGTGTTCTTCAAAAATTATATTTCCATGTTGCTCTTCTGTCTAGTTGTCCTACCCATTATTGAAAGTGAGGTGTTGAAGCCTCCAGCTGTTATTGATCAATTGTTTATTTTTTCCTTCAATTCTGTCAGTTTTTGCTTCATGCATTTTAGTGCTCCTTTAGGTGCCTCTATGTTAATAAAATGTCTTATTGATGGATTGATCCTGTTATCATTGAAAAATATCTTTATTTGCTTTTAGTAACAGCTTTTGCCCTAAAGTCTATTTGTCTGATATTAGTATAGCTACTTTTCCTCTCTTTTGATCCTAGAATCTAAAGTATCTCTTGTGATGCAGCCACTGTGGAGAACAGTATGGAGTTTCCTCAAAAAACTGAAAATGGAACTCCCATTTGACCCAGTAATCCCACTCCTAGGAATATATCCTAAGAAACTGGGAACACCAATAAGAAAGGATATATGCACCCCTATGTTCATAGCAGCACAATTTACAATAGCTAAGATCTGGAAACAGTCTAGGTGCCCATCAGCAGATGGCTGGATCAGAAAAGTATGGTACATCTACACAATGGAATATTATGCTGCCATAAAAAAGAAGAAATTCTTACCATTCGCAGCAACCTGGATGGAATTGGAGAACATTATGCTGAGTGAAATAAGCCAGTCAATGAAAGAAAAATACCACATGATCTCACTCATTTATGGATAATAAAGAACATTATAAACTTGAACAAAAAGATAGATACAGAGGCAGTAAAGCATCAAACAGTCTGTCAAATTACAGCAAGAAGGTTAGGGAGAGGTGGGGAAGATAAGAGATCAACCAAAGGACTTGTATGCATGCATATAAACATAACCAATGGATGCAAAACTCTGGGGGGTGAGGGCATATATGGGAGTGGAGTGGGGGGGCAATGGTAAGATATGTACACATATAATACCTTAATAAAAAAATTGGAAAAAAATAAAGTATCTCTTGTGATAGCTTATAGTTTAATCATATTTTCTTTTTGTTAAATATATTTTATTGATTTTTTACAGAGAGGAAGGGAGAGGGATAGAAAGTTAGAAACAACGATGAGAGAGAAACATTGATCAGCTGCCTCCTGCACACTTCCCACTGGGGATGTGCCTGCAACCAAGGTACATGCCCTTGACCGGAATCGAACCTGGGACCCTTGAGTCTGCAGGCCGACACTCTATCCACTGAGCCAAACCGGCTAGGGCTAGTTGAATCATATTTTCATCTGTTCTCCCAATTTTTGCCTCTAATTGGAGTGTTTAATTCATTAACATTTGATGTGATTACTGATAAAGTAGTATTTATTTTTGACATTTTGCCATTTGTTTTCTGTGATGTCCTATATTCTTCTATGAATGCCTTCTTTTGTATTAAGTAGATATTTTAAATATATAATTTAAACTCCCTTGTCATTTATTTTAATATTTTTGTGTTATTTTCTTTGAGATTTCCCAATTAACATCTTAATGTCACCTGAGTTTCAATTGTATGTAAAATCTATCTGAATGCTATTTTTATAAAATTTTAGAATGGTAATTTTCCTGATATTATAACTTCTAGATTTTGCTTAAATAATTTAATACTTTTTATTCTAAACTTTTGTTGTTTGATACAGTAGCCACTAGCCACAAGCCATATGTGACTATTTCAATTTAAAATAATTAAAAGGAAATAAAAATTCAGTAACTCAGTTGTTTTAGTTCCATATCAAATGCTCATTAGCCATACATGGATAATGGATACTGTATTGGACAGAATATATATGAAATATTTTTAGCATCATAGACATTTATATTGGACAGCATTTCTCTAGATCAGGCATTGGCAAACTTTCTGTAAAAGGCAAGATAGTAAACATGTTACGTTTGGCAGACCTTGTCTCTATTGCAGCCACACAGCTCTGTTTTTGCTTTTCACATAAATCAGAAATAATACATAAACAAATGAGTATTGCTATGTTTCAATAACTTTATTTATGGATACTAAAACTTTACATTTTTATAATTTTCACATGTTATGAAATATTCTTGTGATATTTTTCAACAATTTTAAGATGTACAAAACATTCTTAGCTTACAGGTCATACAAACATAAGTGGAAGGTCAGATTTGATCTGTGGGCTGCAGTTTGCTAGCCCCTGCTCTAGACTCCTACAGAGTTTCTCTTAAAGTGTGTCCCTTTTATGAGTCTTTATTAAACATTTTAAACATATTCCCAGGCTCTCTATCCTAATGTATATAAACCAATTCATCTCTTAATAGTTTCCATCTTCTCTTTTAATTAATTTACAGAATTGGATAGATGAAAAATTATTGTATTTTTCCCCCAGAAAATGTTTTCTATACTGTATTTGAACCTCCTTCAGCGCTATTTTTATTTAAGTTTTTATCTATTCCTTCCAGCAGCTCTATTTTGCTGAGCATGTATTCAGTTTGTTCCGCTTGATCTTCTTCTCTCTAGCTGCTGGGTACCCTGAGATGGGGTTGTTACTTTCCACTTATCTGCTCTTTGGGATTCAGGTCTGGTAGGAGGCAACTCCTGACTGTCAGCAGTCCTTCAGTGAACGCACAGTGCTCTCTATCCCTGTAAGCCAGGAGTATCAAAGTAGGTAGAGTCCTAATCTCCTAGTGAGACACTTGAAAGAAGTCTTGTTACTTTCTTGTTTTCCTTGTACTCTTCCTGACTTAGGAAGGAAAGACTTGGATCACCTCTTAAGTTTCTTCTTGGAATTTAGGAGGTAGGTGACCTGGCAATATCACATAAGGGCAATATTAATCCTTTCCACAAGGATTCATATGTCTGTAAAAGTCAAGCTCTAGCAGTTTACAGAGTCGACTTCATGCACTTATACAATATGGAAGGGAGATGGTTCTATATCAGTTTCCTCACTAACGAAGCCCTATGTCTTGCTTATACCCAGCTGCCAATGGGCACTAATATCCATTTTGTTTATAGTAGGGGCTGAGGGGAAAGATGCTATATATTCAGTTCACCATGTTCCCATAATCTCTCTCTCCTAAAATTTAATTAACCAAATCAGTTAATTATCAAAACATATGTGTTTATTATACACACAGGCACACTCACTTTAAAATAAAAATTTTCTTTGTCTCAAGAATACAATTTGAAGTAATTAAACTAAATGTGTCTAACAGAAAGTGAATTTGAAAAATTAACTGAGGATGAATTCAGGTAGTTCTATGGAATATATTGCTTAACTTATCCCTTAATGATCTGTTGATTACATTAATCAATTTTTAATATAGTAGAATGTTAGCTTTTAAAAATCATTTAACCCATCCTTGTTTATTTGATAGATGAAGAAACTGAGACATGAAGAGTTTAAGTTTAAGTGATTATGATGAAGCCAAGAATAGAAACTTCAATCTCATGTCTCCTATTATACTAGCAACTAGAGGCCTGGTGCACGAAATTCATGCATGGGGGAGGTGTCTTTCAGCCAAGCCTGCACCCTTTCCAATCTGGGACCCCTTAAGGGATGTCCGACCACCTGATTAGACCCAATACCATTGGGATCAGGCCTAAATAGGTGGTCAGACATCCCTCTCACAATCTAGAATTACTGTCTCCCAACCGCTTGCCTGCCTCTGCCTGATTGCCCCTAACTGCTTCTGCCTGCCAGCCTGGTCACACCCTAACCACTCCACTGCCAGCCTGATTGATGCTTAACTGCTTCCCAGGCAGCCCGATTGCCCCTAACTACCCTCCCCTACCAGCCTGGTTACCCCTAACTGCCCTCACCTGCAGGCCTGGGTCCCCCACCCAACAGTCCTCCCCTGTGGGCTTGATCCACCCACAACTGCCCTCCCCTGCAGGCCTGGTCCCCCCAACTGCCCTCCCCTGATGGCCTGGTCCCCCCCAACTGCCCTCCCCTGCTGGCCTGGGTCCCCCCAACTGTCATCCCCAGCAGGCCTAGTTCCCGCCCCACTGTCCTCCCCTGCAGGCCTGGTCCACCCTAACTGCTCTCCCCTGAAGGCCTGGTCACCCCCAACTGCCCTCCCTGCTGGCCTGATTGCCCACAACTGCCCTCCCCTGCAGACCTGGTCTCCCCCAACTGCCCTCCTCTGCCAGCCCAGTCACCCTAACTGCCCTCCCTGCTGACCTGATTGCCCACAACTGCCCTCCCCTGCAGGCCTGGTCCCCCCAAACGCCCACCCCTGTAGGCCTGGTACTCTCCAACTGCCCTCCCCTGCAGGCCTGGTCACCCCAACTGCCCTCCCCTGCAGGCCTGGTCACCCCCAACTGCCCTCCCCTGCTGGCCTGGTCTTCCCCAACTGCCTTCCTCTGCTGGCCAGGTCACCCCTAACTGCCCTCCCTGCAGGCCTGGTCACCCCCAACTGCCCTCCCCTTCTGGCCTGGTCTTCTCCAACTGCCCTCCTCTGCCAGCCCAGTCACCCCTAACTGCCCTCCCTGCTGACCTGATTGTCCACAACTGCCCTCTCCTGCAGGCCTGGGTCCCCCCCAACTGTCCTCCCCTGCAGGCCTGGTCCCCCCAAACTACCCTCCCTTGCAGGCCTGGTCACCCCAATTGCCCCTCCCCTACAGGCCTGGGTCCCCCCCAACTGCCCTCCCTTGCTGGCCTGGTCTCCCCCAAATGCCTTCCCTTGCCAGCCTGGTCACCCCCAACTGCCCCCAGCTGTCCTCCCCTGCCAGCCATCTTGTGGTGGCCATCTTGTGTCCACATGGGGGCAGCCATCTTTGACCACATGGGGGCAGCTATTTTGTGTCTTGGAGTGACAGTCAATTTGCATATTACTCTTTTATTAGATAGGATACCCTTTCTATTACATCCTTATGAGAATGAAAACTGTCAAGCCACTCAAGCTAAATGGGTGAGCCTCAAAAATCATTTGAAAATTAAAGATTTGTCTTATAAATCAACAAATAAATACATACATATACATGGATTATGAGAGATAGTCTAAGGACTGAACAATTACAAAAGATATGGCATGACCACCAGGAAGTTGAATCACCATGCAGAAGCAAAGGGTTAAAATATTGGTGGATTCAATATGCTGAATCCGTGCCCAGCTGACCCTTCCTCCAGGAAGGCTTCTATGGTTTGCCTCTGTTGGAAGTAAGCAGTGCAAATCTGGTGCTGTCCCACAGGGTTCATCACTGCCTTCCTCATCAATAGAGGCACTTACTCCTTTATCTTCCATACAGTCCCAGTTCCAGGAACAGAGTGTCTTCTCAACAAATGTCTGTTGAATGCATAAATGAGATTCAATTCCTGCTTCTCCCTGGAAGCAGTTATGACCTATGGGCACATAGAAAGTTCTCAATAAATATCTATGGAACAGAAATAGATAGATGATAGATAGAAAGATAGATATGTAGATATAGATATAAAAATCATTCTTATGTAAAGAGAGCTCATATTTTAATTGAGAGTCAATATTACAAAATTAAAATATACCTAGCCTATGATTTCATACTATATGTAACATATGAGTGTTATAGATACTAAGAGAGCTTGAAAGAAGGAAGCTCTGTAGGTTGAAGACATCAAAGGTTCCATGGGAGTGATAGGATTTGAAGTAATTATTGAAGGAAGAATATGGTCCATAGCTATGAGAAACATATAACTTGTTGTCCTTGCTAGGACACTTCTGAGAGTGAAAGGAGAAAACATTAATAGTTACATTAGGATAACAGGTATAATGTGAGATGTTTAGGTAAATAAGCAGAAATTATCTCCATATTCATAAAGGAAGGTTTCAGGGCATTCCAAATGAAGGGGGTGGTTTAAAAGAAAAGACAAAGGTAAGGATGAACTGGGTTAGTTCTGGGTAAAGCAGAGATGGTTCATACAGTGAACAAACAAGAAAGGAGATCAGAAAGGGCATTGAATGCTAAGCTAAGGAGCTTGATTTTATTCCATGAAAATAAGAATCATTTTAACAGGTGATTTTCAAAATACTTAACTGCCAGCAAGCATGGTCACTAAAAATGAAAAGAGTAAGGTCTAACAGTGCATAACAGCTGAATATCAATTATTCATTTGAGGTTTTTGTGCAGGAAAGTGATATGAAATTGGTATTTTAGAAAAACGAATGTAGCAGTGAGGTGCAGGATCAATGAAGAAGGTACAAGAGCATAGGTCAGCAAGCATTTCTTGTAAATGGCCAGGTAGTAAATATTTTAGACCATATGGTTTCTGTTACCACTATTCAACTCTGCCATTGTAGTCAGAAATCATACTAGTTATTACATAAACAAATGAGTGTGGCTGTGTGTCAGTCAAACTTGATTTACAAAATAGCAGGATAAATTTGCCTTGTGGGCCACAGTTTGCCAACTCCTGAACTAGAGGTAGAGAGACTGGTTAAATGGCTTGCAATACTTCAGGCTCTTAGCCTGGGCTAGTTTACTAATAGAGAGAATTAAAATAAACACACACACACACACACACACACACACACACACACACACACACACATAAATACATAAAGAAAATCTCAAAAATGTTAAATAATTATAGTTATCTGGATAATTTAGGCAAAAAATCCATCTTCAGCAGTATGAAAATCCAAATAATTGAGGACAAAATGTTTTTACCTATATAATTCAGTTAGCTTCTCCTCTTTGCATTCTGTTCATGAACACAGCCCTAACTTTCCGAAAGTATGTGCCTATGTAGATACCAAAGGGACTGAAATGAATGAAAGAATGTACTCAGTCACTTAAACAGATGCCATAATAACTAGTTTAACTGAAATTTTCACTAAACTGGATTATTAATTCAATGAGGATTATGAAGACATGGCTGCACCAAATGAATAAATATGTTGAGGGATTATCAATTACTAAAAGTTAGCTAGAGAAGATGGATGAAATATCTGAAAAGCTAGAGCATCTTTGAAAAAAAGACTGGGGGGGAGGGGGAATAATATAATCTTTTTAGGGGAATAAAACATTAAAAGACTTATATGACATTAGCAAAGCAGCAAATAAGAGCAATTTAAATGGGATTAATTGAGCGTTGTGTTACATGAAGTGAATTAAACTGATTTGTTAAATACTTGATGTGGGAAAGTAGAGATATTTTTTATTTTTTGAAAGTATAGATATTTAGAGGGCAGAAAGACATGGTTATCATTGATATGTGATTTAGTGCAAAAAATGCAATTTTCAAATGACAGCCAAATGTGGCTAACAAAGTTAGAGATAGGAAGAAGAGGTGACTCAGTAGACTTTAGTAATAAAAGAGGCTTATTGATCATCTCTATACAAACTGTATCCACTGGAAACCTAAAAGTATCCACTAAGAAGTTAGGATGTCAAGCCCACATCCAATTGTTTACTCAAAGGCAAGTGATGGGTTCAAAAGATGTGAATGAAATCACAAGAACATGGTATCAGAAACTCTGGTCAGTTTGGTCAGGTTCCTCATATAGCTGGTCCTTTTGTAAGTATGGGGCTGGGGAGAATAAAATTGCTTTTTTTTTATTTTGCTAAATTTTACTAGTTTGATTTCATTAAATTGGAGGAGCCCACAATCAATTTGGTAATTGGGTAATTTAGTGGCCTGTATAGACAACCTGCATTACTTGCTATTCTGACTGCATTGTTCAGAGAAAGAGAATACTGGAAGAAATTGTTAACATTAAAAAAAAAAAAAACAGCTCCCTTATCACAGTTCCTTATAAGATACCAAATATGCTACCATCAAAAGGGACAAAATGAATAAAAATGACTCATAGTTCACAGGCAGCAAATGTAGAGGCTCAGATGAGTAATCTTAAAATTGTAAGGGGAGAGCAATGGAGAAGTAAAGGGAAAGAAGACAGTAAACTTTTGGTGCAATTTTTGACACAAGGTCTGAGTAAGGAATGTTTCTCTTCCTGTACCATCCCTATTTCCCTATGGCCTTGTTAGATACAAGCTGATCCATTAAACAACATGGTGCCAGTGACTAATAATAGCTTTAATGTTCTCCTTCTGCATAGGGTATTTGCATTTTAATAGAGGACCCTGGGGGCCTAACATAAAATAGCACACCTCTGATAAGGAGAATTTCTAGAAACTATGGTTAGTCCAAAGGGACTTTGGAGACACAGAGGCGTAAAGGTCAAATCATCCCTTGTTGGCAGACACCCACTCTGCTTGAATACAAATCCAGCATGGAATAATCCTATCTAATAAAGAGGGAATATGCTAATTGACCCTCACACTGTTGCAAAGATGGTGGCTCCCACAGCCAATAAGGAGGGAATACCCTAATTGACTGTCCCGCCTTCAAAGATGGTGGTGTCCACAGCCAATAAGGAGGAAATATGCTAATTGACTGTCCTGCCTTCAAAGATGGTGGTGCCCACAGCCAATAAGGAGGGAATATACTAATTGACTGTCCCGCCCTCAAAGATGGGGGCATCCACAGCCACAAGATGGTGGTGTCCGGTCCCCTCAGCCCCACCAGGGCAGCAGGCGGGCCCGGTTGCTCCGCACGCCTGCCTCCAGAGTCCCCCAGTTCCCTCAGCCCCCCAGCCTCCCAAGGCCGGCCTGAGGCACAGGCAAGCCTTGGATGATGGCTGCCCTAGGCTCAGATAACCAGGGCTGGCTGTAGCTTGCGCTGTCAGCAGTGGCAGCAGCAGAGGTTGATGGGGCATCGCCTTCCCCTGATCACTGGGTCGCCTCCCACCCCTGAGGGCTCCCGGTCTGTGAGAGGGGGCAGGCCAGGCTGAGGGACCCCACCTCCAGTGCATGAATTTTCATGCACTGGGCCTCTAGTGTAATCATAAGATCTACCATGCTATGATCCATATTTTTAATGAAGGGTTAAAAATATCTAATCCTGCTATTCTCAACTCTGGATGCATATTAGAATAACTTTTGAGCCTTTAAACAATAATATGTGTGGGGCCCACCTCCACAGATTCTGATTTTATTGCTCTGGAGTGGAGCCTTGGCATTTGGTATTTTCAAAAATATCCCTTAGAGATTTTATTTGCTGAGAGATTTGAGAACCACCAACCTAATTCTAGACTCTTAAAAATCATAGAGACCAATATCTACCTCATGACAAGCTTGCCAAAAGATTATTACATTCTGCTTGCACTATCCAGGGGAAGGATTCCTCCAAGAATCTCTCCACCTATGAATATGAGAATAGGATATCCTACAACCAAGACACACTTCAGGAAAGCAAGAGAAAATATGGAAATATCCCTGTTTTCAAAGGCCAATGATATACCTCAATCTTCAATAACCAGGACTCAATCAAATTAAAAATTAATCTCCCACAAAAGAGCATAGTTGTGAGAGAGAGAGGATTTTAACATCAGGATTTCCAATAAAAAAAAAGGTACTTTCATGTCTGCCAATTCTCCCTCTGCAGATGAAATGGTTATTTGTTCATCAAACCAAACAAGCTCAAATGTCATGCATCTCAATCAGGTCTAAAGAGATTAGAAATGGGTAGTAGCTTAGAAAAGTGTTTTTCAACCATGACTCTGTACACAAACCACTTATTAAAATTCTTTGTGACTGTTTCTTCTCCCTTACTCTTCGTAGTGATAGCAGTTAGTGTTACTCTTGATGCCCTACCCTATTTTCTCTACTTATTGTCCCTCATTTTTGGAGATTTTTATAGAAAATTTAGGTTGATTACTCTTTTGCAGAAGTGTCTAATGTAGTGTTTTCTGTAGCACACTAGCACCATGGAATGTTCATGAGCATTTCTTCAAACAAAAGTTTGATAGTCAAGTTGTTTTGAGAAAAGCTGATTAAACAAAGCAAAAACAGATTTATTTTATTTATTGCAAAAATTTTCAGAGAGTTTAATATCCTAATATGCATCATGAATCTCCAAGAGAATATGAAACATCCCCAACATTGACTATGGAAGTCTTTTAAAATAAAGCATGTCAAGATTAGTGCATTGCCAAACATTTTTTAGGATGGATGAATTGGTTGTCACTATAATATGGGTTTAGGAATACTAATTTGGCAAGCATATCAGAAGTGGTAGAGAGAACATATTTGCTAATGATCCATCTGATAAGGGCTTAATTTCCAAAATATATAAAGAAATTATATAACTCAACACCAAGAAACTAGAAACACCAATCAGAAAGGACATATGCACCTCTATGTTCAAAGTGGCATAATTCACCATAGCTAAGATTCGGAAACAGCCTAAGTGACCATCAGCAGATGAGTGGTTTAGAAAACTGTGGTATATCTACACAATGGAATACTATGCTGCTATAAAAAAGGAAGGAACTCCTACCATTTGCAACAGCATGTATGGAGCTGGAGAGCATTATGCTAAGCAAAATAAGTCAGTCAGAGAAAGATAAATATCACATGATCTCACTCATTTGTGGATTATAATGAACAACATAAACTGATGAACAAAAACAGATCCTGAGACAGAGAAGCATCGATCAGATACTCAAACCTCAGAGGGAAGGTAGGAGAGGGTGGGGGTAAGGGAGAGAGATCAACCGAAGGACTTGTGTGTATGCATATAAGCATAATCAATGGACACAGACACCAGGGAATGAGGGCATGAACGGGAGTGGGGTGGAGGGGCAATGGGGGGTATAAGGACACATGTGTAATAGCTTAATCAATAAAGAAAAAAAAAACAAAACAAAAAAGTACCTCAACACCAGGGATGCAAACGATCCAATTAAAAAATGGGCAAATGACCAGAATAGACATGTCTCCAAAGAGAACATACAGATGGCCAATAGACATATGAAAAGATGCTCAATATCACCAATCATCAGAGAAATGAACATTAAAACCACAATGAGATTATCATCTCACACCTATCAGAATGGCTATCAACAATAAATCAACAAACAACAAGTGCTGGCAAGGATGTGGAGAAAGGGGAAACCTAGTGCAGTGTTGGTGGGAATGCAGACTGGTGTATCCACTGTAGAAAGCAGTGTGGAGTTTCCTCAAAAAATTAAAAATGGAACTGTATTTTGGGAATATATCTTGAGAATCCTAAAGCACCAATCAGAAAGAATATATTCACCCCTATGTTCATAGCAGCATTATTTATAATAGCCAAGATCTTGAAACAGCCCAAGTGCCCATCAGTAGAGGAGTGGATAAAAAATCTGTGGTACATTTACACCATGGCATACTATGCAGCTATAAGAAAGAAGGAACTCTTATCTTTTGTGGCAACATGGATGGACCTGAAGATTATTATGCTAAGCAAAATAATCCAGACAGAGAAAGACAAATACCATATGATATCACATATATGTGGAATCTAATGAACAAAGATAAACTGACAAACAAAATAGAAGCAGAGACATGGATACATGGAAGATACTGACAGACGTCAGAGGGGAGGGAAATGGGGGAACTGGATGAAAAAGGTGAAGAGATTAAGCAAATAACACATATGTATAGCCTATGGTCACAAACAACAGTGTGGTTATGACCAGAGGGTGGGGGGCTAGGGCTTGGAGGAGGTGGATAAGGTAGGGGATAGAGAATATATGTAATAGAGTCAACAATATTTTTTTTAAGTGGTGGGAAATCTGGTGTTGAGAGGCACCTTGTCCCTTTGCTTATGTTTTGTGCCCAAACCTTCCTGTTCTTGATTTTTCCCTCCACCTGGAAAACTTCTTTAGCCCCTCTAGGAAATAGTGATCTCTATATTCTCCTGTTTGGATTTCTACATGTTCACTGGCTATGGTATTCTTGTCCTAAACACTAGGATAATGAGTATCTTTTCTTCTTTAATTGCTTCATTTTTCTTCAAAAAAGCAGTAAGATCTTTTAGAGCACAGTAACACATTCTTCTTTCATAAGATGTCCCACTGTGACTAATCCAACGCTGGCCTTAATAGGCTTGTTTACATTTAATATTATTTTGTGTTAGTTTCAGGTATACAGCATAATGGTTAGACAATCATATACTTAAAAAAGTGCTCCCCCTAACATTTCCTGTACTCAATTAGCACCATGCATAGTTATTAAATATATATATTTATTATATTTTAATTAATTTAAAATGTTTACTGAATATGCAGGCTAGAAAGTTAGCTATTATGTACAGTAAAACCATGTTTTTGTAGCCCACATAACCAAACTTCTCAATCCATATTCTTTAACTCTACCAACCCTCTTCCCCTTACTCTGATACCCAACTCTTTTCGTAGGAATTTACAAGATTTGAGCCACACCAAAACACTATTTGACCTTTTTAACTGCAAAAATGGCAATTTTTATTTTCATGCAGTTTTTGAAAAATTTACCTTGGAAAGGTGGTCTGCATTTTCAGCCCAGCTTCTAGCCTCTCTTAAGTCTATTGCAGACTAGTGATTGCTGTTGTTCCCAGTGATAACCTAAGTCCCCTTGCCCTCAATGAGCAAGTAGAGCTTCTATGGCAGTAATTGTTACAACTCTAAGGACACTCTGGATTTTCCATTGTGTTGAGCTGTTTCCTGATCCAGATCCTGAGTTCCAGTGCTTAGTTCCTCTCTGTTTCTTAAATATTTGTTTATTGCAGTCTTAAATTCCTAACCCATACTTGTGTATACTCAGACTCTGTGCTGCCTTCCTGCCTTTGGGACATTGATCCTTGACCTCTGCCCTGCCTGTGCTGGGCCTCCAACTAATCTGGACATTTCTGTGTATTACTCTCAATCCATGTACTATAATTTAGAACTGCTTATGCTCTTTCTGTTTCTTCTGACCTCATGGATACTATTCCTAGCTTCAACGTTATGACTTACTTTGATGTGTGAACCAAAGGGCCTGGAGTTAGACTATTATCCACAGGCATATAAGTCCAACTTGGCTCCCGGTTCTGGTACTTCCTGGCTTGTCTTATTTTTCAATAATCCTTGACCCAGGCATACCAGTCATTAGACATTTAAAAAACAAGACAAGAATTTAATTTGTCCACTTTATAAAGTTTTCCAACATCATGTTTTATATAAGGATATTTAATGAAATAAAAAAATGTTCATGATATATTATTCATAAGAGAAAAGTAAAGATCCAAAACAATGGGTATAATATTTATTCACTTAGAAAAAGTATGTGTCACACACACATACATACAGACACATACATTCTTGCATAGACAAAAGACTGAAGGACTATATGTTGACAGTGGTTTAGTTTGAATAATGAGGTGCCCAATGAATCTTTCCTTTCTTTTTTCATTTTTTCCAATAATTTATAATGAACATTTTGTATTTTGGTGTTTAGAAAATACATTATTTTTAAACACAATTTTCTAACAAAAGATTTAAACTCTGATTGTCTTCTTAATATTTTATCATTGTGGCCAAAGGCATACTGTCCTATCTTTTCCCCCCATTTTGTTTATTTTTGTAACCTTTATTGTGGAACATATTACAGATGTCCCCCCTTTTTTTGCCACTATCGCCCTCCTCTACTCAGATCCCACCCTGCTCCAGGCCTTCACCATCCTATTTTCTGTGTCCATGGATAATGCATATATGCATATAAGTTCTTTGGTTAATTTCTTCCCTCTGAGATTCATCAGTCCGTTCCATGTTTCAATGCTTCTGCTTCTATTTTATTCACTACTTTACTTTGTTCTTTAGATTACCTGTTCATTTATTTTGATTTTTAGATTCCATTGTTAATAGATATATATTTATTGCCATTTTATTGTTCATGTTTACTCTCCTTCTTCTCCTTCTCCTTCTCCTTCTCCTTCTCTTTCTCCTTCTCCTTCTCCTTCTCCTTCCCCCTCCTCCTCCTCCTCCTCCTCCTCCTCCTCCTCCTCCTCCTCCTCCTTCTACTTCTTCTTCTTCTTCTTCTTCTTCTTCTTCTTCTTCTTCTTCTTCTTCCTCTTCTTCTTCTTCTTCCTTCTTCAATAAGACCCCTCAATATTTCATGTAATATGGGTTTAGTGGGGATGAATTCCTTTAGGTTTTTCTTGTCTGTAAACCTCTTTATGTGACCTTCAATTCTAAATGATAGCTTTGCTGGGTAGAGTAATCTTGGGTGTAGGTACTTGATTTTCATCCCTTTGAATATTTCTTGCCACTCCCTTCTGGCCTGCATAGTTTCTGTTGAGAAATCAGCCGACAGTCATATGGGAATTTGCTTGTAGGTGATTAACTGATTTTCTCTTGCTGCTTTTAAGATTCTGTCTTTAACCTTTGGCATCTTAATTATGATGTGTATTGGTGTGGGCCTCTTTGGGTTCATCTTATTTGGGACTCTCTGGACTTCCTGGACTTATATGTCTATTTCTTTCATCAGGTAGGGAAAGTTTACTGTCTGTATTTTTTCAAATAAGTTTTCAATTTTTTGCTCCTTCTCTTCCCCTTCTGGCAGCTCCATGATGCAAATGTTGGTACGTTTGAAGTTGTCCCAGAGCCTCCTTACACTATCTTCATATTTTTTTAATTCTTTTTGCTCTTCTGATTGGGTGTTTTTTGCTACCTCATATTCCAAATTGCTGATTTGATTCTCACCACCATCTACTGTTGATTCCCTATGAATTATTCTTCATTTCAGTTAGTGTATCCTTCATTTATGACTGGACCTTTTTCATGTCTTTGATGTTCTCACTAATTTCCTTGAAATTATCCTTCATTCCTTGAGCATCCTTATAACCATTATTTTAAACTCTGTATCTAGTATTTTGCTTGCTTCAATTTCATTTAGTTCTTTTTCTGGAGATTTCTTCTGTTCTTTCATTTGTGACATGTTTCTTTGTCTCTGCATTTGTGCTGCTTCCCTGTGTTTATTTCTATGTATTAAGTAGAGCCGCTATGTCTCCTGGAATTGGTAGTGGCCTTATGTAGTAGGTATCCTATAGGGCCCAACGGCTCAGCCTCCCCAGTCACATGAGCTCTGCACTCTAGGTATGCCTCTGTGTGAGCTGTGTTCAGGGCAAGAACTCAGGGGCAGCTTTCTCCCACACAAAAGTGCTGGGATCTCCCCACACACAGAGTTAACTGGCAGGCACCATGTCTGAGTCTCCATCAACCTGGGCCATACTATCTGCCCCACTCTGGTTATTCCCTGAGATTCCCACCCCAGCCAATTTGCAGCCCCACCCAAGTTGTTTGCAGTGGCTTTTCCACATGAATGGCTGTCCTGGTTCAGACTTCAATCTTTCCTAAAATATCTCAAACAAGCAAACTTAATATACCTCATACCTCTTCATAAGTGGCCTCAGGCCCAGCACTAGCAGCAGCTTGCCAAGGTTTACAGATTGGCCTCTTCTGGGCACCTCTAAGTCCAACACAAGTAGCAGCCATCTGCAGATCACTCTGTAGCTTGTGCTGTGCGGTCTCAGGCAGGGTACAGGTAGTGGCTGACTTTGCACACCACTATCTTCAACTTCTTTTCTAAGCTCATTTTCCCCAGGAAGGCAGTGGCAGGGAACCAATGAAGAGGGAAGGATATCCGGGAAGGCAAGGAACATCTTAGTGACAGACTTCAATGCTGTTCTTCCTGTGCAGATAGAAAGTACATACTATTTTGACACCCCTTTTTTAATAGTATAGACATGACACAAATGTCCTTTGAATTGGAGCCATTTTTTGTGGCTCCCATTGAAGGGTTTTGAGGTGAAAATATCCTTTGTAGTATGAAACATAGATCAGTATCTTCTCTGAAGCATCAGGGATCATTTGGAAACCACAATAAAAGATTAGACTTACTTAGCACTGTGAATGTGTACAAAATATTGAGGTATGCAGTGAAGATGTTATGTAGGGAGAAACCGTGTCCCTTAAACTCTAGTCAGAAAACAAAATTGATAAATTCACATAATGGATTAAATATAGAAATAGCCAAAACAGATGAATGGATATCAAGGAGCATTGTGTGCCTGAAATGCTATATAAATTAAGGGAGTTGCTACTAGTAGAGCTTTTAGCACAGTGGTTTTCACAAACCTCAGTTGGTATCTGAACCTCCAAGGGGCTAGAAAACATTCAGGTTCACAGATTTAACTTCTCAAGAATGTCCTTTAGAAATGTTGAAGTAAAACTTTTGATGCATTTGGTCAAGGGACTACATTCTAAGAAACAGTGTTATAGTGGTTTAGAGTCTAGAAGCTAGAGACAGAAAAAAAAACAACCTCTTTGAATTCTGCCTCTGCCATTTACTAGCTATGTGAACATGGACAAGTTACTTAAATGCTCTGAGTCTGTTTATTCATCTTCAAATAGAGATAATAAGGATGTACCTCAAAGGGTAGTGGTGAGAAGTGAGATAATTCATGAAAACCTTCTAGAAAACAAAAACTCAACAAATTTTAGCTACCATCACCGCCACAACCATTATTAACTGTCAAAAGGGTGGCAAAACTATTAGGTGCTATAAGATTTGAAAGAGGGAAGAGATCACTCCTTCCTTCCAGAATGGTCAAGGAACTCTTCACCAGGAAGCTGCAACTTGACCTGAGCCTTGAAAAGATAAGAAAAGTTTTTCCAGGTAATAATAAGAGAAGCTACACTGAGAGACTGTAGAAGTCAAACTCACCAGTTGTTCCAAAGTCCAAGTTTGAAGAAAAACAGACCACAAAGTCTGGATTTCTTTAGCAGTTAGAGATTTTCTTCCTCTCAACTTGATCAGTAACATAGTCACTCATCAAGATTCAAGGAAAAATCCTGGGCAAATTTGTAGCTGAGGTAAGATGGGAACAGGAACTCTAAGAACTTCTATCCCTTTTAATAGATGTTGTCTTTAGGATCAATTAGACTAGGTAGGACTGAAAGCAAAATTCTGTACCATATAACTATGTATATCATTATCCATCAAATAAAAAGAAAAACAACAACATAGAATCTGACCTCCACTGGGATATTTCCAAACTAATGGAGTGGTTGGGGTAATGGAGCTGATTGAACTCCTAGCTTTGCTTTAACCAGCTGTGGGACTTTGACAGCTCCTTAATCAATCTTCAAATTATTTCCTCAAGTGTAATCTGTGCCTGTAATACCTGTCATGACTTCATACATTTGAGTTTATAGTTTTGGCATCCAAGAATGTTCCCCCTCCCCTAATTATTGTCTTACAATTAAGGTAATCTATAATAATAAATGTGTAATATGCTAATTAGACCAGATGTCCTTCCAGACATCCTTCCAGACGACCTTCCGGATGATGCTGGGGGTTTGAGGGAAGTCTGGGTCCCAGGTGCCAGAGGGAAGCTGGTGCTGGCAGCCAGTGGAAGGAAGGCCTACTCTTGCATGAATTTTGTGCATTTGGCCTCTAGTTTTACATAATACCTCTTGATTCATATAGTCTCTTGAACTAAATTCTAAGCTACATAATTGATGTGATATACAGATAAATACCAGGAAATGTTTTGGAAATATTACATTTTCACCAAGATATAACTTTCCTATATTCTAAGTATAATCTTACCAAGCAGGTGTAAACAATCAACACCCAGGGACACTTTGTTGTGTATTTCACTAGCTAATATTAAGCAGGTTTTTAAAAAAAAATCCTGGTGTTATGTTTTTATTAAAATGTTCCCTTTTTAATGGTCATAGCTCCACAATAACTTCAGGTGCTAAGGTTTTGTTATGTTGACTCCCGATCAATTTCTTTAGCAGTTAGAGATTTTCTTCCTCTCAACTTGATGAGTAACATAATCACTGTACTTTGTTAAAAATAAAGGGATAACTTTTTTTAGTGTTCCAGATCAGTTAGGTGGTCCCTATGATTCCTTTAGTCTCCTTTTCTCTTTTTTTCCCCACAAGACAAAAACAAAAACCAACAAACAAATAAATAAGCAGACAACTAAAAAGACACAGAAATAACAGGCCATATAGCTGTATCTCTCTAATATCATAATATCATAAACGTAACATGTCAGATTATCAGAAAGTGGTACTTTACCACTTTTCAGGCAGACCCAGCACTGTGTTCCTAGAAATTCTGTTTTAAAGTAGATCCCATATAGAAAAACATTGTCTACTCATGTGCTAAAACCTGACTATATGTACTTTTGACTTTTTTCTGTTGGATCATAGGCATAAATCAGGGAACAAGTGGTTAAAGGCAATTAGAAGTGAATTCAGGATCCTGAATAAATGGCATGGTAGAGAGTTTGAGGACAAAGGAGAGAGAACAACTCTCTGTGTTATTTTTCAATGACACTACTACAAAAAATAATAACAACTTCCTATCTAATAAAGAGAGAATATGCCAATTGACCCTCACACCATAGCAAAGATGGCAGCACCCACAGCCAATAAGGATGGAATATGCTAATTGACTGCCCCACCCTCAAAGATGGCAGTGGCCACAGCCACAAGATGGCGGCATCCAGTCCCCTCAGCCCTGCCTGGCTGCTCCACACTCCTGTCTCTGGAGTGCCCCCGTCCCCTCAGCCCCCTAGACACCCAGGGCCAGCCCCAGGCACAGACAAGCATCGGATGGTGGCTTCCCAGCCACCCAGGGCCGCCCAAGGCTCAGGTAACCAGGGCGGGCCAAGGCTCAGGTAAACAGGGCGGGCCAAAGTGTTGCCTTCTCCTGATCGCCAGGTCTCCTCCCACCCCTGACGGCTCCTGGACTGTGAGAGGGAGCTGAGGGACCCTCCCCCATCCAGTGCATGAATTTTCATGCACCGGGCCTCTGGTATACACATAATGTGTATTACTGCCAGGCACTTTTAAACAGTCATGTATCCCATACTGATGTTTTGTTTAACAATTGGTTGCATGTACAATGGTGATTCCATTCTCTCTAATAAAATGGTAATATGCAAATTAACCATCACTCCGCTACATAAGCCACGCCCACCAGCCAATCAGGGCGAGTATGCAAATTAACCCCATCCAAGATGGCTACAACCACAGAGAGCAAGGTTTCCCAGGTAACAGAGCAAGCCAAGCTTTCCATAGCCGTTGCAGGCCTAAGCCTCCACTCAAGCTACAAAGTTTCAATTATAGAAGGTAAACAAATTCAAACAAATGGCGGCAGAATGGAGCTTGAGAGAGCAGGCCAGGGTTGCCGGCGGCAAAAGGGGAAGCAAAGCTTTCCACACACCCTGGCCACCAGGATCGGGCCTAAACGGGCAGTCGGACATCCCTCCAGGTGTCCCAGATTGGAGAGGGTACAGGCTGGGCTGAGGGACAACCCCCTGCCATGCACGAATTTCGTGCACCGGGCTTCTAGTAAGACTGTAATGAAGCTGAAAAATTCCAGCACTTAGTGACATTCATAATGCCATAGTGCAGCACATTACTTAGATGTTTGTGATGATGCTGGTGTAAACAAACCTACCACACTGCCAGTCATATAAAAGTATAGTACATATAATTATATAAAGTATATAATACTTGATAATGATAAAAAATGACTATGTATGTTATTGGTTAATATATTTTCTATACTATACATTTTATTGTTATTTTTTAGCATGATCCTTCTACTTAAATAAAAGTTTACTGCAAAAGAGTAAGTCTGGTTGCCTTGGCAGCAGCCTTATGCATCTTGTATTTACTGATTCACTTGATTGTTTGATTGCATCCTTTTTTTCTTGTGCTGAATTTAACCTCATGTTGTTTTGTGCAGTAACATGCTGTACAGACTCATAGCCTAGAGACAATAGGCTATGCCTTATAAACTACATGTATACTATGCTATTTATTATTATTTCCATTTTAGAAATGGGGAAACTGAACCATTGTGCAGTTTAATGACTTGCTCAAGGTAACACAGCTGAGCAATCCACAGGTAGCAGTGAAGAAATTAAGGGATTAGATATGAACACAAGAAGTCTGGATCCAAAGCCCATACACTACGTTTTAAAAGGAATTATATTCAGTGTAAACATTTATATACAATCTAATGTAATATGCAAATTGACCTTCATGCCCTCACAAGATGGCCACCCCACATCATCACAAGATGGCCACACCCACATCACCACAAGATGGCTGCCACAATATGGCCGCCCATGTTATCACAAGATGGCTGTCCCCACATCATCACAAGATGGCCACACCCACATCACCACAAGATGGCTGCCCCCATGTCATCACAAGATGGCTGCCTCCACATCGTCACAAGATGGCCACTACAAGATGGCCACCCACATGCTGTCACAAGATGGCTGCCCCCACATCATCACAATATGGCTGCCCCCTTGTAGGCTCCACCCTGTAACTCCGCCCCATCCAAGCTGAGCACAGAGGCTTTGCCCTGCTGAGTGCCTCAGGCAGTAGCTGACCTACACTACATTGGAGACCCAGAAACGAGGGCATCTAGTGGTCGGTGTGAGATGACACCAGATTTCAACCACTTGCATAAGGGATACATTCAAGAGGCAGACTCAGTGAGCGCCAAAGCATTGTTGCACCAAGACCCGGCCCATAAACATGTCTCCTGCACAGCAACTCTTCCTTTATAGACAAATAGGGTCCTCACGGCCAATTGGCCTGGAGGACAATTCCTCCCAGTGACACCAACAACAATTAAGACTTAACTATACAAAGGAGGACCAAGATGGAGGCATAGGGCGGAAACCTGATCATTGCCTACCACAACAATTTTGAGACTATGACGGGAGAGCAGAGCAGACACCATCCAGAACCACCGGAGGGCTGGCTGAGCGGATGCTCTACAACTAGAATAAAAGAGAGGGGTACGCGGGATGATGCTGATGCTGGTGACCCAAAGACCACACTTTAAGAACTACGGCTCAGGCGACACAATGGCGGCCTGGAACGTGCTCGGCGCAGTTCCCCCGGCAGTCTCCAGCTGAGGGGACGGCTCCACTTGCTGCCAAGCACGGTCAGACAAGCCCCTGGGAGACATGGGGTGGGAGACTCCGTGCTTGCTGACCTCTGAGTCCTTCAAGAATCTCAACACCCCGGAAGCGGCCAGGTGCGCATGCTCGGCGACCGGCCACCACTGCAGACCCAAGGGCCGTCACAGAGACACCGGACCAGCCCGCTGCCATGCACAAGGCACACCGGAGCTTTGCTGAGCCCGCCGCCCAACGAGTTCTGCGGCAGCCGCCCTGGAGCTCTGAGAAAATGGCCAAAGGAATTGCTGAGAGGGAATTGACCAACAGGAATTGGGATCAAGAAGACGAAACCCCGCTGAGACCCGGGTCCGGGCGAGGCTGCTAGCCTCTGGGCTCACGTGTGGTCACACGCCCTTGGGTCTAGGTGAGGCCTCACGCCCCTGGGTCTGAGTGAGGCCATGCGCCCCTGGGTCCAAGTGAAGCCGGATTCCAGATTCCGGGTTCGGGTGAGGCCATGCGCCCCTGGGTCCGGGTGAAGCTGAATCCTGGATCCGGGTAAGGCTGGGTCCCGGGTCCGGGTGAGGCCGTGTGCCCCTGGATCCGGGTGAGGCCACGCGACCCTGGGTCTGGGAAAGATCACGCGCCCCTGGGTCCGGGTGAGGTCGTGTGCCCCTGGATCTGGGTGAGGCTGAATCTTGGGCCTGGGTGAGGCCATGTGCCCCTGGGTCCGGGTGATGCCACGCACCCCTGGGTCTGGGTGAAGATGGAGCCCGGGTCCGGGTGAGGCCATGTGTCCCTGTATCCGGGTGAGGCTGGGTCCCGGGTCTGGGTGAGGCCTCGCGCACCTAGGTCCGGGTGAGGCCATGTGCCCCTAGGTCTGGGAGAGGCCACGCGCCCCTGGGTCCAGGTGAGGCCGTGTGCCCCAGGATCCAGGTGAGGCCACACGCCCCTGGGTCCGGGTGAGGCCACACACCTCTGGGTCCGGGTGTAGCCTCCGGGAGAGGCCATGTGCCCCTGGATCCGGGTGAGGCTGGGTCCCGGGTCTGGGTGAGGCCTCACGCACCTAGGTCCGGGTGAGGCCACGCGCCCCTGGGTCTGGGAGAGGCCACACGCCCCTGGGTCCGGGTGAGGCCACACGCCCCTGGACCCGGGTGAGGCTGGGTCCTTGGACCCGGGTGAGTCCACGCGCCCCTGTGTCCGGGTGAGGCCGTATGCCCCTGGATGCGGGTGAGGCCACACGCCCCTGGGTCCGGGTGAGGCCATGCTCCTCTGGGTCCGGGTGAAGCCAGATCCCGGGTTCGGGTGAGGCCGTGTGTCCCTGGATCCAGGTGAGGCTGGGTCCCAGGTGAGGCCACGCGCCCCTGGGTCCGGATGAGGCCGCATGCCCCTGGGTCCGGGTGAGGCAGTGTGCCCCTGGATCCAGGTGAGGCCACGTGCCTTTGGGTCCGGGTGAGGCCACGCGCCTCTGGGTTCGGGTGAGGCCACGCGCCTCTGGGTTCGTGTGAAGCTGTATCCCGGGTCCGGGTGAGGCCGTGTGCCCCTGGATCCGGGTGAGGCTGGGTCCCGGGTCCGGGTGAGGCCACGCGCCTCTGGGTTCGTGTGAAGCTGGATCCCTGGTCCGGGTGAGGCTGTGTGCCCCTGGATCCGGGTGAGGCTGTGTCCTGGGTCCAGGTGAGGCCTCGCGCACCTAGGTCCGGGTGAGGCCACGCGCCCCTGGGTCTAGGAGAGGCCACGCGCCCCTGGGTCCGGATGAGGCCACGCGCCCCTGGGTCTGGGTGAAGCTGGATCCCGGGTCTGGGTGAGGCCATGTGCCCCTGGATCCGGGTGAGGCTGGGTCCCGGGTTCGGGTGAGGCCATGCGCACCTAGGCCCGGGTGAGGCCATGCGCCCCTAGGTCTGGGAGAGGCCATGCACCCCTTGGTCCGAGGGAGGCCACGCGCCCCTGGGTCTGGGTGAAGCTGGATCCCAGGTCCGGGTGAGGCCGTGTGCCCCTGGATCCGGGTGAGGCTGGGTCCCGGGCTCGGGTGAGACCACGCGCCCCTGGGTTCGGTTGAGGCCGTGTGCCCCTGGATCTGGGTGAGGCCACACGACCCTGGGTCCTGGTGAGGTCACGTGCCTCTGGGTCCGGGTGAAGCCGGATCCCGGGTCCGTGTGAGGCCATGTGTCCCTGGATCCGGGTGAGTCTGGGTCCCGGGCCCGGTTGAGGCCAGGCGCCCCTGGGTCCGGGTGAGGCCGTGTGCCCCTGGATCTGGGTGAGGTCACACGCCTCTGGGTCCAGGTGAGACCACGCTCCTCTGGGTTAAGGTGAAGCCGGATCCTGGGTCCGGGAGAGGCCGTGTGCCCCTGGATCTGGGTGAGGCTGGGTCCCGGGCCCGAGTGAGGCCATGCACCCCTGGGTCTGGGAGAGGCCATGCGCCCCTGGGTCCGGGTGAGGCCATGCGCCCATGGGTCCGGGTGAAGCTGAATCCTGGGTACAGGCGAGGCTGTGTGCCCCTGTATTCGGGTGAGGCTGGGTCCCAGGTCCGGGTGAGGCCATGTGCCCCTGGGTCTGGGAGAGGCCACTCGCCCCTTGGTCCAGGTGAGGCCATGCGCCCCTGGGTCCGGGTGAAGCTGAATCCTGGGTCCGGGCGAGGCCGTGTGCCCCTGGATTTGGGTGAGGCTGCGTCGGGCTCCAGGTGAGGCCGTGCGCCCCTTGATCCGGGTGAGGCCACGCGACCCTGGGTCCGGGTGAAGCTAGATCCCGGGTCTGGGTGAGGCCGTGTGCCCCTGGATCCGCGTTTGGCTGAGTCCCGGGTCCAGGTGAGGCCGCGCGCATCTAGGTCCGGGTGAGGCCACGCGCCCCTGGGTCTGGGAGAGGCCATGCGCCCCTGGGTCTGGGTGAGGCCTCGCGCCCCTGGGTACGGGTGAAGCCGGATCCTGGGTCCGGGTGAGGCCGTGTGCCCCTGGATCCGGATGAGGCTGGGTCCCGGGCCCGGGTGAGGCCACGCGCCCCCTGGGTCTGGGTGAGGCCACGTGCCCCTGAGTCCGGGTGACCCCGTGCCCCTAGGTCCGGCCGAGACCAAACCAGAGGGAGTCGGACCTCTGTTACCACCATTTGTCCACCATCCAGAGCTTAGGGGTCAGTGCTGACATGTACACATAAGGAACTGGTGGACATTGAAATTGGGTCTCAAAAGAACTGTTGGTCCAGAAAGAAACTCACTACAGACTGATTCATTTGCCTGTCAGCATAACTATTATTGCTCATCTCACATTCAGTTCTTATAAGTATATCTCTAGTGACAAATGATCTCGCTCATCTAGGGGAAATGATGAACAACATAGACTGATGAACAAGAACAGAACCAGAAACAAGGAGGCATCGATCGGACTATCGGGCCTCAGAGGGAGGATAGGGGAGGGTGGGGGGAGGGGGGAGAGATCAACCAAAGGACTTGTGTGCATGCATATGAGCCTATCCAATGGTTAAGTTCAACACGGGGTTGGGGCATCCGTGGGGAGGGGTGTGGGATGGGAATGGGGGGATGAGGACAAATATGTGACATCTTAATCAATAAAGAAATTAAAAAAAAAAACAACAATATGGCTGCCCCCATGTTACAAGATGGCCGGCAGGTGAGGGCAGTTGGGTGTAACCAAGCTTGCAGGGGAGGGCAGTTGTGGGGGATCAGGCCTGCAGGGGAGGGCTGTTGGTGGCGATCAGGCTAGCAGGAGAGCAGTTAGGTGTCAATCAGGTCAGCAGGGGAGCAGTTAGGGGGCGATCAGGCAGGCAGGCAGACTAGCAGTTAGGAGCCAGCGGTCCGGGATTGTGAGAGGGATGTCTGACTGCCAGTTTAGGCCAGCAGTTGGACATCCCCCAAGGGGTCTCAGATTGAAGAGGGTGCAGGCTGGGCTGAGGGACACCCCCTCCCCCCAGTGCACGAATTTCTTATACCGGGCCTCTCATATATTATAAAAGATGTATAATGGGTTTGGATATCAAATTGTAGTTTTCCCTCCCTAAAAAAGAAGTGTGACTTCATTTGATCTTCATGCCTGACAATATTCTAGCCTCTCTCTGACTCCATGGGTTTACTCTTTTTCTGCTTCAGAATTCCTTGCCAAGTGGTCTAATCAATTAAAAATGGAGCTTTACAAACTTTAGAAAGAACAAGCTCCACCCTTCTGTCCTTTTTCTTCCAGCAAAGAAAGTGATTGGCTAATCAAGGGAAGATTTGGTGTGTTGGAAAGTGGATGTCTAGGAAAGGGAAGGCAAGTGATTTCTTAAAAATTCATCAGTTAAAGAAACAGACGATCATGCCTTAGAGTCAAAGCTAAAGTCGTTTCCATGGCTCTGGCTGCTACCTTTGCAGCACCTGTGGGCAACTGTGGAATTGTTTCATGCCTCCTTTGGGCCAGACTAAGGTACACATAGTTTTGCCACCAGAAGCGATCTCTCCAGGAGTCTAGAGAAGCCAAGAAGGTGGCACTGCGAAGGGAATTACTTGAGAAAGTGTTGGCCCATAGCTTCTTGAAGGGATGCAAGTACTTGGGGAAGGCAGCATAGCATTATGGTATGGAGTTTACACTGGAGTCAGGCGGCTTAGGTTTGAATCCAGGTTCTACTACACACTGGCTTTATGATAGTGAGCAATTTACATAGCCCCCTTTTGCCTTAACTTTCTCAACAGTAAAATGGTAGTGACCACATATTAGTATCTAACACATTTCATTGGGTTGTTATGAAGATTAATGGTTTACTATCTGTTAAACTTTTATATGCCTGCCACATATTTACTGCCATGTGAGTGTTTATTAAATTAGAGATAGGGCCCCATAAAGTTGATTTCCAAACCTGTTTAGTACTCATTTTTGCTCAGTATTTAAGAGATGTCTTTATTCACTGATAAAAATAAAAATCTTTGCATCTCTCCAACATTACAAACAAGCTGCTTAGTGCTTTTAAGGAGGAAAATCTCCCTTTTATCAGTATTTTCTTCCTGTAATGGTAATGGATGACTTGAATACAATAGCAGTTTATTCTGATAACTCTCCTAGCTAAAACTTCCAATTTCAAATCCAACTTTGTGTCAGAACAAAAATGAGGTAATAAATCTAAAAGCACTTACAAAATATAAAAGGACCTGAGATTCTGGTGCTAAAGCCTCCTTGAGTGTGACTCTTTGGGATGGCCACTTTTCAAGGGTATCTTGTCCAGAACGGCAAATATGACCATCTTAATATAATAATAACAAATTATTCACACTTACTGAGTCTTCACAATGTGCCAGGAACTGTGCTAATGCTTCACATGCATTATTTCATGTAAGTGTTGCTGCTTCTGCTATTGAGTATTTGAGAACTAGTTTATTCCTGGTCTTTAGCTAGGAGAAAACAACTAAGACTTCCCAAGAGGAAATTGGGTTTTATTTTTTCTGACAATGAGGACAAAATATTCACTCCCTCTTCTTTGCTTCTAAGTCGCTTTAACAATGCTTTGAATTCTTATTAAATCCTTATGTAACCTTGGTCAAGTAGGCATTTTAATGACAAGATCATTTTAATGATACAAAAAAGGCATTCTCCTCAAAGAGAAGAAAGAGAGACTCACAGGGGGCAGAAAACAAAAGGAAAGGAAGGGAGCAATGATTGGTAAGGAAGGGAAGACAACTCTGTACCCAAATCATTAGAATCTCAGGCTAGAAAATAATATTACCATCATATAGTACAGCTATTCTCTCTCTCTCTCTCTCTCTCTCTCTCTCTCTCTCTCTCTCTCTCTCCTCCCTCTCTCTCTCTTTCTCTCTCTCTCTCTCTCATCTCTCCAAAGAAGCCAAGGTCACAGATTTTAAGCTTCAAATTGAGAGTCAAGAAATTGAGGCCTAACAGGCAGTCTTCTTTATGTTTAAAATTCATGCGAGAGATCAACCCAATCTTATGAATCTTATGCTTTTATCTATATTTCCTCTAGTGAAAGTAGATTTGTAATGAACTTTCCTTATCCTTTGGCATAGTGCTGGGATCTGTGGGTGAAAGGGCCAATTGTTTGTAAAGAATAAAATCCCACTCAGGCTAGTTTTCTTTGTGTAAATGGTCCTTGTGTATATGTATTCTATTCTATTGTTTTCTTTACAGATTAGCTTTCTTTATTTATGGTTTCTATACTTTACCATAACTATGGCTTATAAGTGACTTTGTCTTGCCATGACACCCACTATGGCCCAACTTAAGATGACCTTATAACTAATTTTTTTCAGTCACTGTGTTCAAATGATTGTCTGACAATATTCTAGCCTCTCTCTGACTCCATGGGTTTACTCTTTTTCTGCTTCAGAATTCATTTTGGCTTAATAACCAAATGAGCATAGTCTCAGCATAGTTTATGGATTGGTACCTCCTGGGTTAGGTGTTTACTTCAATCCAAAATATGGCCACAATCTTTTCATCAGGTTTTAAGACAATGTGGGCAATTTCAAAGGAGGTTTTGGCTAGGTGACAGCTTATATCTATCATACATGCTACCTATATAGATGTGAGGGAAATAGAAGTCTGCATTAATCAGGGCTCTTTTGGTGACAGAAAACATAGTTGAAACCAGTCTAATCAAGAAAGGGAAATATATCATGTCATGTGTCTAAAAGTTTCAGTAGTTAGGCTGACTCGAACAGGGAATTCAAATGATATCTTTAGAAATCTCCTTCATTTTTCAACTCTTTTCCTTTGTGCTGAAAGCTATTCCCAACAAAGTGATAAAGATATTCAACATCTCTAAACTTCCATTCTACTAACATAGCAACCTTAACAAAAACAATAAAATCAAGCTCCTCATCTCTACTAATTCCCTCAAGTGTCCCAAGATTTTCTCTGATTCAACTGATTTGGATATCAGCTCACTCCCAAGCCAATCTCTGTGACTAGAAAAATATTCTTTTATTGGACAATCATGAGTCATTTGCTCATTTCTGAACCTGAGAGGGGTTATTAAGCAAAAATGAAGAGTTGGGCTCATTAACCAGAAAGAAGGATGGTGAGCAAGTAAAAATAACTGATGCCTACTTCACTGGCACATATAGGATTAAAACCATGCCCTTATCTCATCTGTAATCTGCTCAAATCAATAGCTACCTTGCTTCTAGGGCAGCATGTAGATTAAACCATAAAGCATGCTGCATTGAGGGCAACTTTCCTAGTAAACCATCTATATATGCAAGCAGTTTATATGTGTCTATACAAACAACATTGAGGTTGTTGCTATTCAAACAACACTGTATACAATCAGGGTGTGGTATTTGGCAAATGACTCTGAGATAATCATCCTCCCCTCTGGACCTTAGTTTACTAATGTGCAAATTAAAATGGTTGTACTAGACAAGCTTGCAAAGGACCTCTCAAGTATTTATATACAACCTAACTTTAGGTGCCCAGAGACAGCAAGCACCAGAAAGACTCTAAGACAAGCATTTAAACATGAACTGATCCTTGTATCCAGAGTCCCAAAATAATAAAAGTGATTCTATCTTTGTTTATACTAGCAATACTATTCATATACCTTAAGCATGGACTTTGTGCTTTAGATTTTTCTTTGTAATTACAGGAATGGATTTCCATTGAGTCATCCAAACTCATTTTCAACCAATTCTAGGATGCATCTGCAAAACAGCTGATCACACTTACATGGAAGTTATAACATATTCAAAGCCAACTGGCCCATTTTTTGTAGAAACAAACCAACTATTCATTAGAACTCTTTATGTTTTAATTGACTGAAATCCCGACTCAAAGTAATTTATATAATAAAGGGACTCAATTTTAAAATTCTTGAGCTAAAAAAGCTTGACCCAATAGCTTAAATAATGTCACTGACAACTCAATCTCTCCACATTTTTCTAATCTGACTTCTGCAGTATTGGCTTCATTCATCCTCATATTCCACTTGGTAGATATTTGGCAGCTCTAACCTCTCTCACTTCATTGTGAGAAAATAGCCAGTGCAGTTCCAGACCTTTCAATTTCCCTATACTATAGAGAGGGAAGACAGAATTTATTTTTTAAAAATACATTTTATTGATTTTTTTTATAGAGAGGAAGGGAGAGGAGAGTTAGAAACATCAATGAGAGAGACATCAATCAGCTGCCTCCTGCACACCCCCTACTGGGGATGTGCCATCAACCAAGGTACATGCCCTTGACCAGAGTGGAACCTGGGACCCTTGAGTCCGAAACTGGTTAGGGCCAGAGTTTCTATCAGTAGTTTCTTTACTAGTCCTATTCATTGTCCCATAATTGCCATAAATTAAGTGAAGTGCTCATCCTTAAACTAATCACTCTAGCCAGGGGGGATGAGATTTGCATATTCATTTAGACCAATCAGTGTTCATCTCTGGATTTAGTGGGTGGAATCAACCCAGTCCAAGCCACACTGACTGCAAGTCAAGGAGTAATAAATTCCTCTAAGGGCAATTAGTGGCAGCTTGCTGTAAGAAAGGAGTGTGGCTACTGGAGAAACAAACAACAAATGCCTATTTTTAGCTAATGGAAACAGTAGGTCTACAACATAGCAAACCTTTAGTATTATACCTTTTTAGTTAAATATAAGAAATGTCTTATGTGTCTATGAAGATGACTATATTCTGTAACCAGCTAATTAATAAACAATAGCCAGGGCTTAAATGGGTCTGCACAGGAAATAGTTTGTTTTTTTTCACTCCTTATTATGTTAAATTATGCTATTCAGATTATCCCTTTCTTGTCCCACAATGACCCCTGGAAAGAGTGTATGTATAGCTTTTCAGGTACTTTCAGTTATAAAGATAGCTTCATTTTAAACATTAAGACTTTTTTATTTAATACAAAAAATATCTAGCCAATGTAAAGTAAAACTTCAGTTTCTTATGTTCTCCTTTTCCCTTGCTCAAGGATCTACAGTTAGGAAGGGTGCTGATCTCTCTTTCTCTATTTCTAATAGCTCTTTCCTGCCTGTCCTTTCATCCTCCTAGTGATGGGGACTAAAGAAAACTAAGCAAGAATCTTTCTTTTTCTTTCTTTTCTTTCTTTTTTAACATACTTGGTGCTTCTGACAGTTCTCTTTTGGCGCTTTAACAAAGTATGTCTTTGGGGGTTCTTTGAATCTACTTTCATTGATGCCACAACACTGCAGTTTCCTGATGCAGGCAATATATTCCCCCCCCCCCCTCATCAAAACTAATGCACTCATTGAAAGCTACAGCTTTTCATATGGGAGCAGTAATTTATTAAATCAAAGTGAAGTTCTTGTAGGAACATGGAAAGGCACAGAAACTTTTATACGCACTTAATGTAGGATAATCTTAATAACAGCAAGAAAGAAATTTTGCTATGTAAGGAACATGTTGTACCCCCCTTTTTTCATGCGTTGCATACTTTAAGCCTCCTCTGTTTGAGCTTCATTTTGTCTTCTTTTATATTTCCTATCCCTTACTCACTGCTCATCTTTTTGCAGATACAGTTCTACTACTGATCCTCTTTATCCTTCCACCTCTTCCAATAAGGACTTCACCCTACCCCCATCCAGGTTCTTTTTTTTTTTAATTGTCTTTATTGTTGAAAGTATTACAGATGTCCCTGCCCCCCCTCCCATTGACCCCTTCCAAACTGCACCCACACTGCCCCCACCCAACCAGGGCCTTCACATCACTATGGTCTGTGTCCATGAGTTATGCATATATATGCATATAAGTTCTTTGGTTAATCTCTTCCTGCCCCTTTAATGAAGTTGTAGATAGTTAACACAAAGGTGTTCTTAAGTTCCATGCCCTGTCCTCTTTCCCTGTCTCAGGGTTCAAGTGCTAACTTCCATTTATGGACCCAGTATCAAGACCCATATTCAAAGTATAAGGATTCACACAAAGGGAATGTTATTTAAGATTTTTACTGTGTAAGATAATAGAACATAGAGAAAAAAACTTTAGAAATCCTAAGGCAACACAGACTCCATTCAACCATTGTTTTTGCTGTTTATCATGGGACTTAGATCTGAATAGTGTTAAGAATTCTTTTGGAACATAACAAAAAATGCAAAATTTTTTACTTTGACCCTTGTTTTATTTATTTTACAGGTTTTGAACTTTTTGTCCTCCTTCCATGCTCATATAATATATGTCTGCCTTCTGCTTTTTAAGTCCCTCTCCTAATCTCATTTCAGTATTTGCCTTTGGCCTTTTATTCACAAGAATATTATGGTGAGTTCCCTCATTCCATTTCTCTCTCAGTAATTTTGTGGCATTTTTCCTAGTATATGCTTATAAAAATAAAAAACAACTGGAGAAATAGCACTTAATTAAACCTGATAGGCACAATGAGTCATTTAAGATAGTTATGAAACTCAATTCATAATAGTATGTCTTATTCCCATGTTCCTGGAGTTATTTATGGCTTAGGGAGGCAGAGTACTCTCTTTGTTCCAGAGGTGAAACAGAAAAAAGAAAGAGAGAAAGCCTTTAGTTGTTCTAAGTCAATTTAACTTTGAATTAACCAGCACTTAACAAAGAAAAAAAAAACATTCACAACACCTAAACACATATAATTTTTCACAAAAACTCATTCCAAAATTTGCCTGAAGGTTTCTTTTCCCAATTGTATAGTTGTCTTTCTCTAAGGACAAAATTATTCTCCAGATAACTTAGTATTTTTTAAAATCCTCTCACAAGAATATTTTTCCATTGATTTTTAGAGAGAGTGGAAGAGAGAGAGAAAGACAGAGAGATATATAGATGTGAGAGAAACACATCAATTGGTTGTCTCCTGCACTCACCCTGACCAGGGCCCGGGCCAGGAGAAGCCTGCAAACAAGGTACATGCCCTTGACCGGAATCAAACCCAGGACCATTTGTTCCACAGACCAAAGCTCTATCAACTGAGCCAAACCAGCTAGGGCAGATAAGTTACTATTTTGATTGAAAAAAAGGAGACATGTGGTGTACACTAACACACACACACATGCACAGGCATGGGTGCACACACACAATTAGCAACTGTTTTCGTTTACAACTTTAGAAGGTTAACTATCAGTTTCCCTGCTCCTATTTGTTCACTAGGGTCTCTGTATTTAGCCATCCCTAAACCTTTCTATCGCACTGCCCACCCCATCTTACCCATGGGAATAGATAACTTTTCCAGTTTAACTGTTGGTTTTACTCCTTAAGAAGTTTAAAACATAACTTTGTAATTTACTTTTTTTTTTTTTTTTTACTTCAAAACTTAGTGTTCTGGGCTGTGTTGTGATTTTGGTTGGATGACTCCTTTTCAGAGGCAGCTTCAAGAGTTGCAATCTCACAATACCTTCTGCTTCCTCATTACTTTACCCTGCAATCCATCTCCATCCAGGGGAAAGGTTCCTCTGCTAAATCTGGACAATCTCTTGGAATACATTCCATGAGAATTCATAGAGAATTCATGAGGCTAGGACTCTTCTCATGGAAAAGCTTCCATGAGAAGAGTCCTAGCCTCATGAATGTGTTTAAGATTCCTGTTAAAACACTGATCTCTCTCTCTCTCTCTCTCTCTCTCTCTCTCTCTCTCTCTAATTATATTTTCATTTTATCTAATTACAATTTCTGATATCAGGAAGCTCTATCCTCAATTCTTATATATGTACACTCTATGAATTCCAATAGGAGGGTCAGCTTTTTTGCTGAACTAGTCACTCAAAAGAGGCTAAATTCTCTCCTCTTCTCTGTATCCTACCTTTGGCAGTCACCTTCTACTAATAATGTATGTTACTCCCAAATAACTATATTCTCCTTTTTATCCTCTACATCTATGTCAAATATCCAGATAATATTTGTAAGATTTGTAAGACACAAACATATTCAGATGTCTTTTGTGTAAATATTCCGCCAAGAAATTACTAAGATATGACTCTGAAACTTGAGATACAATATCTTAGCTAGTAATATTTATGTAATGTTCCCACCAAAGATGTGGACCTTGCATTGCACAAGCACCTGGATTTATTTATCCACTCAACAGATAGATAGTGAGTTCTTGCTACTCTTCTGGGTGCTAGTAATAGAGCAGTGAACAAGAAAGGTGTGGTTTCTGCCATCATGGAGCTTTCATTTAGTTGTGGGGACACACAATAAACAAGTGAACAGATTAATAAGATCTTTGCAATAGTGTTAAGCACTTTGATGAAATAAAATATAATAACATATAAGAGACTTGGCAGAAGTAGTGCACTACTTTACAGTGAATGGTTAGGGAGGGTCGCTTTGATGATATAAAAATTGAGTCAAGACCTGAAACATGAGACGGAACAAGCCATGTGAAGATCTAGAGAAAGACTGTTTTCAGGCAAAGAAAACAGCTCTAGCATGGATTAGTTTGGGATGGTTGAGAAACAGAAATAATGTCAGTGTGGTTGTAGCACAATGAGCAATAGGAAGAGTAGTAAGACATGATATCACAGAGATGGACAAGGACAGCATCTGATAAGGAAAGTTTTGGATAAGCTTCATTATCATACACATAGCTTAAGAGTCCATAGAGACTAGGGTTACTTTTATAGTGCCCTCCCTAATGAGGTCTCTCAGCCCCTTACTCATATATAGGGTAACCAACCATTCTGATTTTCCTGAGGCTGTCCAGGTTTTAACACTGAAAGTGTATTTCCCAGGCAAGCCCTTAGTCTCAGGCAAGCCAGGATGGTCAGTGATCATATCACATCTCAGATCTCTTGTTTTCAATATGCATAAATACATTTTCAAGCTTGAGCTATATGTCTCTCAAAGTTACATGGCAAAAGCACAAAATGTACTCTGCAAGTCACTTTATCTCCCTTCTTGTATATTAGATCTCAGTTCACCTTTTTGTCTTCCCAAGGAGGAGGCAAAGTTATATTCTCAAGGAAGGGTGGAGGTGGGAGAGAAATAAGTTTGAGATTTAAGGAGAGATCAGCTCTGAAACAAACTTTGTGATGGGAACACTTGGAAGTCAATGAAAATAATAAAAGGTTTTCAGATTGGCAGCAAAGGCCCATTTGATGCCAGACAGCATGACTTGGAAATGGACCAGCTCTGCAAAATTCTGTGATGCTTGCTATCTGCAGGAAAACCAAGAGATACATCATCGTTTTTTCCCATTAGATGCTTGGAGGGTCTCCAGAAGAAGGTGAATATCTTCATTGAAATTAGTCCCAAGAGGACAACTGCTTTTAAATCAAGAACAAGAGGAAAATTTATTGGGAAGTTGTGGGTTTACCTATGAAATAAACTCCTCATTTGTGTTGGTTTAATCTCTAAGAGTCCATTACATTTTGCCAATTGACCACAGATGCAGGGACCCCTATATTGACACTTATGCCAAAGTAGGACCTATTCATAGCAAGCTTCTGATATTTGCATTCTAAGTATAACCAATTAGAAGATAAATAAGCAAGAGACAGAAGTTGAACCACAGCTTGACTGCAAAATTAGGCACCTGCTCCCTGTTCAATAGTACTTTATGAAATTCCCTTTAATTTCAGATGCGTCTGTTTTTGTTGCTGTATATATTTTTTTAAATTTTATTTTTTAAAATATTTTATTGATTTTTACAGAGAAGAAGGGAGAGGGATAGAGAGTTAGAAACATCGATGAGACGAGAGAGAAACATTGATCAGCTGCCTCCCACACATCCCCCACCGGGGATGTGCCCACAACCAAGGTACATGCCCTTGACTGGAATCGAACCCAGGACCCCTGAGTCCGCAAGCAGATGCTCTATCCACTGAGCCAAACCAGTTAGGGCTGTTGCTGTATATTTTTAATAAAATCTCATTATCTGAAATACCATTAACCTTCATCACCACTGACATAAATTCGACACACTCTCCATATTAAACAGAAACTGTTTAGCAGGTAGAGAATTAATCCATAAACAGGACATTCAGGAGGTGACCACATAGCTAGAAGAAGCCAGAAGCAGGTGAGTGATAAGGAACAGGGTGCAAAATCATTTCTGATTAATAAGGGGCTTTGTTTTAGTTAATCATTATAGAAACACCAGACTCTAGTGACTAGAGGCTCAGTATACGGTATACAAATTCATGCACCAGTCGGGTCCCTCGGCTTGGCCTGCTGGATCAGGCCGAAACCAGCTCTCTGACATCCCCCGAGGGGTCCTGGATTGGGAGAGGGCACAGGCCAGGCCGAGGAACCCCAGCGGTACATGATTGGGGCAGGGGAGGGACACAGGAAGTTGGCCAGCTGGGGAGGGACCACAGAAGGGATCCAGGGCATGTCTGGCCCAGCTCACTCAGTCCTGATCAGCCAGACCCCAGCAGCAAGCTAACTTACCAGTCAAAGCATCTGCCCTCTGGTGGTCAGTGCATGTCATAACAAGTGGTTGAGTGGCCTTAGCATATCATTAGCATATTATGCTTTGATTGGTTGAATGGCTGACCGGTCAACTGGGCACTTAGCATATTAGGCTTTTATTATATATGATGAATATTTGTTATTTTAGAAACATTAGTGTCAATTGCCTCAGCACCATGGGCATCACAGGCAAGCTCTCTGTAGGACTTGTTGAGTTGAATAGAACAGGAAGAACATGGGTAATGGAAATCCCATTTACCCAATAGTTGTAAAGTTAATTTTAACAGAGCTTCTGGGCTCCTCCCCAAAAAAGTAAATGTGATTGACTTAGATTTTTCTCTTTCATGTTTTCTGAAACTAATCACAATGAAACCATGTAGGTCAGTTCTTAGGTTATTGTTTGATTTAGAGGGCACCCCCTCCCCAACACACCCACCATTCCCCACCAACAACCATTCACAAACATGAAGCTCAACTAAAATTTTGATATCACAGATTTATTTCTATGGTTAGAGCACTGAGGCATAAGAAATGTTCTGTTTATATATAATCATTTTCGAAGTCCTAAAACTGAAATCAATTGGGTTAGGCATCAGCATCTTGGCATGATTTTATAACTTAGTATTGCATTCTCATATAACATCTCATTGAGATCTGGGGAAACAAAAGGTATCTTTTTTTGTTGAGGGAGCATGGTGGTGGGAGTACAAAGAGTAAAAGATCAGTCTCAGAGTATGGATCATTGCTTCAGAGGATAGGAGGAATGACAGAGGGATCTCTGAGCAGATATGGTACCAGAAGCTGGGGAACAGTAGAGAGCAGAACGTTGCCAGGGCTGACCAGCAGACCCTGAGCAATGGATGAATGATACTGTGAAAGAGAGGGCTAACAGACTGCCTGGCTAGACAAACCAAACAGCCCCATTCGCCTGTCTCCTTAGGCTTTTATTGTAACAACAGCTTGAACTAGAATTAACTATTAGATACTATCAGCAGGGTAAGCATCCTTGAGAAGACATATGCGTGTGCAGTGCCCTTTAAACCAGGAGGTCTAAAGACTAAGCATAAAGATTCCAGTAAACACCCGGGGGCTCAGACTTGTTTGGAAAAGTCAAGGCAGGGGCAGTTGCCTTTAGCCAACTCTCCCTGGAGGTTCCGAGCTTTCAGAGTTTCCTCCTTACAGACGTTCCAACTAAGTCCCGTGCTTCCCCACAGAAAGTGATATAAAAATAAGGGTAAGAAAAAAGAAGAAATACTAGTATCAATAATAAAATAGCAAGCAGATGGGAAAATGAGAACTAACTAGATTAAATGAAGTCTCAATTACTTACTTGTATGGACTGGTATCCTACCACCATGAATTCTTTATGACATGACACATTTTCTGAGTTAAAATTACTGTTGATATTAATTTAATTCAAAAAATATTTGCTGCATACTTACTGTGTGTCATGCACTGTGCTAGGCATGGATACACAGCAGTGACAGAGCTTTTCATGAAGCTTGAAGTCTGTAGAGATCTCCTATAATCGCAATCCGTGTATAAGATTTAGTGTGGTGGGTAGGTCATTGTGTAAAGGAGCATGAAAGAGATGCCTAATCATTGGATAGGGTCAGGGAAAGCATCTCAGAAGAAAATACTTTTAAGTTGATGCCTGAAGGATCAGTAGAAATATTCCAAGGCAACATAGTGGGGGTGGGAAGAAAGTTTCAGAAGAAATAGTATACACAAAAGTCCAGAGGCAAAAATAGGTTGGTACTTTCAAGGAATGAAAAGTAGTCTGATAAGAATACACAGTGCAATGCAAAGAAAGGTGAGAGAAATGATTGAAGAAATAGGCTGGGGCCAGGTCATAAAAGAGCCATGTTAATTTATTTGTACATGACTCTTGAACAACATGGGTTTGAAATGAGTGGGTCCACTTATATGCCGATTTTTTCCAATAAATGCCTGTACTGTTTTAGTTCCATGGTTGGAGTTCACACAGATATGGAGGGCCAACTGTATGCATTTATCTATGCCATTTTATAGAAAGGACTTGAGCATCCACAGATTTTGTTCTCTCTCTCTCTCTCTCTCTCTCTCTCTCTCTGTGTGTGTGTGTGTGTGTGTGTGTGTGTGTGTGTGTGTGTGTGTATTGAGAGGGTGGGTAGGTGGGCTTCTGGAATCAATACCCTGCAGATACTGAGGGACAATATAAGTTTTGCAAGCATCAGAAGTTTTATGTTGATTTTCAACTGTGCAGGGTTTGGAATCCTTAAACCCTGCATTGTTCAAGGGTTAACTATTGGAAGTCAGTCATTTCATATCAGCCGTCCCAGACCAATGTACAGGGAGGGATCAGTGACTCCCAACTTATTTCTGCTGCTTGTCATTTATCTGGCTAGGAGTCACTCAGTTACATAGTGGTTTAACCAGGATAGATTAAGGCCTTTAAACCACCAATATGAAATACTTTCGGTATGTGTTCAAGTTATTTAATATGAGAACTTTGTAGACTCCCTGGGAATGTCACCTGATTCAAGGTAGAAAGTGTTACTCAGGGAGGTTTTGTTTTCTTTTGTTTTTTTACCCAGGGAATTTAATGTTGATATCAGAAATCAGTCTTACCCACAAATAGGACAATTTGACCTCTAATGTCCATTCTGACTTGAATGACCCTGATTGTTGGCCTAGATCTACCTTTTACCTGTTTTCTTTCTGTAACCCCATGCTACCTGCCCAAGTATAAAGATATCAGGAAAGTATAAACTACAACCACATAGGTAATAGACCCAGCTTCATTCAATTTTAAATAAGGTCGTATTCTCTTCTCAGTGATGGCTCTCTCTGCAGCCAACTTTAGGTCCTCCTTCTATGCTTATTTAAGCCAGATGCCTCTTCTGATCCCACTCTGCACTTCTGCCAAGTTCCCATGGTTGTTCAGGAAGCTCTGTTTTCCCTGGTGCAGAGCACCTACTGAATTAAAGACCCTCCTTATTTCCTTCACCTCTGATTCCCTCCTGGAAATTAGATTCTTCTTTGAGCTATAGTTTACAGTAACTCACAGAAATTTTAAACTTCTGAAGGAGGCTCCTCTCAGTTGGACATTAAGTAACATCAATAAGTTATGACTATTGATACAATGTTGTTAGATAGAAAGTGAATGAGCATCAACAGACTCAAATTTTAGTTTAGCTCTGCTCTGTCCTGGCTGTGGGATCTTGAGTAATTCATTTATTTCTGCTGTCTTGGTTTCCTCTTGAAAAGAAAAGGAAGTGATGGATGTGATAATATTCTGTAAAGTAGAATATTCAGAAAAGCTAAGGTAATAGTATCATCATCATCATCATCATCATCATCATCATCATCATCATCATATACAGACCTGCAATATGCTACACAGATGACACATTCAGGTACACACATTGGCTGGTGACTTTTCACAAGCTCTGAACACACCACAGGCCCCTCCCTGCCCAGCAGCTTCCTTTTAGGGAAAGATGAGGTATGATCCTGGAGTTTACATCAGGATGTGCACTCACATGATTAAATGTATATATCTGGATAACTGTTCTGTTTCCAGAGTTAAGTAACTGTTTATTCAGTGGCTTATTTCATCAATATGCTAGGCTGCCTTCCCAGGCTGCTGGCATACATTCACCATGCGCCCCTGCTTGCCAAATTATTCTACTGATGACAGCCCTCCCCCCCTTTTTGTATCCACACTCCATAACCTTGTACAAACTTCAAATCTGATTGCATTAGCATTGTTTACAAATAATACCTGTACTTTTTATTCTGTGTGTATTTGATAGGAACAGAATAAAAATGACAAGTCTTTTTTCTTTGGCTGAGGACCCAAAGAGTCAAATGGCAAGCCTGGAGTCTTGTCTGAGGCAGCTTTCACTAGCCCTGAAATGGAATCCTGGGAGACTCATTCTGACTCCAACAAACAGGGCCTGAGTTCCCAGCAATGAGAGTAATGGGGATAATTAGACAGTTCCTTTTTAGATCCCTTATCCTGCCTAGAGCATATCTGAGAGTCAAGGAAACTATACAAAGGACTACAAATGGTTAAAATAGCTGCTAGATACCCTAACACTAATATCCTTTATACATGGTGAAAAAAGCTCCTTCATCCTCACCTTATGCCAATATAGTTTTATTCACTTACAGTTCTAATATAATTGGCCATTTTCTTTTCCTGTTGTTTTTTTTTCCCCCTAGAATATAAACAGTAAAATAGGAAGGGAACAGAACATTGAACTCCCACATCCCTATTTCTAAGTTATTAATATCAGTCATGCTGATATCTGTAAGAAATGACACATAAGTGAAAACTGTAACTAAAAAGACCCTAGAAGAGAAAATTTCAACACTTTGGGACCTTTGAGTACCAAGGCAAATAATAATACCTGTCCTAAGATTCCCTAAAGCAGTGATGGGCAACCTTTTGAGCTTGGTGTGTCAAACTTCGCCAAAAAACTGAGCATAACTCGGGTAGTGTGTCACTTTGAGGAAAAAACATTATTTCGCAAATGTTTCATCCTCAGGAGCAGCAAATGTTTCATCCTCGGCATGCGGCCGCCTCAGTGGCCGCGTGTCATCAGAAATGGCTACGTGTGTCAGTGCTGACACCCGTGTCATAGGTTCGCCATCACTGCCCTAAAGGCATCATTACATGAAGACACCATATTATGATGAGACTTAGTCATCATAAAGAAAAAATACTAAATTATATTAGATATATTGTCTTTATGTAAGCATAAACCAATAGAGGTATAAAAAGGAAGGTAGAATCTATACTAATAAAAGGGTAATATGCTAATTAGACCAGACATCTTCTGGAAATCCTTCTGGACAAAGCCACAGTGGAGAGGGCCGAGGCAGAGGCAGTTAGGGGCAATCAGGCCGGCAGGGGAGGGCAGTTAGGGGTGATCAGGCCAACAGCGGAGGGCAGTTAGGGGCAATCAGGCTGGAACGGGAGGGCAGTTAAGGGCTATCAGGCCAGCAGGGGACCAGTTAGGGGCAATAAGGCCAGCAGGGGAGCAGTTAGGGGCATTAGGCAGGCAGGCAGAGGTGGTTAGGAGCAATCAGGCAGGCAGGCAGGCTAGCAGTTTGGAGCCAGCAGTCCAGGATTGCGAGAGGGATGTCCAACTGCCAGTTTAGGCTTAAACTGGCAGTTGGACATCCCCCGAGGGGTCCCGGATTGGAGAGAGTGCAGGCCAGGCTGAGGGCCCCCTTCCCATGCACAGATTTCATGCAACAGGCCTCTAGTGGTGTAATAAAAAACAACAACACTGAAACTTAGTTATATTGTTTCTTCCATTCTTTTATTCATGAAACATAAATAGAGGATTCAGCTATGTGCCAGCATTGGGGATAAAATGGCAAATTAGACATATCCCATGCCACTTTGGAGATCACATTTAGTGAAAGAATAGGCAATTAAAATGCAAGGTAAGAAGGGCATTAATATAGAGCTAAGAGACCATGCAGGAGGGGTACTTAACCTGTACATGAGCATTCAGGGAAGGCTTGCTGGAGGATATGATGTCTATGTTAGTAAGTTATTCAGACAAAAATAAGTGGGGATGAATAGTGATATAGAGAGGTAACATCATATATGACACACTGAGAGTGAAAAAGAATATGGCATATTCGTGGAAATACAAGTAATTTACTGGGAAGGGGAAGATGTCAAAGTGCCAAATAACAGGTTAAGATGTTTGATATTTCTCCTGAAGACACTGAATGGGAAGCCACTGAAGAGTTGTAAGTATTTAAGTTTTAAATAAATCAATTTTTAAAATGTAAATTGTTTACACTCTGGTCAGTGTGGCTCAGTGTGTTGGGCACCGTCATATGTACTAAGAGGTTGCCAGTTTCATTCCCAGTCAGGGCACATGCCCAGGATGTGGTCTTAATCCCTGGTATGGGGCATGCAAGAGGCAGTGGAATGATGTTTTTCTCTCACATAGATGTTTCTCTCTCTCTCCCTCTCCCTTTCTCTACTTCTAAAAATCAATGAAAATCTTTTTAAAAATTAAGTTCTTTACTCTGGCTATAATGTGCATAATAAATTGAAGGGAGAAGACTAGAGAAGGGAGTATAGTTGGGTAGTTATTTAGTGACCCAGGTGAAAGAAATGGAAGCCTAGTCTAAGACAGTGGCTATATCAATGGAGAGAAGACGGTTTGAAAGACATTTAGAAATTATGTTGACAGGACAATGTGAATGTCTGTTAAGGGAGAAAGAGGAGTTAAGGAAAATGTCCAATTTTCTAGCATGGAGAACAGGAGTACAGTGAGCTTTTATTGTGGTTTTTTGTGGGGTTTTTTTGTAGTCATACACTAGCGTTGATATCAAATTCAGTTTCTTCATTGTAAAATGAAGAATTTGGGCTAGATCATTGGTTCTCAAAAGAGAAGAATCTGTCCCTTACCCAGAGTGTATTTTGCAATGTTTAGAAGCATTTTGGTTTTCACATCCAGGGCAAAAGGATGTTACTTTCATTTTGAGATGCTAAAGAACCTACAATGTACAGGAGAGTTCTTTTCCCTCAACAAATAATTATTTGGCCCAATACATGAATAATGCTAAAGTTGCAGAACCCTAGGCTAGATAATATAAAGGATTTTAACTAGATAATCATAGAGGTCTTCAAAGTCGGTGAGTTTACAAGCTAGAGTGGTTCTGGACATTTTTACACATTAGTGGATCAACTTTATTGACCTGGAAGACTCTTCCCCTGTGGACTAGCTGGATAAATGAGGCATTACTAAAATTATATGACTGAAGGGAAACCAAGATGGCGGCATAGGTAAACACCTAAACTGCTGCCTCGCACAACAATTTCAAAACTACAACTAAAAGACAAAGCATCTATCACCCAGAACCACGGGAAAGCTGGCTGAGTGGAAGTTGTACAACTAGAAGGAAAGAGAAAAGAGCATTGAGACCTGCACAAGTGCTGAAAAGCTGAGGTACGGAGGCTCGCGAATCAGGCTGGCAGCGGGTGTTTGGGTGCACTGCTTCTTTCAACCCGAAGGGAGACAAGCTCCCTATTACTCTGAACTCCAGTTTCTGGGGAGGCACTGGGGACCCAAACCCCTATGGGGAGAAACTGGACTGTCTGCCATCAGGTCGGAAAGTGAGGGTGGCTTTCTGCAGACGTGCGCCCAGCAATCATTATTTACTGCCCTGGGACGCAGGACGCAGGGACTTGGAAACATGGAGACGCAGAGACGGCTGACTGGCAGCCATCGCTGTTTGCCACGCCCTAGCCTAGTGACTCCCTGAGACCCCACCCCGCATAATCTACAAACCCACTCAAGCTCCTTGCAGCGGCTTTTGCATATAAATGGCCTGCCCTACCGCAGCTTAACCAATCAAACTGCAACTCTGGTCAGACAGCTCCAAAACCTCCAAACTCCAAGCAAAGAGGAGAAAACTGTAGTTCTCACTGTAGCTCCTGATGGGTGGCCTCAGACAGTAGCTGACATGCACCCCATTGGAGATCCAGAAGCTAGTATATCTAGTGGTCAGGGTGAGACGACACCAGATTTCAACTACTCACATCCATAAGTGACACATTCAAGAGGCAGACTCAGTGAGCACCAAAGCCCCACTGAAGCAAGTCCTGCCCATAAGTGTGTCTCCAGCACAGTAGTTCTTCCATTATAGACACAGCAGGTCCTCACAGCCAATTGGCCTGTAGGTCAATTTCTCCCAGTGACACCAACAACAATAAACACTTAATTACAACAAGGCTGTACACACACAGTCCACAAAAGGGTGCACCAAGAGTGTCCGCCTCAGGTAACGGGGAGACCGACCCACTGACTCATATAGGACACCTAGCACACAAAGCTACCCTACCAACTCAGGAAAGCAGCAAAAATGCAGAGACAAAGAAACAGATCACAAACGAAAGAAATGGAGGAAATCAAATGATTGGATATAGAGTTCAAAACCACGGTTATAAGGTTTTTCAAGAATTTCCTAGAAAAGGCTGATAAATCGAATGATATGAAAAAGGACCAACTAGAAATTAAACATACACTGACTGAAATAAAAAATATTATACAGAGACCCAACTGCAGACTAGAGGAATGCAAGAATCAAGTCAAAGATTTGAAATACAAAGAAGCAAAAAACACTCAACCAGGAAAGCAAAAAGAAAAAGAATCCAAAAATTTGAAGATAGTGTAAGAAGCCTCTGGGACAACTTCAAGCATACCAACATCAGAATTATGGGGGTGCCAGAAGAAGAGAGAGAGAGCAAGATATTGAAAACCTATTTGAAGAAATAATGACAAAAAACTTCCCCCACCTTGTGAAAGAAATAGACTTACAAATCCAGGAAGCACAGAGAACTCCAAACAAAAGGAATCCAAAGAGGACCACACCAAGACACATCATAATTCAAATGCCAAGGGCAAAAGACAAAGAGAGAATATTAAAAGCAGCAAGAGAAAACAGTTACCTACAAGGGAGTACCCATATGATTGTCAGCTGCTTTCTCAAAAGAAACTATGCAGGCCAGACAGGAGTGGCAAGAAATATTCAAAGTGATGAATAGCAAGAACCTACAACCAAGATTACTCTACCCAGCAAAGTTATCATTCAGTATTGAAGGTCAGATAAAGAGCTTCACAGACAAGAAAAAGCTAAAGGAGTTCATCACCACCAAACCAGTATTATATGAAATGCTGAAATGTATTCTTTAAGAAGGGGAAGAAGAAGAAATAAAGTAAATATAAAAATTATGAACAACAAATACATATCTATCAACAAGTGAATCTAAAAATCTGAGGAACAGAATAAACTGGTGAATAAAATGGAATCAGGGGCATAGAATGGGAGTGGATTGATAATTCTCAGGGGGGAAGGGGTGTGGCGGGTATGGGAAGAGACTGGACAAAAATCGTACACCTATGGATGAGGACAGTGGGGAGGAGGTAAGGGCAGAGGGTGTGGTGCGAACTGGGTGGAGGGGAGCTGGGGGGGGGGGAAGGAGAAACAATTGTAATAATCTGAACAATAAAGATTTATTAAATTTAAAAAAAAGATGTAGTTTTTTAGGTGCAAAATAAAATAAAATAAAATAAAATTATATGACTGAAAAGAATCAAACATTGGTGTATGTAGCCTCGTAACCTAAGCCAATTTTCAAGAGTATGGGGTGAATCAAATGCTGCAGATATTTGGAGTATATGTGTGTGTGGCACTTGAAGTGTATCTGCAAACTTATTCTGATCTTCCAGAGATATAAAATGCCTCATGCTCATGTTCTTTTTGTCGAACATTCAATGTCCCCACATACACTTTAGGGAAAAGGAAAAGGAAATAAATGATGGGACAATGGCAGCTCTGTTGAGCTGTATATCTCCTATAATTGCCACCAGAAGCCCTGTTTGCTCAGATTTAGGATCCATGTATCAGACCACAGGCAGAGGATCACAGAGTATCCACCCTAGGCCAATATATTTTATAAGATTTGACTTTAGAATGTAGCTTAACTTGTGATAGCAGCTGCTGCTATACCATTCTGTATTAAGAGACACTCTTCCTGAAGATGTGTTTCCCATTCTCAAACCTGGACTTTCCAGGGGCTTCCTAAAAGAAAGGGAATAAAGCTCAGGCCATCTGTGTAAGGCTATGAAGCTCCCACTCAGAGTCTTCCACAGCCAGGTAGGCATTAGAGTCCTTACCTCAATCCTTTATGACACATAGTAGGCATTCAATAACTAAATGCTTGTTGAATGAATAAATGATGTTTCTACATTTTGGGTGGCCAAAAGGAACCCCTGCCTTTCTTGGAAAGGAAAAAGGAGAGGATGAATAGAAAATGGCAGCCAATTAGGCAGCAGTATTATGCACCTCTTCCCAAAGCAACTAAGTTGGACAACATCTACCATGAATTAACAAATTAGACACAGCTGAGGAGACAATTTTCAATAAGGAAGGACAGAGGATGCTCATAGAACACCACTTGCCAGCCATAACTTGCGAGGAACTACCACTGTGCCCCAGCAATGAATGGTGCAGTACCCGCCAGCAGGTTTCCAGATGTCTGAAGGGAGAATGCTGCCAGAGTGAGCTCCCATACCAGGACTCATCACCAGCCCATTGGTACTCAGAATCCTAGGATCAGGCTCCAAGACCCTGCAGTGAGTGCAAGCCAGGGGGAACCCTTGCCCCACCCCCACACCAGACCCCATAATCGTGATGCTAGCCTGACCCAGAGCCACCCAGCCCTCACTCCACATAAAGCCCTGGGATCTGCTGCTAGAGCAACCTGGAGCAACACAGAGCATATCCCACTCTGGGCCACAGAAGAGTGTGGACTATGCAACTCAAAGCAACCAGTGCCCACTCCACCACAGACTGCTAGACAGCCCTGCTGGAATGACCTGGGGAGCAACCCATGCCTGCTTTACCTAGGCCCAGGAGGGGTGACCCAGAGCAACACAGTGCATGCCTCATTCAGGGCCACAGGGGAGCTTTGACTGTGCAACCCAGAACAACTTGCACCTGCTCCACATCAGTCCCCTGTACAGTTCTGCCAGGGCCATCCAGAGCAACCCAATGTGCACTTTACTCCGGGCAACAGGAGAGCGCAGACTGAGTGACCCAGGGCAAACTTCCCCACTCCACATTGAGAAGGGGGAACTGAAGCAACCCAGCACACATCTCTCTCTGGGCTATAAGAAAACAAGGACTGTGAAACCCAGAGAAACCCACACCCACTCCACCCTGAGCCTAGGGTCTTGCTAATGAGGAAACCTAGAGTAATCCAGCATGCACCCACTCAGGCCACAGGGGAGCTCTGACTATGTGACCGAGAGCAACCCACACCTGCTTCTCTCTGGCCCCTGGGACAGTCCCATTGGGACTACCCTGAGAAACCCAGTAAATGTCTCACTCTGGGCCACAGGAGATCACTGCTGGCACAACCTAGAGCAAGCCAGTATGCCCAGCCAGGGGCCACAGGTCCATGCTTCCAGTGCACTGCCAGAGGGACCTAAGGTGCCACCCTGCCACGGGTGCCGGGGCCTCACAGCAAATTGCATGCTAGAGGACTCTGGGTCCTCACAGGGAGTCACACACCAGAGGAACTGTGCATGTGCTCCCACCATCCCGAGCATCTGAAGCAGACAACTGAAGGACCAGATCTGTTGGAGAAGGGGGTACAATTCAGAGCAGAGACAATAAATGTGTGAGACTCAAGATAGACCCAGACTCTGGGCCAAAGATTTCCGGACCAATGCCCTGATAGGGTCTTCAACCTCTCAAACCCCAAGCAGGGTGCCCAGGGCCACAAAGAAACAGAAAAAAATGGGGAGACAAAGAAACAACCCCAAAGGGAAAGAAAAGGAGGAATCACTAGAAAAGGCACTTAAATGAAACAGAGGCATGAAAGATGTCAGAAAAAGAATTCAGAGTAAGGGTCATAGAGTTCATAAACTGGATGGATGAGAAAATAAAAAAAATTATCTAAGAATCAAGAGGAAATCAAGAATGATATAGCAACAATAAAAAACACAATGGAAGGTTTCAACAGTAGACTATAAGAAGTGGAGGACCAAATTAGTGAGTTAGAAGATACGGCAGTGAAACACACCTAATCTGCACAGCTATTGGAGAAAAAAATTAGAAAGCAGGAGGAGAGCCTAAGGGAGTTTTGGGACAACGTGGAATGAAGTAACATATGTATAATAGAGGTGCCAGTAGGATAAGAAGAGGAGCAAGGATTAGAAAACATATTTGGAGAAATAATGACAGAAAACTTCCCTGATTTGGGGAAGAAAAATGTCACACAAGCACATAGAGACCCAAACAAGATGAACCCCAAAAAACCCACACCACAACATGTCATAATTATAATGGCAAGCATTAATGAAAAAGAGAGAATCTCAAAGGCTGTAAGAGAGTAACAGAGAGTTACCTACAAAGGATCAACCATTAGATTATCAAATGATTTCTCAACATAAACATATCAGGCCAGAAGGGAATGGAATGAAGTATATGAATTGATGCAAAGCAAGGGACTGAATCCAAGAATACTCTACCCTGCAGGCTAACATTAAAAATTGAAGGGAAAATCAGGAGCTTCACAGACAAAAAAAAAAAAAAAAAAAAAAAAAAACAACTAAGAGAGTTTATCACTACCAAGACAGCAATGCAAGAAATGATAAAGGGACTATTATAAAAAGAAGAAATAGAAATGAAGAAGGTACACAGGCATAAAGAATAAAAATGGCTACAAACAAGTACCTATCAATAATAACCTTAAACGTAAATGGACTAAATGCTCCAATCAAAAAGACATAGAGTGGCTGAATGGATAAGAAAACATGACCCATATATATGCTATCTACAAGAGACCCACCTCAGAACAAGGGACTCACAGAGACAGAAATTGAAGGGAATGAAAAATATCTTTGAGGCAAATGGAAAAAAAAAAAAAAAGCTGGGTAGCAATTCTTAAATCTGACAAAATACACCTCAAAGTGAAGGCTATAAAAAAAGACAAGGAAGGCCACTACATAATACTAAAGGGATCGATACAACAAGAGTATATAACTCTAGTAAACATATATGCATCCAATGCAGAAGCACCCAAATACATGAAAAAATTCTGGAAGATATCAAGGGAGAGATCGACAGCAATACAATCATAGTAGGGGATTTTAATACCCCATTGACATCACTGGATAAATCCTGTAGACAGAAAATCAGCAAAGAAACAGCAATCCTAAATGACTCACTAGATCAGATGAACTTAATTGGCATCTTCATAACATTTCACCCCAAAGCCACGGAATATACGTTCTTCTCAAGTGCACATAGGACATTTTCAAAGATAGACCACATGTTGGGACACAGGCAGTCTCTTCAAATTCAAGAGAATTGAAATCATATCAAGCATGTTCTCATATCAAAATGGCATAATATTAGAAATAAACTACAATAAAAACAATAATAAAGTCAAACACTTGGAGGCTAAATAGCATGTTATTAAACAACTAGAAGCCCAGTGCACAAAATTCGTGCACGGCGGGGGGTTGTCCCTCAGCCCAGCCTGTACCCTCTCCAATCTGGGACACCTGGAGGGATGTCCGACTGCCCGTTTAGGCCCGATCCTACCAGGCCCTAAACGCGCAGTCAGACATCCCTCTCACAATCCAGGACTGTTGGCTCCCAACTACTTGCCTGCCTGCCTTCCTGATTGCCCCTAACCGCTTCTGCCTGCCAGCCTGATCACCCCCTAACCACTCCGCTGCCAGCCTGGTTGATGCTTAACTGCTCCCCTGCCAGCCTGTTTGTCTCCAACTTCCCTCCTCTGCCAGCCTGGTCACCCCTAACTGCCCTCTCCTGCAGAGTTCATCACCTCCAACTGCCCTCCCTTGCAAGCCTGGTCCCTCTCAACTGCCTTCCCTTGCAGGCCTGGTCCCTCACAACTGCCCTCCCTTGCAGGCCATGTGCCTCCAAACTGCCCTCTCCTGCTGGCCATCTTGTAGTGGCCATCTTGTGTCCACATGGGGGCAGGATCTTTGACCATATGGGGGCAGCTATATTGTGTGTTGCAGTGATGATCAATCTGTATATTACTCTTTTATTAGATAGGATAGAGGCCTGGTGCACTGGTGGGGGCCAGCTGGTTTGCCCTGAAGGGTGTCCCGGATCAGGGTGGGGTTCCCTTGGGGCATGGGGCGGCCTGAGCGAGGGGCCTGTGGTGGTTTGCAGGCCGGCCACGCCCCCTAGCAACCCAAGGGGAGGCCCTGGTATCTGGAATTTATTTTCCTTCTACAATTGAAACTTTCTAGCCTGGAGCGGAGCCAAGCCTGCTGCTCCCTCTGGAGCGGCAGCCATTTCTGTGGCAGTTAATTCACCTTCTACAATTGAAACTTTGTAACCTTAAGCGGGTGAGCCCGGCCAGGTTGTGTGGAAAGCTTTGCTTCCCCTGTTGCCGCCGGCAACCCTGGCCTGCTCTCTCAAGCTCCATTCTGCCGCCATTTGTTTGAAATTGTTTACCTTCTATAATTGAAACTTTGTAGCTTGAGTGGAGGCTTAGGCCTGCAACGGCTATGGAAAGCTTGGCTTGCTCTGTTACCTGGGAAACCTTGCTCTCTGTGGCTGTAGCCATCTTGGATGGGGTTAATTTGCATACTCGCCCTGATTAGTTGGTGGGTATGGCTTATGTAGCGGAGTGATGGTTAATTTGCATATTACCATTTTATTAGAGAGGATGGTTGTATTAAAAAAGAGATCAAAGAAGAAATAAAAAGCATCCTGGAAACAAATGACAATGAAAATACAACAATCCAAAATCTATGGGACACAATGAAAGCAGTCCCTAGAGGGAAATTCATAGCATTACAGGCCTACCTCAAAAAAACAAGAAAAACTGGTAATAAATTATCTAACTCTACAACTTAAAGACTTATAAAGAGGGCAACAATTAAAGCCTAGAGCAAGCAGAAGGAAGAAAATAATAAAAACCAGAGCATAAATAAATCACATAGAGACCAAAAAAAAAAATAATACAAAAGATCAATAAAATCAAGCACTGCTTCTTTGAAAGAATAAACAAGATTGATGAACCTCTAGCCAGGCTCACTGAGAAGCAAAGAGAGAAGACCCAAATAAACAAAATCAGAAATGAAAGAGGCAAAATAACAACAGACCCCACAGGAATACAAAGGATTGTAAAAAAAAAAAAAATACTATGAACAACTCTATTCCAACAAACTGGTCAACCTAGAAGAAATGAACATATACCTAGAAAAATACGACCTTCAAAAACTCAATCATGAAGAATAAAAAAATCTGAATAGGCTAATAACTATGGAGGAAACTGATGTAATAATCAAAAAACTTCTAGAAAACAAAAGCCTTGGGCCAGATATCTTCACAGGGAAGTTTTACCAAACATTCAAAGAAGAACTAAAACCTATCCTCCTCAGACTATTCCAATAAATACAAGAGGAAGGAATACTTCCAAGCTCTTTCAATGAAGACAGCATTACTCTAATCCAAAAACCAGATAAAGAAACTACAAAGAAAGGGAATTACATGCCAATATCTCTCATGAACATAGATGCTAAAGTCCTCAACAAACTCCTAACGAATCGGATCCAACATTACATAGAAAAATCATACACCATGACCAAGTGGGATTTAGTCTGGGGATGCAAGGATGGTACAATATCTGCACATCAATAAACATCATACATCACAAAACAAATTGAAAGTTAAAAATCACATAATCATATCAATTGATATAGAAAAAGCATTTGACAAAATCCAACACCCTTTTCATAATAAAAACTCTCGGCATGTGTGAATAGAGGGATCAGACCTCAACTTAATAAAAGCCTTATATCACAAACCTACAGCCAACATCATCCTCAATGGGCAAAAATTAAAACTATTTCCCCTAAGAATAGGAACAATACAGGGATGCCCACTCTCACCACTCCTGTTCAGCATAGTACTGGAAGTGCTAGCCAAAGTGATCAGACAAGAAGAAAAAATAAAAGACATCCAAATTGGAAAAGAATAAACCTGTCGTTATTTGCAGATGACATGACATTGTACATATAAAACCCTAAAGACTCCATAAAAAACAAAACAAAACAAAACAAAAAAACTACAAAGTTTAATAAATGAATTTGGCAATGTAGCAGGATACAAAATTAACACACAGAAATCTATGGTTTTTTTATACACCAATAATGAACTCACAGAAAGAGAAACTTAAAAAATAATCCCATTTAACATTGCAACAAAAACAATTAAATATCAAGGAATAAACTTAACTAAGGAGGTAAAAGACCTATACTCGGAAAACTATAGGATATCAAAAAAAGAGATAGAGGAAGACATAAACAAATGGAAGACTATACTGTGTTCACAGATTGGTAGAACAATGTCATTAAAATGTCCATACCACCCAAAGCAATCTATAGATTCAATGCAACCCCCATTGAAATATCAACAGCATATTTCACAGACCTAGAACAAACTCTCCAAAAATTCATATGGTATAAAAAAAGACCCTGAATATCCACAGAATTCTGAGAAAGAAGAACAAAGTTGGAGGGATCACAATACCAGATATCAAGCTATATTACAAAGCCACTGTTCTCAAAACTGCCTGTTACTGGCACAAGAACAGACATGTACACCAACGGAACAGAACAGAGAACCCAGAAATCAACCCAAGCCATTGTGCTCACTTAATACTAGACAAAGGAGGCAAGAGCATACAATGGAGTCAAGACAGTCTTTTTAATAAATGATGTTGGGAAAATTGGACAGATACATGCAGGGAAGGGTGGGTGGTGAAAAAAAAAAAAGGAGAAAGACAAATCTAAATTACTAGATATTTACTGAGTGCCCACTATTTGGCAACAGTGTTCAAAGTGCTTAGGAGTTTTTAAATCTGACTGCTATAGACTGAATATTTGTGGTCCCCAAAAAATACCTTTGTGTAAACCTAATCCCCAAAGCCATGGTATTAGGAGGTATGGCCTTAGAGAAGTAACTGTGTCATGAAGGTGGAGCCCTCATGAATGGGATTAGTGTCCTTATAAAAGTTGCCCCAGAAAGCTCCCTAACCCTTTCACCATATAAGGACACAGTAAAAAGTCAGTAATCTATGAACCAGGATGTAGGCCCTCACCAGACACTACATCTTCTGTAATCTTGAACTTCCCAGCCTCTAAAACTGTGAAAAATAATTTTTTGTTGTTTATAAGCCATCTACTCTGTGGTACTTTTGTCATAACAGCACTAATAAACTGAGATTTTGACTTATGCTTTAATATAATAATTTTTGCCTGATGGCTAGAAGACCACCTAGGAGTCTATTGCAGTAATCAGAGGCAAGTAATAATGGTGGTCAAAACCAGCATGGCAGGAGTGAACATGATAAGAAATGGATAGATTCTGGATATATTTTGAAGGTAGAGCCAACATTGGATTTGGCTGCAAGAGAAGAGAGGATTTACTAGTAAGGATGATTGCATGGTTTTAAACCTGAGAAATAGGAAGTATGGAATTGCCAACAACTGAGATAAAGAATATTGTGCATGGATTAATATTCAGTTTTGGATTTAGTGAGTTTGAGATGTTACTAGACATCCAAGTAAAGATGACAAGAAGAGAGTTGGTTGTATAATCAAGTTTGGAGAGATATATGGCTGAAGACATAATAATGAGACTTTAATGATATTATCAAGGAAGGGTGTACTGATAAAAAAAAAATGAAGACCCATGTGACCAGATGGTGTGGCTCAATGGTTGAGCATTGATCCAGGAACCAAGAGGTCACCATTTCTATTTCCACTCTGGGCACATGACTGAGTTTCAGGCTCAATCCCCATTAGGGGGTGTGCAGTAGGAGAGGCAATCAATGATGTTTCTCTCATCAGTGTTTCTATTTCTCTCTATCCCTTTCCCTTCCTCACTCTAAAAAAATCAATAAAAAACACATTTTTAAAAAAATATAGCTTTATCATTTGACCAGGGACTAACCCTTTCTACCTGCTATTTGCAGAATAAACATCGCAGAAGCCAACCTGTCCCCAGCAAGCAGCCTCCAGAAAGGGACTTGGGTCTCTCTACGCTATGTCCAATTGTGCATTCCTCTCACAGCAACAGGAGCTAAATTATCCATGTGATATTTGAACCTCAAGAGGTTACTTGGTTATAAATATTTATAATTTCCTTCAGGCTAATATAATGATTATTAATCTTAGCTTAATAAGAATCCTTTTTGCCAGGATAAGGACATTTTTTCTCTGCATAATTCATATGCAAACATTTTGAAAAGCAGTTTAAAATTCAATCTGCCACCTGTTAGTTTGCTTTTTGTAAGGAAGGAGAAGGCACCATTGCCCCTGAATTGTGAAAAAAGCGAGCATGTGGCTTGCTCCATATATCTTCAGCTTATTGTTGCAGACGGAAAGGCTAATGTGCTAGGTGCTACTTTTGGTAGAAAATCCACACCCAACACTGTTGCACAGAATTTATTATTGTTCCAAAGAACACTTCTCTTGCTCTGAGAGAATCCTTACTCACCTTAACTCTTCTTGTGGTGCAGACACAAAGATGGATTTATTTATTTCTAAAGGAAGAACTGGGAAAGGAGAAGCAGCAAATACTGGGATGAAGCATTGTTCTGAGGTTACCATGTTCCCTGCTCTGCCTCTCAGATAGGATTGCATCCAGAACTGATTCTAATTCCTTTGAAACTGTTTATGTATATTTCACAGTGTAATTAGAGTAAATCAATCTTGATTTCTATGTTTTATGGCTCTGGTGGCAATGATAACTCACACAATAAGGTTCTTGGTATAGGGGTACACAATATGTCTAAAGGTAACAGTTTACATATTGGAATGAATACACCAGTTTTAAGAAAACCATTTGCCAGATTCTCAGTTTTCATAAATACTTTTTTTCTAAAATAGATCTGTTGTTGGAGTGTCATGCTCATTCTCCTTTTGACCACTTCTTTCAACATCACTCTTCTGCTCAACAAAAGAAAAGCATACCCTCACCCACACTGAATTATTGTGATGTAGTTCATCTTCTGACTAGTGTTAAAGATGCAGTATTCTAGACAGAGGGCCTATGAGAACAATAAAAAGAGAGAACATTGGTAAAGAATGCCTTTTATAGGTTTTGCATTTACTATTAGCCAAATAGCTACCCTCTTCTAGCTATTTCCACAAAGTACATTAAACTGAAATCTTAAGTGCATAATATCTACTTATATAGAGAAGTAGGACAAACTATTCCCAAAATGTGCAATCTACTATGTAACGACTTGAACTTTAGAATATCAGCTTCATTTCATTAGGGTTAGTTTCTTCCTCTCTGGTATGTTCTATTTCTGCCAAATTGTTTTCAACCATGAAATGAAATTATCAACTTATCTATGTATAATAATTCTCAAATGTCCATTTCTCTATTCATCTGTCACACTATTCAAAGGCACTTTAAAACCATCTATGTTAGAAATTGAAATTTAGCATTAAATAATTAGATCCTAACTCACAGTCTTTGAGAAAAAACGTAATATGCACACTTTCAAAATTCTATGAGTTTTTTATTCTCCATTTCAATTTATGTTTAGCTCTTCAGAAAAGGTGCCTCAAAGTAAAAGAGTTACATATACTAGTATAACTAATATGCTTTTATTTTACAAATAAATTGTTTTTGTTGATGCATAATATACATACATAAAAGTATTCAAACAATAAATGTATATCTTTACAAATTATCACACAGTGAATAAACCCATGTGACCAGTCAAAAATTAAAAATGTTCCCAGTATTACAGAAGGCCCCTTGAGTTTTCCAACCACTATGTCATTCTTCCTACCTATAGTTAACCACTCTCCTGGCTTCTAACAGTATAGATTATGTCTTTTTAAAAACTTTTTATTTAAATTAAATTATACAGCATGTATTATAGTGTGCCTGGTTTCTTTTAGTCAACATATTTTAAAGATTTATCCATGTTGTTTAATGTGAAGTTATCCATTTATTTTCATTGATATATAGTATTCTATTATGTGAACATAACAATTTTTTTTTATAATCCTCACCCGATGATATTATTTTGCATTGATTTTTAGACAGAGTGGAATGGATGGAGAGAGAGAGAGAGAGAGAGAGAGAGAGAGAGAGAGAGAGAGAGAGATGAGAGAGACACATTGATTGGTTGCCTTCCACATGAGACTGAGTCTGCAACCGAGGTACATGCCCTTGACTGGAATCCAACCCAGGACCCTTCAGTCCACAGGCTGATGCTTTATCCACTGAGCCAAACTGGCCAGGGCTGAACATAACAATTTGTTGAACATTCACTGTTAATGGCATTAGGGTTGTTTCCAGTTTAGGCTTATTACAGACAGTGCTACTATGTTTGTGTCCTGGGAATAAAAGGATTTTCTACCCCTTTGCCAGAGACAGATGCGAATTTCTTCTGCTCCTGCCCCCCAAATAATGGATTTTTACCTGGACCTTAAAAGGAGAAAGACTTAGTTGCCCCACAAGCAACAGTTTAACCTTCAATTTGTAGGAAACAAGGATTCTGGGAAGCAGCTGAGCATCTTGCCTATCTGCCAAGAAGCAGTGCTCACATACTGGATTACCAAGGGGAGCTGTGTGTGTGTGTGTGTGGGGGGGCTCTTAATATCCCACCTGCTTTCAATCTTCTTCAAAACACCTGGAGACTTCCATGGAAGTACTGGTAAACTTGTAAGCAAAGGTGAGCTCCCCTTGTGTCAAGGACTTCTACCTATCCCAAACTGATTGTTGCCCATACTTGCCTTTAACAATTAGATAAAATTCTCGCTAATTTCATCTTACCTGTTTGTATGTTGGACATTTTTTCTCTTGTTCTCTGCCAAATGTGAAAAAATTCTGTGTTGCATCTCTCCTTGAAGGCAATTTTCATACATTGGAATGTTTATTTGATTGCTTTGATAACTCAACTCTCTGACAGGCTCAAGAAAGTTATTCTGTAGATTATCCATCTTCTTTGCATTATCAGGGTGGGGACAATATTCTCTCATGGCTTTCTACATTATAATTATAAGTGGAATTATCAAGTAATATTACTGTGGGCATTCTTATAGATATATTTGATATTCTCATATACACCTTTCAATTGTGTATATACCTAGAAGTAGAATTGTTGAGTCATGTATGTAAATGTTCAGCTTTAGTACACACTGCCAGTGTTCCAAAGTATTTTACCAATTTACAGTTCCACCAGCACTGTAAGAGAATTCTAGGCAACACATGTATTTATCATTTGTTGTCATTGTTTTGACCATTCTTATTGGCATATCATTGCAACTCTGTGAATTAACTTGAAATTCTCTGTTGAGCACATTTTCATTTGCACTATTCTATTTATTTTGCCCATTTTCTACTGTGTTGCTAATCTTTTTAATATTGGTTTGTAGAAATTCTTTACATATCATGGAAATAAGCTCTTAAAGTCATATGTGTTTCAGATATAGTCTCCTACTATTTGGCTTGCTTCTTTGCTCTCATTGGTGTGTTTTTAAAAAGTCATGTTGAGGTGTAATTTACATACATTAAGTATGTCTTTCAAATTCTGGGCCCCAACATGTAGGACGTTTCCTTATTTATACCTTTTTACCTTCTTTGTCTCCCAAATATGGGGTTTTCCAGTCCTCTTTGCAAGTTCTTAAAGAGCCCTATGTGTTGGGGCTTTGAGACCTCAATCAAAGGCCTGGCCTGGCGCCTGCACTGATAACTTCATCTGGGGAAGGTTTATGGCTTCTCTGGAATGGGAGTAGTCATATTTTCCTTATTATTTAAGCAAGCAAGTATTTACAGAAGCCAAAATAGCAGGGTTAAAATTTCAAACAGCGGCTTTTATATAAGATGGATGCTTCAGTTTTACCTTTCACATGTAGAAAAAAATATATATCTGGCATCAATTTTTGTGTCTGTATTAAGGTAAAGGCCAAGTTTCATATGCAATGTAAATATCCAAATTACCTAACATCATTTATTGAAAAAAACTGCTCTTACTCAATACCACCTTTGTCATAATTCAGTGGTCCATATGTGTGTTTATATCTGTACTCTCTATTCTATTCTATTGACCTATCTGTATGTCAGTACCATACTGTTGGGGGCTGAAATAGAATATTGGGGACCAGATACAATTATAAGAAATATTAATCATGTTCTGTTAACCATGATGGTTCTGTTCTGATTAGAGAAAGCACATTCTAACCTGGCTGAGAGTTGTAAGCCCTGGGACATGGGAGCTAACATTGGAATGCAGTCCATCCTCCTGTCCCAAAAACTGCCTATCATTGTGGAAAGATTTACAACCTCTTGGCTGAAACAATCTACTCCCTGAGGCACCCACTCTTTATAACCCCCAGCCCCTATTGCTTGTAATCTGGTCCCAGGGCACCCGGAGGCACCTGCCCTCTGTGGACCCCTCTCCCCAACCAGCATGACTTGTAATCTAATGATTATCCCATACCTACTTTCCCATGCCTGTAATTTCTACTTCCTCACACAATCTTTGTCCTTCTACCCAATATAAGCAGCTGGCTTATGGTGAGGTGCAGAGCAGATTTTTGTGGATGACCTGCTGCTCTCCCATACTGCTGGCAGTATTGGAATAAATGCTCATATATGATTCAACCCTGTCTCTGCTTGTTTGGATGAAGTAGTGATGGGCATCCCAGACCCCTTGGTTGTCTGGTTACATAATCTGGCGACTCTGATAAGACACAAGCAGGGAGTCCTCTTTGGTGAATATTGGGGATCCCTCTTGCTGTTTGGACTGGGGGTTCCTGGGGCCGAGACCTGGACTCTTTAATTTGCAGTGCTGCCAGGAATTTTCCTGTTTTCAGTCCTAGCCACAGCCTCAGCAATACCTGCCATCTCACCTAAGATGTAAATTGAATCAAGCACTTCTGTATGACAGGAGGAGGAATCAAGCATGTTTGTATAGCACAAGAAGCATTTGCTGCCTCTCCTGTGAGCTTAAGGCATGCATTTACTAGGTGAGCCTGATCAGGTCCTGGTGGCAAGAGACCTCCAGTGGTCTTTGCCTGGTCTCTGGGCCCTTAATCTGATCCACTCTGGAATGAAAGCTATTGCTCTGCTTTGTTGTTTATTTGTTTGTTTGTTTTTTAATGCAGGGTATTCTGAGGTTTCTGTGGCTGGGCATACAAGGAGTATGGTTGAAATTCTTGTATGTGGGTTGTGTGTGCCTATGAATATTGTACATAGAGAGTCTCTGTTGATTGATGTTTTGTGTCTCTCTGTTGTTTGGTTTAATTGTTTAAAGATGGGGCACACCCCAGCTACTTGTGGCAGGCTGAACCCATGGCAGGGATTGCAGGAACTCCCCAGCAGCTACAGAGAGTTCCTAATTTCAAGGACCCTCTCTGCTCTCCTTCTCAAGGTGTCAGCTGCCTGAAATGCCTAGTAAGAGTTTTGTGTGTCTGTAATGTAACTTTGGTTAATGATGTTCTTTGCTTGCTTTCCTATCTTTTGGGGACTTCATTTGCTCTTTGCCATTTTATGAAAATAGGAAATCCTCTATCTCTGCTGTTCAGGCTTTGCATCACTCAGAACCAAAGGTTATTTGCTATTCTGGATTAGTGTAAAATAAGATTCTAAGGCTAATATCTCAGTTCATCCTTTTGGGAGAACTCATTTATTTACTTTGGGGTTGTTTTTGTTTCCATTTTGAAATAGGATAAGATCTCTTCTTATATGTAAGATTTCATGTTGTTACAGTCTACTCAGAAAGAAAATTATGGGAAATAAAACTTCTAAACACCCCACATTTTTATCCTAGAAGGGCCTGATCTGAAGTGCCGTGGGGCAGGGGCCATTCCCATGTTGTAAAGAAAAAAAAGTGAAGTCCTTGGCAATGTAAAACTTTGGAATTGTGCTGGTTACATAGTAGAAATTATTAAATATCAAGGTATTTTTAAATAGATGGATACTGAAATATTAATTAATCTGATTTTGCCTACTTTTGACCTTTTATTACAGAAAAGCTAGAAAATACACTTGAAACTGTTAGTGAATGTTTTATAATAGAAATATGATTCTCAAAAGTATAAAGCTATTTACCAATCTAAAGAATGCTAACTGCATACTTTTTAGTGGTCACCTAAAAATTAAGGTTTCTAAAAGTTAAGTATTCTAATCAATTGGAAAGAAATTATATAGTTTTGATAGTAGGAGACATGAGGTATGGAGATGCATTTTTGAAGGAAAAAAAATGTGTTCTAAAGCTGGGTAATTTCTGAATGGGTAAAAAGGTTGGTGAAAGTTGTAGAAATGTTTGTGAAAGTTATGGAAAGGTTGTGAAGAGAAATCTTAAAAAGAAACTACAGGTAATCTGAATAATAAATTTAATTAGATAAATGAATCTAAAGTAAGCTAATGCAGAATTTGCTTAGTCTTTGCTAGTCTGTTAAAATGTAAAAATGTCTTTCCTGTTTTTGCCCAGGAAGCAAAAGTTCTATAAATTATTGAAATGGTTATATATTATGTTATGTTAAAAAGGCACTTTATTACTTAAAAGGGCCATCTTCTTAATCATGGAATAAGAAGTTTTGCTAGCCTATGTTTGTGTTTAATGCCCTTTTGTCACTTTGAATGAATAATCTAATACTCTTTCATAATAATAATGATGATATATAATCTTTTGGTAAAATAAATTTGACAACCTCCCCAGGTTTTGAATTTTAATAAACTTTTTTGACCTAGAATTGGCTTTATGTCATTCCAATAGGCCCTGGAATGCCTCAAGGATTTGTTTTCTCTCCTTATGAAGGAAATTTTCTGGTTAAGGTAGATGAGAAGCTTTGTCAAATAAAGAAATAATAGCTATATCCTATTTATATATGCATAGTATTAAAATATATTCTGATATGCTTTCATTTATAACTCTGTTATTCTGTAATATTGTATTTTTCAGAAAGGACAAGGTTCCATGTCATTTGCATTATAATCAAATCTATAACTGTGACATTTTAAATTTCTTCTTGTCGTTTAGAGACAGTCACTGTTTTGTTATAATGCATTTGGAAAAATATTACATCTTCTGAAGGATCCATGATAAGGACTCTGACATTTTCAGATCACCCCCTTTGAACTGGATGAAAATTATTAGAAATCTATAGAGTATCTGGATCTATAGAAGTACTGGCAGGAAAAATCAAGACAGACAAAAAATTGACTATGGGACTGAATAAACTGAAAATAATTATATAGTTTTTATAACTTTTGTTGAAAGCATTGTTGATTCTTAATATTTTTTGTTTTGTTTTGATTTTCAGACATAAGAAAATGTGTTCTTTTTCTTAAAGCAATTTGGTAAATTATCTATTTTTCTCTCTACCTGATCTCTCCAGAATTTGGCAATTCTTAATAAGTGTGTCATGGCAATACTTTTCTTTGCATGAATTTAATAAGACTAGTTCCCAATTGTGGTTATATTAACCAGGATTTTGACTGAAATGTCATGTCTGAGAAAGACATGCCCAGACTCTGGATGCCACCAGAAAGCTTTAAGAAATGAAAACTGACTTTGAAGCCAATGAAAGTGCCTTGGAGAAATAGTCTGGTACCTTGCTTGGTCACGTGGTTCATGGCAGTCTTTCCAGTTAAGGAAGGAAGGTTGCTTTCCTGAGAGATGGCAAGGAAAGAACCCCAAGACATTTAGGCAACCTCAAGAGTGTGAGAAATTCACCCAAGTCTATAGGTATTGTAGGAAAACATGATGATAACTAAGGCTCAGCTTTTTTGCCCTAAGGGGCTAATTAAAGCTTAATCATAAAATTCCAGCAAAGCAGATATTTTTAAATCCTATATGATCAATTGCTATTCTTATTGTGTTCATGCAAACAATCAGGCCAAACTGAAACTAGACTTAATACCTGAAAGATCAGACAGAGTGCAAAAACCAGGACTAGAGGCTTTATTAGAGGAGAAGGACCCTGCCGGGCTGTCTCGCAAGGGGAGAACAGCAACACATGCAGAGGTGAACACGCCTTTTGAAGGGGGGAATGGGAAGGAATGGGGGCTTAGGGTACTCAGCACGCACTTATTGGTGGCTTAGTGTGTGGTCCATATAAGGTACAAGGGCTTAGGGTATTTGGCAGGTGTTGATTGGTGGTTCAATGTATAGTCCATATAAGGTGCCTGGTTAGGTACTTCCTTATGTCCAGGCCGCAGGTGTACGTTACGTCATACTCTGCCCACCAGTTGGGGGAAGGGAGGATCGATCATTCCAGGCTTTTGGTAATAGTTTAAAAAAATTGAGAATCAGGGCAAAGTCAGGGGGTGAAGGTCTGTCTTCTGTAGCTACTTCCTGCTGAGAGGGGACATTGTCAGGGAGTCTACCCATGGTCTCAAGGATTCTGGTGACATAGGAGTCTCTAGGTTCTGAATTCAAGGCCAGATAGATCTTTCCCACCTTCTGGTTGGCGAACGCCTGCATTCTGTTCTGCAAAAAACTAGTGAAACAGTGCATGAGACAGGGGTCAAAGAGCAAGATTAAAAGAATAAATACCAGTGGGCCTAATAGTGGGAGGAGCCATGGGGTAAGTGAGCCAAAGATGGCATACCCCCCTTCTAGCTGGTTACGTCGTCTTTGGTCAATCCTGTCCTGGAGGGATTTAATGTGATCTTTGACAATTCCTGATTCATTTACAAAGTAGCAGCATTCTTCCCTAAGAAAGACACAGGTACGCTCTTTTTCTGATGTCAAGAGATCTAAAGCGTGCCAGTTCTGTAAGGCTACCTCTGCTAAGGAGTCTAGCTGCCTTTGAAGGGATTCAAGGGAATTGCTAATGATGGAGATATCTTCTGAAAATTCAGCAGACAATTTGTGGTAGAAATGAACAGAAGAGGAAATGCCTCCTACTCCTGTCCCTACTGCAGTGAGGACTCCCGTACCCACTAAGAGGGGAACAAGGGCTGAGGTATGAGAAGACCAAGAGAGGATTTGAGTGCTCCATCTGTTCTGATAGAAATATTGGGGGTTAGGAAGACATAAAGGCAGAGTGAGTGTGACAGGTCCTGGGGGAACACAGGTGTAGACTGTAGTCACAAAGAGGAGAAAAATACCCGGTGGAGGGCAAGCTAAGGGAGGGGGTAAATTTATAGATTGTGCATAGTAGTAAGGTGTAGGAGTAGTTGAGGTAGTGGTTTGAGAGGTATTTGTTAAACAGGTAGTGTTTTCCATGCTGGACGAGGGGTGCAGCAGCATGATTTCCCCCAGAGACTGGTTGGTGAAGTCTCGAAAGTGATCCTGTTGAGTGACTTGGGAGGTAAAAACTGGTCCTGAGGCTGCCACAGCATCACTTGTCTTGTTTTTCTGCTTTTCTGGGCCTGGAGCTGAAATGCAACTGAGACCTAGATGTTATTTTTAGGGTGGAAACCAGTAGGGATCTCAGTTGCCTCACTAGTGATATGAAAGGGGAAAATAGGTTACCCTGGGGGTGAGGTTCTTGTTTTCCCAGTTTTGCCCCTTGCTGAGCATCCACATGTTTCTTGTAGGTCCTGAGACAGGGTTTCAAAATAGGTAGAGCAGTGGTTAAGCTCCCTATGGCAGTTCCAACCCCTGCTGTGATGCCGAGGGTTATGAGGAGAAGGATTATCTGGACTTCTCTTTTGTGTCAGATATGATGGGTTATGGAGACAGGTAAAAACTGATTATTGGGGGCTGCATCTACATTGGGTGAGAGAGACAGATGAGAGTACAGGTTCCTGTCCAGCTGGTGGGGAGACAGATGTATGTGTTTTCCCCACAGAGGAAGAAAAATTCCTGATCACGGAGACAAGCTGATAGGATGGTTTGATAAGAAGTTAGACACTGTGAATATTCTGGTTTAGCTTAAGAAGTATCCAGCAACCTTGTCCTGCCAGGCTTGGAGACTGAAACCTCACTTTCTTGCTCAGAGTAAAATGGCCCTTTTACAATTCTTGTCAACAGTTAACTTTAGAACTTCTTTCTTTCTTTCAACATTTCTCTTTTCCTTCTCATCACATACACAACCTTCACAAATTTCACACTTTCAAATTAGCCTTCAAACCTTCTTTCTATGTCCTTCAAAAATGCATAACCATGCCTCAGACCTTCCATTAAGTATTTCTAAACATGTCTAGCAATCAATGTTTCAGTATTGTGTGCTATTTTAAAATATTTAGAAAAGGCAGGGGGAGGAGGAAGCAGGCCCCGCAGCCTGTTCCCAGGCCTCTAGCTGCTTGGATTTAAACTGCCGCATTTTTCCTAGAGATAATGATTTCAGTTTCTGATAATAGCCGGACTGTGTAGTTAAGAAAGTTGTTCTTTGGGAAGAGTGGTGTGGGGGAGGGGGCGAGGTGAGAAGGCGCTGAGGTCAGAGCAGTTTTCAGAGCATTAAAGGGGTGAGAATGTTGGCCTTGTGATCCAAAGGCTCAGTGAGGGGGTCCCTTTGCCATGTCATGTCATAGAGGAGCTTTGCAAGAAGACTAAAGTTGTGAACCTGGAGGCAAGAGTACCCAGTGAGCCTGAGAAAGGAGAAAATTTATTGTTCAGAGGAGGGGACAGTCATGGAGGAGAAAAGGAGATAAGGCATTTATAGTCCAAGGAATGGCTCAGCCTTGTTGGGTGAGAGAGTGAAACTGAGGTAGGTGACTGTGATTTGGGACAACTGGGCTTTATGAGGGAATGCATGGTAGCCCTGGCCGGGCACCAAGGTAGAATGAGAAAAGAGTGAATGGGGGAATTTAGTAAGATGCAGTGTAGAGGTGAAGTGGCTAATGGCTGTGAGACTAATCCATCAACCCCCATAATAGAGACTGAGGAGTGGACAAGGGTCCCAGCGAATTTGGAGAGAGCAGAATAAGTGTCCCTAGTGTCAATGAAAAAGGACATCAGCTTACCTGCCACCACAGTTGTTACCCGAGGTTCTGTCCTGGTGATGTAAGTCTGTGGGGCCCTGTCAGAGCCTGGACAGCTTCTTCTATGGCCAGTCCCAGGAGGTCTGGGAGCTCTAAAGTGGAGCCAGAGGGCAGCTGTGCTGGACTGGCTGAGGCCTGTACTGGAGGGGCCAGACTACAGTCTGATTTCCAGTGGTCTTCCCTTCCACACCTTGGGCAGGGCCCAGGCTGGGATCTCAGGTTTGAGCAAGGACTTGGTCTTTCCTTGCTGCATTTGAAGCATGGGCCCAGAGGAGGCTTAGCCCCTGACTTAATCGCAGTTGGAGGACCGGCACTTCGTTTGGGGTTCATGAGAGTGGTGGCTAGGAGCTGGAAGGCCTCCTTCTGGGCCTCAGCCTTGGCCTGATCTCGCCTTTAATTCTGAATTTGGGTCTCCTCGTCTCTATTATTAAAGACCTTAAAGGTCAGGTTAACGAGGTCTTTTTGAGGGGTTTGTGGACCTGTATCTGTTTTTTGAAGTTTTCAGTGTTTGTCAGGGGAGTAAAGGTGGTCAGGTCAGTGGAAAAAGAAACCTGAGATGCCTCTCAATCTGTGAGGCTGGACATAGAGAATGGGACATGGACTCAGACTATGCCCTCAGTTCCTGCTGCCTCCCTCAGGGGTAGAATGGATGCAGGAATAGAGGAGGTTATGGAGGAAGGCAGTCTTTGGGTGGCCTGAAAATGAGTGTTAGATGGGAAAGGCTGTTTTGGAGCTCATGTTCTCAGGATTTGGACTCAGTGACTGGGGAGAAGGTGGCTGCTGATTAAGAGGTTCTAAAGAGAAAGAGCCAAGGCATTTTTCGATTTGAGAAAGATCAGAAGGCGAGAAGGGAATGGCCAACCACCTGTGAATTTGGTTGCTGGCGGTCATGGGGACGGAGATTCAGTGGAGAGCACAGGGGAAGGTGGGCAGTTAGAATTCTCAGAGGGTAGACCGTGAGGTTCAGATACTGTGGCAGGCTTGTAAGGGGGCGGCAGGAGCCAGAGAGGTGGAGATGAATGATCAGCTGGGTCGAAAGAGTCAGAAGACAGAGAAAGGGGCTGAGGACCAGGTTGTGGGATGAAGAAGACTTTGTGAGGAGGATCTGATGGGTGGAACATGAGGAGCAAAGCAAGGGGCGGAAGTGAGGGGGAGAGGGAGAGAAAGCCTGTTAGTAGGGATTTTGAAAGCTTTCCCTGTCAGGTGGCAAAAATTATCTAGGTCTTGGAGGATATTGGAAGCGAAAGTGCCGTTTTCAGGCCACAGAGAGCCATTATCAAGTTTATATTGTGGCCAGGTAGTGCTACAGAAAAAAAATGAGCTTCTTTGGTTTAATGTAGCCAGAGAGACCAAGGGTCGAGAGATTAGCGAGGAGACACCCTAAGGGTCTGTTTTAGGGGGTTTGGACTGAGAGGTCCCCATGACCAGAGGGAAGGGCCAACCGGGAAGTTGGGGAGGGAACAAGGAGCATCCTCCTTTTTCCTCAGCTAACCTGTAGAGAGAGAGAGACGAGAAAAGGTTCCAAGGTCGTCACCCTGAGACCTTTCCCGTGGAGTAGAGCAGAGTTTCCCGGCCAGGCGCCTGGGCTTTCGTAGAACTTAGAACGTGTAGCCGAGTAGACAGGAAACTCTTGAGGCCCTTCCAGGTCAAGGGAACCATGCGGGGGTGAGGGAAGGGGGGAGTCCCTGAAGCCTACCAGTGAGAAGGAAGTGACGAGATCCCCACATGTCCTGGTACAGCAGGGTTTGAGAGGTGTACGGAGCGGGACAATCAACTCAGACCCATACCACTGAGCAGAGCCAGAGCAGGAGTCAGAAGCTCGGGGCTAGGTTTGAGGATAGTCCACGCTCCCATGCACCTCTCAAAGACTTTGGCACCAAATGAAAGATCAGACAGACTGCAAAAACGAGGACTACAGGCTTTATTAGAGGAGAAGGACCCTGCCGGGCTATCTCGCAAGGGGTGAACAGCAACACATGCAGAGGTGAACACGCCTTTTGAGGGGAAGAATGGGAAGGAATGGGGCCTAAGGGTACTCAGCACGCACTGATTGGTGGCTTAATGTGTGGTCCATATAAGGTACAAGGGCTTAGGGTATTTGGCAGGTGTTGATTGGTGGTTCAATGTATAGTCCATATAAGGTGCCTGGTTAGGTACTCCCATATGTCCAGGCAGCAGGTGCAGGTTACGTCATACTCCACCGCCTGGAGAAGGGAGGATCTATCATTACCATAAATAAATTGGTCTTAATTTGGCTTCTTAATAAAAATGAGGGTGGTTTTAGGGGGTAAATTGTTTCAGTGGACTCTATGACACACAGTTGTGAATATTAGAATCAAAACTTTATTTTTTTCACCTATGAATTGAACTGGATCCTGAATTTATCTTTAGCTTTTACCCCAATGATACTAACATTTATAACACAGTTTATCTCCACCAGGTTACAAGCCCTACTTGTAATCAGGGAATACCACCTCTAGACACCATTGCCACCTCCTTCAGTGCCCAGGCCTCATCGTCCCTCTGACAGGGAGCAAGGATCTCTTCGCTCTGAAAAAAAAAAACAACAAAAAAAACCTTTGTCCCTTATCAGCATGAAGCAATTACAGAAGAGGAAAAAACCTGCACCCCTTTTCTCTGAAAGAATTCAGATCCAAGATCCTTGAGGGGGTGTGTGGAAGGCAGTTAGACAGACATGAGCAGAGCAAGGACGACGGGCCAACTGGAAGAGAAATGGATAGGACCCTGAGACATGCTTCTCACTACTCCAAGGGATCTGAAGCTGGCAATGGAGGAAAATATGGAGAACAAACCTTTACATCTTGCCTAGTAGGAGTTGGGACACCTATTGCTAATATGTAGAATTATTCCATTCATTTTGGAAAGTTATATACAAGGACCTTTATATGTTGGGACCCACTGTTTGGGAAAAGTATTCAGGGATGTTTTCTCTAAAGGTTACTGCAATAGTTACCTGTGGTGAATGTCTGACTTTTATGGGATGTGCTATTGTCTTTCAGTATCTAATAACTATAATATGAATTGTTCTGATAATTTCACTCTTCCTTATAATGGACACAGTAAGCTGCTGGCTGGTTGGTTTCTGATATGTGGGGTAACAGTCTATCCATATATCTCTGCTAAAATCACCGGGAGGTCCTGTTCTTTAGGATGACTAACTGTCTTTATGCCTCACAAACATCACAGGGTCTGAACCAAAAGAGATCTTCTCATGCCAACTGCAACAATGATCACCTGTGGAGCCCTGCTGCATATATTGCTATGACCATATTTGTTATGCTGGTAATGGTAGACTCCCTTAATGTACAAGTGACCTGGCATGGTAAAAGTCCTGCATTCTACTTCCAGGGCTATACAGAAGATAAATCAGGAGCTGATCCAGGTCAGGAAGGCAGTTCTAGAGAACCAGGCATCAGTAGATTATTTGTTGTTGTGGCATAACCATGGTTGTGATGAATTTAAAGGAATGTACTGTTTTAATCTGTCTGAAAATTCTCAATTGATAGAAAACAACATTCAATGAATTAGGGAAACCATCTCCCAAGATCCTGCAGTTACTGTATTCCATCCCTGAGAACTGCTTTCAAGGCAGAAGCAAATACAGTCCAGCAGCATGAGATTTTTCATCTAAAACTAATCTCATAGATATGAGATGACAGAAAAAGCAATGGAAAATGTTAGGAGCTGAAATAGAATATGGGAGACCAGCTACAATTCTAATATATATTAACCATGGTCTGTTAACCATGATGGCTCTGTTCTGATTAGAGAAAGTACATTCTAACCTGGCTGAGAGGTGTATACCCTGGGACATGGGAGCTAACATTGGAATGCAGTCCATCCTCCTGTCCCCAAAACTGCCTATCATTGTGGAAAGATTTACAACCTTTTGGCTGAAACAATCTACTCCCTGAAGCACCCACTCTTTATAACCCCCAGCCCCTATTGCTTGTAATCTGGTCCCAGGGCACCCGGAGGCACCAGCCCTCAGCAGCCCTGCCCCACTCACCAGCCCATATGATTTGTAACCTGTAATGATTATCCCATACCTACTTTCCCATGTTTGTAATTCCTACTTCCCCACATAATCTTTGTCCTTATACCCAATATAAACATATGGCTTATGGTAGGTTGCAGAGAAGATTTTTGTGGATGACCTGCTGCTCTCCCATACTGGCAGCATTATTGGAATAAATGCTCATATATGATTCAACCCTGTCTCTGCTTAATTGACTGAAGTAATTACAGGCAGCCTGGACCCCTTGGTTGTCCGAATACAATACTGCCTTGATTAGTATAGCTGTATAGTAAATTTTATAGTCAGGTTAATTTAAGTCATCCAACTTTGTTCCTCTTCAAGATCCTTTGCACTTGAGATATATATATATTAGAACTAGCTTGTCATTTTTTTCAATGAAAATATCTGCTGAAACTTTCATTGATTTATAGATTGATTTGAAAATGACTGACATTTTTATAGTATGAGCTTTCCAATCCATGCACATGGAATGTCTCTTAAGTTTTTTTAAGTCTTTTGAATTTTATCTCTAAATTTTTTCTAAAGTTATCTGTGTAGACATCTTGCATATCTTCTGCTAGAGTTATTCTTAGGTAAGTTCCTCCATTAGGACTAAGGATCTTATTCCTCCAGCTGCTGGTAGTCTTGCAGACTGAGGGATATTTGTTGTCTTTTTCCAGAAATTTTCCTCTGCTACAGAGAAGTGCCTAACCATAATTCTCACACTTCTACCACTGACTGATTGATTCAGGAGAGTAGGTATAAAGCTTCATCCCCTTGCCCCAAAAGTAGGGTTGTCAGATAAAATACCAGACACCCAGTTAATTTTAATTTCAGGTTAGCAAGAATTCTTGTATTAAACATACTTACACTAAAAAAGTATCCATTTTAATCCAAAATTCAAATTTGACTGGGCAGCCTATTTTCTTTTTGCTTTTCACTAAATCTGTCAATGCTACTCAAGGGTGGACAACTATAAAGTGTCATCCCCTCTTCATAGTTTTGGATGAGACTATTGCTATTGCATTGCACTTCAACTTCCTCCTTTGTACAATTCTACATCTTACACTCTCCCACAAGTGTTGACCCTGAAGATATTCCCCAATAATCTTACAGCATGCAAATTTTTATTTCAGGGTCTGTCAACTAAGCCATTTGTAGGTTGCAGACTAAAAATGAAAATTTGGCCGAAACCGGTTTGGCTCTGTGGATAGAGCGTCGGTCTGCGGACTGAAAGGTCCCAGGTTCGATTCCGGTCAAGGGCATGTACATTGGTTGCGGGCACATCCCCGGTAGGGGGCGTGCAGGAGGCAGCTGGTCAATGTTTCTCTCTCATCGGTGTTTCTAGCTTTCTATCCCTCTCCCTTCCTCTCGGTAAAAAATCAATAAAATATATTTTAAAAAAAGAAGTAAAAAAAAAAAAAAAAAGAAAATTTGGCCAAAACCAGTTTGGCTCGGTGGATAGAGCATCAGCCTGCAGACTGAAAGGTCCCAGGTTCGATTCCAGTCAAGGGCACGTACCTTGATTGTGGGCACATCCCCAATGGAGGTGTGCAGGAGGCACCTGATTTATGTTTCTCTCTCATCGATGTTTCTAACTCTCTATCCTTCTCCTTTCCTCTCTGTAAAAAATCAATAAAATATATTTAAAAAAAAAAGCAAAGAAAATTTGGACCTGAATTACTCATTGGGCATCTGATAATTAGGACCCCACCAATAGTAGTAGGTACAGCTTCTGGCATACTGTAGTGGTGCAATTATTAAAACATTCATCTGGTGAACTAGGATGAGATACTAGTTTAAAGAAATTCATTGGTCACTGGTTGGTATAATATCAAGCTTTTGAGAGTTTTGAGAGTAATCCTATATAATAAAAGCCTAAAATGCAAATTGTTTAACCGGAAGTTCGACCACTTGCTATGACGTGTGCTCTCAGGTGAGCAGGGTGAGCCGGGCCACAGTCGCCAGGACCAGAGGGGCTGGTCGGGCTACCTGTGGGTTCGTGCAGGAGCCAGTCTGTGAAGCCAGCCAGGAGAAAGCATGCTGCATGCCCAGCTTCTGTGCAGCACCTGTGCGTGGCCCAGAGGCTCACACTGCACCCCAGCCCGTGGAGTCTGGCCACACTCACCACATCTCCATGTGGGGACTCTGCAGAGGCTCACACTGCACCCCAGCCCGTGGAGTCTGGCCACACTCACCACATCTCCATGTGGGGACTCTGGTGCCGTGCCTCAGGCGCAGGGGGGCTGGCGGGTGCCTGGGGGTCCAGGTGCTGCCCAGGGCCTGGAGGTCAGCTGGGACCTGCCCTTCCACGCCAGATGCTTGTGCTTCAATCACCAACCAGGCCTAGGGACTACACCTGTGCATGAATTTCATGCACCGGGCCTCTAGTCCTAGATAATAAAAGCCTAATATGCTAAGTGTCCAGTCATCTGGTCATCCGTTCAACCAATCAAAGAGTAATATGCTAATGATATGCTAAGGCCGCTCAACTGCTCGTTATGATGTGCACTGACCATCAGGGGCCAGATGCTCCAACTGGTAGGTTAGCTTACTGCTGGGGTCTGGCCTATCGGGACTGAGCAAGAGGGTCCGGACACGCACTGGAGCCCTCCTGTGCTCCCTCCTCGGCTGGGCAACCTCCCACGTCTCTCCTCGGTCCTGATCATGCAACCAGTGGGGTCTCTAGGCCTGGCCTGTGCCCTCTCGCAATCTGGGATCTCTTGGGGAATGTCAGACAGCTGGTTTTGGCCTGATCCCACAGGCCAGGTCGAGGGACCCCACTGGTGCACAAATTCATGCACTGGGCCTCTAGTATTAATTATAAAGAAACTAGAATCAGGTGGTGCTAAAATGAATGTTATCAATGCATTGTGTTTACTGTAAATGAATGGATGAGGGTGATTAAGCACAAATTGAAGATAAAGTGTGAAAGACCAAGGGCCTATTTGGCAGCATATACTAAAAACATTCTTATCTCCTACAGAAGAGAGACAAAACGTAGGATCAGGCTCATGACTCATCAGGTGAATAGTAGTGCTCCAGAGTAAGTTTATTTCTCAGAAACAGAAAGTCTTCTATGACAAATTTGGAGCCTTAGTTGTATAGGAGTCCTGGGATTTGCACTGGTGACCATAGGGTCAGGTAACTAAAAATCCTCGGAATCCCAGTGTCTCTTGAACTCTCTAGCTTGTTGAAGTAGTCTATTCCTCCCTGTTAGAGATTACTAGCATTGCTCCTTTTCTTGAAGATGATGTTGAGGACTCTGCCTTACAAAGCAGCATGTATTTACTTCTCAGTCTATTCCTATCTCCCTTCCTAGTCACAAGACCAGAAACTAGGGCCAAGTCACAACATAAACTGAATCTGCTAAGGCAGAAAAGGGACTATACCCCAAAACAGCTATAGAACCTGGCAAATAGGAGCCAAGAAAATATGTGTCGGACTGAGTCATGAGATGTTGGAACAAGGTGGAGGGGCAAGGGTAATATAAGATTGTATAAAAAAGAGTATAGTGATATGGAAACATTCTTCATTGATGCAGGTTTTAACACCCAGGAAAAGACTTTGGAAAGCAGTGCTTGGAAGCTGCTAGAATGGCTCTTAGAAACTTGAGAAAGTTATAGCTCTGGATTAGTACAAAGACTTAGTGAAAGTAGAACTGCCAGAATTGCCATAGAAGCCAGTAAAAGAAGAGATCAAAAGGCTCACAGTAGTGGGCATGTTAGAGTAAGAATACTACATTGGCTGGAATATTCACCAGTTCATTACATTTTTTGTGAAAGGACACAGGCATTTAATTTACCAAACCAATGAGGAATGGGCTGGTGAGAAGAGGGATAAGCATTGTTGAGAAGCTTAGGAGGGTCTGTTTTCTTTGGGCTGGGGCTGATAGTTGGAAACACTATTACAAAACTAGTCTCACTGATAGCCATAGGTGTGGCAAGTAGAGGACAGATGTGTAGGTGTAAGGCTGGAAGCAGGGACACCTTTTAGAAGGCTGGTTTGCACTAATCCAGTTAACAAATCATTGGTAACTTGGGCTAATGTTGTTGCAGTGGAGAGAAAGAAAAGGTAATAAGCTAAATAAACAGGTCTTGGCGAAAGGTAGAGACAGAGGGAGAAAGCACTATAGAGGATGATCTATAGTGATGTACCCCTTTGATTTCTGATTTTGAGTATCTGCAAAATAACTGTAATTTAGAATCTAGACCCAAACATTTTGAAACTGAAAGGAGATGCTAAATCAGGATGTATGGTCACCCTAGAAATTTCTGGCTTCCTTTTTTTTTGGGGGGGGGGATGTGTCACTATTACCAATGTATATCATTTTTACTCATCTTTTTAAAGAAACTAACTTTTGATTTTGTTTATCTTTCTAAAGATATATTTTTGTTTAATTTTGCTCTTATTTTTATTATGTTCTTCCTCTTTCTTAGGCCTAATTAACTATTCTGTTTATACTTTCTTGATAAAGATACTCAGGTCACTGATTAATAACCTTTTCTATTTTCTAATATATGACTTCTAAGACTATACATTGTTCTTACAAGAATGGATTTACCTGCATCCCAAAAGTTACAATGTATAAAATTTTCAATATCATTCAATTAAAAATATTTTCTAATTGTTATTGCTATGTTGTCTTTGACCCATGGTTAATTTAGAGCATGTTTTTAATTTTCAATCATATGGGGACATTTTAGTGATCTTTTTGTTACTCATTACTTATTTCTGCTGTGGTCAGAACCTATCATGGATGATCTCAATCTTTGAAATATTTGAAACTTGCCTTTTGGTACAACAGATGGTCGATTTTAGGTGCACGTAGATTTGGAAAACATGTGTATTCTGTAGTTGTTGTATAATGATCTATGAATATCAATTATATGAATTTGGTTAATAGTGTTATTACACATCATCCTTGCTGAATTTTTTAAAAATTCTATACCTTTACTAGGTTTTTGCTTGTTCTATTATTATAGTAGTGTGTTAAAATTCACTCTAATTGTGGAATTGTTTTTATTAACCTTTTATAATTTCAAAATGCAGCTTTACCTCTAATAATTCTTTTTTCCTTAATTTTAACTTTTGTGACCTTAATATAGTTAACCAGCTTTTACTTGGTTAGGGTTTGAGTGCTATAGCTTGTTCTGTCTTAATTTTTTTAAGTTTTCTGTATCATTATAATTTAGATGAGTCGCTTATAAGAAACTTATACTTGTTTTATTTTCTTTCAAATCCAGTTTGATAATTCTTATATTTGGTCACTTATTACATTTATATTTAGTATTATTTCTTATTTATTTGGCTATATGTCTATTATTGCAACTTTTTCTAATGTTTAATCTGTTTCAAGTTTTGTTGCTGTTGTCATTGTTCTCCCTTCTTGTATTTTTTTGGATTTTTCTCATTTTTCCCACTAGCTTTGTTATATATTCTTTAATGGTTCACCTAAGATTAGTACATATTTTCTTGACTTGATAAACTCTAATATTAATTAGTTCTTCTGTCTTTAACTGACAATACAAGGATTTTAGGACACTTTAAATAGTTACAGAGAATGATTCCCAGGTATTGTTATCCCCATTTTACAAATAAAAATACTGAGGTTCTGAAGAATTAAGTGACTTGTTTATGCCCTCAGAGCTAATAAGTGGCAGAGGCATTTGTACTATAATGGATGCAGGTTGCACTATCTGGAGTCCTTCCTGATCCATTGCTGACACATTTTCATAGTGACCATGAGTCTATAGACTGTTTTGTTAACAACTGTCCAGAGAAGTACAGTGGTATCATAGTCTCCTCCATCAGCCACTTTTATTTTTAATTTTTATAGCAGTTTATCCTTTGTAATACAGCTTCACATCCATTATGTTATCTAATACTCTCAATAATTCTATTAATTAAGGAGCACAAAGATTATTACTACTTTTTGAAAAGTAAAAACTGGGCTCAGAGAGCATAAGCAAATTGCTAGGGCACAGACACTAACTGCTAAGTGCTGTCCTAAAACCAAATTATCCTGATGTCTGCTTCATGCTATTTTCATCATAGGTGTACTGGATCCTGTTGTTGCCAATGTTTTTATGAAAGCTCTTTGATGACATAGAGAGAACTTCTGGAAAATCTGGAGATGACAAAGAGAATAGCTAATGCACTAATATAACAGGTGAAAATGATTGCTCAAAACATAAAATTCAACTTAAGGATAAATGTAAAGTTGAACATTTATGTTAAAAATAATTTATTCAAGAAAAGAATGCGGTAGAACTAGGTTGCCAGCAGTTCAATTGAAGAAAGTTCTAGGTTTATTTAGTTGTTTACTTGTTTTTTAGTTGCCTACAAGCTTAATTTGAGCTATGGTACGTGGCTGGGTAAAATCCCTCTGTGCCTACAGCAATTATGTGCAGATTAGTGATGTGGAGTCAGACTGGGGTTACAACCCAGCTCTGGTATTTACTAGGTGTGTGACTTCAAGTAATTCACTTTTCTTCTGTGCTTTGGTTTCTTCATGTGTAAAGTTAGATACTAATAATGCCTATTTAATGGAAAGGCTGGAGGATTAAATCAAATTGAGGGGGGACTTAGCACTATATCTGACACATAGTAACATGAAAAAATATCAGTTATTGGTAATTTTATTCCATTTAGAATATGACAACCAATTCTATATACCAAATCATAAGGGGGGCACTAACAAATGTGAACATAGCCATGATTGGAAAGAGACTGGAAACCATTTCATATGAGAAATAGTTGAAGAAATAGAATCCCTAGTCTGGAAGAGATAAAACAAGAAATACAAGTATACAGTATAGTACAATTTTTGAAGACACTTTTTCTTTGAAGAAGAGGAATAATGTCTCATCTGTGTGGCTCCATGAGAAACTAAGGGGCAATGGGCAGATCACAGGGAAGTTAAAGGAGGCATATTTTATCTCAGTGTAAGCAAGAAATATTTTGCCAGGAGTGGTATGGAATATCCAATGAAGTGCTGAGTCCCTTGTCACAGGAGATAATGAAAGAATTCTGTCAAGGCTGATGATAAAGTGATTTCTCCAACAGGGAAGAAGATGGTTTGACAAATTCTAAGATGTCTTTGCCTTAGAATTGGTAATATTCCACTTTGGAGGCAAGAGTCTCTGGATCCTGACAATCCAAAGTAACATAAAGGATTTCATCTCCCCAAAAAAGCCTACTTTTGTACCCTCTCAATATCAGTATTTATTCTATATTTCTCTCATTTTAGTGAAGCCATTCAAGACCAAGCCTTCAGTTGAAAATGAGAGAACGGCATCGCACTAATACTCCATACCATATGGTTTTTTAAGCTCTAAAGATGATGATTTCAAATTCCCTCAGTCTTTTCATCTTCCTTCTTTGTTGACTCTTATTCTCTGACTAGAGGCCCGGTGCACAGATTCCTGCACAGGTGGGGTCCCTCAGTCTGGCCTGCGGGGATAGCACCAAAACTGGCCCTGTGCACAGATTTGTGCACCATTGGGGTCCCTTGGACTGGCCTGCTGATTCTGAGAGGAATCGGTCTCCCTTTTCCCTTCTATCTGGATCCAGGATGCGGGTGAACCAGATTCAGGGGCAATAGTGCCCCAGCAGTAACCTAACCCATGGCTGATTCCTCAAGGAATCAGGCTCCCTCCTCTACTGGTTGAAGAGTCTGACGCCTGGTGGTAATTGTGTGTCATAGCTACCAGGTGAACAGTTGAATGGTTGGACAGTTGCTTAGGCTTTTATATAGTATTAGAGGTCTGGTACATGAAATTCGTGCATGGGGGGGTATGTCTCTCAGCGAGCCTTCACCCTCTCCAATCTGGGACTCCTCGAGGGATGTCCAACTTCCCATTTAGGCCCTATCCAGGTAGGATCAGGCCTAAATGGGCATTCAGACATCCCTCTCACAATCCAAGACTGCTGGCTCCCAAATGCTCGCCTGCCTGCCTTCCTGATTGCCCCTAACTGCTTCATCCTGCCAGTCTGATCACCCCCTAACCACTCCCCTGCCAGCCTGTTTTCCCCTAACTTCCCTCCCCTGCAGGCCTGGTCAACCCTAACTTCCCTCCCCTGCAGGCCTGGTCACCCCTAACTGCCCTCCCCTGCAGGCCTGGTCACCCCTAACTGCCCTCCCCTACAGACCTGGTCCCCCCCAACTGCCCTTCCCTTCAGGCCCGGTCGCCCCTAACTGCCCTCCTCTGCTGACCTGGTCACCCCCAACTGCCCTCCCTTACAGGCCTGGTCCCTCCCAACTGCCCTCCCCTGCTGGTCATCTTGTGGTGGCCATTTTGTGTCCACATGGGAGCAACCATCTTTGACCACATGGGGGCAACCATCTTGTGTGTTAGAGTGATGGTCAATTTGCATATTACTCTTTTATTAGATAGCATAGAGGCCTGGTGCAGGGGTGGGGGTCAGCTGGTTTGCCCTGAAGGGTGTCCCAGATCAGGGTGGGGGTTCCCTTGGGACATGGGCAGCCTGGGTGAGAGGCCTGTGGTGGTTTGCAGGCTGGCCACGCCCCCGGTGACCCAAGAGGCCCAGGTATCTGGAATTTATATATCTTCTATAATTGAAACTTTGTAGCCTTGAGCGGAGGCCTGGGCCTGCCAGGGCAGGTAGAAAGCTTGGCTTCCTCCATTGCCGGGGGCAACCCAAGCCTCCTGCTCTCTCTGTGGCCGCAGCCATCTTGGTTGGGTTAATTTGCATACTTGCTCCTGATTGGCTGGTGGGCGTGGCTGGTGGGTGTAGTGGAGGTGTGGTTAATTTGCATATTACTCTTTTATTAGATAAGATATAGATAATTACATCTATACCTAGACAGCTTTAGAGGGAAGAATAACATTATTTTCAGTAGGATAAAATAATGGCTACTTCTCAGCTCAAAATCAAGAAATAACTCCTGGAGCTATACCAGCCTTTAGGTATATCTGGCTTCACATCCAAACATCTAGGAAAAGATGTAGCAGAAGGAGGTATGTCAAGGAGGAGATAGAAGGTGAATGGACAGTAGGCTAGGAGTAATGGACTATAATTCCAAGTCTCAACTGCCACTTCCTAAGTCTCGTGGTCATGTTTGTGAATATGATCCTAGGAAAATATGACTCCCCAGTGAAATGTCACAGCAAAAATGAATTCTCTGGGCAAAAAAAAGAGAATAGAACAGCTAATAACCTATGGAAAATTATGGACTGCAGGCCAAAACCAGCCTGCTGCTTGTTTTTGTAAATAAAGATTTATTACTGCAGTGATGCCCATTTATTTACATATGTCTACAGCTGCTTTTGTATTACAAAGACAGGCTTGAGTATTTTCAGTAGAGACTATGTAGCCCACAAAGCCCAAGATATTTACTACATGGCTCTATCCTGAAGAAGTTTGCTGGCTGAGGGGACGGCTCCACTCGCTGCCAAGCACGGACAGACGAGCCCCTGGGAGACATGGGGTGGGAGACACCGCGCTTGCTGACCTCCGAGTCCTTCAAGAATCTCAACACCCTGGAAGCGGCCAGGTGCGCACGCTTGGCGACCGGCCACTGCTGCAGACCCAAGGGCCAACACAGCGATACCGGACCAGCCCGCTGCCGTGCACTGGGCACACAGGAGCTTCGCTGAACCCGCTGCCCAACGAGTTCTGCGGCAGCCGCCCTGGAGCTCTGAGAAAATGGCCAAAGGAATTGCTGAGAGGGAATTGACCAACAGGAATTGGTATCAAGAAGACGAAATCTCGCTGGGATCCGGGTCTGGGCGAGGGTGCGAGCCTCTGGGCTTGGGTGTGGTTACACGCCCTTGGGTCTAGGTGAGGCCTCGCGCCTCTGGGTCTGGGTGAGGCCACGTGCCCCTGGGTCCAAGTGAAGCCGGATTCCGGGTTCGGGTGAGACCATGCGCCCCTGGGTCCAGGTGAGGCTGTGTCCCAGGTCCGGGTGAGGCCGCGCGCACCTAGGTCCGGGTGAGGCCACGCGCCCCTGGGTCTGGGAGAGGCCACGCACCCCTGGGTCCAGGTGAGGCCACGCACCTCTGGGTCCGGGTGAAGCCGGATCCTGGGTCTGGGTGAGGCCGTGTGCCCCTGGATCCGGGTGAGGCCCCTGGATCCGGGTCCGGGTGAGGCCGTGTGCCCCTGGATCCGGGTGAGGCCACACACCCCTGGTTCCGGGTGAGGCCACGCTCCTCTGGGTCCGGGTGAAGCCGGATCCTGGGTCCGGGTGAGGCCATGCACCCCTGGGTCTGGGAGAGGCCACGCGCCCCTGGGTACGGGTGAGGCCATGCGCCCATGGGTCCGGGTGAAGCTGAATCCTGGGTCCGGGCGAGGCCGTGTGCCCCTGGATTCGGGTGAGGCTGGGTCCCAGGTCCGGGTGAGGCCATGCGCCCCTGGGTCTGGGAGAGGCCACTCACCCCTTGATCCGGGTGAGGCCATGTGCCCCTGGGTCCGGGTGAAGCTGAATCCTGGGTCCGGGCGAAGCCCTGTGCCCCTGAATTCGGGTGAGGCTGGGTCCCGGGTCCAGGTGAGGCCGTGTGCCCCTGGATCCGGGTGAGGCCACACGACCCTGGGTCCGGCTGAAGCTAGATCCCGGGTCAGGGTGAGGCCGTGTGCCCCTGGATCCAGGTGAGGCTGGGTCCCGGGTCCGGGTGAGGCCGCGCGCACCTAGGTCCGGGTGAGGCCACACGCCCCTGGGTCTGGGAGAGGCCATGCGCCCCTGGGTCCGGGTGAGGCCTCAAGCCCCTGGGTACGGTTGAAGCCGGATCCTGGGTCCAGGTAAGGCCGTGTGCCCCTGGATCCGGGTGAGGCTGGGTCCCGGGCCCGGGTGAGGCCACGCGCCCCCTGGGTCTGGGTGAGGCCACGTGCCCCTGAGTCCGGGTGAAGCCGTGCCCCTGGGTCCGGCCGAGACCAAACCAGAGGGAGGCGGACCTCCGTTACCACCATTTGTCCACCATCCAGAGCTGAGGGGTCAGTGCTGACATGTACACATAAGGAACTGGTGGACATTGAAATTGGGTCTCAAAAGAACTGTTGGTCCGGAAAGAAACTCACTACAGACTGATTCATTTGCCTGTCAGCATAACTATTATTGCTCGTCTCACATTCAGTTCTTATAAGTATATCTCTACTGACACATGATCTCGCTCATCTAGGGGAAATGATGAACAACATAGACTGATGAACAAGAACAGAACCAGAAACAAGGAGGCATCGATCGGACTATCGGGCCTCAGAGGGAGGATAGGGGAGGGTGGGGGTATGTGGGAGAGATCAACCAAAGGACTTGTGTGCATGCATATGAGCCTAACCAATGGTTAAGTTCAACAGGTGGTTGGGGCATCCATGGGGAGGGGTGTGGGATGGGAATGGGGGGATGAGGACAAATATGTGACACCTTAATCAATAAAGAAATTTAAAAAAATAAATAAAAAATAAATAAAATAAATAAAAAAAGAAGAAGTTTGCTGATGCTTGTTTACAACACTGTTGTCCAAAGTAGGTTATTACCTAAGGAGTACACATGGCAATGAGTTGGTATATGAAAAGTTTAAGAACTTCTATTGTTGATTTTTTAAATTTCATCCTTTTTACTTCTCACTTTGTATATATTTTGTAATGTTTATATTAGTACTACTAGTACTAAATTGTTTTATAAATAAGGGTGCATAATCTATGAAATTCAGAGACCACTGGTCTATAGTTGTGGTCTAACATCAGGATCAGATGGAGGATGTTAAAATGTAGACTTCTAGGGCCTACCTGTGACAGGAAGAATAATACATGTTCCCCAAAAATGTCTACAACTTAATCCTCAGAACCTATAAATATGCTACATTATGTGGCAAAAGAGGCTTTGCAGATATGATTAGGCTAAGATTTGAGATGGGGATTACCCTGATGCACCCAATGTAATAACTAGTTTCCTTTTAAGCAAAAGAAGGAGTTAAGAAACTCAGAATCAGAAAAAGAGATGTGATGGTGGAAACAGAGATCAGAGTGATGCAATTGCTGGCTTTGAAGATGGAGGAAGAGAGAGACAAGGAATGCAGGCAGCCTCTCTAAACTGGAAAAGGCAAGGAAATGGATTATCTTCTAGATTCCTAGAAGAAACATAGTACTGCTCACACCTTGGTTATAGCCCTCTGAGGTCCATTTCACACTTCTGGCCTCCAGAACTATAAGATAATAAATATGTGTTGTTTTGACTCATTGACTTTGTGGTAATTTCTTACAGCAGTAATAGAAAATGAGTACAAAACTTCTAGAGATTCTAATTTAGTATGTCTGGATTTGGGTGCCTAGATTCCTGAATTTTAGACGTATGGCTGCTATCAATACAATGTGTTTCCTCAGGCAGTCACTAATCCCCAGTTTTAAAGAAAAGAAAGTGATACTACAAAAGGTTAATATCTTCTTCACTTATAAAGTTCTCTTTTTGTTCATGTGAGATAAATGGATGAGATGATGCTTTGAAAAAAAGTAAAAGCATCATGCATGTGTGAGCTATAACTGTTTGCCTTTTTGTCAGAGCACCTGCACTTCATTTAAAATCACTTTAGCTTTGTTATATTTTCAAGAGACATCCAACATGATTTTTTTCCTCTAAAAGCTCTGTGAACATGAAGTCTTATGTGCAAACATTCTGCAGCTTTGTCAATTATTATAACAGTACATTTTACATTTGACTTTATGGTTTAAAACAAGCATGTCAAAATCGCGACCTGTATGTGGCCCACAACGAATGTTTTTGTGGCCCAGTGAATATAACAGTATGTAAGAAATGTTTTAATAAAAATTCCATAACTTAATTTTTACAATATCCTGTTATACATCATTATTAATAATGAACTATAACTACAATCAGTTCGCTAATGACTGATTACTATAACCATGTTGCATTCATTTCCCTTACGTGCCTTACCGGCAGGCACACCATTTCTCTCCACTAATACTAACAGCAAATATTTTAGCAGCCGATTGCCACATCATTAGTCTTGGACTGACTTGTTTGGTGTGTGCAACAGGAAATATTTCGCTTTCGGAGAATAAGAAAAATAGGTTTATTTTCGTTATGCTTATTAATTTGTGCAATTATTCAGTGTCTGGTAAGTTAATGTTCAAGAAAAAATACTATTTTTTATTAAAATGTTCTATTATTTTATGTTAATGATTACTCATTTATTTTAGCCCTTTGTATTCAGCACGTTGCTATCAAAATAAACCTACGTTTCTATGAAAATTGAAGCTTTTGTTTTTTTGCAGCCCACATAAACTTAAACCTTGTTAATTTGGCCCGTGTTAGCCTTTGAGTTTGACATGTTTGGTTTAAAAAAAAAAACACTATAATTTATATTAAATTACTTGACCTGAACAATAACCCTCTCATCAACTCACGTATTAATGTTAATAATAGTAAAGGTGATAGGTTATATATTTGTAGAGGTTTGTAAAGGTGAATAATCAAGAACTCCATACACAGTGGCTTTGTATTGGGTTATGGTAATTAGCTTGGAGGCAGGTTTGCCATATGTACTAGGAATTTACCACAAGACAATTTCTGCATTAAAACTAGAAAGTGATCTAACATTCTCATTTTCTTCAAAGAATTCCTTTCAAATAATTCTTCCCTGCCCCACCTCTCTAGAATACTAATAAATCACCTTATGTTTTTGCTAAAGGCAAAGTGCTAAGATGAGCTTGCTTGCCTCTAGAATCTTTGTGGATTGGTCGAAATGTTCTACAGTCTAAGAAGTACATGAGCCATAAACTCTTAACTCTTTCAATCCTGCCTTTCTGCTTTTAGTCATGCCTTTTGTAATGTTCCCTCTCTTCCACTACCAAATCTTATTCCTCTTAGAAAGTGACCTCCTCCATATGGCTTCTGATGGCCACTCCAGGTATCATTTATTTGTCTTCCTTGCAGTCCTATCAATCATGCAGGTCACACTGTTTTAGTATTACCTTGTTTTGGAAAGTTCATCCTGCCACCTTACCTGCTCTGTATTTTATCCTTCTCCTATGTTCCTATGGGTCCAAGCATAGGTCTGGGAAATATTTTGATGTTGAAAAATACTTACTGTTTAGTTTTATGTTTTCCCCCCAGCTTTATCAAGATGTAATTGACATATAACATTGTGTAAGTCTGTGTAATGATTTAATACATGTATATATTGTGAAATGCTTAACACACTAAAGTTACTTAACATATCCTTTATCTCTCTAATTACCATGTTATTATTGTTGTTGTTATTATGAGAACATTAAAGCTGTACTCTCATAGCAACTTTTAGGAATGCAATACAGTATTGGTAACTATAGTCACCATGCTGTATATTACACTACAGAACTTATTAATCTCACTAAAGGTCAGCACACGAAATTGTGCGTGGATAGGGTCCCTAGGCCTAGCCTGTTATCAGGGCCATCTTCTGCCCACTCGCTAGTCCCTAGTCCAGCTCCACCACTGCCACCCACCCCGGTTCCTCGTTCACCATCTGGCAATCAAAAGAACAGCCCACTCTGCCTTAGGTGCCTTGTGCCATCAAAGGGCAACTGGCCCTTTGCTCTTTTTAAAGAAGTAAAATGCCCTCTCTCTGCACCTATCTTTTCTCTCCCTTGTGAATCCTTTCACAGCCAGTGTCACCAGCCAAAACCCTAACAATGACGTGGGAATCTCAACCAGGAAAGGCTATGCCTGTGGGAGGAGGTGCAGGGAACCAGAGCTGCACCCTTGCTCCTTCCCTGCCCTCCCTCCATCTCATCCTCCCTCTGTCTCTGCACTGGCCCAGCCACCTGGCTCAGCCCCTCCCCCATTGTGGAACTGCTCAGCTCAGCCTCTGGCCCCACCCATCCCACATGGAGGAGCATGCCCAGTTTCTTGCAGACCCTGAAGCGGCTGCGGAGTAGGGAGGTGGTATTTGTGCTTTAAAGCTGATGTTCTCTGTCCACCTCCCAGCAGTGAAGGCTGAGGGTCGCTGCAGGTGCTGAAGTCCTTGTTGAAGTCTCCACTCTGGAGCCTCTCACAGCTGTGAGTCCATGTAACAGGAGGCTATGCAGTGGAGGTGCCATGTTCCTTTAGGGAGAAACTGAGGATTGATGGGAGCCTGCAGGCTGGGGGAGGGACCAAGAGGTCTGCCTTGTGTCTGCTCACCAGTTCCCAGTCCCACCCCGCTGCCACCCAGCCCAGTTCCCCGTGGTTCCCCATTTGCTATCCAGCAATCAGAGCCTGCGGTTTGGTGTGGGGGGGTGGACTGAGAGGTGGTCAATGCACCCCATACCGACTGGTAGATCGGTCATTCTAGTCGTGATGCCTAGCCTTTTATTATATAGGATAACTGGAAGTCCATACCATCTGACCACCATCATTCATTTCCCCCACCTTTCAACCCTTGACAGTGACTATTCTCTTCTATGTTTCTATGAGTTTGATGTTTTAGATTCTACATTTAAATGAGATCATACAGAGCCCCAGCAACCCAAAACTGAGAAACAGTACAGTACAGATGAATGGAATCATAAGCCAGCCAAAGGAACGACAATCCACTTTTTTTCACTTTTATTTTTATTATCCCTTTTTTCTTTCTTTATTTTTTTCTTTGCTTTCATGTTTTTGTTTGTTGCTTTTTTTATTTCTGTTCACATTATTTTTCATCACTATTTTTATTTGTTATTTTTAATTTTTATACCATTTTTGAAATCAATTTTTTTGTAAATTTATTATTTTTTCTTCTCATTCTCTTTTGTCTCATCCACTTATTCACTTTCTACTTCCTCAATACTAAATTGAGGTCCTCTGCATATTCATCCAATTCTTAATCTTATTTTCACTATATAAGCTCAGCCTCTACAGATTCTGCCCCAATCCTCTTATTCCTTTGTCTTTTATCCCATATCTTTTTCTCTGTCTTCCATAGCATTTGTGCTCTCTTTTCTCTGCCTTATCTCTCTTTTCTCAGGTGGTCACTTATATTGGGGTTATTGGTGTCATGAGTACATTTGTGCTTAGTTCCCTTGGTGTTATGTCTTGTTTAGGTGAATTTTATCCGGTCAGGCCAAGGGGCTTGAGAGCAAGCCACATAACCAGACACCTGGAAAGGAAATTCCATCCATGAAAGGGTCAATAACACCCCAGACCCAACTACAGAGGCAGGAAGAATGCGTCAGTGAGAGAAAGAGTATGAGTGAGGGAGGGAGTAAAAAAGGAGCGTGTGGACAGGTGTGGTGTGTGTGTGTGTGTGTGTGTGTGTGCATGTGTGAGTGACTGAGGCACAGTTAGATTCCACAGGACCTTCAGGGGAAGGCTAACCAGGCTCGCCTAACAAGGCAACTTCTGTTACCATTGCAAACAGTACCACGAGGCCAGCTTGTCCTTAAGGGCCTAGCCTTTTTGAAGGGGAGAGCTGCTATAACCGGGTTCCCAGCCTCAACTCCACCCAGAGTGCACTCAGATAACATCTGGGACTCTACAGCCACCCCTGCCAGGGACACACTACATAGGCTGTTATCCCACGGTCAACGAGGCTCCAGGTGCACTGGGCGCAGGCTCCTGTGAGTTGGGAAGCAGGTTCCCCTCTGACCGGCCCAATGCTTTAGCCCAGGGCACTGCAACCACATGAACAGCAGACACGTGAGCAGCCAGCTCCTGTCCAAGGAGCAGCAGCCCAGCGAGCAACCCGCCACAGGCCTAAAAGCAACAGCGTCAAGTGGCCTTCCCCTGTTCAAGGAGCAGCAGCTGTGTGAGCAGCCAGTTCCACAGCAACCTCATAATCAGCCCACCCCTGTCCAAGGACCAGCAGCTATACGAGCAGCCTCCCCCACCAGCCAGAGGAGGCACTATTGATGCGAACAGCACCCACCAGAGGAACCGCTGCCAACTGAGAAGCAGTTGCTACCGTAACTGCCCAAGGAGCAACTGCAGCCAGAGAAGCCACTGCCACCCAAGGAGTAGCCCCTGCACATATCGACATCTAGATCGGTTGGTTAGACCAAAAATGGGAAGACAAAGATACCCCCCCAAGAAAAGAAAAGGAGGAAGCGCCAGAAAAACTGCTAAGTGAAACAGAGCCATGCAATATGTCAGAAAAAGAATTCAGAATAAGGGTTATAGAGTTCATAAATTGGATGGAAGAAAAAATTAACATCTTATGCAAGAATCAAGAAGAAATGGATGAAAAAAACAACAACTTATGTAAGAATCAAGAAGAAATGAAGAGTGATATAGCTGCAATAAAAAACACCATGGAAAGTTTCAACAGTAGACTAGGAGAAGCGGAGGACCGAATTAGTGAACTAGAAGACAAAGAAGCAAAACTGAATAGCAATTTGAGAAAAAAAATTAAAAAACAGGAAGAGAGCCTAAGGGAGCTATGGGACAACATGAAACGAAGCAACATACGAATAATAGGGGTGCCAGAACATCAGGAAGTGGAACAAGGGTTAGAAGAACTATTTGAAGAAATAACGTCAGAAAACTTCCCTGATGTGGCAAAGAAAAAAGTCACACAAGCACAGAGAGTCCCAAACAGGATGAACCCGAAAAGACCCGCACCGAGACACATCATAATTATGATGGCAAATATTCAGGACAAAGAAAGAATCTTAAAGGCTGCACGAGAGAGACAGAAAGTTACATAAGGGGAGCTCCCATTTGATTATCAAATGATTTCTCAACAGAAACACATCAGGCCAGAAAATAATGGAAGTAAATTTACAAAGTAATGCAAACCAAGGGACTGAATCCAAGAATACTCTATCCAGCAAAGTTATCATTCAAAATTGAAGGGGAAATAAGGAGCTCCACAGACAAAAAAAATGCTAAGGGAGTTTATTACTACCAAGCCAGCAATGCAAGAAATGCTAAAGGGACTGGTGTAAAAAGAAGAAATAAAAAGGTAAGAAGCAACACAGACACAAAAAATAAAAATGGCTACAAATAAGTACTTTTCAATAATAACTTTAAATGTAAACAGACTAAATGCTCCAATCAAAAGACATCGAGTGGGTGAATGGGTAAAAAAAAAAACAAAAAAACAAAAAAAACACGACCCATATATATGCTGTCTACAAGAGACCCATCTCAGAAAAAAGGACTCATATAGATTGAAAGTGAAGGTATGGAAAAACATCTTTCAGGCAAATGGAAATGAAAAAAAGCTGGGGTAGCAGTACTTATTTCTGACAAAATAGACCTCAAAGTAAAGGCCATACAAGAGATAAGGAAGGCCACTTCATAATAATAAAGGGATCGATACAACAAGAGGATATAACCCTGATAAACATATATGCACCCAATGCAGGAGCATACAAATGCATAAAAAAACTCCTGGAAGATATCAAGGGAGAGATCGACAACAATACAATCATAGTAGGGGACTTTAATATACCACTGACATCACTGGATAAATCATCTAGACAAAAAATCAGCAAAGAAACAGCAATTGTAAATTACTCACTAGATCAGATGGACTTAATTGATATCTTCAGAGCATTTCAACCTAAAACCATGGAATTTACATTATTCCCAAGTGAACAGGGGACATTTTCAAAAATAGACCACATATTGGGTCACAAACAAAGTCTCACCAGATTCAAAAAGATTGAAATCATATCAAGCATTTTCTCAGACCACAATGGCATAATATTAGAAATAAACTACAATAAAAACATTCCAAAAAATTCAAACACTTTGAAGCTGAATAGCATGCTATTAAACAATGATTGTGATAACAATGAGATCAAAGAAGAAATTTAAAACATCCTAGATACTAATGACAATAAAAACACAACAATGCAAACACTATGTGACATAATGAAAGCAGTCCTGAGAGGAAAATTTATAAGTCTACAGACCTAGCTCGAAAAACAAGAAAAAATGGTAATAAATCATCTAACTCAACAACTCAAAGAATTACAAAGAGAGCAACAAGGAAAGCCCACAGTGAGCAAAAAATGGAAATATTAAAGATTAGAGCAGAAATGAATTACATAGAGTCCAATAAAACAATACAAAAGATTAATAAAACCAAGAGCTGGTTCTTTGAAAGATTAAACAAGATTGATGAACCTCTAGCCTGGCTCACCAAAAAGCAAAGAGAGAGGACCCAAATAAACAAAACAGAAATGAAAGAGGAGAAATAACAACAGACCCCACAGAAATACAAAGGATTGTTAACAAATATTATGAACAACTCTATTCTAACAAATTAGACAACCTGGAGGAAATGGACATATTCCTAGAAAAATACAACCTTCCAAAACTTACTCAGGAAGATACTAAAAATCTCAATAGGCTGATAACTATGGAAGAAAATGAAGCAGTCATCAGAAAGCTTCCAGCAAACAAAAAGCTTGGGGCCAGATGGCTTCACAGGGGAGTTTTACCAAACATTCAAGGAAGAACTAAAACCTGTCCTCCTCAGACTATTCCTGAAAATTCAAGAGGAAGGGACACTTCCAAGCTCCTTCTATGAAGCCAGCATCACCCTAATACCAAAACCAGATAAAGATAACACAATGAAAGAGAATTACAGGCCAATATCCTTCATGAATATAGATGCCAAAATCCTCAACAAAATTCTAGCAAATCAGATCCAGCAGTATATCAGAAAGATCATACACCATGACCAAGTAGGATTTCTCCTGGGGATGCAAGGATGGTACAATATTTGCAAATCAATATGTGATACATCACATAAACAAATTGAGAGATAAAAGTCACATAGTCATATCAATTGATGCAGAAAAAGCATTTGACAAAATCCAACACCCATTTTTGATAAAAACTCTCAGCAAGGTGGTAATATAAGGATCATTCCTCAACATAATAAAAGCCATATATGACAAACCCACAGCCAACATCATACTCAATGGGCAAAAACTAAAACCATTTCCCCTCAGAACAGGAACAAGACAGGGATGCACACTCTTACCACTCCTGTTCAACATAGTGCTGGAAGTAGTAGCCATTGCAATCCAACAAGAGGAAGAAATAAGAGGCATCCAATTGTAAAAGAAGAATTAAAACTGTCCTTATTTGCAGATGACATGATACTGTACATAGAAAACCCTAAAGACTCCATCAAAAACTTATTAGACTTAATAAATTAATTTGGCAATATAACAGGATACAAAATTAATGCCAAGAAATCTATGGCATTTCTATACAACAATAATGAACTTACAGAAAGAGAGACTAAAAAAGCAATCCCACTTACCATCACACCAAAAAAAATAAGATACCTAGGAATAAACTTAACTAAGGAGGTAAAAGACCTATATGCGGAAAACTACAGAACACTGAAAAACGAGATAGAGGAAGACATAAACAGATGGAAGAACATACCATGTTCATGCATGGGTAGAATCAACATCATCAAAATGTCCATACTACCCAAAGCAATCTATATATTCAATGCACTCCCCATTAAAATACCAATGCCATATTTCACAGACCTAGAACAACCTTTCCAAAAATTCATCTGGAATAAAAAAAGACCCCGACTAGCCTCAGCAATCCTGAGAAAGAAGAACAAAGTAGGAGGGATCTCAATACCAGATATCAAGCTACATTACAAAGCCACTGTTCTCACAACTCCCTGGTATTGGCACAAGAAAAGACATATAGATCATTGGACTAGAATAGAGAACCCAGAAATCGACCCAAATCGCTATGCTCAATTAATATTTGACAAAGGAGGCATGAACATACAATGTAGTCAAGACAGTGTCTTCAATAAATGGTATTGGGAAAATTGGACAGATACATGCAAAAATATGAAACTAGACCACCAACTTACACCATACACAAAAATAAACTCAAAATGGATCAAGAACTTGAACATAATATGTGAAACCATAAAAATTCTAGAGGAATCTATAGGCACAAAAATCTCTGACATATGCTAAAGCAATTTCTTCACTGATACTTCTCCTAGGGCAATGGAAACTAAAGAGAAAATAAACAAATATGACTACCTCAAAATAAAAAGCTTTTGTACAGCAAAGGAAACCATCAATAAAACAACAAGAAAGCCCACTCCATTGGAGAACATATTTGCCAATGATATCAACGATAAGGGTTTAATCTCCAACATTTACAGGGAACTCATGCAGCTTAACAAAAAGAAGATAAACAACCCAATCAAGAAAATGGGCAACTGATCTAAATAGACACTTTTCAAAGAAGACAGAAGGAAGGCCAAGAGACATATGAAAACATGCTCAAAGTCACCAATCATCAGAGAGATGCAAATCAAAACAACAATGCGGTACCATCTCACACCTGTCAGAATGGCTATTATCAGCAAGTCAACAAATGACAAGTGCTGGTGAGGATGTGGAGAAAAAGGAACCCTCGTGCACTGCTGGTGGACATGCAGACTGGTGCAGCCACTGTGGAGAACTGTATGGAGTTTCCTCAAAAAACTGAAAATGGAACTCCCATTTGACCCAATGATCCCACTTCTAGGAATATATTCCAAGAAACTAGAAACATCAATCAGAAAGGATATATGCACCCCTATGTTCATAGCAGCACAATTTACAATTCACCATAGCTAATATTTGGAAACAGCCTAAGTGCCCAACAGCAGATGAGTGGATTAAAAAACTGTGGTACATCTACACAATGGAATACTACACTGCGGTAAAAAAGAAGGAGGTCTTACCATTTGCAACAACATGGATGGAGATGGAGAACATTATGCTTAGTGAAATAAGCCAGGCAGAGAAAGATAAATATCACATGATCTCACTCATTTGTGGAATATAATGAACAAGATAAACTGATGGGGAAAAAATAGATCCAGAAACAAAGAAACATCAATCAGAACGTCAAACCTCAGGGAAGGTAAGGGACAGTGGGGGTAAGGGACAGAGATCAGCCAAAGGACTTATATGCATGCATATGAGCCTAATCAATGGACACAGACAACAGAGGGGTGGGGCATGAGTGGGACTTGGGGGGTAATGGGGGAATAAGGACACATATGTAAAAAATAATAATAATTTAAAAAACAAAAGAATTTAAAAAAATGAGATCATACAGTATTTGCCTTCCACAGTCTGACTTATTTTATACTCAGTCAAGTCTCCTTCCATCACCATTTATCCTCTCTTTCTCTCTGGTAATCACCATACTCTTGTCTGACTGTATTAGTTATTTTCATAACATTGTTTTAGCAGTAGTCTCTCCTCTTCAATTTTCAGTAGAGTTGTGGAAGATTTGGCATTAATTCTTCAAATGTTTGGTGAAATTCACCCATGAAGTCATCTGATCCTCACCTTTGTTATTGTTGGGAGGTTTTTTATTACTGATTAAATGCCCTTAGGTATTGTCATCAGTTCATATTTTCTTTATTCTTTGTCAGGTCCAGCCTGACGATTGAACTGGGCTGAGGTAGGGTGGTGGGATTTGAGAAAAGAAAGAAAGACAGGACAGCGGGATTCGGGAGGTCTACAGCTCTCGAGAAGCTCTGGCAACTTTTATTAGTAATACAGTGCTTTTTATACATAAGACACTAAGCAGGGAATCACTCACAAGAAAAACATTCTTTGTTTCTCTAAAATCACTACTGGAGGGATAAGTTGAAGGACAGGTTTCTTGTTACAATAAATCTCACTAGTTGGATACATATTTCTTGGTAAGCTATGAAAGTAGCTCTTATCCTACTGATAGCAGTCATATAAACAAACCCTGGGAAATCTCTGTAGGCAGGGGCTGCTCTTGTTATACTGATTAGTTGCCATCCAAACAGGCCTGGGAAATCTGTGTGGGTAGGGTGCCAGCCTTGCTAGCCCCTACAGGTGCAAGGACCGTGTCAGCTTACAGCCCGTTCCCCACAGATCCCCCTTCTCTGTCTTTTAAGCGAAGTTCATGTAGTCCTATTTGCAGGGAAAGGATGCTGGATCCAATGGTTCGGAAGCAGACTGGAATTAAACAGAGAATAACGAGAGCAAGGATAACAATAATTGACAGAGACCAGATAAATGACTGCAATCCATGAAAAGACATAAGGCTTAGAATTTTATCAAAAATATTCTGTGCTACTTCGCTAGGAGGCAACAGAGCAGAACCTGCATCATTAATAGCTTGATTCTCTCCATGTAATCTACTGATATCTGTTTTTTAGGCTACTAATAATAAAAGTAAAATTTAAATATCAATAACAAAGCTCTAATATTAAAACAATGCCAATGCAAAATTAAATTATATACATGTTATCATTTTTAAAACTTGAATGTTAAGAACAAAACTATGGCTATTAAATAATAAAATAATAAGAAAGAAATCAAAACTATGGACATATTAATGTTTTTAGCTACTAAATGAAAGAAAGTCTCTTTTGCTGCTGGTGTTCCTGGTGTATATTTACTTAGAGTCTTTTGTTTGCCTGCGTAAAACTTTGCAGAAGACTGGCAGCTAATAGATGCTAGCATGAGCAGGAACATGGTTGAAGAAGTAGCTTCAACTTCTTGCTTTTCCATAATCTGCTGCACTTCAATTGTTAACTTCTTCAGATGACTCTATGTTGGCACCTCAGTTGCTTGCGTGCTTTCAGTTTTTCTTCTTTCTCTGCTTTGCTGTCATTAGGGTAGTACTTAGTCCTTTCGAGTGAAGGGACACAGGAGCTTGTCTGAGTCCATTTCGGTGACACACGTAACTCTCTGGCACCCAAATTGGCTGCATTGCTCCTTCTGGAAAGATATAAAACACAACCTCTTCCCCTTTTTTGTTTTTTAGTAAATGATTGTAAGAGTATGAATGGTTCTTTCTATAATTGAGTGACATTCTTCTGCTAGATATGATTAGGTTTAAGTCCTTGGGGATTTACCCCTAAAGTTGGTATAGGAAGTTGGGTAATATACTGAGAATATTGCTTCTAATAAAATATGGAAATTGTTATTTTTAAATAATATTTTAAATGCTGAAAATTAAATGAAAAATTCTTGTAAATTAGTGTGCCTTATAGTAGCTGTTTTAATAATTTTTGCTATACTTACTATATAAGTACTATTACTATATGTTGATGGGCTTCATAGTAAAATCTGTTAAGGCATAAATAAGAGCTTGTATTTCTACTGAAATATAAGGGGTTTGAAGGACCTTTGTTTTCTGCTCTGTGTTTTCTGCTGTAGTTTGAAGGTTGAGCCTATAGGCAACTAGCTAGCTATATTATAAGTACTTTTATAGTAAAGCTGACTACTAATTTACTTTTAAATTTAATATTTTAATAACAATCTTAGTTTACCCTGTAAATATTAATGGAAAGGATTATTTGTATCCCTGAGAAAGCCTTGAGCATTCCTGGTGTTAGGCTGTTTTTAGATATAGGGCAGCTGTTGTTAGCCATGTCTCTGTTATCTGGGTTCTGATCTGAGCTAGGCCAAGTCTCTGTCTGTTACCTGGGACCCGATCTAGGCTGGGTGTGGGAAGTGCGAAGCAGCCATGGGGCAGGAGACTCCCTCAGAAGGGGCTAGAGTTCAGGCCCCTATAATGTTGGGGGTGTGAGGTTCTGTGCCCCACCTCTGTTGACCCCCAAGTTCTCTCCTGATGGCCCCTCTGCGACTGTGCCTGTCTTAGGTTGTTCCTCCCCTGAGGAATCTTACCCGTCTTTGACTAACTAGCCATCCTTGGGGGCCAAGTAGGGTGATGTGAGGTTTAGTTCTGTCTCCTTGGTCGCCTATGCCTCTGTGGCCTCCACGCCCAGAACCTGCCTTGGGATCCCCTCGCCTGCTGGTGGGGCCCCAGCATTGATCATATATCTTGGGGAACCCAGGTTTCTTCTCTAGAGAGGGCCGAGCTCACGCTATTGGGAAAGAGACAGATCTATGGTACCAGCCACTATGAGGCTTCAACCTCAGTATGAATAGAGAGCTCAGGCAACAGCTGCGGGCAATTACATTGTGAGAAGAGGGTCCCTCTTGGTAAAAAGAGCAAGAAGGGCTAATATAGAATGCTCAGGTGCCTTCCTAGGGGGCCCTCCACATAGTGGAAGGGATTAAATCCTTTTATGTCCTTTTAAATTGCTGCCAAATATTCAAAAAATTAGTTTGTAAGTTTGTTTGGGATAAATGTATAATATGCTGTTGTAAAATATTAAAAAATTATAATGACATTGTAGAATAATATTATGTAAGGATATACTTTGTTCTAGGTATGGCAATTTAATTTTAAATTGGCTGTTAATTTTTTTTTTTTGTATAGACAAGGTCTTAGTACCTTTATTAGAATATTTAATTATATTGCTTATAAAGACATTGGCTTTTCTTTAAGCTGAAACCCTTGATTATAATTTAATAAGCTAATATATTTAAGTAATTAAAGTAGGTATCTTTATTTAAAAAGTAAAGAAACTTATTTAGTAAAACTTATAGGTTTAATACTTTATTGGTCTGATCTAAAAGTATGGCCATATTTAAGAAATATATTGTTTTTGCCCTTCTTACAGGCGAAAACCTTTATAATATTTAATATATATGTATAAGTAAAATATATTAATTTATATTTGAGAAAGCTTTCTATGTGACTTTAAGTATCAATTGGCTTAATTAAATTAAAAAAAAATTCTTTTAAGAGAGAACAGACTTTTGAACATATTGGGGCCCTATGAGATGCTCAAAAGTCACTCTTAGTCTTGAAATAATTTGGAAAGATTAAGTATATATATATATATATATATATATATATATATATATATATATGTGTATATATATATATGTATATATTTATATATATGCTTTAAAAATTATATACCTAAATTATCTTAAAGAATATCAATTATATTTAAACTGGATTATAGAATTAACCCTCTTTTTAAAATTAGACTAATAACTAATATATTTGAATTCTTAATTAGTACAGAAAATATTACATTTTCTTTTCTCAAAAACATATTTTTATATATTAGGTAATATAATTACTATATTTATAATTTCTCCTAGTTTAATCTATACTTTGAACTTTTAGAGCTTGTAAATTAAATATTTTAGTAGTTCTTAGATTGATGACACTTTTATATTTCTAAGAGAAATATAAGACATAATCAATTAATGGCTTTAATTCTGTCCTCTAGATTTTTCTTATGAGGTAAATTTAAATTTTACTTTTTATTTGCTAGTAACTCTAATGGGGGAAGGGCATCTACCCCTTCCTCTATTTACAAAGGGTGTAGTTAGTTATCTGGGCTACTTAGATCTTTATAATTAATATATTATTTATATTTTAATAATTTCTGAGATTTAAATCTAATTCTTATTATTTTAAAGTATTTATTTTGAATAAATTCTATGATAGAGATAAAATTACTTGTATTCTTAAAGGCTTTAAAAGTCAACCTTTTAACATACTTTATTAGTATTTTAAAAACTTTATTAGTATTTTAAAAATAGCTCTTTATTATGGAAATGCGAATCTTGTTGCTGGAATTAGCTTGAATTTCTTTTAAGAAGACTTTTTCGCCGTTTCTCTTAGGAAAAATAACCAGTTCTGGGTTTTTAATTTTCTATAGCTTTTGCAGAGAGATTCTAGCTGAAGACAATCTAAATGTCTGAAATCAGACTATGCGCACATTCTATCTTATAGCTAAGTTCTCTCCCTACTAGCACAGAAATTCTAGACATATTTCTAAATTTTTAAGGCTTTTTTATGGCGAGAAAGGAAACTTTAAATTTGTATACTGGGAGAGTGGGCATCCATATTGGATCGTCATGTGTCTCTTCCTTCCCCCATATCCTGCTTACTTCAGGAGAAATATTAGTAACGGATCTGGCCAAATTTCTGTTTATGCTTAAAAGAAAGACAGCTCTCAATTTTTTTCTTTCTTTTATGCTTTCTGAAGTAATAACTTATACCTAATTTAGCCAAGATTCACATTTCCCTGTAAGTTCTTTTATAATTCTTAAATGTAACTTTTAGTAATCTTATTGTAAGTAATCTTATTGCAGGAGAGCAGATAGCCCTGCCCTCTCCTGCCACTCCTGGTGTAATCCTTTTATAGTTAAACTGCTTCTACCTAGTAAAAGGCTAAACGTCCCTCAGGAATAGGTCTATATACCCCTGTAGGGATGGCTTGTGGTCCCAATTCTGGAGTTAATACATATCGCTTTATGGATCCAAGGTCCAACCCGGCACTTCTGGGGGTTGCTCGGAATAACTCTGGTATTCGTTTTGCTCCTGGGGCAGGCTGGATGCTTCGCAGCCAGCTGGCCTTGAGGTGGCACAGGGGCAGGAGGGTAAACAGATAGTGCCCCCATTATTTGCCGGGGCTGAGCTGGCCCCTTTCAGGAGTTTCCTGACTGCTGCTGAGGCAAGGGATTTCCCTGGATATCTGTCTTAGATTTATACTCATTTGCCCAATGTTTTCCTCTTTTACATTTAGGGCACAGTCCAGGTTGTTTGGGACCTCTGCCATTTCCTTTATTAACCCTTTTATTAGAGGGACACTGTTTTGCCATGTGTCCTGTTCCTCTACAAGTGAAACACTTGTATGTTTGACTTTTCCCTGTGCTGAACTGTTGCTGAAGAATTCCTTTAATGGTGGTTCCCTTTAATGAGGCTGCAATAGCGACTCCTTGTATATATGATGGACTAATATCTGTACAAATGCGGGTATAATCAGAGAGAGTCCCCTTTCTTTGATAGGGCCGCAATGTAGCTTGACAGGCAGTGTTAGCATTTTTATACACCAACTCTTAGACTATTAACATGCCAGCCTCTCTATCTACCACTACTCAGCCAACAGCCTGTAATAGCCGAGAGACAAAATCCTGATACTTTTCATCTGGCCCTTGAATAATCTTTGAGAGCTCCTCTGTTTTCTGACCAGAGGTGGGAAGCTTTTTCCAGGCTCTGATCCCAGCTCTATTAATTTGCCCATAAGCTTCCTGGGGGTATTGAATTTGATTATGGGTATCAGTATAGGCTCCTTCTCCTACTAGCATTTCATAAGAAATATTAGTCTGGGTAGCTCGATTACGAGCAGCTTGCTCCTTAGCCTTTTTATCATATTCTGATTTCTATAAGAGATAATCTCCTCCTGATAAACAAGCTTTGGCAATAGCTCTCCAATCATTAGGTGGGAGAGCCTCTGAGGCTATAGTTTCCAAGATGGTTAAAGTATAAGGAGAAGTGGGCCCATACTGAGCACAGGCTGTTTTTAACTCCTTCAGGGTTTTAAAAGGAAGCGGGTCATAAGTACGCTCACGCTGTCCCGTGTTAGGGTTCACCCGTTCTATAACGGGGAAGGCGTGAATGCCTAAGTCCTCACCAGCCTTTCGTGCCTCCTGCAAAGCCATCTGGAGAGGGGAGAGTGGAACTGGTGCTGCACAGGGCAGTGGAGAGCGGCGGGAACGGCCCCCGCGGCTTCTCTTTTTCTTGCCAAGATGCTTTAATGTTTCTAAAAATTGTTCTAACACATCTTCTACATCACTACCCTCTTTAGTTCCAGCAGAAAAATAATCTTCCTCCTCTTTTGCCTGAACAACACCTGTATCATTATCTTTTTTAGACCCTTTTTTGTGCCAGTATACTGCTTCTCTTTCTTTCCTGGCTTAAGAGATGGTTGATTATGTTCATGCCTGGGATCTAAACAATCCCGTATCAAATTCCATAAGGAAAATGCATCCTGAATGAATTTTAAAAATTTTTTTACTTGCTTGTCATTAACTTTAGTTCCTTTACTGTTGAGCATAGACTTAACATTTGCCCATAAAGGGCATTTTCTCTAGATTCTAACTGTCCCATGCTTTACTCCCAACTATTAAAAAAATGCTCCTCCCTTACCTTATCGAGTGCACTCTTTATCGGGAGGAGATCCTCACCTTCTGCTTCCCAAGTCCTCAGGTCCCTGTTCGGGCGCCAATTTGTCAGGTCCAGCTTGACGATTGAACCGGGCTAAGGTAGGGCGATGGGATTTGAGAAAAGAAAGAAAGACAGGACAGCGGGATTCGGGAGGTCTACAGCTCTCGAGAAGCTCTGGCAACTTTTATTAGTAATACAGTGCTTTTTATACATAAGACACTAAGCAGGGAATTACTCACAAGAAAAACATTCTTTGTTTCTCTAAAATCACTACTGGAGGGATAAGTTGAAGGACAGGTTTCTTGTTACAATAAATCTCACTAGTTGGATACATATTTCTTGGTAAGCCATAAAAATAGCTCTTATCCTACTGATAGCAGTCATATAAACAAACCCTGGGAAAGCTCTGTAGGCAGGGGCTGCTCTTGTTATACTGATTAGTTGCCATCCAAACAGGCCTGGGAAATCTGTGTGGGTAGGGTGCCAGCCTTGCTAGCCCCTACAGGTGCAAGGACCATGTCAGCTTACAGTCCGTTCCCCACAATTCTTGACTCACACTTAGTAGGTTGTATGTTTCTATGATTTTACCCATTTCTTTCTTGTTGTCCAATTTATTGGCATATAATTGTTTATAATAGCCTCTTATGATCCTTTGTATTTCTGTGGTATCAGTTGTAATGCCTCCTTTTCATCTATTATGTCATTTCTTTAAGTCCTCTCCCTTTTTTATTGCTAAGTCTACCTAACGGTTTGTCAACTTTTATCAATTCAAAAAACCAACTCTCATTTTTGTTGATCTTTTTTTTTGTTCTTCTAGTCTCTATTTGATTTATTTCTGCTCTAATATTTATCTTCTCCCTTCTACTAAGTTTGGGCTAAGTTTGTTCTTGTTTTGCTGGTTCCTTGAGGTGTAAAGTGTGGTTCTTTATTTGAAATATTTCTTTTTCTAAAAACTGTAGGCATTTATCATTATAAACTTCTTTTAGTAGTACTTTTGCTACAGCAGATAAGTTTTGATATGTTGTATTTCAATTTTTGCTTGTTACAATACATTTTATTTCTCTTTTGATTTCTTTTTTGATCAGTTGTTTTTTTCAAGAGTGAGTTGATTACCATATAATTGTGAATTTTCTAGTTTTATTCCTGTTATTGATTTCTATAACATATTGGTTGGAAAAGACACTTGGTGTAATTTCCATCCTTTTAAGTTTGCTGAGATTTGTTTTGTAACTTAACATATGAATTACTATCCTGAATAATGTTTTATATATGCTTGAGAAGAATTTATATTTTGCTTCTCTTAGATGGAATGTTTTCTATATCTCTGTTAGGACTACGTGGTCTAAATATACTTCAGGCTCAAAATTTTCTTATTGACTTTCTGTCTAGATAATTTATCCAGTGTTGAAAATGTTGTATTGAAATCCCCTACTATAATTGTACTAGAGGCCCGTTGCATGAAATTCGTGCACGGAGAGGGGTGTGTCCCTCAGCCCAGCCTGTACCCTCTCCAATCTGGGACACCTCAAGGGATGTCCGACTGCCCGTTTAAACGGGCAGTCGGACATCCCTTTCACAAACCAGGACTGCTGGCTCCCAACTGATCACCTGTCTGCCTTCCTGATTGCCCCTAACCACTTCTGCCTGCCAGCCTGATCACCCCCTAACCACTCCGCTGCCAGCCTGATTGATGCCTAACTGCTCCCCTGCCAGCCTGTTTGCCCCCAACTTCCCTCCTCTGCTGGCCTGGTCACCCCTAACTGCCCTCCCCTGCAGGGTTGATCGCCTCCAACTTCCCTCCCTTGCAGGCCTGGGTCCCTCTCAACTGCCCTCCCTTGCAGGCCTGGTGCCTCCCAACTGCCCGGCACGAAGAGGGGGGGTGTCCCTCAGCCCAGCCTGTACCCTCTCCCAGCTGGTTTGCCCTGAAGGGTGTACCGGATCAGGATGGGGGTTCCCTTGGGGTGTGGGGTGGCCTGAGCAAGGGGCCTGTGGTGGTTTGCAGGCCAGCCACGCACCCTGGCGACCCAGGAGGAGGCCCTAGTATCTGGAATTTATTTTCCTTCTACAATGAAAACTTTGTAGCCTAGAGCAGAGCCAAGCTTCCTGCTCGCTCTGTGGCTGGCAGCCATTTCTGTTGGGGTTAATTCACCTTCTATAATTGAAACTTTGTAGCCTTAAGCAGAGGCCTGGGTCTAGCCAGGGTGTGCAGAAAGCTTTGCTTTCTCTGTTGCTGGGGGCAAACCTGGCCTGCTCTCTCCAGCTCCGTGGCATTTGTTTACCTTCTATAATTGAAACTTTGTAGCTTGAGTGGAACCTTAGGCCTAGCAAGGGCAGGCGGAAAGCTTGGCTTCCTCCATTGCCTGGGAAACCTTGCTCTCTGTGGCTGTAGCCATCTTGGTTGGGTTTATTTGCATACTCGCCCTGATTGGCTGGTGGGCGTGGCTTAGGTGTAGCGAAGGTGCGGCCAATTTGCATATTACCCTTTTATTAGGTAGGATTATTGTTTATTACTCCCGCAGATCTGTTATTTTCTTAACATATTAAAATTCTCCAATGTTGGCTGCATATATATTTATAATTGTTATGTCCTCTTGATTAATAGACCCCTTTATTATTATACTAGAGGCCTGGTGCACAGATTCATGCACCGGTGGGGTCCCTCAGCCTGGTCTGGTGGGATCAGGTGGAAACCAGCCTGGTGCATGAATTCGTCCAGGGCATGTCCAGCCCATCTTGCCTGGGGCCGATTGGGGTTGGCAGGCCGGGGAGGGACTGCAGGAGGTTGGCCAGCCAGGGAGGGACCTCAGGAGGGTTCCAGGGTGTGTCCAACCCATCTTGCCCAGTCCTGATCGGCCAGACTCCAGCACCAAGTCTGTCCCCTGGTGGTCAATGTGCATCATAGCTACTGGCTGAATGGTTGAATGGTCAAATGGTCACTTAGGCTTTCATATATATAGATAATGACCTTCCTTGTCTCTTGTTACAGTTTTTTACTTCAATTTTATTTTGTCTGCTATAAATATAATTACAGTAAACCATCAATTTTGGGGACCTTGGTTTAACAGACTTCAGATTTAACAGACAAAATTTCCAGTCCACATGTCATATGTGAAAAATTAACATCCTATCAATTTTAAAATGCTTTTATGCAAGATTTACTTATAATTACATTCACAAGTTATTTTTTGTTTTTAATTCAGTTATTTCTAACAAATTTTAGTGAATAATCCATATGTTGGATAAAATTGTAGTAATTTTGCCGAGATAAATAAATATTACATATCTACAACTATCTATATATATAAAACCCCAATATGCAAATAGACCAAATGGCAGAACAACCAAACAACTGAATATCCTGTCACTATGACATGCACTGACCACCAGTGGGCATGCACAGAACTTGGGGGGTGTCAGCAGCAGGCAGCAGAGTGCAGAACATGGCTAGCATCAGGTGCAACAGGATGGTGGAGCAGGTGAACAGGGGTTCTAGACCAAGGCTGGGCACCAGTCGTTGTCATCCGGGTGAGCCTCTGGTGGTTACTGAAAATTCTTTACTCCCACGTGCCATGGTCCCGTCCAGCACTCGCACTTGCTACCAGCACCGGCCCCGCTCGCACCCACTGACGGCACTGGAACCACTGCTCACACCCATTGTTGGTGCTGTCCCTGCTTGTACCCACAGCCAGCACTGGAGCTGCTGCTCACACCTGCTGCCGGCACCTAGCACCAGTCCTGATGTCTTGACTCCATCAGCAAGTGCGAGTGGTGGCTGCTGTCCCAGATCATCCCTCAGGGCTTCTCCACCACCCTGCTCCTGAGGGGTGATCAGAGCAGCAGCCACTGCTCACACCCACTGCTGCTGCCAGCCCCAATCACTCTGCACCATCAGTGGGTGCAAGTGGGGCCAGCGCTGTCAGTGCGTGGGAGCAGCAGCGCCAAAGAGGAGACCAGGGGCCATGGTGGGAGGGGCCAGGTAGAGGTGTAGAGGATGGTCCGAGACCTGCCTCTGTGCCCACCACAGCCTCGCAGCCCACAGCTCCTTTCAAGGTGCATGAATCCATGCACTGGACCCCTAGTAATCTACATATTTAAAAGCCAAGAGTAAGCACTTGTAAACAATGTTCTGCGAATGATTAGCAGATGATCACACTGCATTGTGAGTGGTAATTGGTTCTGTTGTCACCTGATGTGACTTTCTGAAGCAGTTTTAAGGCGTGCTGACTAGTATTCCAACTTGTGCTAAGCCACACCCAGCCATGTGCATTTGTTACTTGAGGTGACTGTGGAATACATGCAGTTATTAGACCTATTCAGTATAAATTTAAAATTACAGTTATACATATAGAAAAATTTTCTGTGAAACTAAACTTTTCATACATGCTTAATTTTAATTACATAGATGTGTAAATGTGGATAAACTAATAATTTATCAAATTTTTAACATATGCATTCAGAAAACCTACTTTATTATACAATGGATTTTGGGCTTTAATGGACACCCCTTCAACTGAATTAGTCAATTATATTGAGGTTTTACTGTACTCTTATTCTCTTTTGGTTTCCATCTGTGTAGAATATATTTTTCATCTCTTCACTTTTGAACTTAGATGTATCCTTGAAGCTGAGGTGAGTCTTTTGTAGGCAGCATGCAGTTTAGTGTATTCTTTTCATTTACTCAACCACACTATTAGGCTATATATATATATATATATATATATATATATATATATATATATCATATATATCATATCTATACTAATAAAAGGGTAATATGCTAATTAGACCGGATGTATTCCAGATGACCCTCTGGACATCCTTCCAGACAAAGCCATGACTGCAAGAGCCGAGGCAAGCCACCAAGGCGGGGAGGGCCCATTGCAGAGCTCTGACCAGGTTGGTAGGGCTTCCCTCTGTGCAGCATTGATCACAAAGCCCTGGCAGGGTGGGCAGGGCAGACAGATCCTCCCTGTGGGTGGCAATGGGGCCCATCCAGAACCACAGCCAGGTGAGCAGGGCCTCTCTCTGCTCTGCCATTGATCCCAGAGCCCCAGAAGTGGATTAATAGCAGAGCCCAAGCTGGCTGGGAAGGGCCTCCCTGTGGGCAGGAATGAATGGGGGAGCCCAGGCCTGGTGGGAGGGACCTCCCTCTGCTCTGCCATTATAATCTCTATATATAAAAGCCTAAGCAATCAGCCTGTGGGGATCAGGCCAAAAGAGGCTCTCCAGCATCCCCCAAGAGGTCCTGTATTGCAAGAGGGCACAGGCCAGGCCAAGGGACATAGTTTACAATAAAGAACATGGGCTCTGCCAAAACCGGTTTGGCTCAGTGGATAGAGCGTCGGCCTGCGGACTGAAAGGTCCCAGGTTCGATTCCGGTCAAGGGCATGTACCTTGGTTGCTGGCACATCCCCAGTAGGGGGTGTGCAGGAGGCAGCTGATTGATGTTTCTCTCTCATTGATGTTTCTAGCTTTCTATCCCTCTCCCTTCCTCTCTGTAAAAAAAATCAATAAAATATATTTAAAAAAAAAAGAACATGGGCTCTGAAGCCATACACATGACCCTGTTCAAACCCTGGCTTTTTCATTTATTAACTGAATAATCTTAGACATACTAGTATCACTTACCACTCTCTGCTTCATTTCATTCATCTCTCAAAAGAAATAACAATAGTTGTTATGTTACATCATGGAGTTATTCTGAGCACTAATGCAATAATTTGTATAAAGCATTTAGTATAATTCCAAGAACACAGTAAGCTCCAATGAAATGGTAACTGTTATTTCTTTTTCCTAAAATTAGGATGATAAATCTATAGAAGTTATGATCAGGGGTTATGAAAAGATTGGGCATGTGACCATGAAGAAGTTACTTAACTTCTCTGAGGCTTAAATCCCTCTTCTACAAGTGAAGGTTAGAATAGTGTCCATCTCATAAGGTTGTTGGTGTTAAATATGAATCAAAAATTTCAGCACTTGACACACAGTAGGAATTCTAATTATTGAGAAAACTTAAATAAATTGAGAGTAGTGTCAACAACTAAAAACAGTATCAACTACTCTCTGTAACCTAGTAGCAAATAGGAAAGTTAACTGTGGCCATTCTTCTATAGTACTTGAGCAAAAGACAGAAAAATACACTTACTGAGTTTAGTCTCTGCCTTTCCAATTTAGCCAGTTGGTTCATAATCAAGGTGTTTGTTATAGTGCTTAGAATAAAACCTAGTTTATATTATATCTTAACAAATAGTAGTTAAATCTGAATCCAGACATAGTCAGTAATTCAATATTCCACATATTTTTGTTCTTAGCATTATTTTAACAGAAAACAATAATATACGCATGCACATGGTCAAAAATTCAAACAGTAAAAGAGTATATATATTAAAATATAAGTTCAAACCCCAGCACTATTATTTACTAACAGGACTTGGGCATGACACTTAACTTCTCTGTGTTTGTTTTCTTAACTATGAAAATTATGTCAGTACTTTCTTATAGGGTTGTTGTGAGGCTCAAATGTGTAAATAAATTACTTAGGTCAGTATAGATTTAGCTATTTTCCTGTGCCATTTGTATATTTATGTCAATTTCTTAGTTATTTTCTTTCCCCATTTTTAATTAGATTGTGGTATTTTTCTTTGGATTTGTAAGAGCTCTTTATTAAGGAAATTTTTCCTTTGCCATGTTTTGAAAACATTTTTTCTCAACTTTTATCTTGTCTTCATAGTATTAATTTTTCCATAAAGAAAATTTAAATGCTTTATAGTAAATTTTATGTGTCTTTTGCCTTTAAAGGGTTTCAGGAGTTTGAGTCCTTGCATAGAACGTATTCCAAAATTATTTATTTGAAATGTTTCTTATGTTCTCTTCTACTGCTTTTATTGTTATCCTCTTTGATCCACCTGGACTTAATATGGTGTGAGAAATAATATAGCGATCTACTTTTGTTTCTTTTCAAATGGCTAGTCAGGTGTTCCCCCACTATTCATTCACTGACTATTCTAAGTAAGTTAAAATCCTTCCTATCTTCCAGATGATCTCATGTTTTATTGTTCTTCAAGTGCAAATAGCATGTGGCCCAAACCTAATTCATGCCACTTCATTTTTCTTCTAGTTTTAATACAAATACAAGTTGACTTGGGCAGACACCTTTCTTAGGCAAGTTAATTTCCCTCATAAATGAAAGAAAGAAAGAAAGAAAGAAAGAAAGAAAGAAAGAAAGAAAGAAAGAAAGAAAGAAAGGAAGGAAGGAAGGAAGGAAGGAAGGAAGAAAGATGCACAAAGTAAGTGGTTACACCTATTTTTAAGATCCCTTTAATTAATAGCCTATTAGAGTGGTTAAAAATTAAAATTCTCTGTAGAAGAACGGTATATAAAACCCTTTGTCACCTAATAGTCACTATATGGGCATAGCATACATGATTAGACCATGTATCTCCTGTTGGGTAGAGGCATATTTTTTCTGTGCTATCTATTACATATATTACTATGCTGATTTTTCTCAGACATATATTTGATTTTCCCTTGGTAAATCTTTTTATTTTTTTTATTTTTTTTAATTTATTTTTTTTTTTGGCGTTTTTATTTTTTATTTTTTTTTTAAATATTTTTATTGAGGTATTATATGTGTACATATCTTACTATTACCCCCCCACCCCACACCCACACATGCCCTCCCCCCCCAGAGTTTTGCGTCCATTGTTTATGCTTATATGCATGCATACAAGTCCTTCGTTTGATTTCATAACTCCCCCACCTTTCCCAAACTTTCCCCCTGTACTTTGAAAGTCTGTTTGATGCTTTACTATCTCTGTATCTATCTTTTTGTTCACCACTTTACTATCCCTAAATGAGTGAGATCATGTGGTATTTTTCTTTCATTGACTGGCTTATTTCACTTAGCATAATGTTCTCCAATTCCATCCAGGTTGCTGCAAATGATGAGAATTCCTTCTTTTTTATGGCAGCATATTATTCCATTGTGTAGATGTACCACAGTTTTCCGATCCAGTCATCTGCTGATGGGCACCTAGGCTGTTTCCAAATCTTAGCTATTGTGAATTGTGCTGCTATGAACATAGTGGTGCATATATCCATTCTGATTGGTGTTTCTAGTTTCTTTGGATATATTCCCAGGAGTGGGATTACTGGGTCAAATGGGAGTTCCATTTTCAGTTTTTTGAGGAAACTCCATACTGTTCTCCACAGTGGCTGCACCAGTCTGCATTCCCACCAGCAGTGCACGAGGGTTCCTTTTTCTCCGCATCCTCGCCAACACTTGTTGTTTGTTGATTTGTTGATGATAGCCATTCTGACAGGTGTGAGATGGTACCTCATTGTTGTTTTGATTTGCATCTCTCGGATAATAAGTGACTTTGAACGTGTTTTCATGTGTCTCTTGGCCTTCCTTCTGTCTTCTTTTGAAAATATTCTGTTTAGGTCTGTTGCCCATTTTTTTATTGGATCATTTATCTTCCTCTTATTGAGTTGCATAAGCTGCCTGTAGATGTTGGAGATTAAACCTTTATCAGTGATAGCATTTGCAAATATGTTTTCCCATGCAGTGGGCTTTCTTGTTGTTTTGTTGATGGTTTCTTTTGCTGTAAAAAAGCTTTTTATTTTGATGTAGTCCCATTTGTTAATTTTCTCTTTAGCTTCCATTGCCCTAGGGGCAGTGTCAGTGAAGAAGTTCTTGTGGCATATGTCTGAGATTTTGTTGCCTGTGGATTCCTCTAGTATTTTTATGGTTTCCCGTCTTATGTTTAAGTCCTGTATCCATTTTGAGTTTATTTTTGTGTATGGTGTAAGTTGGTGATCTAGTTTCATTTTTTTGCATGTATCTGTCCAGTTTTCCCAACACCATTTATTGAAGAGACTGTCTTGACTCCATTGTATGTTCATGCCTCCTTTGTCAAATATTAATTGAGCATAGTGGTTTGGGTCGATATCTGGGTTCTCTATTCTGTTCCATTGATCAATATGTCTGTTCTTGTGCCAGTACCAGGCTGTTTTGAGAACAGTGGCTTTGTAATACAGCTTGAAATCTGGTATTGAGATCCCACCTACTTTACTCTTCTTTCTGAGGATTGCTGAGGCTATTCGGGGTCTTTTTTTATTCCAGATGAATTTTTGGAGAGTTCTTTCTAGGTCTGTGAAATATGCTGTTGGTATTTTGATGGGGAGTGCATTGAATCTGTAGATTGCTTTGGGTAGTATGGACATTTTAATGATGTTGATTCTACCAATCCAGGAACATGGTATGTTCTTCCATCTGTTTACGTCTTCCTCTATCTCTTTTTTCAGTGTCCTGTAGTTTTCTGCGTATAGGTCTTTTACCTCCTTAGTTAAGTTTATTCCTAGGTATCTTAATTTTTTTGGTGCAATGGTAAATGGGATTGCTTTTTTAGTCTCTCTTTCTGTAAGTTCATTATTGGTGTATAGAAAAGCCATAGATTTCTTGGCGTTAATTTTGTATCCCGCTACATTGCCGAATTCATTTATTAAGTCTATTAGTTTTTTGATGGAATCTTTTGGGTTTTTTATGTACAATATCATGTCATCTGCAAATAAGGACAGCTACACTTCTTCTTTTCCAATTTGGATGCCTCTTATTTCTTCTTCTTGCCTAATTGCGATAGCTAATACTTCCAGTACTATGTCAAACAGGAGTGGTGAGAGTGGGCATCCCTGTCTTGTTCCTGTTCTTATGGGAAATGGTTTTAGTTTTTGCCCATTGAGTATGATGTTTGCTGTGGGTTTATCATAAATAGCTTTTATTATGTTGAGGTATGAGCCTTCTATTCCCACCTTGTTGAGAGTTTTTATCAAGAAAGGGTGTTGGATTTTGTCAAATGCTTTTTCTGCATCTATTGATATGACTATGTGATTTTTATCTCTCAATTTGTTTATATGATGTATCACGTTTATTGATTTGCGGATATTGTACCATCCTTGCATTCCTGGAATAAATCCTACTTGGTCATGGTGTATGATCTTTCTGATGTACTGCTGGAGCCGATTTGCTAGAATTTTGTTGAGGATTTTGGCATCAATGTTCATGAGGGATATTGGCCTGTAATTCTCTTTCATTGAGTTGTCTTTATCTGGTTTTGGTATTAGGGTGATGCTGGCTTCATAGAAGGAGCTTGGAAGTGTTCCTTCCTCTTGAATTTTTTGGAATAGTCTGAGGAGGATAGGTTTTAGTTCTTCCTTGAAAGTTTGATAAAACTCTCCTGTGAAGCCATCTGGCCCCGGGCTTTTGTTTGCCGGAGCTTTTTGATGACTGCTTCAATTTCTTCCAAAGTTACTGGCATGTTGAGCTGTTTAGAATCTTCCTGATTGAGTTTTGGAAGGTTGTATTTTTCTAGGAATATGTCGATTTCCTCTAGGTTGTCCAGTTTGTTGGAATAGAGTTGTTCGTAGTATTTTGTAACAATACTTTGTATTTCGTCGGGGTCTGTTGTTATTTCACCTCTTTCATTTCTGATTTTGTTTATTTGGGTCCTCTCTCTTTGCTTCTTGGTGAGCCTGGCTAGAGGTCCATCAATCTTGTTTATCCTTTCAAAGAACCAGCCCTTGGTTTTGTTGATCTTTTGTATTGTTTCTTTGGTCTCTATGTCGTTTATCTCCGCTCTGATCTTTATTATTTCTTTCCTTCTGCTTACACTGGGCTTATCTTGTTGCTCTCTCTCTAACTCTTTGAGTTGTTGGGTTAGGTAATTTATTACCATTGCTTCTTGTTTTTTGAAGTAGGCTTGTAGAGCTATGAACTTCCCTCCCAGGACTGCTTTCATTGTGTCCCATAGATTTTGGATTGTTGTGTTTTCATTGTCGTTTGTTGCCATCATGTTTTTTATTTCTTCCTTGATGTCTTTGGTAACCCAGTCATGGTTTAATATCATGCTGTTTAGTCTCCAAGTGTTTGATTTCTTTGGGTTGTTTTTATTGTAGTTGATTTCCAGTTTTATGCCACTGTGATCTGAGAAGATACTTGATATGATTTCTATCTTCTTGAATTTGGAGAGACTTTGCCTATGTCCTAACATATGGTCTATCTTTGAAAATGACCCATGTGCACTTGAGAAGAATGTATATTCTGTGGCTTTGGGGTGAAATGTTCTGAAGATGTCCATTAATTCCATTTGTTCTAGTGAGTCATTTAGGATTGATGTTTCTTTACTGATTTTTTGTTTAGAGGATTTGTCCAATGGTGATAGTGGGGTATTGAAGTCTCCTACTATGATTGTATTACTGTCAATCTCTCCTTTGATATCTTCCAGGAGTTTTTTAATGTATCTTGGTGCTCCTGTATTGGGTGCATATATGTTTACCAGAGTTATTTCTTCTTGTTGGATTTCTCCCTTTAGTATTATGAAGTGGCCTTCATTATCTCTTGTTATGTCCTTCACTTTGAGATCTAATTTGTCAGATATAAGTATTGCAACCCCAGCTTTTTTTTCATTTCCATTTGCCTGGAAAACCTTTTTCCATCCCTTTACTCTCAGTCTGTATGCATCCTTTTTTTTGAGGTGGGTTTCCTGTAGACAGCAGATATCTGGGTTTTGTTTTCTTATCCAGTCTGTTATCCTGTGTCTTTTGATTGGGGCATTCAATCCATTTACATTTAAAGTTATTATTGATAGGTACTTATTTGACGCCATTTTTATTCTATACCCCTGTGTACCTTCTTTGCTTCCTATTTCTTTCTTTCTTTTTTTTTTTTTTTTTTTACAGCAGACCCTTTAGCATTTCTTTCATTGCTGGTTTGGTGGTGATAAACTCCTTTAGTCCTTTTTTGTCTCTGAAGCTCCTGATTTCACCTTCAATTTTGATTGATAGCCTTGCTGGGTACAGTATTCTTGGATTTAGACCCTTCCTTTGCATGACTTGGTATATTTCATTCCATTCCCTTCTGGCCTGATGAGTTTCTGTTGAGAAATCAGTTGCTAGTCTGATGGGGGTTCCTTTGTATGTAACTGTCTGTCTCTCTCTGGCCGCTTGTAAGATTCTTACTTTGTCGTTGGTGTTTGCCAACTTAAGTATAATGTGCCTTGGCATCGGTCTTTTGGGGTTCATTTTGCTTGGAACTCTGTGAGCTTCTTGGATTTGTGTGGGTTTTTTCTTCCCTATATCAGGGAAGTTTTCTGTTATTATTTCTTCAAACAGGTTTTCTATTCCTTGCTCAGTTTCCTTTCCTTCTGGCACCCCTATTATCCTGATGTTGTTTTGTTTTGTATTGTCCCGAAGTTCCCTTACGCTCTCCTCAATCTTTCTAATTTTTGTTTCTAGAAGCTGTTGTAATTGGGTATTTTTTTCCATCTTGTCTTCTAGCTCACTTATGCGGTCCTCTGCTTCATCTAGTCTACTCTTGATGCTTTCTATTGAGTTCTTTACAGCAGTGATGTCATTTTTCATTTCTTCTTGGTTCTTCTTCATTTCTTCTTGGTTCTTACTCATATTGTCGAATTTGTCTTCCATCCTTTTCAGCCACTTTATGACCATTTCTCTGAATTCTTTCTCTGATAAGTTGTTTGCCTCTAAATCGTTTACTTCCTTTTCTGGTGATGCCTGCTTCTCTTTCCTGTGGGGGCTGTTTCTTTGTCTCCTCATGGTCTCTCTTCTCCGGATGTCTGGTTATATAGATTTCTCTCTCTGGCGTTGATTTAAATGTATAAAATACAACACAACCAGGCACAACAGACAAGGCACTGAACAGAATTGTATTCACGATATTAATAACCTCCAATAAAGGTAACCACCAGAGAAAGACAAATTAGGGAATAGGAGTGGAAGAGGGAAAGTAAAAAGAAAGAACAACAACGAAGAAAAAAAACAACAACAAAGAGTGTGAATCTGAACTTGGGAAAAGAGCAGAAAGAAATAAAAGAAATAACAGAAAAGAAAAAGAAAAGAAAAAAAAAGTAAGAGAGACAAGAATGATACTAAGAGAGAAAAGGGGAACAAACTATATATATGGGGAGTAAACTCCACTAGAACAACCACTATTCCCAGCAAATTCCAGCAACACGAGCCTGGAGATTAATACAAACTGCAATAGCAGCTAATATCAAGTGAGGCAAGGGAAAACAAAAGTAAAAAACAAACAAAAACAAAGCAAGCAAAAGAACCAACCAAACCAACAAAAAGAATAATCAAAACAATCTCATAAAAAAGCATAAAAATTCAATCTAATCAACATTCAAGCAAACAACAACAAAAGGCCCGAGAGAAAAATAATTTTTTAAAGGTAGCGTAGAGAGAGGTTTGTATGGATTTGGAGCAGGGGGTTGGGAATTAGATATATAAGTAGGGTGAAGTTTTAGCAGGGAGTAAACTGAAAAAGTAGGGAAAATCTAAAGCCAGAAAGGGTTAAGATAAACTGGGGACCAAAAGGGGAAAGGTTAGGAGGAGAGTGATGGCATAATGTTAGCTTTGAGATAGGGTAAAGCGATTGTAAGGGAAAGATGCAAATCGAATGTAGAACACTAATCCAAAAATAAAAGAAAGAGAAAATCAATGACATTAAAAAAAAAAAGTAAAATAATAGTAATAATAGTGCTGATTGAAAATAAAAATGTAATAATTAAAAAGGTGAAAATCAAGTGAGGAAAAAGAAAAAAAAATATTAGTTTCTTAAGTAAAAGATGCAAAAAATGAAAATAAAAAAATATGAGAATAAAAAATTTAAAAAATTTAAAAAAGAATTGAAAATTAAAAAATAGGAAGACTAAAATGTGCAGTAGCGGCTGTCATTCACTTCCTCTATTATTCTGTTTGGTACGCCTTTTTCCCAGTCTGGGCGGTATTTCAGTTCAGCTTCATTCCAGGGCTCCTCAGTGTTGGAAGCCAGTCCTGCTTTTTAAGCCAGCCCTGTCTTAATTTCTCGTATTTATTTTTGATTACACCAGAGACAATTAGCGTTTCAGCCCCTGGGTGGCAGTGTTTCTGAATTGACTTCCAGGCCTCTCTTGCTCTTTTTTCTTTTTTTTTTTTTTACCCTTCTATGGCACTCACTACCTGTTTGAGGAGGTGTGCGCCTCAGAGCTGCCTCTCTGATGGTCACAGGCAGCTCTGGCCCCAGGTTCCGAAAAAACACCTTCCCCCTGCAGTCTTTCAGGGTTTCCACCTGGGTTTTTCTATGTATTGGGCTTAGCAATCAGAGTCGGAAAGAGCCCAGGTGTGTGGACCGTGGGTCTGTGCCCCAGACTATGGAGCCTGCACTCCTTTGAAAATTCTTAGTCTGACCCTCCTCGTCAGATTAAAATGAGTTGCTTTCAAGAGGTCACTTCTGTTAGCAGCTCAGAAGACCCCCCTCCTCATTCACGGATCACGGCAGTTCCAACTGCCGCTGATTTTTCTAGGCACAGACCTCCCGGCTCCTGCCGGTCCTGCGGCTGCCGCGCTTCCCTCACCCAGTGCTTCCCTCACCCACCGCGGGGATTAGAAACCACAGCTTATTTCAGAGGAAATCTGACCTTTCCGTGGTGCAGTGAAGAGTTTCTTTGAATCCGAATGTTTGCGCTGATAGGGGACCGGTGGTCTGGTGCTCCCAGCAGTTCAGTGTTTGCAGTTGTCGCAGAAAGTCAGGTTTCCACTAAAATCCTCCTTTCCTTGCAAGATGGCGAGGCGCCCAGCGAGCCCGCAGCTCCAGGAGGGGACCCAGCCCCTGTGGGTGCTGCGCGGTCAGGGGAACACTGCCCAGCACTCCCCCGCCTTCTCCTGGAGTTTAGCTGTCCCTTGGCTTGCCCACATACACTCCCTCTGCGAGCCTCTGCTGCTCCGACTCTCCGCCCCAGGAACAGACTCCAAACCCGACTCTATTCCGTCGCCATTTTTCTATCTCGGTAAATCTTTTTAAATGTGGAATTACTAGGTCAAATGGCATGGCTTTTAAAAAGTTTTTATTGAAGTATAATGTACATACAGAAAAACACACACATAAGTGTACAGCTTGACAGATTTTTACAAAGTGAATACACCCATATAACCAAATTCTGTATCTAGAAAGAAGATGTTACCAGCATCTAAGAAGCCTCCTTCATGCCTCATTCAATCAGTACTTCTTCATTGATGTTAAATAATCTGCTGAAAAGCACAGTTAGAAAACGGCAGAGTCATGATTTGAACTCAGATTTGTTTGAATTCCAAGGGCATGCACCTCATACTATACCTCCTATATTAGTTTTTTAAGGCTGGTGTAACAAGGTGCCACAAATTGTGTGGCTTAAAAAATCAGAAATTTATTCTCTTACAGTCCTCAAATCTAGAAGTCTAAAATCAAGGTATTGGCAGGGCCAGGCTCTCTCTTCTACCTTTTGGTTGTTACTGGCAATCCTTGGTGTTTCTTGTCTTAAAGTTGCATAACTCCAATGTCTGCCTCCACAGTCACATGGCAGCCTTCCCTCTGTGTGTGTCATATTGCATTAAGGGCCCACCCTTCTCCAGTCTGACCTCATTTTAACTTTATTACAGCTTCAAATATCCCATTTCCAAATAAGGTTGCATTCATAGGTAACAGGATTTAGGACCTCATCATGTCTTTTGAGGAGACACAAATTAACCCACAATACTTCCTGCCCATCTATTTCAAGGCATTCAGTACTGAGTATCCTATTTAATAAAAGGGTGATATGCAAATTAGCCATCACACTGTAACAAAGATGGCAGTGCCCATAGCCACAAGATGGCAGCGCCCAGTCCCCTCAGCCCTACCACTGGAGTGTCTGGTCCTGTCAACCTCACTGGAGTCCCCCAGTCCTTTGAGCCCCGCCATTTGCCTGTTGCCACAGGAGTCCCTCAGTCCATTGAGCCCCGCCACTTGCCTCCTTTTAGTTTTTGCGGCCCCTGGACAGGAAGCATAATCTGAGAGTGCGGGGAGCACCAGGAATGCTGGGAATCATAGTTCTGGTGGCAGCCCCTGGACCAGAAGTGTAAGCCAAGAGAGCGGAGAGCACCAGGAATGCTGGGAATCGTGATTCTGGTGGCGGACACATCTGGTGGGCGATCTCCTAGACACTACAGCAAAGTGAGCCTGGAGCAAGTTACTGTTGTGGGTGGGGGATGGAAGGAAAGAAAAGGTGAGAGACATAAGTCAGAGTGTTGAGGAAAAATGAAAAGGAAGATATCCTGCAACTTCTAGGAAATCTCCACCAATGGAGCAAAGAAAAAAAAAAAAAGAGCTCTATTATTCTGTGAGCACCAAACCAGACTGGGCTGGGGTCTCACACAATTCACACATATGATTGCAAAGACAGACAAAAACTTCACTCTTTCATGTACCCAGGCAGATACAATGCATGTCATGCATGTTTTCATGGAAGAGGACTTAACAGCACCATTTGCTATACAACCTTTGGTAAGTCACCTTTTTGGTGGCCATCTGTGTTAGTTAATTGCTATAATCAAGAGTAAAGATTAAAACTTTTCTTTCTCTATGACAAGCAGGTCCTTACAACTTGGAGCAAGGCAACTATCTATAATAATAAAAGTGTTATATGAGGGGCAATCAGGCAGGCAGGCAGAGGGGTTAGGGGTGATGAGGCAGGCAGAGGCAGTTAGGGGTGATCAGGCAGGCAAGCAGTTAGGGGCAATCAGGCAGGCAGGTGAGCATTTGGGGCAATCAGGCAGACAGAGTGGTTAGGGGTGATCAGGCAGATAGGTGAGTGGTTAGGGGAGATCAGGCAGGCAGGCAGAGGCAGTTAAGGGCAATGAGGCAGGCAGGTGAGCAGTTAGGGGCGATGAGGCAGGCAAGCAGAGTGGTTAGGGGCAATCAAGCAGGCTGGCAGGCAAGCAGTTAGGAGCCAGCAGTCCCGGATTTTTAGAGGGTGCAAACAGGGCTGAAGGACTGCACACCCCCCATGCACAAATTTCATGCACCAGGCCTCTAGTAGTGAGTATAAAAGTACCATGTTGTTCTTTAAAATTGCAGCTTTTTTTTCCTGCCGAGCTGATGCCTATGAGATAGGGACCTATAGGAACAGCACTTGCATAGGACTTGCCAGGAGGATGAATGCTGTGGCTGAGCTGAGTTCAGTGCCAGGCTAATATACCTTCCACCTGGAGGACTTAGCATCACAAATATCCATAACACTGGCTAGTATTCTAATTGAAGCCATGTGTTCTCATGTGCACTAAGAAAAATGGATATAGGGGCCATGTGAGTGCAGACTGGGGAAGGGCTATGCCTACTTACTTCATTCTGCAGATGGGCTTCAGCATCTCAGAAACCTTGCATTTCTATTGTTGGCAAGGTGAGCTGGCCTAGAGCTGCTATTTTTTTCCTCTCACCAGAAATCTATGTTTTCTCTGAAGCACTAACAGAATCATAATAAGTACTTGTTATTTTTAATGAGCACCTGCCAAGTGCCACACACTATCTATCCTAGGAATTTGGTGCACATTATTTTTTATCCTTAACACAACCTTTGAGGTAGGGATTCATACAAGTATAGACCTTAGAATTAGCCATGATGGTGAAAGGCTGGTGAAAGCACCTGGTGGACAATGTAATTCAGAGGAGGAGGAGGAGACATGTCAACGCTGGATACTCCGTGATATTAGGGATACAATGAGAGGCTGAGAGAGCTAGAAGCACTTTGTTTCAGAATGACTGATAAGGAAATCTTGAGTCTGGGCATTAGGTTTGGATCTTTAATAAGATAAATCTGTTAAGGTCCCTCTTGAAAACCACAAGGGATATACCATTCAGTTATCTTTTCAGAGAGATGGGCACAAATTTGAGATGGACCATTATGAAGGAAGGATTATTGTAACACTCCGCCCCAAGAAGCTATTTATTATATATCTTTATATTAGGGCAAAAACATTAGGCCCAAATCAATGTCCCTAGGCCAGAGAATTCTAATTTCAGTTTGGTAGAAGAGGAGGAAAGTGTGAAGAAAAAGGAAACTTGAAAGGTGTCCGTGTTTCCTGAATACAGAGATCACACACCAGTAACCCAAGACTTGAATTCAGCCCAAAGATAGTCTGTGTTTTGCCCACATATGTGGCTTTTAAAAATGTGTTTTAGTTGCTATCATGCAAAAAAAAATCGTGTAATTTTAAAATTCCATATTTCTGGCTTACTTTTTGATAAAACAACTGGTTCCGCATTCCAACATGGCTTAGTTTCAGCTGTTCCCTTTAGAAGGCAGGCTCCTTCTAATTTCCCATGATCCCGCCCAGTGTTGTGGCTGGGTCACACTTTGTTGTTATCTGCTTGGTCTCTGTAGCCTTTGAGTTTGTCAACTCCTGCACTAGATCTTTAGCCAGGATAGATTTGGAATCAGGCTTGACTCAACTCTCCACTAAATAAAAATAAAACCAACCATCACCAAAATTTACAGATCAGTTCTTTCTGATGTAGTAGGAATATTCTAAAATTGATTGTGGTGATGGTTGCACAACTTTGTGACTATACTTTTTAAAAGAACATTGAATTGTACACTTTAAATGGCTGAATTATATGGTGACTTATATCTCACTAAAACTGTTAAACTAGAAATCAGGCAAGAGAGGGAGAAGACACAAATGATAAAACAACTTCTCAATTACTAGCTTTTGTCATTGAACACTTAAAATGTCTCTATTATTGAAATATTGGGGTGGCAGCAGACTTAAGTGTTAAGAGCATGAAAAATAAGGATTAAAGATAGTATCTACTTCATAGGGTTGTTAGGAAGTATAAATGAGGTAATCTCTGTGAAGTGCATAGCATTCTGCCTGGTCCATGGTAAGCAATGGGTAGATGTTAGGTATTATTGGCTACTATGGCACAGAAGAGACCTAACAACACTTAATCAAACAGCACTATGTTGTGCACCCAGCCATTACCCTGAACTCTGGAGCAGCTCTTTCCGGAACCTCTTCAAATGTATAGTTGGTTCTAGGTGTCTACAGTTCCTCAACCCAAACTCTAGAAGCCTTGGGGGCTTTTAAGCGATGAAGAAAATCATAGCATACAAATATTGGTATGTCTAGGGAAATAGGGAAAGACAGCCTGTTTGTACCTTATTCAAGGAATCTGATGTACTAGAGTTTCCAAAATGCTGAGAGTAGGGAAACCTAAATTCTAATTTTGCATCCACTTGAAATTGCTATTTCCTTCAAAGAATACTAATTTTTTTCTATGCTCTAGTTTCCTTCTATATTGAAGCACAATGGTATTTACCCTGCTTATCTTAGTGGCCAAATAATAAAGTATGAAGCTACTTGAAATGGTACAAAATTACATATAAGGTAAGCTATGTTTCTTTGGGTATACACATCAGTGACTACAATAGGTGACAAATGTACTCTTGTAGGAAGGCTCAGGGGACCAATATTCTTGTTGTAGTTAGAAAGGACCTTGGGGATAGTTTCATAGTTTAGACCAGTGATGGCGAACCTATGACACACGTGTCAGCACTGACACGCATAGCCATTTCTGATGACACGGGGCCGCTGAGGCGGCCTCATGCTGAGGATGAAACATTTGCTGCTCCTGAGGATGAAACATTTGCAAAATAATGTTTTTTCCTCAAAGTGACACACTACCCGAGTTATGCTCAGTTTTTTGGCGAAGTTTGACACACCAAGCTCAAAAGGTTGCCCATCACTGGTTTAGACCCATTGTCTATAAAGATTCCCCAGAGGATTGTGAAGCTCTTGGCAATCAGAACAGATACAGTCCAGGCTACCATATGCCATAAAGAAAAAGAGCTTCTGGCAAAGGAAAATCATCAAACCAATGTCTTCACCCTCTTAGAGAAAAGGAAATGTCAGCTTCCCTAAATTAGTGGATAGGGCTCCAACGCAGAGAAAATTACATTCACACCCAGAAATGGGAAATTTCTTCTCTGGGAAGAGCTAAACTGTCATTAAGAGAGTGGGTAGGTGTCTGTGACATTTTTTCTTCTGAGTTTCTATACGAATCTCTATAAAATACTAAGAAAGGGTTAGAAATTGATTAACCCTGTTATATCTTTCCACCACTCACACAGCTCTCCAGATAACTTCAGATAACTCATCCAGTGGATATGGTATAAGCAGGGGCACATTGCCAGTGATGGCAGTGAAACAATTGGTGGGTCACCTTGATGAACCAAGGACAGGCATATTCAGTTCAGGTAGGGTCTGAGAGTACTAAGGCTCTCTCACACATTCTTCCAGTTGGACTGATGGACTAAGAAAGTAGTCACCACCAATTCCTTCTAATTCATTTTCTTACGTCAAAACTAGAGGCCCGGTGCACGAAATCTGTGCACGGGGTGGGGGGAGGAGTTCCCTCTGCCTGGCTTGCACCCTCTCCAATCCAGGACCCCCAGGGGGATGTCCAACTGCCAGTTTAGGCCCGATCCTACAGGGGTCTGGCCTAAACCGACAGTCGGACATCCCCCTCATAATCCAGGACTGCTGGCTCCTAACCGCTCACCTGCCTGCCTGCCTGATCACTCCTAACCACCTCTGCCTGCCGGCCTAATGACCCTAACAGCTCCCCTGCTGGCCTGATTGCCCCTAACTGCCCTCCCCTGCTGGCCTGATCACCCCTAACTGCCCTCCCCTGCCAGCCTGATTGCCCCTAACTGCCTCTGCCTAGGTTTCTGCCACCATGGCTTTGTCTGGAAGGGTGTCTGTAAGATGTCTGGTCTAATTAGCATATTACCCTTTTATTAGTATAGATATGTTTTAATATGATATAGTTAAAGGAGGGAGCTGAGAGAGGAGGGAAAAGGTAGAAGTGTCCATGAGACTTGACAAGAAGGGAGGGCTGTTTTGCCAACAAGGAAATAAGTATGTTAAGCAGTGCTGTAGAATGGTTAAAAGCATGGGCTGTAGCATCAAGCAAAATATGATTTATATCCTTGCTCTGTCACTTATATTTTGAGCTAAATACAATGTGGAATGAAAATAATACTGATCTTATGCAGTCCTTAAGTTAAAAGACATTTTACTTTATTTTTCATTTTATATACTTTTATTTTTTATTAAAATTTCTTTATGTTGACATTATTGAAGACCCCCCTTTGCCCACCTCAATCTACCTTCATATCTCCCCCTTTTGGCCTTCAACACACTATTGTCTGTGTTTATTGGATATGTATATATGTTCTTTATCCAGTCACCTCCTCCCTTCCTCCCCTCATGCACCCACCAGTCTGTTCCATGTATCTATGTTTCTGGGTCCATTTTGTTCATCAGTTTATTTTGTTCATTAGATTCCACATATTAGTGAGATCATATGGTATTTGTCTTTCTCTGACTGGCTTATTTCACTTAGCATAATACTGGTCCTTAAGTA